>NW_022631026.1:17630613-18230613 GCF_010015895.1 Lontra canadensis | reverse complement strand
TATCAGATTAAATGGCAAACTTTGAATAGGGCCCAAATATTAGCTCATAGAAGTGTATTAATGTTAAATTCTCAAATGGCCAAAATGTGGTTATATGTGATAAAGTCTCTGTGGGAAACACAAACACACAAAAGTATTTTGGGTGGGGTCGCCTGGGTGGCTCAGTTGGTTAAGCGGCTGCCTTCAGCTCAGGTCATGATCCCAGTGTCCTGGGATCGAGTCCCATATCGGGCTCCTTGCTCATCAGGAAGCCTGCTTCTCCCTCTGCCTCTGCCTGCCACTCTGTCTGCCTGTGCTCACTCTCTCTGACACACACACACACACACACACACACACAAAAGTATTTTGGGTGATGGTCATCAGATTAGTAACTTACTCTTGAAGCCTATGGGAAAAAAATTCTTTATAGTGTTTTTAAAACTTTTCTATTTATGACTTTATTTTTAAGATTTACTTATTTCAGACAGAGTGGGAGCAGGGGGTAGGGGGAAGAATAGAAGGGAAGAAAAAGGGGAAGGAGATGGGGTGCTTGGGTGGCTCAGGGGGTTAAGCCTCTGCCTTCAGCTCAGGTCATCTCAGGGTCCTGGAATTGGGGCCCATATCCAGCTCTCTGCTCAGCAAGGAGCCTGCTTCCCTGCCACCTCCACCCACCCCACTGCTGCTCTGCCTACTTGTGATCTCTCTCTATCAAATAAATAAATAAAAAAAATCTTAAAAAAAAAAAAAAAGAAGGGGAAGGAGAAGGATGGGTAAAGAATGTCAAGCAGACTCAGCACTGAGCGCAGAGTCAACTAAGGGCTCCATCTCATGACCCAGAAACCATGACCAAGCAGAAACCAAGAGCTAGATACTCAACTGACTGAGCCACCCTGGAGCCCCAATTTATGATTTTTTTAAAAAATTTAGTTATTTGACAGAAAGAGAGAGAGAGCACAAGCTGGCAGAGTAGCATGCAGAGGGAGAAGGAGAAGCAGGCTTCCTGCTGAGTAAGGATCCTGACGTGGGGCTCGATCCGCACTGGGCTCCCTGCTCAACAGGGTCCTGGGATCATGACCTGAGCCAAAAGTAGTTGCTTAACCAACTGAGCCACCCAGGTGCCCCTTTATGACTGTTTTAAAATTCAAACTAATTATTTGAAATGAGCAAAACAATTCAGTATTTTTTTAAGATACGTCTGTACTTGATAAAACTATGAGTAAAAGCAGAAAATGATTAACATAAATTCAGAATACAGTATGTCTTGCACAAAACGAAAAGAGGTATGATCAGGGAAAAGGCACATAAGGTATACTAAAATATATTCTGAGCTAGTTATGTTTATGTATGTGTGTGTGTGTGTGTGTGTGTGTATTTTTTTAAAGAGAGTATGTGGGGAGAGGCAACGGGAAAGGTGGGGAGAGAAACAATCTTTTTTTTTTTAAGATTTTATTTATTTATTTGAGGGAAAAAGGAGAGAGAGAAAGAACATGAGCATGGAGGGGGTTGACGGAGAAGGAAAAGCAGGCTTCCTGAGGCACAGGGAGCCTGAGGTGGGGCTCAATTCCAGGACCCTGGGATCATGACCTGAGCTACAGGCAGATGTTTAACTGACTGAGCCACCCAGGTTCCCCTAGATATGTAATTTTATTATTTTTTAAAGATTTTATTTATCTGAGACAGAGAGCATGAGCAGGGAGAGCAGCAGAGGTAGGAGCAGACTCCATGCTGAGAAGGGAAGGCTGACACGGGGCACAAATCCAGGACCTGGGATCATGTCCTGAGCTGAAGACAGATGCTTAATTGGCTGAGCCACCCAGGTACCCCAAGTGTTCAACTCTTGATTTCGGCGTGGGTCATGACCTCAGGGCTGTGAGACAGAATCATGTGTTGGGCTTCACACTCATGAGGGAGTCTGCTTAAGATTCTCTCTCTTCCTCTCCCTCTGTCCTTCCCCTCCTGAAATAAATAAATCTTAAAGGAAAAAAAAACTATGTATCTAGTTATACAAGAAGGCCAATCAATTGATAAAAATGATAATCCATAAAACAAACTGAAAGTACTTCATTAATGTCCAAAAACTTCTATTGTCATGACATATTGTTTAGAGAACTGGTAAGATCCTTGGTTAGTTCTTAAAAACTGCTAACTGAACTGAAAAGAAATTTAAACATGAAAAAATTCAGACAAATAATGAAATGAAAGACTCACCTGTGAGAAATGTTAAATTTCTGGACAATCCTTTTTCCATTGGCTAACCAGATTTGTACATTAGTGATGGGTTCCAGATTGTTTAGTTGAACGGACAAATTATTTTTATTCTCAACTTCAATACTCCTTGCCTTAGAAACAATTTTTGGTGTGGCACTAAGAAAAGCCAGACAACAAAGTCAGGTGCAAGTTGTTCATTAAGCAGAACTTAATCACTGAATAAATACTATAAAACTTTTACATTAAGTGTACCTTTTAGGAAGTTATTACAGTCACAGCTGTTTCCTGAATAATAACATAAAGATACTAATATTACTTATGTCCTTCATATATGATGAATGTAGGATCCTAATGAAATTATACATATCCAAGTAATTTGTAAGACTGTAGAGTGCTATGTAAATATATTATAATTATTTTAATAGTGCCTTACAGAATAGACAATTTAATAGGGTTGAAAGATCTATAGACTTTACCTTTATCTACTACTCCCCAGGTTAAAATTTCTTTTTTTTCTCCCCCCAGGTTAAAATTTCTATAAGAAATGATAAGTTCTTAAAACAAAAATAAACAAACAAGTAAAACAAAACAAAAACAAAGTGGGGGAGTGGGCTGCGCTGGCTCAGTCGGAAGAGCTTGTGACTGGGATTCTTGATAAAAGGTCATGATTTTGAGCCCCATGTTAGGTGTTAAGAATATTTAAATAAATGAATAAATAAAAACACTAACAAAATTCTAAGTTCTTTATAGAAATTAGTCCTTGGATTATAAAGGGGGAAACAAATGAAGCAAAGTATTTCCTGGTCATTCTGTAAGTCACATGTGAGTATTTTTATATGTGTGGATGATTATACAGATAATTTTATCAATCTTGGGAGGAGTCAAGACGGCGGAGAAGTAGCAGCTGAGACTACTTCCGGTAGCGGGAGATCAGCTAGATAGCTTATCTAAAGATTGCAAACACCTACAAATCCAACGGGAGATCGAAGAGAAGAAGAACAGCAATTCTAGAAACAGAAAATCAACCACTTGCTGAAAGGTAGGACTGGCGGAGAAGTGAATCCAAAGGGACGGGGAAGACAGACCCCGGGGGGAGGGGCCGGCTCCCGGCAAGCGGCGGAGCAACGGAGCACAAAATCAGGACTTTTAAAAGTCTGTTCCGCTGAGGGACATCGCTCCAGAGGCTCAACTGGGGTGAAGTGCACGCGGGGTCAGCGTGGCCTCAGGTCCCGCAGGGTCACAGAAGGATCGGGGTGTCTGAGTGTCGCAGAGCTTGCAGGTATTAGAACGGGGAAGCCGGCTACAGAGACAGAGCCGAGGAGTGAGCTCTAAGCTCGGGTTTACCTTGAACCGGTCTCAGGCTCGGTCAGCTCGGAGCGCGGCCGGAGGCCAGGGTGACGGGAGCAATTGGGCGCTGTTCTCTGAGGACGCACTGAGGAGTGGGGCCCCAGACTCTCGGCTCCTCCGGGCCGGAGACTGGGAGGCCACCATCTTCATTCCCGTCCTCCGGACTCTACGGAAAGCGCTCAGGGAACAAAAGCTCCCGAAAGCAAACCCGAGCGGATTACTCAGCCCGGCCCCTGGTAAGGGCGGTGCGACTCCGCCTGGGGCAAAGACACTTGAGAATCACTACAATAGGCCCCTCCCCCAGAAGATCAACTAGAAACCCAGCCAGGACCAAGTTCACCTACCAAGGAGTGCAGTTTCAATACCAAGGAGAGCCGTGGAATTCCAGAGGAGGAGAAAGCAAAACATGGAACTCATGGCTTTCTCCCCATGATTCTTTAGCCTTGCAGTTAATTTAATTTTTTTTTCTTTTTCAGTTTTTTTTTTCTCTTCTTCTGCTAAATTTTTTTTAACTGTTACCCTTTTCTTTTTTAATGTTTTTTAACTAGTTTATCTAATATATATATATTTATTTTTTCCTTTTTATATTTTTTCATTATTGGTTTTCTTTTTTTGTTTCTTTTTTCTTTTTCTTTTTTTTTCTTTTCTTTTTTTCTTTCTGAACCTCTTTATATCCCCTTCCCCCCCCTCACGATTTGGGATCTCTTCTGATTTGGTTAAAGCATATTTTCCTGGGGTTGTTGCCACACTTTTAGTATTTCACTTGCTCCTTCATATACTCTTTTTTTTTTTTTTAAAGATTTTATTTATTTATTTGATAGAGAGATCACAAGCAGGCAGAGAGGCAGGCAGAGAGAGAGGAGGAAGCAGGCTCCCTGCTGAGCAGAGAGCCCGATGCGGGGCTCAGTCCCAGGACTCCGAGATCATGACCTGAGCCAAAGGCAGCGGCTTAACCCACTGAGCCACCCAGGCGCCCCTCTTCATATACTCTTATCTGGACAAAATGACAAGGCGGAAAAATTCACCACAAAAAAAGAACAAGAGGCAGTACCAAAGGCTAGGGACCTAATCAATACAGACATTGGTAATATGTCAGATCTAGAGTTCAGAATGACAATTCTTAAGGTTCTAGCCGGGCTCGAAAAAGGCATGGAAGATATTAGAGAAACCCTCTCGGGAGATATAAAAGCCCTTTCTGGGGAAATAAAAGAACTAAAATCTAATCAAGTTGAAATAAAAAAAGCTATTAATGAGGTGTAATCAAAAATGGAGGCTCTCACTGCTAGGATAAATGAGGCAGAAGAAAGAATTAGCGATATAGAAGACCAAATGACAGAGAATAAAGAAGCTGAGCAAAAGAGGGACAAACAGCTACTGGACCATGGGGGCAGAATTCGAGAGATAAGTGACACCATAAGACAAAACAACATTAGAATAATTGGGATTCCAGAAGAAGAAGAAAGAGAGAGGGGAGCAGAAGGTATATTGGAGAGAATTATTGGAGAGAATTTCCCCAATATGGCAAAGGGAACAAGCATCAAAATCCAGGAGGTTCAGAGAACCCCACTCAAAATCAATAAGAACAGGTCCACACCCCGTCACCTAATAGTCAAATTTACAAGTCTTAGTGACAAAGAGAAAATCCTGAAAGCAGCCCGGGAAAAGAAGTCTGTAACATACAATGGTAAAAATATTAGATTGGCAGCAGACTTATCCACAGAGACCTGGCAGGCCAGAAAGAACTGGCATGATATATTCAGAGTACTAAACAAGAAAAACATGCAGCCAAGAATACTATATCCAGCTAGGCTATCATTGAAAATAGAAGGAGAGATTAAAAGCTTCCAGGACAAACAAAAACTCAAAGAATTTGCAAACACCAAACCAGCTCTACAGGAAATATTGAAAGGGGTCCTCTAAGCAAAGAGAGAGCCTAAAAGTAGTAGATCAGAAAGGAACAGAAACAATATACAATAACAGTCACCTTACAGGCAATACAATGGCACTAAATTCATATCTCTCAATAGTTACCCTGAATGTTAATGGGCTAAATGCCCCAATCAAAAGACACAGGGTATCAGAATGGATAAAAAAACAAAACCCATCTATATGTTGCTTACAAGAAACTCATTTTAAACCCGAAGACACCTTCAGATTTAAAGTGAGGGGGTGGAAAAGAATTTACCATGCTAATGGACATCAGAGGAAAGCAGGAGTGGCAATCCTTATATCAGATCAATTAGATTTTAAGCCAAAGACTATTATAAGAGATGAGGAAGGACACTATATCATACTCAAAGGATCTGTCCAACAAGAAGATCTAATAATTTTAAATATCTATGCCCCTAACGTGGGAGCAGCCAACTACATAAACCAATTAATAACAAAATTAAAGAAACACATCAACAATAATACAATAATAGTAGGGGACTTTAACACTCCCCTCACTGAAATGGACAGATCATCCAAGCAAAAGATCAACAAGGAAATGAAGGCCTTAAATGACACACTGGACCAGATGGACATCACAGATATATTCAGAACATTTCATCCCAAAGCAACAGAATACACATTCTTCTCTAGTGCCCATGGAACAGTCTCCAGAATAGATCACATCCTCGGTCCTAAATCAGGTCTCAACCAGTATCAAAAGATTGGGATCATTCCCTGCATATTTTCAGACCACAATGCTCTGAAGCTAGAACTCAATCACAAGAGGAAATTTGGAAAGAACCCAAATACATGGAGACTAAACAGCATCCTTCGAAAGAATGAATGGGTCAACCAGGAAATTAAAGAAGAATTGAAAAAATTCATGGAAACAAATGATAATGAAAACACAACGGTTCAAAATCTGTGGGACACAACAAAGGCAGTCCTGAGAGGAAAATATATAACGGTACAAGCCTTTCTCAAGAAACAAGAAAGGTCTCAGGTACACAACCTAACCCTACACCTAAAGGAGCTAGAGAAAGAACAAGAAAGAAAGACTAATCAATGAAATAGAAACCAAAAAAAACAATAGAACAAATCAACGAAACTAGGAGCTGGTTCTTTGAAAGAATTAATAAGATTGATAAACCCCTGGCCAGACTTATCAAAAAGAAAAGAGAAAGGACCCAAATAAATAAAATCATGAATGAAAGAGGAGAGATCACAACTAACACCAAAGAAATACAGACAATCATAAGAACATATTATGAGCAACTCTATGCCAACAAATTTGACAATCTGGAAGAAATGGATGCATTCCTAGAGACATATAAACTACCACAACTGAACCAGGAAGAAATAGAAAGCCTGAACAGACCCATAACCAGTAAGGAGATTGAAACAGTCATCAAAAATCTCCAAACAAAAGCCCAGGGCCAGACGGCTTCCCGGGGGAATTCTACCAAACATTTAAGGAAGAACTAATTCCTATTCTCCTCAAACTGTTCCAAAAAATAGAAATGGAAGGAAAACTTCCAAACTCATTTTATGAGGCCAGCATCACCTTGATCCCTAAATCAGACAAGGATCCCATCAAAAAAGAGAACTACAGACCAATATCCTTGATGAACACAGGTGCAAAAATTCTCACCAAAATACTAGCCAATAGGATTCAACAGTACATTAAAAGGATTATTCACCACGACCAAGTGGGATTTATTCCAGGGCTGCAAGGTTGGTTCAACATCTGCAAATCAATCAATGTGATACAACACATTAATAAAAGAAAGAACAAGAACCATATGATACTCTCCATAGATGCTGAAAAAGCATTTGACAAAGTACAGCATCCCTTCCTGATCAAAACTCTTCAAAGTGTAGGGATAGAGGGCACATACCTCAATATTATCAAAGCCATCTATGAAAAACCCATCGCAAACATCATTCTCAATGGAGAAAAACGGAAAGCATTTCCGCTAAGGTCAGGAACACGGCAGGGATGTCCGTTATCACCACTGCTATTCAACATAGTACTAGAAGTCCTAGCCTCAGCAATCGGACAACAAAAAGAAATTAAAGGCATCCAAATCGGCAAAGAAGAAGTCAAACTACCACTCTTCGCAGATGATATGATACTATATGTGGAAAAGCCAAAAGACTCCACTCCAAAACTGCTAGAACTGGTACAGGAATTCAGTAAAGTGTCAGGATATAAAATCAATGCACAGAAATCAGTTGCATTTCTCTACACCAACAACAAGACAGAAGAAAGAGAAATTAAGGAGTCAATCCCATTTACAATTGCACCCAAAACTATAAGATACCTAGGAATAAACCTAACCAAAGAGACTAAGAATCTATACACAGAAAACTATAAAGTACTCATGAAAGAAATTGAGGAAGACACAAAGAAATGGAAAAATGTTCCATGCTCCTGGATTGGAAGAATAAATATTGTGAAAATGTCTATGCTACCTACAGCAATCTACACATTTAATGCAATTCCTATCAAAGTACCATCCATTTTTTTCAAAGAAATGGAACAAATAATCCTAAAATTTATATGGAACCAGAAAAGACCTCGAATAGCCAAAGGAATATTGAAAAAGAAAGCCAAAGTTGGTGGCATCACAATTCCAGACTTCAAGCTCTACTACAAAGCTGTCATCATCAAGACAGCATGGTACTGGCACAAAAACAGACACATAGATCAATGGAACAGAATAGAGAGCCCAGAAATAGACCCTCAACTCTATGGTCAACTAATCTTCGACAAAGCAGGAAAGAATGTCCAATGGAAAAAAGACAGCCTCTTCAATAAATGGTGTTGGGAAAATTGGACAGCCACATGCAGAAAAATGAAATTGGATCATTTCCTTACACCACACACGAAAATAGACTCAAAATGGTTGAAGGACCTCAATGTGAGAAAGGAATCTATCAAAATCCTTGAGGAGAACACAGGCAGCAACCTCTTCGACCTCAGCTGCAGCAACATCTTCCTAGGAACATCGCCAAAGGCAAGGGAAGCAAGGGCAAAAATGAACTATTGGGATTTTATCAAGATCAAAAGCTTTTGCACAGCAAAGGAAACAGTTCACAAAACCAAAAGACAACTGACAGAATGGGAGAAGATATTTGCAAATGACATATCAGATAAAGGGCTAGTGTCCAGAATCTATAAAGAACTTAGCAAACTCAACACCCAAAGAACAAATAATCCAATCAAGAAATGGGCAGAAGACATGAACAGACATTTCTGCAAAGAAGACATCCAGATGGCCAACAGACACATGAAAAAGTGTTCCATATCACTCGGCATCAGGGAAATACAAATCAAAACCACAATGAGATACCACCTCACACCAGTCAGAATGGCTAAAATTAACAAGTCAGGAAATGACAGATGCTGGCGAGGATGCGGAGAAAGGGGAACCCTCCTACACTGTTGGTGGGAATGCAAGCTGGTGCAACCACTCTGGAAAACAGCATGGAGGTTCCTCAAAATGTTGAAAATAGAACTACCCTATCACCCAGCAATTGCACTGCTGGGTATTTACCCTAAAGATACAAACGTTGTGATCCGAAGGGGCACATGCACCCGAATGTTTATAGCAGCAATGTCTACAATAGCCAAACTATGGAAAGAACCTAGATGTCCATCAACAGACGAATGGATAAAGAAGATGTGGTATATATACACAATGGAATACTATGCAGCCATCAAAAGAAATGAAATCTTGTCATTTGCGACGACGTGGATGGAACTAGAGGGTATCATGCTTAGCGAAATAAGTCAATTGGAGAAAGACAACTATCATATGATCTCCCTGATATGAGGGAGAGGAGATGCAACATGGGGGGTTAAGGGGGTAGGAGAAGAGTAAATGAAGCAAGATGGGATTGGGAGGGAGATAAACCATAAGTGACTCTTAATCTCACAAAACAAACTGAGGGTTGCTGGGGGGAGGGGGTTTGGGGGGGTGGGGTTATTATGGACATTGGGGAGGGTATGTGCTATGATGAGTGCGGTTAAGTGTGTAAACCTGGCGATTCACAGACTACCCCTGGGGGGGGAAAAATATATATATATATGTTTACAAAAAATAAAATTTATTAAAAAAAAATTTTATCAATCTTGATAATCTATGAGAATTCATCAAAATAATCACACACGTAATCTCTTTGTAAACTGTCATAAAGCATAGTTAGATATGATGAAGACTACAAAATTTAACAATTAAAGGCTTTGATAGGGGTACTAATTTTATCATGCATTTTTTCATTTTTATTACCACAAAATTCAGATACGTAATATAGAACATAAATGCTAAAGGCACTGATAACTATAAAATGTAACCCTATAATCTGAAGCTAGCATATGTACTCTGTAACATTAATGGCTATGCTCAAGTTGGTGGGTGCAAAGGAGAAAAATGATTTACCCATCAATTCTGTCTAAAGTCCTCAGTAATACAGGTCCTTTAATTGGTAAAATCAAAAAAGCCTTCATGATTTTTCAGTGTACTGCCAGCATATGTTAATTTACACTAAGATAAACAGGAGTCCTCATAGAAGTTAACATGAAAAATCTCATTTCCAATGCGAGAAATGATAAGCTCTACAGAGCGGGTCTGTATCATAAAATAATGACAAGCTGAACATTAGTCAAGCCTGTATGTGGAAAGCACATTATGAGCCTACTCACCTTCCTAGTCTGTGACCCTGTCCTGAGAAGGGCTGGAATACAGGCTTCGTTGACATACATACTTCATTTTTTTTGTCTTCAACTTTAACATCCACCTCCTCTTTATCAAAAATTCCCTGTAATTCCAAAGGTAACTCCCTTGGAAGGTAAAGAAACAAAGTGATAAAGCTCCCAATGTTTTTTCTTTCTCCAAAAAACTTACTCTCAGAATGCAAACAGAATTGAAAAATATATAGAAGAGACATATAATCTTTCCAATAAAAAAAACTAAATGTAATTTTTAAAAAAAGATTCTGTTTATTATTCATTTGAGAGAGAGACAGAGATAGTGAGCAAGAGCATGAGCAGGGAGGAAACAGGCTCCCTGCTCGGGGCTGAACCAAATGAACTATCCAGGTGCCTCTAAATGTAGTTTAATTTTTAAGACTTTATTTTCAAGTAACCTTAATACCCAAATGGGTCTCAAACACACATCCCTGAGATCAAGAGTTGCAGGCTCAGGTCATGATCCCACGGTCCCGGACCAAGCTGCGCTGGGCTCCCTGCTCAACAGGGAGCCTGCTTGGACATTCTCTCCCTCTGCCCTCCCCCCGCTTGAAGGAGCATGCGCTCTCTCTCTCAAATAAGTCAGTCTTTATTTATTATTATTATTATTTTAAGATTTTATTTATTTATTGAGAGAATAAGAAAGGGAGAGAGAGAGCATGAGAGGGAGGAGGGTCAGAGGGAGAAGCAAACTCAGGGACCTCCTACCCCATGAGGGATTACATCCTGAGACTCTGGGATCATGACCTAAAAAAGCAGTTGCTTAACCGACGGAGCTACCCAGGTACCCCTATTTTTTATTATTTTAAAAAGATTTTATTTACTTGACAGAGAGAGTAGGAGAATACAAGCAGGGGGAGCAGCAGAAGGAGAGGGAGAAGCTGGCTCTCCACCAAGTAGAGAGCCTGATGTGGGGCTCGATCCCAGGACCCTGGGATCATAACCTAAGCCAAAGGCAAAAGCTTAACCATCAGAGACACCCAGGTGCCCCTAAATAGATCTTGAGAAAATAATAATAGGTGTACCCAGATGGTTCACTCGGTTAAGCACCGGACTCGATTTTGGCTCAGGTCATCATCTCAGGGTCGTGGGATCGATTCTGCATTGAGTCCCACATGGGGCTCTGCATGGCGCTCCACACTTAGCAGGGAGTCTGCTTCTCTCCTTCTTCTGCTGCCCCCCTCTCGGTGCACACATACTCTCTCTGAAAATAATTAAGTCTTAAAAAAAAAAAAAAATAGGGACACCAGAGTGGTTTAGTCCATTGAGCGTCTGCCTTTGACTCAGGTCATGATACCAGGGTCCTAGGATTGAGCCCTGTATCAGGCCAGCCAGCCAGGCACCCCCAACATGGAACTCTTGTTGATCTTGCAGTCGTGAGTTCAAGCCCCATGTTGGGCCTACAGTGTACTTCAAAACAAAACAAAACAAAACAAAACAAAACCAAACCCGGCAAAACTGGTGTTACAACTCCTAGATTTTTCTCTATACATACATTAAAACTCCATGTAATTATTTTATTTTTCCACAAATGGTACTGATCTATATACACTCTTCAGTATTCTGTGAACTGTTTTTTTTTTTTCATTTTTTAAAAAAAGATTTTATTTATTTACTTGACAGAGAAAGGCACAGTGAGAGAGGGAACACAAGCAGGGGGAGTGGGTGAGGGAAAAAACAGGCTTCCTGCTGAGCAGGGAGCCCAATGTGGGGCTTGATCCCAAGACCTGGGATCATGACCTGACCCTAAGGCAGATGCTTAACAACTGAGCCACCCAGGTACCCCTGCAAACTGTTTTTTAAAAACAATGTACCGCAGAAATATTCCCATGTTAATATACAAATGTCATTCATTTTACCAAATGCATGCTATTCTGTTATTAAGTAGATAAAATGGTACAAATATATAAAAGATCCCTTTTTTTTACTGGTTTTTAAAAATTATGTACATATTCCATCTGCATTTCATATATGTAACAAGTATCCCAGTCCAGCACTTGTCTTCTGACTGTATGTAAGTGTCTTTTGGCATACAGAAGTTTTTAATAGTTACATAATGAAATTTATCCATATGTTTATAGTGCTTCTGGGATTCATGCCAACTACAGTTATATTCAATAACATGGATTCTTCCAAATGAAACATGCTTAAAATAATCCTTCTATTTACAAAGACTACTTACCCTTTTTTGATGGAGTTCAGAAACTGCTGACTTGCACCATCAGAGTAACTTCTGAAATCATCATTGACTGTGAATCCATTTTTCCATAATTTTATACTTATATCCACCTGCAAAGCAGTTAAGAAACAAAATGCATTATTATAAAATATTCTAGATTAAAAGTCTGAAAATTTTTCTATTGTATATATTTTATGTATCATTCCTTTATAAAAACTGAGATATAACTGACATATAACATTAGTTTTAGCCGTATAACATAATGATTTCATATATGCATATACTGAAGATTACCACAGTAAGTTTAGTCAACATCCATTACCAAGCACAACTACAATTTTTTCTCCAGAAACACACATATCACTATGTAAGTTTAATGCATACAGCATTATGGTTTGATTTATATATATTGTGAAATGATTACCACAATAGGTTCAGTTCATATCCATCATCTTATACAAACACAATGAAAAGAAAAGAAAAAAGAATTTTCTCCTTGTGATGAGAACTTCATGGACTTACTCTCTTAACTGTCCTATGGTATCACAGAGCAGTGTTAACTATAGTCATCACATTATGCATTGTATCCCCAGTACTTACTTATCTTAAAACTGGAAGTTTATGCCTTTTGACCACCTTCTGCCAATCCCCCTAAACCCTCTCCAAAATCTAATGTATCATTCTTAAGAGCGAACATCACATATAAAATATCCAAAAATAATGTATATGGGGTCCCTTGCTGGCTCAGTCAGGGGACACGAAACTCTAGATCTCGGGGTTTTGAGTTCGAGCCCCATGTTGGGCACAGAGTTTACTTAATTCAGGGCTACTTCAGATTAAATGCAGGACTGATTAAAAAGCTGTTTAAGGGGGGCCTGGGTGGCTCCATTGTTAAGCGTCTGCCATCAGCTCAGGTCATGATCTCAGGGTCCTAGGAAAGAGCCCCACATCGAGCCCTGCATTGGGCTCCCTACTCAGCAGGAAGCCTGCTTCTCCCTCTCCCACTCCCCCTGCTTGTGTTCCCTCTCTCGTGTGTCTCTGTCAAATAAATAAATAAAATCTTAAAAACAAAACAAAACAAACAACAACAAAAAAACTGTTTTAGAAGGTATCAGAACAGGGGTGACTGGGTGGCTCAGCTGGTTGAGCATCTGACTTCAGCTCAGGTCATCATGATCCCATAAGCCCTGAATTGGGATCCCTACTCAGCAGGGAGTCTGCTTGTCCCTCCCCTACCAACTGCATGTTCTCTCTCTCTCTCTCAAATAAATAAGTAAAGGAAGGAAGGAAGATATCAGACTAGTAGAACCTCTCCCTTGTCTTCAGCATTTATTCAATATACATTTACTGAGTACCTACTAAGTAAGAAACACTCCATTAAGATGTTAGGAAAATAATCATAATAACAATAGCATATATTATTAGCACATCTACCTACCTAGCTATGTATTTAGGGTGTAACAAATCCTATTTAAAGCACTCTCCCTATATAAACTTATTTACCCCTCCCAAAATCCACACAAGGTAGGAATTATTATCCCTTTATATATAGAGAGAAATGGAAACACAGATTGATTAAATTATCCAAAGTCACACAGTCAGTAAGGGGTGGAGCTGGGGCTTGAATCCACATTTTTTTTTTTAAGTCATCATCTCACGGTTGTGGGATCAAGCCCCACGTTGGGCTTTGTGCTCAGTGCAGAGTCTGCTTCAGATTCTACCTCTCCCTCTCATGCTCTTTCTCAAATAAATAAAATCTTAAAAAAACAAAACAAAACAGGAGAACGGAGGCTCCACACACAGCATGGAGCCCAACGTGGGGCTTGAATTCACAATCCTGAGATGAAGACCTGAGCTGAGATCAAGAGTAGGACACTTAGGTGAAGAGGCAAGAAGGCGGATGAGTAGCGGACTGAAAGGACATCAGGTCGTAGGAGTTCAGCTAGATGTCAAACCATTCTGAACACCTAGAAACCCAACAGGAGATCGAAGAGATGAAGAGCAGCAATTCTAGGAACAGAAAATTGACCACTTTCTGAAAGGTAGGATGTGCAGAGAAATGAATCCGAAAACGACGGGAATACAGACCGTGGGGGGAGGGGCTGGCTTCCAGCAAGCGGTGGAGCAGCGCAGCACAAAATCAGAACTTTTAGAAGTCTGCTCCACTGAGGTATATCACTCCAGGGGCTACACAGGGGTGGAGCCCTTGCGGGGACAGTGTGATCTCAGGACCCGCAGGGTCACTGAAAGATCAGGGGTGTCTGAGTGTGGCAGAGCTCGCAGGTATTAGAGCAGGGACGCCAACTACAGAGATGCAGCGGAGGAGCGAGCTCTCAGCTTGGGGTTACCTTAAACTGTGATCCGAGGCACAGGCAAGGCACTGCTCATTGAGAAGGGACCCCACAAGTGGCAGATCCAGGGAGACTCACCTTTCTCCTCTGGAGGCAGGAATCTGCTGCGTTTGGAGACTCCAAACAGGGCTGTGCGCCAGAGACAGAAATGCTCAGTCACAGGCCAGGTGAGCTCGGAACACAGCCAGAGACCAGGGAGACAGGATGGATTGACCCCTTTTCTCTGAGGGCGCACTGAGGAGCAGGCCCTGACCTCTCAGCTCCTATGGGGCCGGAGATTGGGAGGCTACCATTTTCATTCCTGTCCTCCAGAGCTCTACAGAAAGTGTTCAGGTAACAAAAACTCCCAAGAGTGAACTTGAGCAGATTTCTTAGACTGGCCCCTGGCAAAGGCAGTGTGCAATTCTTCCTGAGGCAAAGACATTTGAGAACCACTATACCAGGCCCCTCCCCCAGATCAGCAAAAACATCCAGCCAAGACCAAGCTCACAGATCAAGAAGAACAGCAGAACTCCAGAGCTAGGGGAAAGCAATGCATGGAATTCATGGCTTTCTCCCCATGATCCTTTAGTCTTGCAAAGTTAAATTTTTTTTAATTTTATTTTTTTCTTATTCTATTATTTAAAACTTTTCCTCTTTTAATGCTTTTTTAACTAGTTTATCTAACAATACCTTTCTAGGGGCGCCTGGGTGGCTCAGTGGGTTAAGCCTCTGCCTTTGGCTCAGGTCCTGATTTCAGGGTCCTGGGATCGAGCCCTACATTGGGCTCTCTGCTCAGCAGGGAGCCTGCTTCCCCCTCTCTCTCTGCCTGCCTCTCTCCCTACTTCTGATCTCTGTCTGTCAAATAAATAAATAAAATCTTAAAAAACAACAACAATACCTTTCTAAAAAAAAAAAAAAATCTTTTTAAACCTTCATTATCATAGTCACATTTTATCCTTCATTGTATTTAACCTTATTTTTTTATATATATATAGATTTTTTTTTTCTCTAAAAAATCTTGGGATATAATTTCTTCTAATAGATCAAAATATACCCTAAATCTAGCACAGGGCTTTGTTCTAGTCTCCAGCCTGAACACATTCTCTGCTCTTTTTTTTTTTTTCTTTTTCTTCTTTCTTTTTCCAACCAACTTATCTTATGCATTCCTTTTTTAGTTTTTAAAACTTTTATCTTTACAGTCATATTCTATCCCTTCATTGTGTTTACCCTTATTTTTATATATATATAAGTTTTTCTTTCTTTAAAATTTTGGGAGGTAGTTTCTTCTAAGAGACCAAAATACAAAATCAAGTGGGTGGCTCTGTTCTATTCACCAATCTAACATATATACATATATTGTTTCATTTCTTTTTACTTCCTTTCTTCTCTCCCCCCCCCCCGGTTTGGGGTCTCTTCTGATTTGGTTAGCATACTTTTTCTGGGGTATTTGCCACCCTTTTAGTATTTCATTCTCTCATTCATTTTTTTTTTTAAGATTTTATTTATTTATTTGACAGACAGAGATCACAAGTAGGCAGAGAGGCAGGCAGAGAAAGAGTGGGGGAAGCAGGCTCCCCGCTGAGCAGAGAGCCCGAGATGAGATGCGGACTCAATCCCAGGACCCCGAGATCACGACCCGAGCCAAAGGCAGACACTTAACCCACTGAGCCACACAGGTGCCCTTGTTCATTTATTTTTTTTTAAGATTTTATTTATTTATTTGACAGAGAGATCACAAGTAGGCAGAGAGGCAGGCAGAGAGAAAGGAGGAAGCAGGCTCTCTGCTGAGCAGAGAGCCCAACGCGGGGCTCGATCCCAGGACCCTGAGACCATGACCTGAGGCGAAGGCAGAGGCTTTAACCCACTGAGCCACCCAGGCGCCCCTCGTTCATTTATTCTTATCTGAATAAAATGACAAGACAGAAAAACTCACTACAAAAAAAAAAAAAAAAAAAAGGAACAAGAGGCAGTACCAACGACTAGGGACCTAATCAATACAGACATTGGTAAATGTCAGATCTAGAGTTCAGAAAGACGATTCTCAAGGCGCTAGCCGGGTTTGAAAAAGGCATGGAAGATATTAGAGAAACCCTTTCTAGAGAAATAAAATCCATTTCTGGAGAAATAAAAGAAATAAAATCTAACCAAGCTGAAATTATAAAAAAAGGTATTAATGCAATCAAGAACAGAGGCTCTTACTGATAGGATAAATGAGGCAAAAGAGAGAATTAGGGATATAGAAGACCAAATGACAGGGAATAAAGAAGCTGAGCAAAAGAGAGACAACTACTGGACCACAAGGGGAAAATTTGAGAGGTAAGTGATACCATAAGACGAAACAACATTAGAATAATCGGGATTCCACAAGAAGAAGAAAGAGAGAGATGGGAAGAAGGAATATTGGAACAAATTATAGCAGAGAATTTCCCTGATTTGGCAAAGACAACAAGCATCAAAATCCAGGAGGCAAAGAGAATCCTCCTCAAAATCCACAAAAATAGGTCCACACCCGTTATCTAATAGTAAAACTTACAAGTCTTAGTGACAAAGAGAAAATCCCAAAAAGACCCCAAATAGCCAGAGGAATGTTGAAAAAGAAAGCCAAAGTTGGTGGCATCAGAGTTCCAGACATCAAGCTCTATTATGAAGCTGTAATCATCAAGACAGTATGGTACTGGCACAAAAACAGACATATAGATCAAAGGAACTGAATAGAGAGCCCAAAAATAAACCCTCAACTCTATGGTCAACTAATCTTCAACAAAGCAGGAAAGAATGTCCAATGGAAAAAAGACAGTCTTCAACAAATGGTGTTGGGAAAACTGGACAGCCACATGCAGAAAAATGTGGACCATTTCCTTATAAATAAACACACAAAAATAGACTAAAAAATGGACGAGAGACCTCAATGTGAGACAGGAATCCATCAAAATCCTTGAGAACACAGGCAGCAACCTTTTCGACCTCAGCCACAGCAACTTCTTCCTAGAAACACTGCCAACGGCAAGGGAAGCGAGGGCAAAAATGAACTATTGGGACTTCATAAAGATCAAAAGCTTTTGCATAGCAAAGGAAATAGTCAACAACACCAAAAGACAAACGAAGATATTTGCAAACGACATATCAGATAAAGGGCTAGTATCCAAAATCTATAAAGAACTCATCAAACTCAACACCCAAAGAACAAAGAATCTAATCAAGAAATGGGCCGAGGACATGAACAGACATTTCTGCAAAAAAGACATACAGATGGCCAACAGACACATGAAAAAGCATTCCAATCACCCAGCATCAGGGAAATACAAATCAAAACCACCGTGAGATACCATCTCATACCACTCAGAATGGCTAAAATTAACAAGTCAGGAAACAACAGATGTTGGAGAGGATGCGGAGAAAGGGGAACCCTCTTACACTGTTGGTGGGAATGCAAGCTGGTGCAGCCATTCTGGAAAACAGCATGGAGGTTCCTCAAAAAGTTGAAAATCGAGCTACCCTATGACCCAGCAACTGCTGGGTATTTACCCTGAAGATACAAAGGTAGTGATCCAAAGGGGCATGTGCACCTGAATATTTATAGCAGCAATGTCCACGATAGCCAAACTATGGAAAGAACCTAGATGTCCATCAGCAGATGAATGGATAAAGACACACACACACAATGGAATACTATGCAGCCATCAAAAGAAATGGAATCTTGCCATTTGCAATGACGTGGATGAAACTAGGGTATTATGCTGAGTGAAATAAGTCAATCAGAGAAAGTCAATTATCATATGATCTCTCTGATATAAGGAATCTGAAAGGCAGAGTGGGGGGGTTTGGGGGACAGAGAAGGAAAAATGAAACAAGATGAGATCAGGAGGGAGACAAACCATAAGAGACTCTTAATCTCACAAAACAAACTGAGGTTTGCTGGGGGGTAGTATGGAGAGGGTGGTTGGGTTATGGACATTGGGAAGGGTATGTGATATGGTGAGTGCTGTGAAGTGTATATGCCTGACAATTCACAGACCTGTACCCTGGGGCAAATAATACATTATATGTTAATAAAAACAATTAAAAAAAAAAAAAGAAGAGGACACTTAAGCCACTGAGCCACCCAGGCGCCCCTTGAATCCACGCTTTTTTTAAAAAGATATTTTTATTTATTTATGTGACAGAGAGAGAGAGATCACAAGTAGGCAGAGAGGCAGGCTGGGGGTGGGGCGGCGGAAGCAGGCTCCCCGCTGAGCAGAGAGCCCGATGCGGGGCTTGATCCCAGGACTCTGAGATCATGACCTGAGCTGAAGGCAGAGGCTTCACCCACTGAGCCACCCAGGTGCCCCGAATCCATACTTTTAACCATTTAACTATATTGCCCTTTATAACCATGTCTCTGCTCTAAGGGTATTCACATAAAAGAGAACAAAGCAAATAGGAAAAGAACTATTCCTTCATAAAGACACTGAGGAAAACAGACGAAACTGAAAAACGGGGCGCCTGGGTGGCTCAGTTGGTTAAGCGTCTGATTCCTGGCCCCAGATCACGACCCAAGCCAAAGTGACAGTTGGACACTTAAACCACTACACCACCCCGGTACGCCTAAGCATCCAGACTCTTGATTTCAGCTCAGGTTTTGATCTCAGCGTTGTGAGTCTGAGCCCCGTGGTGGGCTCCACAGTGGGGATGGAGCCTATTTAAAAGAAAAAAACAAAAACAAAAATCCAAAATTGATAATACACTCTTATGAGACTATAATATCTGAAAGAGACGGAATGTTCAGGAACAAAAGAGCTCTTAGAAACTGAAATTGGAAACTGAATAAAAAGACTGATATATATACATATATGTATTATATATATCTTTGACCTTATATATGATATATATAAGGTCAAAGATAGATCCCAATTGAAGTAGAACAAAATTACAAAGAGGTAGAACACAGAAGAAACAATAAAAAATTAAGAGGCTTGATCCAAGAGGTCCAATATGTATGTAAAAGCATTCTAGAGAGACCAGCAATGGAGGAGAGCAAAATATCGATAAAGCAACATAAGAAAATGTCCTAGAATGGTAAAACATGAGTTTCCAGATTGAATGAATAAAAAAGGACCCACCATCAAGGCCCAAAAGAACACAGAGTTATAGATTCTAGTAGCTTTCAGTGAGTAAAAACGTGCCACATACAAAGGCTCAGATACCGTGGGGCACCTGGGTGGCTCAGTCAATTAACCAGTGACCACTGGTTTCAGCTTGAGTCCTGATCTCAGAGCCCATATGGGGCTCCCTGCTCAGCATGGAGTCTGCTTGAGATTCTTTCTCTCTCTCTCTCCTGGATCCCTCCACCTGCTCGCTCACACAGGTGCACAAGTGCTCTCTCTAATAAATAAATAAATCTTTAAACAAAACAAAACAAAACCCACAACAAAGGCTGAGTTACCAGAACAGCATTCTATCAATCAAGTGTGAAGACAGAATAAAGGCAAATTCAGGCTTGCAAGGTTTTAAGCTATCTACTTCCAAGGCACTCTCCCCCCACACACTGTGTTATAAAGCTATCCCAAGCCCGGCTTCATTAAGGACACACTTACTAGCAGCTAGCATATTCCCCACCAAATGACAAGCAAAAAATACAGTAATTACTAGTACAGTTTGGTGTCACTGCCTGCATTCCTCCCAAGGCACTGTCAGTTTTAACCACCATCACTTCTGTAGTATGAGCACAAAATCAACACAGTGACAAGGATAAACAATATCTTACTATTATTACGAGAAAGTTTTGAACTCATGGACCCAAAATATGGTCTCTATTTTGAGAAACACTGGATGAGAAAAAAGTATGGACATTTACCTGTTTTTTCTGTTCAGTGGGAGACATGCATTTGGCACCAACCTTCTCAGCTTCCTCAAAAAGGCTGTCAACAAAATATTCACAATTTCTTTGTCGATCATCACTAAGAGGTTGGTTGTCAGATCCTGTTTCACAAACCCTACACACACAAAAAAAGAATATTAAGCACTACCATTACTTTTCCAAAAATTTACATGAATTTCTAGTTAAAGGGTGCTGAACGGAAATGCCTCCAGTTCCGCAGTTTAGACCCACTTCTAAATTAAGATTCTAGCAGATATGTGAACTTGGCAAGTCATTAACCTTTCTGGTCCAGAACAGGGTTTTCTCAACTTCAGTCTATTGACATCTGGGGAGGGATAATTCTTTGTTGTGTGCTGCCCTATTATTGTAGGATATTTGGTAGCATCTGTAGCCTCTACCCACTAAATGCCCAGATCATGCATATTCCACCCACCCCACCTCCAGTGTTAGAATACCTAAAACCATCTCTAGACACTGCCGGATATCTTCTGCAGGACAAAAATCTTACCAGGTCGGGGCGCCTGGGTGGCTCAGTGGGTTAAGCCTCTGCCTTCAGCTTAGGTCATGATCCCAGGGTCCAGGGATCGAGCCCCGAGTTGGGCTCTCCGCTCCGTGGGGAGCCTGCTTCCTCCCTCTCTGCCTGCCTCTCTGCCTACTTGTGATCTCTCTCTCTCTGTCAAATAAATAAATAAAATCTTTAAAAATATATATATATCTTACCAGGTCGAAAATTGCTGGTCCAGAGTTAAAAAAAAAAAAATTCTTTCCCAAAAGCTCAAAATAGCTTTATTTATTAATTCTTGAAGATTTTATTTATTTGACAGAGAGAGAGCACAAGCAGGGGAGCAGCAGGAAGGGGGAGAAGCAGGCTCCTGTCCTTCAGAGCAAGGAGCACGATGCAGGGTTTGACCCCAGGATACTAAGATCACAACACAAGTTGAAGGCATATGCTTAACCAACTAAGCCATGTGCCCCTCAAAATAGCTTTATAAGGGGTTACTATGTATCTTCTGGTAATAAAAAGCACTTTTTTTTTAAGATTTTATGTATTTACTTGAGAAAGAGCAAGAGCATGAGTTGCAGGGAGGGACGGGAGGAGAGGGAGAAGAAGACTCTGCACTTAGTGGGGAGCCCGAAATGGGACTAGATTCCAGGACCCTGGGATCATTACTTGAGCTGAAGGCAGACCCTTAACCAACTGAGCAACTCAGCGCCCCAACAGAAAGCACTCGAAACTAAAGGCGATAATATGCCAGAACAGTCCTAATCATAGTTTTTTTTTTTTAAAGATTTTATTTATTTATTTGACAGACAGAGATTACAAGTAGGCAGAGAAACAGTCAGAGAGAGGAGGAAGCAGGCTCCCTGCTGAGCAGAGAGCCCGATGTGGGGCTCGATCCCAGGACCCTAGGATCATGACCTGAGCCGAAAGCAGAGGCTTTAACCCACTGAGCCACCCAGGCGCCACCCCTAATCATAGTTTTGATTGATTGCATACTTCACAGAATGAGATTTCCCACTGAAGATTTTTGATTTGTAGTAGTCTGACATTCAGTACTATTTTTTAAAAAAATATTTTTATTTATTTATGTGACAGACAGAGATCACAAGCAGGCAGAAAGGCAGGCAGAGAGGAGGGGAAGCAGGCTCCCTGCTGAGCAGAGAGCCTGATGCGGGGCTAGATCCCAGAACCCTGGAATCATGACCTGAGTCGAAGACAGAGGCTTTAACCCACTGAGCCACCCAGGCGCCCCTCAGTACTATTTTTTAAATTGAGGTATAATCAACATCTTAGTTTCAGGTGTACAACATGATTTGTATATACTATGAAATGATTACTACAGCAAGTCTAGTTAACATCTATCACCATACACAGAGAAATTTTTTTCTTATGATCAGAACTTTTAAGATGTAATTTTTTTGGCAACCTTCCAATATGCACAGAATATTTTAAACTATAATTGCCATGCTATCTATTACATTCTCATTACTTATTTTATAACTGAAAGTTTATACCTTTTGCCTACCCTCCATCTACTAGTTTTCATTTTGCATTTGTATTTTATCAAGAAATATTACTGAAGATTTGGTTTAACAGGAAAGATGGTTTCTGACCAAACTTTTTAAAGTCATACAGAAAATTCATACATCTCCTGAAGTGTAACTTCTCAGATTCCATAAATAATATTTTTACAGCTCTCATACTGTGCCAGGAACTATAAGGTAAGATACTCTCAACCACATTTTTAGAGGAAAGAAAATGAGTCACAGAAAGGTTAAGTTACATGAGGTTAGAGGTAGTAAGTGGCAAAGACAACATTAAAACACTATTAATCTGCCTTCCACATCTTGTCTATGATATGCTATAAAACTTCTCTTAATAGCTAACATTTATTAAGCATTTAATATATTTTGAGAACTATTTTAAGTACTTTACATGAATTAACTCATTCAATCCTCACAATGACCTAAAAAGGCACATATTTTTTTTATCCCCATTTAGCACATCACAAAAACACTTAAGCCAAAAAAAAAAAAAAAAAAAAAAAAGAGGGGGCGCCTGGGTGGCTCAGTTGGTTAAGTTTCTGCCTGCCTTCAGCCCAGGTCGTGATCCTGGGGTCCTGGGATCCACCCACACTGTCAGAGCTCCCCGCTAAGCAGGGAGCCTGCTTCTCCCTCTCCCTCTGCTTCCCCCACAACCCCTAAGCAATTTGCTCAAGATCACAAAGCTACTCTGAGGCAGAGTTGGAAACTGAACCTAGGCTACCAGTGCCTGTGCTCTTAATCACTGCGCCAGACAAAATAGTCATCTCTATGTTATTATTAAAATGCTAACACTCAGAGCAATATTTTAATTTAGGTATACTCTTTTTACTCTTCTAGGTAATCTCTCTATATACATTCTTAAGACGCTTCATATTATCACAAAGTATTAATTATGCCTTTCTGAAAGCAATGACACACTTTTTACATAAAAATAATCACATCCTAAGATGATTTCTCACAATACTAATGATCTTCCCCTCTTTAATCAGTATAGCTATGTAGCAGTAGAGGATATTATCTAATGAGAGTTCAGGCTTTGGTGTACTTGGTTCTAACTTCTATCACACTGACTCTGGGCGAGAAACCTAGCAGCCTCTACGTGATTTGGATTTTTTCATCTGCAAAATGCAGATACTAGCACGTATCTTACATGGTTGCTGCGTATATTACAGCAAACATATACAAAAGCGATACCTGATATACAGTACCTATCAGTACACATGCTGGAGCACAGTATTAGATATGTATATTATTAGGACCCCTGAACGCTCTCTGGTATTTGCCAGAAAAAGTGGACTTTGGCTGCCTCTATCTTTTCCTTTTTTTTTAAGATTTTATTTATTTGAGAGAGAGAGAGAGAGAGAGAGAGAGGAGGGCAGGGGCAGAGGGACAAGCAGACTCCCGCTGAACAAGGAGCCCAATGCAGGGCTTGATCCCAGGACCCCAAGATCATAACCTCAGCTGAAGTCAGACATTTAACGAACTGAGCCACCCAGGCGCCCCTGGCTGCCTCCATCTTGACCTTACTTTCTAGTTGGGTTCTTTCAAGATTGTTTCTTGGGTCAGGTGAAAGACCCTAAGGGCAAAGTATCCCCTTATGGGAACTGAAACTACCCCTCAAGCAATAAGGACTGCCCTAAACCAGCAAAGACCCAGCCCATGACTGACTGACTCCAAGACAATGATCAATTTGACCTTCACAGCCTACCTGCACACACCCATCCACTTTTGTCCCATAGTTACCTTAAACCTGGTAGCATTTTTGGCACTCTGGAGACAGTATGAAACGCTGGTCTGCTGTCTTTTCTGGCACTTGCCTCCCTGAAATAAATTCCTTTCCTGTTTCACTGCCTTTGGATTTTGTCAGTGTCCAGTGCCTGAACCTGGTATGTTTGGGACCCTCAGAACCAGGTGCTCTTGCACCCCTGTGTCCCAGCTATAAGAAAGCAGTTTATACACAATTACTAAATAAAAAGACAATAAAGCTGAGCATCTAAAGTAGCTTTAGTCCTTTATCTTATCTATTGGATATGCAAATTCCATTAAGCCTCATTTTGTTAATTCAAGTCATTCAAACATTTATTGAGTACTTTATGGTAGGTGGTGATGAGATACAAAGATGAGCAAGAAATAGTCTAGGTTTTTGTTTTTTTTTAAGATTTTATTTATTTGTCAGAGAGAGAGACAGAGACAGAGAGCGCAAATGAGCACACGCAGACAGAATGGCAGGCAGAGGCAGAGGGAGAAGCAGGCTCCCTGCTGAGCAAGGAGCCAATGTGGGACTCGATTCCAGGACACTGGGATCATGACCTGAGCCGAAGGCAGAGGCTTAACCCACTGAGCCACCTAGGCGCCCCGAGAATCTAGGTTTTTAAGAGGTTCAGAGTACAGGGTGTAGAGATGCATTATAAACAGCTCTATGCCCACAAATTTGGTAACTTCGATAGGCCAATTCCTTGAAAGGGACAATCCACCAAAATTTTAGGAACATACACAAAGGCTCCTATCTATTAAGAAAACTGAGTCAATAATTCACAATCTTCCAAAACAGAAACCACTGGGCAGAAAAGATTTCACTAGCGGGTGGCTCAGATAGTTAAGCTTCACTGACCGGACCATCTGCTCAGGTCATGACACTAGGGTCTTGGGATGGAGCCCAGCGTGCGGCTCCCTGCTGAGGAGAGCATCCCCCTCTCCCTCTGCCTCCTAGCTCAGCCCCCCGCCAGCTCCCACATGCACCTGTGTGCACATGCACTCTCTCCCTCAAATAAATAAATAAAATAAAATCTTAAAAACATAAAAAGATTTCACTAGTAAATTCTATCCAACATTTAAGGAAGAAATGATACCAATTTATCTACAACGTCTTCAAGAAGATAAAAGCAGAAGAACTGTTCACTCCAGTTCTTTGTTTCGCTCAGGTAATGATCTCACGAGGCTCTCCGCTCAGCAGAGTCTGAGATTTTCATCCCTTTGCTCCTTCACCCGCCTTTCCTTACTCATATGCGCACACTCTGTCTCCCCCCATTTCTAAAATTAATAAATCTTAAAAAAAATAAAGTTAAAACCAGACAAAGACATTTCAAAAAAGGAAAAAAAAAACAATATTGATGTAGTTTCTGAATGTAGATGAGGTCTGGAGCCAAGAGCCGGGAGAGAATTTTTGAGACACCTTTGGTGCAGAAATGGTGATTTTATTAAAGGATGGGGACAGGACCCACAGGCAGAAAAGAGCTGCTGCTCAGAGGTTGTGAGGGGTGCCCAGGGGGAGATAAGGAAAAACGGAAGTTTTCGAAAGAACTTTCATATGCTAAAAAGAACCTACAAGATACCTGAGGCCTTGCCTTGGTTAAGTTAAGGTGGTTTTTCCCTCTAATAAAGCAATTAACATTGAAATAACTGAGTTTGCTTCTGGACGTTAGGTTTTTGGTTAAGAACCTTTTTTTCTTATAAGTCACTAAGACGTTTGTAAACTGATGAAGACTCATGGACTGTGGTCTCTATTAACCATTTGCTTTTTCCCTCCCTTAGTTTAAGAGTGTCTGAGGAGTGTACACATTATCCCACCTGGAAGTTGGGGGGATTGTGAGGTGTCGGCTTGTGCTTTACCCTCAGCTTGGCTTCTGCTCCCTCACCAGTATCTCTCATGAACACGGATGCAAAAATCCTTACTGCAACCAAGCAGGATTTATTACAGGTATGCAAGGCTGATCCAAAATGAGAAAATCAATTAATATAATCCATCACATCAATATGCTATAGCAAATCATGATCATATCAACAGATAAAAAGCATCTGACAACATCCAACACGCATTCTTTTTTAAATTTTTTTTCAAATTCAATTAATTAATATATAATATATTATTAGTTTCAGAGGTGGAGGTCAGTGATTCATCAGTTGTATGTAACACTCTGTGCTCATCACATTACATGCCCTCCTTAATATGCCCATCACCCAGTCACCCTATCCCTCCACTCACCTCCCCTCCAGCAGCCCTCAGTTTGTTCCTAGAGTTAAGAGTCCTTTATGGAGGGCGCCTGGGTGGCTCAGTGGGTTAAAGCCTCTGCCTTTGGCTCGGGTCATGATCCCAGGGTCCTGGGATCGAGTCCTGCGTCGGGCTCTCTGCTCAGCAGGGAGCCTGCTTCCTCCTCTCTCTCTGCCTGCCTCTCTGCCTACTTGTCATTTCTGTCAAATAAATAAAAATATTTACTTAAAAAAAAAAAAGAGTCCTTTATGGAAAAAGCTAGTATTTTCTGAATTAGCTTGGAAATTCTAAATTGCAGTTCAAAGGCACATCTTAAAAACCATTTTCTTTTTCATTTAGAATTAAAGCTTGGTTCTAACTTCTATCTCAGAACAGAGTGAGAATTAAACGTAGTACAAAATATTGGAATAAGAACCAAGTTTTAAGAAATATTCTTATCCTAAGCATAGGTAGGCTAAATATGGCTAGGTCTGATGTTATCCAACACTCATTCTTGATTAAAAACCCTCAGCAAACTAGGAACAGAGAAGAACTCTCTTAACTTGATAAAGAACATCTACAGAAAACCCACAGCTAACATCACACTTTACGACAAGAAACTAGATGCCCTCCCTCAAAGGTCAGGAATCAGACAAAGATGCGCCTCTACTCACTACTCCTCTTCAATACCATATTGGAAATCTTAGCTAAGTCAGTAAAACAAGTAAAGGAAATAAAAAGTACACAGACTGGGAAGGAAGAAAAAAAACTGTAGATGACATGATTGTGTACACAGAAAATCCCAAACAACAACAACAACAAACTCCTGGAACTAAGAAGCAATTTTAGCAAAGCTGTAGAAGATTAATATATAAAAGCCAAGTGCTTTCCTATAAACCAACAATAACTACTACCTGGAATTAAAAGCACAACACCTGGCTGGCTCAGATGGAAAAGTATGCAATTCTTCATTTCAGGGTTGAGAGTTCAAGCCCCATATTGGATACAGAGATTACTAAAATAATCATCACCATCATAATAAATAAATAAATAAATAAATAAATAAATAAATAAAAGCACAACCCCATATGCAACAGCAACATTTGTCACACCCCAAAGAACATTACAATACAAAAATGGGCCGAAATGTAAACTACAATTAATGATAATGTATCAATATTGGTTCCAAATTATAACAAATATACTACATAATACAAGATGTTAATAATATAAGAAACTATGTGCGCTGGGGAAGGGGAGGATGGGAATATGGGAAGTGTATTTTCTGCTCAATTTTTCTTTAAACCTAAAACTATTCTTAAAAATAAAGTTTATTATTAATAATTTTTAAAAAGAGCATGAAAAGAGGGGCTCCTAGGTGGCTTAGTAAGTTAAGCATCCAACTCTTTTTCTTAAGGATTTTATTTATTTATTTGACAGAGAGACATGGTGAGAGAGGGAACACAAGCATGAAGAGTGGGAGAGGGAGAAGCAGACTTCCCACTGAGCTGGGAGCCCATGCAGGGCTCAATCCCAGGACCCTGGGATCATGACCTGAGCCAAAGGCAGCCGCTTAACTGACTGACCCACCCAGGTGCCCCTAAGCATCCAACTCTTGATTTCAGCTCAAGTCATTATCTCAGGGTTGTGAGATCAAGCCCTGCATCGAGATCCACGCTGGGTATGGAGCCTGCTTAAGATTTTCACACTCTCGCCCTCTGCCCCTCTTCCCCCACGCACTAAAATAAAACAAAATAAAAATGTAAAAGAGCATGAATTTAATAAAAATTTAAAAGGCACCTGGGTGGCTCAGTCGCTAAGGGTCTACCTTCGGCTCAGGTCATGAGCCCCCCATGGGGCTCCCTGCTCGGCAGGAAACATGCTTTCCCTCTCCCACTCCCCCTGCTTGGGTTCCTGCTCTTGCTGTCTCTCTCTCTGTCAAATATATAAATAAAATGTTTGAAAAAAAAAACAACATTCCTGACAGAAAAATGGGAAAGTACACCATATTTAATTTCTTTATTATTTATAATACAGGGAATCCCTTTGTATTCTACTATATTAAGACAGAATGCAGCAAAATCCCATGGCCATACGAATTCATGAAGACTTTCCTTAACACTAAAAATATTCAGACAACTTTATTATTTCATCTATGCTTTCTACTCCATCATCCTTTCCCTTACTTGTCACTATCCTTTTATGATACAATTATCAATACTCCTCTCTATAATCTGAAAACCAGATACAAAGTTGTTATGGCTCAGTATATAGTCTTGAAGTTTCAGGAGTTTCTCTGATAATAAAAAGTACACAAGTTCAAGAAAAGGACTTTGAAACATCTATTTTGGCTACAGAATACCCTCTTCTGCTGACTTTGTCACTCACTACTGCGTTCTGAATAAATAAGGTTATTGGCTATTGTCCAAACGGGTATAGGATATGCATCTGTTTGGGAGCACATACGGTAGACATGGGTCTTCACCACTTAGAGTCTTTGAACTACTGATATACTCAGGAAAAGTCTTTTCATTTTTTTACTGGACCAGTATTTCTTTCTTTCTTTCTTTCTTTTTTTTATAAATTATGTCATTTTTGGCAAATTATTTTATTTTATTTAAAGATTTTATGTATTTGACAGAGAGAGATAGGCAGAGAGGCAGGCAGAGAGAGAGGAGGAAGCAGGCTCCCTGCTGAGCAGAGAGCCCGACGCAGGACTCGATCCCAGGACCCTAAGATCATGACCTGAGCCGAAGGCAGAGGCTTTAACCCACTGAGCCACCCAGGCGCCCCTGGACCAGTATTTCTAACAATATCTATTTTTTTGTTACAAAGAAAGTTATAAAATCTATTCCTAATATTTTTGTACGGATACCATACTATCTAATTACATTCATAGTACTGATACATACTATAACACCCAATAAAAACCGCAGACTGATTTATAATTAACTTCCTTAGGTAATAAACAACAATTTACATGTGGTCTCATAACTTACTACTGGGAGAATTAAGTGCATCCTGGGTGATACTACCGGGCAAGGACTCTTTAAAGTTTGTGCCTGGCTTCTTCTGAAGTTCACCCCATGTGCTTTTCCCCTTTGCTGATTTTTATTTGTATCTTTTTTAAAAAATATATTATTTATTTATTTATTTGACAGAGAGAGAGAGAGAGAGAGAGAGAGAGATAGATACAGCAAGAGAGGGAACACAAGCAGGGAAGTAGGAGAGGGAGAAGCAGGCTTCCCGCCTGGCAGGGAGCCCAATGTGAGACTTGATCCCTGGACCCTGGGGTCCTGACCTAAGCCAAAGGCAGACGCTTAACAACTGAGCCACCCAATTTCCCTCTTTGTTATCTTCTTATAATAATATAATAAATCAAAGTCATTAGGATGACTATATGCTGAGTCCTTTGCATCCTCTCAGCAAATCAAGCCTGGGGTGGTCTTAAAGGTCCTCAGACACAATCTCACAATTATATATTAGTATCAAATATTTATATACAATAATAAGTAATAAAAAACAAGTAATATTTGTTTAGTACAGAAGCATTCACTATTTTAAGTATGAAATAGCTGTCTGTCTCCTTAAATGGACATTTACCTCAAGTATTTAAAACAAACAGCATAATACAAAAATAAACATTTCTCCTCAGATAAGTGAATATAAAATATTCTATATTGATAAGAACCACAGACTTTGCACCTACCATTTACTGTGTCTCTACTACATGCTATTATTACTATTTTTTAAAAGACTTTATTTTAGGGGTGCCTGGGTGGCTCAGTGGATTAAAGCCTCTGCCTTCAGCTCAGGTCATGATCCCAGGGTCCTGGGATTCAGCCCCACATGAGGCTCTCTGCTCAGCGGGGAGCCTGCTTCCCTTCCTCTCTCTCCGCCTGTCTCTGCCTGCTTGTGATCTCTCTGTCTCTCTGTCAAATAAATAAATAAAAATCTTTAAATTAAAAAAAAAAAAAGACTTTATTTTAGAGGCCCCTGGGTGGCTCAGTTGTTTAAGCATCCAACTGCTGATTTTGGCTCAGGACATAATCCAAGCCAGGTCCAACTCTTGATTTCAGCTCAGGTCATGATAGAAACCTCACAAGATTGAGCCCCATGTGCCGCTCTGCGCTCATCAGAGAGTTGGCTTGAGAGTCTCTTTTCCCTGCTCTGAACCTCCCCATCCCATGCACTCTCTCTCTCTCTCTCTCTCTCTCAAATAAATAAACCTTTCACAAGCCTGAGATCTAGAGTCGCACACTCCACCAACAGAACCACCCAGGTCCCTGTGCTAATACTGTTCTGAGTGCTTTATGCTAGCTATCTAATTCTCATAAAAACCTTTGAGGGACAAACACAGATGCACCCCCTCCCCTCTGTTCTGTAGATACGATACAGAAGCTCAAAGGAGCTACTACCTAAGTTGCTCTAAGGGTAGTAAAGACAGCAATGGGATTCAAACTGGGGATTTTTCTTTTTCTTTTTTTTTTTTTTTTTAAGATTTTATTTATTTGACAGAGAGAAAGAGTACAAGTAGGCAGAGCGGCAGAGCAGCAGGCAGAGGAGGAGGGAGAAGCAGGCTCTCCACTGAGTAGGGAGCGCAAGGCTCCCTATGCCTTAAAATAGGCATAACATAAACTATAATCCCAGGACCCTGGGATCATGACCTGAGCCAAAGGCAGCCACTTAACCAACTGGCCACCCAGGTGCCGGCAAAGCTTAGGTTTATCTGACTCCAGAGCCTTTGTATTTCCACTACAACTCCAAGGCAGTACAACATAAGAGACTAACAAAGTGAAGAGCTACTTGAATTTCTCACTGAAACAACAGAATATGCGAACAGAGAGAAATTTAACTGTTTCAGTAACAAAAACATTTACAATGCAGCTTTGATTAAAAAAGAAAAATTACTTTAAGGATGCCTGGGTGGCTGGGTCGTTAAACATCTGCATTCTGCTCAGGTTATGATCCCAGGGTTCTGGAATCCAGCCCCACATCAGGCTCGCTGCTCTCCCACTCCCCCACTCCCCCTACTTGTGTTCCTTCTCTCTCTTTCTGTCAAGTAAATAAATAAAATCTTTTTTAAAAATTATACTACCGGGGCTCCTGGGTGGCTCAGTGGGTTAAGCCTCTGCCTTCGGCTCAGGTCATGATCAGAGAGTCCTGGGATCGAGCCCAGCATCAGGCTCTCTGCTCAGCTGGAAGCCTGCTTCCCCCTCCCCCTCTGCCTGCCTCTCTGCCTACTTGTGATCGCTCTGTCTCTCTGTCAAATAAATAAATAAAATATTTTTTTTAAAAAATTATATTCCAAAAAAAAAAAAAGATTACCATTAGCTATTTTACTGAAAGAGAATCATAATGAAAACTTACTACAGGGGCGCCTGGGTGGCTCAGTGGGTTAAAGCCTAAGCCTTCGGCTCAGGTCATGATCCCAGAGTCCTGGGATTGAGCCCCCCCCCCCCCCCCCCGCTCCGCAGGGAGCCCACTTCCCCCTCTCTCTCTGCCTGCCTCTTTGCCTACTTGTGATCTCGGTCTGTCAAATAAAAAAAAAAAATCTTAAAAAAAAAAAAAAAAAAGAAAACTTACTACATTTGTCAGTGAAATGCAAAAACAGATGCTAAGAAATGCATTAATAACAAAGAAATGCAAAGCTTGAATTAACTTACCATTCTTCTTTTATACTTTCGAGATTATCTACTTCTTTCATTCTCTTGCCTTACTGCAAAAGTAAAAACAAACAAAAGCTAAAGTCCTCAATTGAGTACTTAAGATAAGTTCATTCTTATATATGCATTAATAATCTTTAACATAAACTACTAAGTATCCCCAAAGGAGTATGAAAGGGTCTTAAGGACTTATGTGACCGAACTCAAAGCTGTCATTTCCATTGACAGAGTAAAACAAAAATGAAAAATATATTTTGGGAGTCTAATAATTTTCCAACAAGAAATTTTTTTTTCCTTTTAGAACTCTTAAGAATTACGATAAAAATTTCATTCACAAAAGTGAATGAAACATTTTTATTCTCATTCTTACAATTCAAGCAAACTGACAAGATGTACAGTATACAATTCAGTGGTATGAATTACATCCACAAATGTTGTACAATCATTACCACTATCCATTTCCAAGACTCTTTCAACTTACCAAAAAGAAACTCTGTACCCATTAAAAAATAATTCTCTATTCCTCTCTCTTCCCAGGCCTGGTAACCCATATTCTACCTTCTACCTTCATGAATTTGCCTTGTATTTCACATAAACAGAATTGTACATTTGTCCTTTTGTGTCTGACTTATTTCACTTAACATAAATTCATTCCTTTTTATGGCTAATATTCCACTGTATGTATATACATTTTGTTTACACATTCATCTGGCTTTTTTTCAAGATTTTATTTATTAGTACTGTGCGCACACGCATGAGCAAGGGGCAGGGGCAGGGAGAAGGAGAAGCAGACTCCCTCTGAGCCGGGGACCAGAGGTGGGGCTAGATCCCATGACCCTGGGATTATGACCTGAAAGGAAGGCAGACATTTAACCCACTGAGCCACCCAGGAACCCCTACACATTCATCTGTTCGTGGACATTTCGACTGTTTACACCTCTGGCTACTGTGAATAATTCTGTATTCCCGCCAACAATGCACCAGGATTCTAATTTCTTCACATCCTTGCTAATATTATTTTGGTTTCTTTGTATGTGTGGTTTTCTGGGTTTTTTAAAAGATTTTTATTTATTTATTTATTTGACAGAGAACACAAGTAGGCAGAGAGGCAGGTCGGGGTGGGGTGGGGGGACCAGGCTCCCTGCTGAGCAGAGAGCCTGATGCAGGGCTCGATCCCAGGATCCTGGGATCATGACCTGAGCTGAAGGCAGAGGCTTTAACCCACTGAGCCATTATTTTATTAAATAATTATTTTATTTATTTTATTTATTAATTATTTTATTAAATAATACCCATCCTAATAAAGTGCATCACATTGTGACTAGATGTTGAGCATCTTTTTTACATGTACTTATTGGCCATCTGTCTATCTTCTTTGGAGAAAATCTATTCAAGTCCTTTGACCATTTTTTATGTGTTTTGCCTGTTCTTTTTTTTTTTTTTTAAAGATTTTATTTATTTATTTGAGAGAGAGAGAGTGTGTGAGAGAGAACATGAGAGGGGAGAAGCATCAGAGGGAGAAGCAGATTCCCTGCGGAGCTGGAAGCTCGATGCAGGACTTGATCCTGGGACTCTGGGATCATGACCTGAGCCGAAGGCAGAGGCTTAACCCACTGAGCCACCCCAGGAACCCCCACTGCATGTTGTTCTTAAGTTGCATTTTTCTTGATTCAGCATTTGCTTGGCTGCTCTACACCCAGAACTACTTTCCAGAGTTCTAAGTTGGTCCTAACAGTTAATGCAGGTGTTTCATGTTTCTGGGGGAACATGAGCTTGCAACTGCCTATTTTCCCATTCTGCGGTGACCCTCAATATAAAATTTTTTTTTAAAGATTTTATTTATTTATTTGACAGAGAGAGATCACAAGTAGGTAGAGAGGCAGGCAGAGAGAGAAGGGAAGCAGGCTCCCTGCTGAGCAGAGAGCCCAATGCAGGGCTCAATCCCAGGACCTGGAGACCATGACCTGAGCCGAAGGCAGAGGCTTAACCCACAGAGCCACCCAGGCGCCCCCACAATATAAATTGTTTTAGAAGATTTTATTTATTTATTTGAGAGAGAGCATGAGAGAATGAGCAGTGGGGAGAAGGAGAAGTGGGCTGAGCAGGGATCCCAATGTGCCCAACGTGGGGCTCAATCCCAGAATCCTGGAATCATGCATGACCTGAGCGTAAGGCAGGCGCTTAACCAACTAAGCCACCCAGACAGCCCCTCAACTTTAATTTCAAAATTTTATATTTAGATATATTTGGAAATTATCTTAGTTACAGGGACTCCACATGACTGTTAAGTTTACTTAATAGTCCATCTTTTCGTTATTTATTACCTTTTTTTTTTTTTAGATCTAAGAGTATGGACTCATGGGTTTTTTAGTCAATGAGTTTTGGTTTTTTTAAAGATTTTATTTATTTATTTGACAGAGATCACAAGTAGGCAGAGAGGCAGGCAGAGAGAGGCTCCCAGCCGAGCAGAGAGTCCAATGACGGACTCAATCCCAGAACCAGGGATCATGACCTGAGTGAAGGCAGAGGCTTTAACCCACTGAGCCACCCAGGCACCCCTAGTCAATGAGTTATAACTCACTAATATCACCATTTATTTTGATGTTCCATTTCCCAGATTTGTCCAGTGGGAATCCCTTCAGCGTGATGTCCTTCTGATATGTATTTATCATCCTGTAATCATCTTCTTAATTTCTGGAGCAAGAATATGCTCCAGGATCATTTGTTCTTTCTCTGCCCCAGCCCTGGAAACAGACTTATCTCTAAGGAGCCAAGGTTACTTTTTTCTTTTTTTTTTTAAGATTTATTTATTTGACACAGAGAAAGAGTACAAGCAGGGGGAGCCACAGGCAGAGGGAGAAGGAAAAGGAGCCTGACACAGGGCTCAATTCCAGGACTCCGGGATCTTGACCTGAGCTAAAGGCAGATGCTTAACCGACTGAGCCACCCAGGCGCCACCCCCCCCGCCCCCCCCCTTTTTTTTACTGTATTTAGAAACCAAGATCTGGGTGTTTGGCATGTTTGTTTTTTCTACTGTGTTATTGTTTCCAGGACCTCTCAGTGGACAGATGGCTTGGACTACTTTAAACATTGACTTGTTTGCTTAGTTCTCACAATATTTTGTTATAAAGGCAAAACACTAATATGGAAAGTTAGGGAAAAGAGAGAAAATAATCCATACTTTTATTATCCCTAAATTTTTGCTTCTTCCTCTCCATTTTTCATACACATTCAAATGAACTGCTAGTATATTAATGATTTTTGTTTCCTTTATTTTTCATATCTGTGCTGTCTTTTTCCATTCGGCTATATAAATTGCTTCATAACTATTTTTAAAGGATACATATTATCCCATTAGGCAGCTATACCATGACTACTGGGAATTTAGTTTGCTTTTAATTTTTCCTAACAAATAACAGCTATGGTGGGTAAATTCTGTATATACAGCTTACCTTGTCGTTCCTTTAAATTCCCAAAAATGTGGAAAATCAGTGTGAAGAATATATGAGTATTTCTACAACATGTTAGTGTACCTTTATTTAAAAATATAAGCATGTTTGAATAGAAGACAAATCTGCAAAATAATACCCACCAGACCCGTCCTAAAGCTATGAGAATGAGAAAATGGCCACAAGAAGCAATCCACTGCTACCATGTAAAGCTCTCTCTCAAAAAAAAAGAAAAAGTCTCCAAAGTATCTGGAGGTGAATTTAATCTGGTAACTAAGGATCTGGTGGCAGCAGCCTTTCACCAGATTAAAAAAAAAAATCAGTCTGAATGATCTTAGGGCCTGCTAATGGAGCTGGGCCAAAAACCATAAGAATTTGTGTTGAGCACTAATTCCCCACTTAGCCTTTGTTTTGTTAAGAATTAATGAAGGAGGGGCGCCTGGGTGGCTCAGTGGGTTGGGGCCTCTGCCTTCAGGTCGGGTCGTGGTCCCGGGGTCCTGGGATCGAGCCCCGTATCGGGCTCTCTGCTCAGTGGGGAGCCTGCTTCCTCCTCTCTCTCTGCCTGCCACTCTGCCTACTTGTGATCTCTGTCTGTCAAAAAAATAAAATCTTTATTAAAAAAAATAAAATCTTTATTAAAGAATTAATGAAGGAGACTGGGCTCTGCTCTGGAAAATATCTATCATTGAAAGTTGTTTTAGATACTTCTAGCTTTAATTATGATTGAATATAAATTGATAGAGATTTATTTCTTAACCTTTTCATGAGAAAATTGTGAAGAACTCTGAAAGACAAGAGGAAACAGAAAGGCGAGGAAAAAGGAGGAAATGTAAAGGGGCTGAGGAGTGAGTGTGGAATACCAAGTGAGGAGGGACAGCGCCATCAATGGCACTCCAGACTCTTGCCTTGTAGCTAGAGGGTAGGGTAGGAGTCACTAAAGCCACAGCACCCAAGACTATGGCATCCAACAACTAAGACAAACTGGATGTCTCTACTCTATTGAGTATTCTGTATTTTTTTTTTTTAAAGATTTTATTTATTTATTTGACAGAGATCACAAGTAGGCAGAGAGGCAGGCAGAGAGAGAGGAAGGGAAGCAGGCTCCCCGCTGAGCAGAGAGCCCGACATAGGGCTCAATCCCAGGACCCTGGGATCATGACCCGAGCCGAAGGCAGAGGCCTTAACCCACTGAGCCACCCAGGTGCCCCGAGTATTCTGTATTTCTAAAAGACATTTTTTCCTTCCAGGAATGCTTTTCAAATTATTCTCTAAACTTAAAAATGCAAATAGACCCTTTCATTCAAAGAATCTTGCTCAATATTAATTTTATGGAAGGCATCTGATTAGGCATTAGATTTACAAAGTAATAAATCAGACAAGAAGATTTTATGTATCAATAATTTATACAGATTATAAAGATTCATAGATTAGATTATATGCAAACTATATGCTTTAAAAATGCAGCCATTGGGGCGCATGGGTGACTCGGTGGGTTAACCCCCTGCATTCAGCTCAGGTCATGATCTCAGGGTCCTGGGATCGAGCCCCACATCAGGCTCTCTGCTCAGCAGGGAGCCTGCTTCCCTCTCTCTCTGCCTGCCTCTCTGCCTACTTGTGATCTCTCTCTCTCTGTCAAATAAATAAATAAAATCTTTAAAAAATAAATTTAAAAAAATGCAGCCATTAGAAATGATTGTTAAATACAAGACACAGTATTATCAATGTTTTCAAGTTTACAATGTTTATTGGATAAATATAAGCACCATCTTTGGACCGAGGATGGGCCTGAGGTCTAAAGGAAAAGAAAAAAAAAAAAAGAAAACAGTGTATATTTTTACTTATTCTAAAGAAAACATATCAGCTAAAACCATTAAGAGAGGGTCGCCTGGGTGGCTCAGTGGGTTAAAGTCTCTGCCTTTGGCTCTGGTCCTGATCCTAGCGTCCTGGGATCGAGCCCGGCTCCGGCTCTCTGCTCAGCAGGGAGCCTGCTTCCCTTCCTCTCTCTCTGTCTACTTGTAATCTCTGTCAAATAAATAAATAAAATCTTTTTTAAAATAAATAAATAAATAAAAATAAAACCATTACAAGGATATGAGAAAGTAAAGGGGGGGCAAACATAAGAAAGCTAAAATGGTTATCTATCCTAATAGCAATATTTAAGGCAATGTTCAAAAATAACTCCAAGTGTACACGTTGTTTAGAAATAGGATTGTAAGTAACAGAAAAAACAGCTATGAGTTCAAAGCAGTTGTACGTAGGGAAAGGGAATGGGAGCATTCTTAGTTTTCTAACACTACTATCTTTTAAACTATATGTATATATTATTCTAATTTTAAAAAATTGCAAAGCAAAAAACAAATTAAAAACATATTCAGAGAACCAGAATTTCATGTCCACTAATTTTTTCTCCTAAGACTTTGTCCTTCAAATTTCATATTTCTAAACCTTTATTTAATTGCTTCCCTTTAAAATTCTTCCCTTTCAAACATACACAAAATAGAGAAAAATATAAACACCCATCTCAGCCATTCAGATGTCAGAAAAGTTTTCATTTTTACTTCTTTACTTTATTTTTTTTAAAGAAATAAAGCATTATGAAATGCCTGGGTGGTTGCTGGTTGGGTGTCCAACTTGATTTTGGCTTGGGTCATGGTCTCAGGGCTGTGGGATGGAGCCTCACATAGGGCTCCGGGTTCAGTGCAAGTCGGCTTGTTCCTCTCCCTCTGCTCCAGCATGCTCAGGCTCTCTCTCAAATAAATAAATAAAATACTTTTAAAAAGGGCATTATAGAATTGAAAACTAATTCAGGTAAAAATATTTATTAAATGGTATGTCTTAAATATGTGCGTTTTATTGCATATTAATTATACTTAAAGTTGTTAAAAGCATTAAAAATGTGTATTTATTCAGCTCCTACTATATACCATGTATGATTCTAGGTGCTTAGGAACCTAGTAGACAAAGATTCCAACCCTTGAGGACATTATATCCTGGTGGGTACTGTTTCTAACATTATTTTCAACTACTCTAACATAATCCCTTAGTTTAGATATGATCCTTATTATTGTGTCATAAACATAACATGTTCATAACACTTTTTTTTTTAAGATTTTATTTATTTGACAGAGAGAGATCACAAGTAGGCAGAGAGGCAAGCAGAGCGAGAGAGAGAGAGAGAGAGAGAGAGAGAGAGGAGGAAGCAGGCTCCCTGCCTAGCAGAGAGCCCGATGCCGGACTCGATCCCAGGACCCTGAGATCAAGACCTGAACTGAAGGCAGAGGCTTAACCCACTGAGCCACCCAGGCAGCCCGATAACACTTCTTTGTTCATAATGTAACCAGCCTTCTGGGTATTCAAATCCTAATTATCCTTCAAGTCCCACATCTATCATAAAGGTAAAATATTAAATCCATATTAATATTCCTCTCCTAAATCATGTAGATTTTTGGTATTTAAATCATATTGTCTGAGACTGTTTACTGTTGTTTCTTTTACATTTTTTAGCTGGATCTAAGATCCTTGAGGACATATATCATATATCATATATCATGACTTACACATTTCCTGTTTTTTCCACAGTGCCTTGCCAAGTGCAAAACCAAGAGGAGCCATCCCTGAAGTATTTCGCTACATTTCCCTTTAACATGTTATTGTTTTCCAGCAAACCGCTAATATTTTTCATTATGTTATAGTCACAAACTACTAATAAATTGTTTTTACTTGTTTTATGACACCAACAGAGAATGAAGATGACCTTAGAGTCAAACCAACTTGTAATGGAATTCTGACTATATCATTTTTGAGCTGGGTGACTTTGTTGTAATTCACCTTCCCTAACTCTAAACCTGTAACATGGAGATGATTTTCATCCTCATAAGGTTGTTTTGAGGACTCGAATAAATACTAAGAATACAATAATATTTGCTCTTTTCTCTTTCCCTGTTACTCTGTCATAATCTTTTACAAGGATCAGTTAAGAAACATCTTCAGGCTTACACTAAAGTTTTAATTTCGACACAGCTATGAAGTTTTAGTTTAGGGGTTTGTTTTTATTGTTTTATTTGACAGAGAGAGACCACAAGGAGGAAGGAGAGGATGGGGGAAGGCGGGGGGTGAGGGGGGGAAGCAAGCCTCCTGCTTAGCAGAGAGCCTGATACAGGGCTCCATCCCCAGATCCTGAGATCATGACCTCAGCAGAAGGCAGAAACCCACTGAGCCACCGAGGCGCCCCGGGGGGTTGTTTTTGTTTTTTGAAGCACTTACTTTAAACCATGTTAAGTTTATTTTTATTATTATTTTTTAACTTAAATTCAATTAATTAACATATAACAGATTACTGATTCAGAGGTAGAGAGAGCTCAGTGATTCATCAGTCTTATATAATACCCAGTGCTCATTACATCACACGCCCTCCTTAATGTCCATCACCCAGTTACCCCATCCCCCCACCCCTCTCCCCTCCAGCAACCCTCAGTTTGTTTCCTATAATTAAGAGTCTCTTTTTTTTTTTTTAAGATTTTATTTATTTATTTGACAGAGATCACAAGTAGGCAGAGAGGCAGGCAGAGAGAGAGGAAGAAGCAGGCTCCCTGCTGAGCAGAGAGCCTGATGTGGGGCTCGATCCCAGGACCCTGGGATCATGACCTGAGCCGAAGGCAGAGGCTTTAACCCACTGAGCCACCCAGGCGCCCCAATTAAGAATCTCTTATGGTGGGGCACTTGGGTGGCTGGCCTGATCTTGATCCTGGGATGGAGCCCCACATCCAGCTCTCTGCTAGGCAGGGAATCTGCCTCTCCCTCTCCCTCTGCCTGCCACTCACTCACCCTCCCTGTGTCAAATAAAAAAATAAAATAAAATCTTTAGTAAAAAAAAGTCTCTTATGGTTTGTCTCCTTCTCTGATTTTATCTTATTTTATTTTTTCCTCTCTTCCCCTAGGATCCTGTTTTGTTTCTTAAATTCTACCTACCAGTGAGATCATAGGATAATTGTCTTTCTCTGATTTACTTTGATCTTTTAGTTTTGTTTTTTTTTTTAAAGATTTTATTTATTTATTTGACAGACAGAGATTACAGGTAGGCAGAGAGGCAGGCAGAGAGAGATGAGGAAGCAGGCTCCCTGCTGAGCAGAGAGCCCGATGTGGTGGGGCTCTATCCTAGGATGTGGGACTCATTCCCAGGACTCTGAGATCATGACCTGAGCCGAAGGCAGAGGCTTTAACCCACTGAGCCACCCAGGCGCCCCAATCTCTTAGTTTTGATTTCACTAATTAAACCTTTTAAAACTTTTATATATTTACTGAACCTCCAACCACTATGTGCAAGGCACTGGAAGGAAGGGTTAATGGGACAGATACAGTAGCCTAGGGAGTTTACAAACTAACAAGAAAAATATACTGAATTAATAAATATACTGGGGGCGCCTGGGTGGCTCAGTGGGTTAAAGCCTCTGCCTTCGGCTCGGGTCATGATCCCAGGGTCCTGGGATCGAGCCCCACATCGGGCTCTCTGCTCAGCGGGGAGTCTGCTTCCTCCTCTCTCTCTGCCTGCCTCTCTGCCTACTTGTGATTTCTGTCTGTCAAATAAATAACTAAAAGCTTTAAAATAAATAAATAAATAAATATACTGAATAAATATACTGAATTAGCAAACATGGCATAGAATTATGAAGTAAAAACTGAATCTAAGATGGACATAAAGTCATTATTTAAAGAGTCATCAGAGGTGCCCAGGTGGCTCAGTGGGTTAAGCCTCTGCCTTCAGCTCAGGTCATAATCTCAGGGTCCTAGGATCCAGCCCCGTATCAGGCTCTCTGTTCAGCGGGGAGCCTGCTTCTCTCCCTCACTCTGCCTGCCTCTCTGCCTACTTGTGATCTCTCCGTCAAATAAATAAATAAAATCTTAAAAAAAAAAAAAGGTCATCATTATTTTAGGTATTTATCATAAATGAGTAATATGTAATAAGCCATGTAAAATCTATTTGTATCAGCTGAGTCAACTACAGTCATCACAGTCATGTGACACAAATGAACCTAAGTCATGCACTGTACTATAGAGAATAAAAAAAGCCATCTGACAAATGTCTGTCACCAGCATGAAGCTTGGTATTAGAAGAGACAGATGAGTAGAATTTCCTTCATTTTGCTTCAGTTTACTTCCAATTAGTACCACTACCATCTTATATTTTTATTGTGTATCACAGTTTATCAAACACCTTCCCAATTATTATCCCACTTACTCCCAACAACTGCAGTGATAAAATCAGTCAGGAGAGAGACTAGACTGAGCTTTCTGGAACATATCCACCGGAAAAAAAATCCAGTCAAAATAGATTCAGACTAGTAAGAATGCATACGTTAGAATTCAAGCAGAAAAAATCTGCATATTACCAATTGTACTTATTTTTGTAAACGCACATGAGAGACTGAATTTTTTTTTAAGATTAAAGTATATAAAGTTTATAAAGATATACCGTGGAGTATGCTATCTTTGTGTAGAAGCTGAAGTTTCTCCTTAAGGATAAAGCCATTCCTGGCATTAAACACAGCACAAAGGAACCCACGGATCACATTTCCATGTGGAGTCCTTTTCACTTACACTTATGGAATGGGAGTGCCGGCCACCAAGCCTCCAAGAGCAAACAAATCACAGTAGCATCAAAATCAAACACTTCAAAAGATACTTTGTATATTTAAAGAATTCTAGTTTACTGTTAAATAATAAATGAAAAATTTTGGAAAGTTTCAGCTTATCTTAGTTGCCATCAGAGTAACTGAAAATACTTTTTTGTCTTCTCCTAGAAAAACTGTTAATGAGAAAGTTAAATACCCCTAAGGACCAAAGTAATAAGTGACAAGAGTAACAGGGGAAAGGGGCACTTTAGCAGAGTCTGTTAAAGTCTCTAAGGCAGCCATCCTTTGACACCAAGACATTTTCATTCCAGGGATCCACTCTGAAGTGTTATCTACCTTGCAAAACCGAGGGCAAACACAAATTCCCTTAGAAAACTTGCCACAATTTCTCTGAAAGACTAAACATAAGATTATTAGCAGAGTGAGGAGAGATCAACTATGCATCCTTAGAATATGCTCTCTCTTCACAGCCACAACTCTAGGCCCAAATATGATCTCTTGGTGGTTTCCTCACTCCATTCTTGTCCCCACCTCAAGGGAGTTTCTACACAGGAGTCAGGATGCCCTTTTCAAAAAGATCAACAAATAAATAAACTACCCCCAACATGGGATTTGAGATCAAGAGTCTCACACTCTACCACTAGGCTAGCCAGATGTGACCTTTTTGAATAAGACACTAATTTGAGGGCTCCCTGCTCAGCAGGGAGCCTGCTTCTCCCTTTCCCTCTGCCCCTCTGCCTGCTTGTGCTCCTTCTGTGTCAAATAAATAAATAAAATGTTAAAAAAAATACAAATTTGACGGAAATCTCCCGGCTTAAAACCTTTCAATGACCATCCACTGCTCTTCAAGTAAGGTCCAATATTCTGGGTTAATATTATAGAGAAGTTCACTGTACTGTTAGCTCATCACATTTGAGTAGTGTGAAAATTTCACTATAAAGCTTTAAGGTAAAGGAAAAAAAAGCCAGTCCCAAATTCTTAACACTGCTTAAAAGACCTGGCATTATCTCTCTTGCCCCCTTTTGCACTCCACACTAAATTCCACTTGCTTTGACCTTTCAGTTCCTTAAATTTCCCTAACCTCCCTCTGGGGAACCTATTTCCTTCACCTGGACCTTTCTTCCCTCCTTTGGGGAGCCACCTTTCACCAATTCCTATTTACCCATAACATCTTCGCTGGAAGATTATTTTCCAAAGAAAACTTTAACTGATTTCCCAAGCTGGTTATCCCCTTGTTACCTGTTCTCACAATATACTATATTCTTCCTTTTTAAGCTTCTGTCTAGGTTTACTGGCATTTACTGTGGAGCCTTGAACAATACAGGTTTGAAATGCACCAAGTCTACTTATATGAAGATTTTCTTCTACAAATACAGATATTTCTAAATAGCGCATTTATAAATGTACTATATATAAGTATAGCATATTATAAATGTCCTACATATAGTATATTATAAATGTATTTTCTCTTATGATGATTTTCTTCATAATATTTTCTTTCCTCTAGCTTACTTTATTATTAAGCACACAGCCTAATACATGTAACATACAAAATATGTGTTAACTGGCTTTAAGGCTTTCAGTCAATACCATACTACTGTAAGTAGTTAAGTTTTGGGGGAATCAGAATTCATACACAGATTTTCCAACTGTGTGGGGGCTGGCACCCCTAACACTCCCACCCACTCACTGCTCAAGGGTCAAATGATGAGACTTGTGTAAAACAAACAAACAAACAAAAAAAAACTACAGGGGTCACCACGATATCATGGTCACTCACCAAACAGTAGATACTAAAAAAATTTGAATAAATTAATTAACATTAAGCACTGAGTAACTGAAGTACGCATGTGTGTGTACACCACAGTGCAAGGCTAAGAGTCAGTACCCAACAAACAGGAGTTTCTGTTAATACTGCATTCTGCCTCGTATCATTACTACTTGCTTGCTTAATTAATCACTCTCTCCATGCTGCACACCATTCCTTCTCGTTTTTGGACGCCATCAGCGCCTAGCACTAACCTCAGCGATATAAACAGATGCTCAATATGCACTGAATTTAACTGCCTTTAAAATCAATACGCCTGGGGCACCTGGGTGGCTCAGTGGATTGAAGCCTCTGCCTTAGGCTCAGGTCATGATCCCGGGGTCCTGGGATCGAGCCCCGAGTCGGGCTCTCTGCCCAGCGGGGAGCCTGCTTCCTTTCCTCTCTCTCTGCCTGCCTCTCTCTCTGCCTGCCTCTCGGCCTATTTGTGATCTCTATCTGTCAAATAAATAAATAAAATATTAAAAAAAAATCAATACGCCTTCCGGCATATTTACACACAACACGTAACATCAACTTTTAAGGAGTCTTCCCCTTTAAAAACTAAACAGTAATTTAAAAACACGTAAAACACTCCCAAAACACACCTGAGCCATGACTTTGAAATACGGAGGCCGATTTTCACGTCGTTCATACAATGTCATACTTTCCAGTTCCACACGGACATCAATAAAGACTGTCAGATTCCTATCTTTATTTTCCATTATCTCAAATGATGTACGGAAGAAGCCAGGCTGGACAACACCCTAACGTTCCTTACTGCTAACGACACACTGCGAGTAAAAAGGCGCACACACACAAAATTAAACATGGAAAAAAGCAAACTCGAAACCTACAAAAAGAATGTCGGGGGCGACTCGGTGGCGAAGCGACCTGAGAAACCGCCCCCCCAAACAAACGTGCCTGGTACTTCTGCACCGTGCTTCTGCAGCGCACGCCTTGGGAAACGGGGGCATCTTAAGTGCGTCTAACTCGAAGTTTCCGAGCCCCCCACCCCCAAACGCCGAACGGAAGCCCTCGGCGCGGAGGTCGCCACCACGCAGGAAGCAAGCACAGGAGGCAGGCCGGGGACGCGGCTCACCTGAACTGGCCAGGAGTCTCGCCCCAGCCGCCGCCTCCAGCGTCAACGAAACCGCCCGAACCCCGGGCTCACCGATACCGAGACCGTCTCGAGCGCTGCGGCCCCGCACGACCCAACGACACCCTTTCCCCCTAACCCGGGACAGCGCCCCGCCTGGGAAACGCCCGCCCGCGGCCAGCGGGGAGCGGACGTCCCAGCCCCTCACCCCGCCGAACGCGGCTCGGCCGCAGCGCCCTCACCTCCAGGCGCCGCCGCTGGAGGGGGCCGCGCCGCGCTGTCGCCTCGCGGCCTGGTCCTCGGTTCGCTCAGGGGCCGCGGGCGCCACCGCCGCTGCGGGGCCGGAGCCTCTCAGACTAGGAGCGCCGCCGCCCCCATACCCGCGGAGGCTCGCGGGCTGCGCCGCTGGGACCCGGCCCGCCTCTCCGGGTCTCCGCCGCCGGGCGCCGAGCGCGCGCCGGGCAGGCTCCGCGCAGACCCGGGAGCGCGCGCGGCGCGGGGCGGGGCCGCTTGGCTCCGCCGCCGCAATCGCCTCCTCAGCGCTTAGCTGACGCGCGATAATGGCGGTAGTGTCCTGCCTGCCACCCGCGGTGTCGCTGGCCGCCTCCTCACCGGGCCCCGAAAATGCTGGGAGCGAGGTGTGGGCTCAAAGAATAGCCCAGCGTCTACTTACCTCTGTACCTCCGCAGCCTCTGATTGAGTCCGCGGAGAGATTTCCCTGCATTGTGACAACGTAGAACTTAACCCGAGCCCTGTGATTCTGGAAAGCGACGTTAAAGAAATCCCCAACCCTTTTGTGCTCCCGAAAGGATTTACTGCAAGGAACCACCCTTCCCGGTGTAACTCAGGACTCACGCGTGCCCCCTTGTTTTTACCTATGACAGGTCAGACATAGACCGTCCAAATTGCCTTCGTTTTTGCCTCGTTAATGGTAAGGTGAACAGATTGCACTCACTGACCAATCTGGACGAAATACGGGCTCCCCTGACTTGACCAAACTTTAGTTAAGCTGCTTTCCTTCCACCAGGCCCCTAAACTTTGACCCACCCTCAGCCTGAGCGGGTCTGCAACCCCTTCTCATCCACCAATCCTGAAATTTCGGGAGAAATTTCACCTCCCTGCAAAACACTGATGGGCTGTGTGATCGTTGCCACCTCTACCCGCTCCTCCCACTTCCCCACACCCCGTTCCTTCGAGGCTTTGTTCACTTCTCCCGGTGGAAGAAAAGCCCCCCCCCCCTTTTTTTTGCGTGACCTTGGGGACAGTTGCAGATCCCCTGGTCAGAGTTCCCCTGGAGGCATAGTGACCCTTCACCCTCCACACCCCGTCGGAATAGTCTTTTTCCCTCTCCTATCTCCTGATGCTGCCGTTGTCTAGGTACCTCACATAACCAGAATCATACAGTATTGGTCCTTTTGTGTCTGCCCTTACTTCACTTGGCATTGTATTTTCAAGGTTCATCCACGTTATAGCAAGTACCACAATGTATTCTCCTTTATGGGGGACAATACTCCGTTGTTGTATATCCCACCTTTTATTTATCCACTCACCTGCTGATGGACATTTGGATTGTTGCTGCCTTTTGGCTATTGTGAACGATGGAACTATGAACATCTGTATACAAGTATTTAAGTCTCTTGCTTTCAATTATTTTGTATGTATCTAGATGCAGAATTACTGGACCATATGGCATATGTTTAACTTTTTGAGGAGCTGCCAAACTGATTTCCACAATGAGTACAGCATTTTAATATTACCTGCAGCAATGCATAAGCATTCAGGTTTCTCCATACCCTTGACAGCACTCATTATTTTCCAGGGTTTTGCTGTTTTTATAATAGCCATCCTAATGGACGTGAAGTGGTTGGTATTCATTGCGGGTTTGATTTTTATTTCCCTAGTGACTAGTGATGTGAGCATTTTTTTCATGAGCTTATTTTTTTCTTTTTTAAGACTTTGTTTATTTGGGAGAGGGAGAGAGAGCAGGAGCAGTGGGAGAGGGGCAAAAGGAGAGGGAGAAGCAGACTCCTCCCTGAGCAGGGACCCAGTGGAGGCGCTAGATCCCAGGATCCTGGAATCATGACCCAAGCGGAAGACAGATTCTTAACTGACTGAGCCACCCAGGCACCCCTTTTTTCATGTGCTTATTCATGATTGTATATCTTTGGAAAAACGTCTAATCAAGTCCTTTGCCCATTTGTATGTATGTATGTAAATTTTACACCCAACCTGGGGCTTAAACTCATGACCCTGAGATCAAGAATCCCGTGCTCTATCAGCTGAGCCAGTGGTCATAATAAAATAAATAAATAAATAAATAAATAAAAGGTTTTATTTATTTATTTGACGGACAGAAATCACAAGTAGGCAGAGAGGGAGGCAGAGAGAGGGGGAGGCAGGCTCCCCGCCAAGCAGAGAGCCCGATGTGGGTTTCCATCCCAGGAGCCCGGGATCATGACCCAAGCTGAAGGCAGAGGCCCCAACCCACTGAGCCACCTAGGTGCCCCATATTTGCCTATTTTTAAATAGGATTGTTTTTTGTAATTGAGTTGTAGTTTTGTGGGGTTTGTTTTTGTTTTTTTTTTTAGTGTCTTCTGGATATTAATTCCTTATCAGAGATGTGCTTTGTATTTTCTCCTATTCTGTGGATTTTTCTTTCATTCTGTTGATGGTGTCCTTTCATATACAAAAGTTTTAAATTTTGATGAGGTTCAATTTATTTATTTTTCCTTTTTTTCCCTATGCTTTTGGAGTCATATCCAAGACATCATTGCCCAAATTCAATGTCATGAAGATTTTCCCATTTTTTCTAAGCATTTTATAGTTTTAGCATTTAGATTAGGTGTTTAATGCATTTTGAATTAATTTTTGTACATGGTATAAAATAAGGGTCCAACTTCATTCTTTTGCATGTGTATATAGTTTTCTCAGAACCATTTTTTTTGAAAAGACTATCTATCCTTTCCCCATTTAATGGTCTTGGGATAAATACCACTCAGAGTTATGGTATATACTTCTTTTGACATGCTGCTGGATTTGGTTTGCTAGTATTTTGTTGAGGAGTTTTGCATCTATATTCATTTTTTTAAAGATTTTATTTATTTATTTGGGGGCACCTGGATGGTTCAGTCATTAAGTGTCTACCTACAGCTCAAGTCATGACCTCAGGGTCCTGGGATCAAGCCCCATGTCCAGCTCCCTGCTCACTGGGGAGCCTGCTTCTCCCTCTCCCTCTTTCCCTGCTTGTGTTCCCTCTCTGGCTGTCTCTCTCTCTCTGTAAAAAAAAAAAAAAAATCTAAAAAAAGATTCTAGTTATTTATTTGACAGAGAGAGATACAGTGAGAGAGGGAACACAAGCAGGGGGAGTGGGAGAGGGAGACCCAATGTGGGGTTCCACCCCAGGACCCTGGGATCATGACCTGAGCCAAGGACAGACAATGACTGAGCCACCCAGACACCCCTATATTCATTTTTCTGAAAAGAATTTTATTTATTTATTTGACAGAGACACAGAGAGAGAGAGAGGGAACACAAGCAGAGGGAGTGGGAGAGGGAAACACAGGCCTCCCACCAAGCAGGGAGCCTAACGTGGGGCTCCATCCCAGGAATCTGGGATCATGACCTGAGCTGAAGGCAGACGTTTAACAGCTGAGCCAGTCAGGCACCCCTGCATCTATATTCATAATTTTGCTCTGTAGTTCTTTTACTGTGATATCTTTGTCTAGCTTTGGTATCAATATAATGCTGATTTTATAGAATGAGTTAGGAAGTGTTTCCTTCTCTTCTATTTTTCAGAATATTTTGAGAAAGATTGGTGTCAATTCTTCCTTAAGTGTTTGGTAGAATTGTTTAGTAGAATCTGTGAAGTCATCTAGTTCTGAGCTTTTCCTTGTCAGGAGGTTTTCGATAACTGATTCAATCTCCTATTGTAGGTCTTTTCAGTTTCTATTTCTTCTTGAGTCAGTTTTGGTCATTTGTATGTTTCTGGAAATTTGTCTGTTTCATCGAGATTGCTTAATTTGTTGTCATACAATTGTTCATAATATTTTTTTATGATTTTTATTTCTATAAGGTTGATAATAATATCCCCGCTTTCATTTATTATTTTTTAAAAGATTTTATTTATTTATTTGACAGAGATCACAAGTAGGCAGAGTGGCAGGCAGAGGAGGAGGAAACAGGCTCCCTGGGGAGCAGAGAGCCCCATGCGGGGCTTGATCCTAGGACCTTGAGATCATGACCTGAGCTGAAGGCAGAGGCTTAACGCACTGAGCCACACAGGAGCCCCTTCATTTATGATTTTAATAATTTCTGTTTCCCCCCTTTTTTTTTCTTGGTCAGCCTATCTAAACTTTTGTCAATTTTGTTACTCTTTTGAAAGGGCCAGCTTTCAATTTAATTGATTCTCTCCATTGTTTTTCTATTCTCTATTTTTTTTAAAATCTCCACTTGAATCTCTATTACTTCCTTCCTCCTACTAGCTTTGGGGTTTTGTTTGCTCTTTCTTTAATTCTTTTCTCTGTTATTTTTGGTTTGTTTGTTTTTGGGTGCCAAAACCCAGGATTGAATCTGTTGGCTTTTTCTAGTTGTGAACCAGTATAAGCTCCTTAAGGATGCAAACTGAGTCATAGATTTGTTAGATATTCTCCAGAGCACTTAAAAAAAAAAAAGATTTTACTTATTTATTTGACAGACAGAGATCACAAGTAGGCAGAGAGGCAGGCAGAGAGAGAGAGAGAGGAGGAAGCAGGCTCCCTGCTGAGCAGAGAGCCCCATGCAGGACTCAATCCCAGGACCCTGGGATCATGACCTGAGCCCAAGGCAGAGGCTTTAACCCACTGAGCCAACCAGGCGCCACTCCAGAGCACTTTATACAGTAGCTATTACACAGGTACATACCAGGGGCAGTAAACACTTCTTGAGCTGATAGAAAAATGATAGGTAACCCTCAGGAATCTGCTCCTGATGCTACATCCCCTTTTCCAGTTGGTATCCCTTCCAACCATCCAGTCAAATTACAAATACAGTCATCATCTTTGAGCATTTCCCCTACCTCAGGATGAATATCTAGGCCAGATCTGTCCAATAGAACTTTTTGAGGTGATAGAATGATTTCTGCACTGTCTAATATGTTAGCTACTGGCAATATTTTGCAACTGAATACTTGAAATTTAGGTAGTATATCTGAGGGACTGGATTTTTAGTTTTTTTTAATATTTCATTAATTTATTTGACAGAGAGAGTGAGATCACAAGTAGGCAGAGAGGCAGGCAGAGAGAAAGGGAGAAGCAAACTCCCCGTTGAGCAGAGAGCCTGATGGGGGGCTCGATCCCAGGACCCTGAAATCATGACCTGAGCCCAAGGCAGAGGCTTAACCCACTGAGCCACCCAGGCGCCCCTGGGTTTTTAGTTTTTTAATTTAAATTTAAATAGCCATATGTGGCTAGTAGTTATCATATTGGACAGCACAGAATTCTAATGTCACCAATTCTGATTTTGTCCCATGATTCAGTATTTATTCAAAGTGTCCTGTCTTTTTTTTTTTTTTTTTTAAGATTTTATTTATTTATTTGACAGAGAGAGACACAGTGAAAGAGGGAACACAAGCAGGGGGAGTGGGAGAGGGAGAAGCAGGCCTCCTACTGAGCAGGGAGCCCAATGCAGGGCTGGATCCAAGGACCATGGGATCATGATCTGAGCTGAAGGCAGCTGCTTAATGACTGAGCCACCCAGGCGCCTGACATGCTTCTTAAAAATATAGGCTCTTAGAACTCACCCTATGCCTACCGGATCAGTATCATCTCTTCCCTGAGGACCCCCTTATATAGTTACAGTATATTACCTGAGCTCCATCAGAAGTAAAATTAGGGGCACCTAAATTGCTCAGTGAGTTGAGCTTCTAGCTTGATTTCAGCTCAAGTCAAGATCTCAAGGTTATAAGATCAAGCCCAAAGTCAGGCTCTCTGCTCAGCAGGGAGTCTGCTTGAGATTCTCTCCCTCCCCATCTGTCCCTCCCACACTCATGAATGCCCTCTTTCTCTCAAATAAATAAATCAATCTTTTTTTTTTTAAATTTTATTTGTTTAATTGAGAGAGAGAGAGCACAAGCAGGAGGAGCAGAGCAGCAGAGGGAGAGGGAGAAGCAGGCTCTCCACTGAGCAGGGAGCCTGATGTGGGACTTAATCCCAGAGCCCTGGGATCACGACCTGAGCCAATGGCAGACACCCCACTAGGTCCCCCTAAATAAATCAATCTTTTGTTTTTATTATTATTACTTTTTTAAGATTTTATTTATTTATTCAACAGACAGAGATCACAAGCAGGCAGAGAGGCAGGCAGAGAGAGAGAGAGGAGGAAGCAGGCTTCCCGCTGAGCAGAGAGCCCGATGCGGGCCTTGATCCCAGGACGCTGGGATCATGACCTGAGCTGAAGACAGAGGCTTTAACCCACTGAGCCACCCAGGTGCCCCAATAAATCAATCTTTTAAACAAAGTAAAATTAAAAAAACAAAATCAAACCTAATTTTGTTATTGCTTATCCTTTCTGGTTTTTTTTTTTCCCCAAAGATGTTATTTATATATTTTACAGAGAGAGACACAGTGAGAGAAGGAGCACAAGCAGGGGGACTAGGAGAGGGAAAGCAGGCTTCTCACAGAGCAGGGAGCCCAATGCGGGGCTCGATCCCAGGATGGTGGGATTATGACCTGAGCCAAATGCAGACGCTTAACAACTGAGCCACCCACATGCCCCTCTGTTAGGTTTTTATATCCTCTTTCATTATTTCTGTTTTTATTTTTACTTTCTCCCAGCCTGTGACTTGCCTTGTAAAAAGGTGTCTTAAAAGTGTTTTTCAGGGGGCACCTGGGTGGCTCAGTTGGTTAAGCAACTGCCTTCAGCTCAGGTCATGATCCTGGAGTCTCAGGATCGAGTCCCACATCGGGCTTCCTGCTTGGCAGTGAGTCTGCTCTCCCTCTGAGCTCTCTACTCTCACCCTCTGTCTCTCAAATAAATAAATAAATACATTTTTTTTTAAAGTGTCTTTCAGGGGCACCTGGGTGCCTCAGTTGGTTAAGCTTCTGCTTTCAGCTCAGGGCATGATCCCAGGGTCCTGGGATCAAGCTCTGCATGGGTCTCTCTGCTCAGTGGGAGCCTGCTTCTCCCTCTCCCTGCCACTCCCCCTGCTTGTACTCATTCTCTCTGTCAAATAAATAAATGAACTCTTAAACAAAAGAAAGCAAAACAAAAAACAACAACTTTAAAAAAAGTGTCTTTCAAAAAAAAAGTGTCTTTCAAAGAGCCTAATTTATTAACATCTATAGTTTATGTTTTTGTGTCCATTATAAGAAATCTTTGCCTACACCATAATGATAAAGATTTTCTTTTAGGCTTTATCCTTAAAAAAAAAAAAGGTAGTTTTAGCCTTGTGTTTAAGTTTATAATCAATCTGAAGTTAATGGTCAAGGTTTATTTATTTATTTTTTGCATAAGAATTGTAATTCTAGCATTACTTATTGAAACGTATCCTTTCCCTGTTAATCACCTTGGCCTCTTGACAAAAATCTATTGATTATATGTGTGAGTCTCTTTCTGGACTTTCTATTCATTTCCATTGAGCTATATGACTATATTTTACACTGCCTTGATTATTATAATTTAATAGGAAGACTTAAAATGAGGTAGTGTAGTTCTCCACTTTTGTTCTTTTCCGATTGTTTAGGTGACTCCAGGTTCTTTGCATCTCCTTATAAATTTTAGATTCAGTTTCTTTTTTTTTTATTTTTTTTTTTAAAGATTTTATTTATTTATTTGACAGACAGAGATCACAAGTAGACAGAGAGGCAGGCAGAGAGAGAGAGAGGGAAGCAGGCTCCCTGCTGAGCAGAGAGCCCGATGCGGGACTCGATCCCAGGACCCTGAGATCATGACCTGAGCCGAAGGTAGCGGCTTAACCCACTGAGCCACCCAGGCGCCCAAGATTCAGTTTCTTAATTTCTAAAATGTCTTCTGATTTTTACTGGAATTGACTTGAATCTATTGATTAATTTGGGGGATAATTTTTATCCTAACAATATGAAGTATCTGGTAAACCTCTCCACTTGTTTAGTTTTTCCTCAGCAACACTTTTTAGTTTTCATTATATAGATTTTCCATATTTTAAAAAATATTTATTTATTCATTTACTTGTCAGAGAGAAAGAGAGAGAGGGAGAGTGGGAGACAGAGAGAGAAGCAGGCTCCCTGCTGAGCAAGGATCCAGATGCAGGACTCGATCCGAGAACCCTGGGATCATGACTTGAGCCAAATGCAGATGGTTAACCAACAGAGCCACCCAGCTGTCCTTAGATATTCCATATATATTGTTAAATTTATCATTAGCATTTCAAACTATGTCCAATTGGTCATTGTAAGTATATAGAAATAATTTTTATAAATTGATCTTCTATGCTATGATTTTACTAAATTCACCTATTAGTCCTACCAGAGCTTTTTGTTGTTTTTTAGATTTTGTAAGATTTCCTATGAGATTATCATGTTTGCTAAAGACAGTTGCTCTTTGTTTCTGAATTGTCTATGTTTGGGGTGCCTGGCTGGCTCATTTGGTGGAGTGTGTAACTCTTTTTCTTGGGATTGATATTACCTAAAAATAAAAATCTTAAAAAAAAAACTATATACTTTTTATTTGTTTTCCTTTACTATTGGTTTGCCTAGGACTCCTAGTACAATTTTTTTTTTAAAGATTTTATTTTATTTATTTGACAGAGATCACGAGTAGGCAGAGAGTGAGAGGGAGAGAAGCAGGCTCCCTGCTGAGCAGAGAGCCCGATGCGGGGCTCAATCCCAGGACCCTGGGATCATGACCTGAGCTGAAGGCAGAGGCTTTAACCCGCTGAGCCACCCAGGCGCCCCCTCCAAGTACAATGTTGAATAGAAATTGTTAGAGTGGACATTCTTGCCATGTTCCTGAAATTCAGAGGAAAGACATCATCCTTCACCATTTGTTATTGTATTAGCTACAGGACTCTTTAGATGTTCTCTATCAGTTTGAAAAAGTTACCTACTAATTCCACTTTGAATAAATGTCTGTTCTGAATCTAAGACAACCATATGGATTTTTTTTTAAGAATTTATTTATTTATTTGACAGACAGAGATCACAAGTAGGCAGAGAAGCAGGCAGAGAGAGAGGAGGAAGCAGGCTCCCCGCTGAGCAGAGAGCCTGATTGGGGGCCTTGATCCCAGGACTCCGGGATCATGACCTGAGCTGAAGGCAGAGGCTTTAACCCACTGAGCCACCCAGGCACCCCCATATGGATTTTCTCCTTTATTATATTGATATGGTGAAATACATTGATTGTTTTAGTTTCAAATATTTAACTAATTTTGTATTCTTGGGATAAATCTCACTTAGTCATGATTTATCATTCCTTTTACATATTCATGGATTTGATTTGTTATTAATGTTTTGTTACAAAGGTTTGTTTTCCTGTATATAAAAAGAATAGCTGTTTGTGTTTTCTTTATGTTATTGGTTTCAATATCAGGGTAATGTTGACTTATAAGTGAGTTGAGAAATGTTTCCTCTTCTATATTCTAAAATAATTGGTATAAAATTGGTATTGTTTTTCTTTAAATATTGGATAGACTTCACAATTGATGTTATCTGGGTCTGGTGTATTATTTTTGGGAAAGTATTTAATTACATATTTAATTTATTTAATCAATGATAGGGGTATTCAGATTTTTTTTTTTTTTTGAGTGAGCTTTAGTAATTTCAGTTCAAGGAATTTGTCTACTTCATCTATGTTTTGGAACTTATTGGCATATAGTTGTTCATTATATTTCTTATCTCTTTAATGTTTATAGCAGAGGTTGGCAAATAGTAGCCCACGGGTCAAATCTACTCTATGGTCTGTGTATATGTGTGAGCAAAAAATGATTTTTGCATTCTTGTTTTTATTTATTTAATTAGATATATATATATTTTTAAATTTTATTTATTTATTTGAGAGAGAGAGTTAGAGAGAGAACAAGACGGGGGACGGTCAGAGGGAGAAGCGGAGTCCCTCTGAGCAGAAAGCCTGATGGGGCCTCTATCCCAGGACCTTGGGATCATGACCTGAGCTGAAGACAGATGCTTAATCAACTAAGCCACTCAGGTGCCCTAGTTTTTGCATTTTTAAAGGATTGTTAAAAAGCAAAAAAACAAAATGAAACTAAAAGAAGGATATGTGTGACCATATGTAGTCTGGAAAACTTGATTTATAGACTGGACTTTTATAAGAAGAAAGAATTCTGCTGACTTCAAGTCTGTAAGATCTTGAGTGATGCTTACACTCTCATTCCTGAAATTTGTAATTTGATTCTTCTCCCTGCCCTCCCCCCTTGATTGATTTGGCTAGTGGCTTATCTTTTTTCTTTTTACAGGAATCAACTTTTGATTTAATTGAATTTCTATACTGTTTCCTGTTTTATTGTTTTATGCTTTAATATATATTATGTCCTTCCTTCTGTTTAATGTGTAGTATCTTTGAAATTCATACAAGTTTTTGCATATATCACTAATTAATCCCCCTTTATTGCTGAGTAGTATTTCATGTTAGTGATATGCCACAGTTTGTTTATTCATCTATGATGAACATTTCCCTCCAGTTTTTTTTTTTTTTTTTAAGAGATTTTATTTAGTACAGGCAGAGGGAGAAGCAGGCTCCCAGACGAGCAAGGAGCCCAATGTGGGACTTGATGACAGGCTCCTGGGATCATGACCTGAGCCAAAGGCAGTCCTTTAACCTACTGAGCTACTCAAGCACCCTTCCCCCCACAAATTTTTGACCATTACAAGTAAAGCTACAATAAGCTATGGTCTTAAAAATCTTAAAAAAAAAAAAAAAGAAATATATCTTCTGGTCTTTCCCCCATTTTCTAATTGGAATTTTTTATTATTGAGTTTCGAGAGTTCTTTTTAATGCTATTATTATTATTATTATTATTATGTTATTTTAGTAAGCTCTATGCCCCACATGGAGCTTGAACTCACAACCTGGAGATCAAGAGTCACATGGTCTACATATCAAGCAAATCAGGTGCCCCTCTTTTTTTTTTTTTAAGATTTTATTTATTTATTTGACAGAGATCACAAGTAAGCAGAGAGGCAGGCAGAGAGAGAGGGGGAAACAGGCTCTCTGCTGAGCAGAGAGCCCCATGTGGGGCTCGATCCCAGGACTCTGGGATCATGACCTGAGCCGAAGGCGGACTCTTAATCATCTGAGCCACCTGGCCATCCCTACAGTTCTATTTTTAAGTAATCTCTACACCCAACGTGGATCTTGAATATACAACCCTGACCTCAAGAGTTGCCTGTTCCAGTGACTGAGCCAGCGGGTGCCCCCATGGAACTAAGTTTTAGATTTTCCTGAGGTGTAATTTTTCATTTTTTTTCCTTTTATAGATTGCCCTTTTGGTGTTACCTTTAAGAACTCTTTTTACTTTTGTAATTCCTAGCTCATTCTTTTAAAATTCACCATCATTTTTGCTCGTTATTTTTTAATCTTTTATATTATTACTTGAATATCAATCTGTAGGCCTCATTCTGTCATCTATTCTTTTCTGCTGGCTGTTTTTCATGATTTTTTTAATGTTTTGTGATTTTTTTTTTAAGGGAGTCATATTTATGAGACTTAATTTTTTGCATGTCCTGATAAAAGTGCATTCTTTCACAGATAATGTATGTTTGCTTTTCCTTTGTGCTAAGAATCACTTTTGGCTTAAACCTGTATAACTAAAGTTATTGTCCCAAGTTTCTTCATACCTAATAGATATGGTGAATTTAGGCTGTAAATCTGAGGACCACTTTGTTGTTCTGAATTCTCAAGGGATGTGTTTTTTTCCTCTTCATTCTTAGTGTAGATGTTGGGAAAGGCAGTTTTCCTCAGTTTCCTGAGGATGGGTGGTGGGAAAGTTAGCAGGTTTATTTCTAGTTCATCCTTATATTTAGGTGTATCCATTTGTACCAGGATTTTGCCGGGTGATTGCATTAGATGCTTTAAGTTGAGCAGGTTTGTCTTAACCTTTTTTTTTTTTTTTTAAGATTTTATTTATTTATTTGTCAGAGAACGAGAGAGCACGAGCAGGCAGAGTGGCAGGTAGAGGGAGAAGCAGGCTCCCTTGCTGAACAAGGAGCCTGATGCGGGACTCCATCCCAGGACTCTGGGATCATGACCTGAGCTGAAGGGAGATGCTTAACTGACTGAGCCACCCAGGTGTCCCACCAGCTCATGTAGTTTTTTTTCTTTTAAGTGATTAAAAAATTTTTTTTTATTTATTTGACAGACAGAGATCACAGGTAGGCTGAGAGGCAAGCAAGCAGAGAGGGGGGAAGCAGGCTGCCTGCCGAGCAGAGAGCCTGATGCGGGGCTCAATCCCAGGACCCTGGGATCATAACCTGAGCCAAAGGCAGAGGCTTAACCCACTGAGCCACCCAGGCAGCCCCAGCTCATGTAGTTTTAAGCAAAGTTTAAAAACAGATTTTTATCAACTTTTTCTCTGGTTCATATTGCAGGAAAAAAAGCAACTTTTTAGTATCTTCTTCAAGTCTTCCTTTTTTTTTTTTTTTAAAGTCTTCCTTTCTTTTGTCCATAATATTCCCTTATTCTATTTGGTGGTTCGAGATGCATCTCAGGGCTTTCCTTAAGTCCCTGCTTGAATTAGAGGTCTGTGCCTCATTCTTAGTCACGTTATATTGCAGCTTGCTGGTTTCTTGCCTGTCTTCTTGATTCTCTCTTGCCTGTAAGTAATTTGGAGGGCCAGAACTATGTGTTGCTATTTAAAAATTTTTTTTCCCTATTTCTTGGCCTGGCAGAGTACCTAAGACCAGATGGGTTTAGAGCGAACATTTATTGACAGTAAATGGTACCGATTATTGATGTGGGATTGTTGAACCCAATGGTGAAGACAGAATTCTTGAGATGTTTTACAGTGCAAAAAGGTGTGTCTTTATTACACACGGGGACAGGACCTGTGGGTAGAGAGAGCTGCATTGTGACTGTGAGGAGTGACTAAATATATAGGGTTTTGTATCCTGTGGAAGTGAAGTTGACCTTAGGGCTCCAGGATATTGAGTCTGTAGGTTCCTGGAGGTCTATTATTAAGATTGTTTTTCTTTTCTTTCTTTCTTTTCTCTCTCTTTTTTAATATTTACTTATTTGTTTATTTCTGAAAGTGGGTAGGGGGTAGGGCATGGGGAGGGGAGGGGTGGGAGAAGGAGAGTGAGAGAGTCTCAAGCTGATTGTTTTGAGCAAGGAGCCCAATGCGGGACTCAATCCCAGGACCCTGGGATCATGACCAGAGCCAAAGGCAGCAGCTTAACTGACTGAGCCACCCAGGCATCCCTCTTTTCCTTTTTTAAAAAGCTTTATTTAATCTCTATATCCAACATGAAGCTCGAACTCATGACCCCAAATCAAGAGTCACATGCTCCTCTGAGCCAGCCAGGTGCCCAAGATTGTGTTTTTCTTGTAAATCATTAAGACAGCTAAAAACAGGTTTTAGCTCAGGTTGTGATCCTGGAGTCCTGGAACTGAGCCAGGTGTTGGCTCCCTGCTCTGCCGGGAGGCTGCTTTTCCTTCTGCTCCTTACCCAGCTCATGTGCTCTCTCTTCTCTCTCTCAAATAATTGAATTAAATCTTAAAAAAAACCAAAAAACAAAAACAAAACCCACACACACAACAAAAAAATAGCTACAAACAAAAATAGTAAAGTTTTATGTCCTACATAACTGGGATATTTATCAGTTGACTATTTGTTTTTCCCCTGCTGTTGTTAGGCAGTCACTAGTGCCTGAGGAAAATTAAATATATACATATCGTACCTTAAGTGGGGGGGCTTTATGGGCTGCCAGCTTGTGTTTTCCCTCTCATCAAGAATAATAGCTCAAATCATATCCTGGCTTTCTCAATGGAGGACTATATAAACAAAGACAGAAACAAAACAGGGAGGAAAGCACACAGATCCTTCATATTCTAGTTTGCATGCAGGACACTTCATACAGAAATGAAAACCTGTCTCTTTCTTTCCTTTTTTTTTTTTTTTTTTTAAACCAGCCTTTTTCTATAGGAAAACTGTATTCCCTTCAGGGGTCTCCTACAATGCTAACTGATTCAGGAAAACCAGGTCTGTTTCCATTATAAGGTCTCCACACCCTTAAGACGCTGGTTTTTAAGTGGTGGGTGGTATGTTGCAATAATGGAAGTGGACTTTGCCTATTATCCTGGCATCCATACTTCTTTCCAAGCAGAACTATTATCTCCATTCAGTGCTGGACGAAGTTTTGTTCAACGACGGCGCTCACATGGCCAGAATGCTTTAATTTTGATGCAGCTTGAGTATTTTTACAGGATTTTTCTTGAGCCTTCAATTTTTCTTACTGCAGCAAACGGGAAGAACTTAAGCCCAGTGAATAACAGACTCTCTATCGCGAACATATCGAGAATTTTGGTGAAATTAACATAATTTCTACTTTACTGGAAAGCTTTTCATATTGTTTTAAACCTTGAAAGTTAAATCACAAATTTTATACTTTGTGTTCAGCTTTTTATATTCTTAATTATTGCGCGGGTGGGAGCGACCGTGATAAAGGAGACTTAAGAGAAAGAATTCATTCTTTGTGATTCTTAGATCTACCTGGCTAAGGTTACGGAAAACGACCCTTTTCTTGTTTTGTATACAGACGCAGGGGCCTAGCGTTTGTACTTCCTTAAACTTAACATGCGCCAGAAGCCGCATAGATCTATTTTACTGTAGTCTTATTTTTACAGCCACGAAAAGTGAGACTCAAGTTCGGTGTCCTGCCTCGGGTACCTCTGGGATTTCCAACTCAGGTCACCGCGCCCTCGTGTCCCCGTCTATCTCCAGCCTTTGCCGATCGTTCCTTGCTCCATCCAGCCCATCTGGGGCGATGGTGCAGATGCTAGGGTACTAGCGCCGGGAAGGGCGTGAGAATTCCAAAGACAACACCTGCGCCCTTATCCCAAGCCCCTTCTGGTTAGTCCCATCCCCCTCTCGGACGCCCGACCAGACCTGAAACCATAGAGCTCACACAGCCCAGAGCGTCCCTTCTCGGGCCGCCGAGCGCTGACGCCGAGCCGCTGGGCGGGGTCTCCTCGAGGGGCGGAGGGAGAGGAGGGGGAACCAGGCAGGAGAAGGGCTGGCCAGCCTTGCAGCGCCCCGCAGCGGCCACGGCCGGAAGCACGGTCTCGTCGGCCCTGCGGCGCTGGATCCCTGACGCACGGAGCTCGAGAGCGAGAGCGAGAGAGAAAGGGGCAGAAATGGCGGCTCCGCTTGGCTCCCGCTGAGGAGGGTGAAGCCGGTGGAGGGTCCGAGCTGTCGGCCTGGAGCATCGCTCCCGCTTCCCGCTTTCTGCCTTCTCACGCCTACTTCGCTTCCTCTGCCCTACTCTCGCCTGTCCTCGTCTACGCTCCGCAGAGTGCGGGTCGGCTCGTCTCTCCCGGCCCGGCTCCACTGGCCCTGATTGCCCGGCCGGCGGGCCGGCCTTCCTTGGCTCTCCCGGGCGCGGCGGGCGCGGTGTGGACCCCGTCCCCCTGGCTGGACCATGGTGAACACCCGGAAGAGCTCTCTGCGTCTTCTCGGGTCCAAGTCGCCTGGGCCCGGGCCTGGGCCTGGGGCCGGAGCAGAGCCTGGGGCGACCGGAGGCAGCAGCCATTTCATCTCCTCTCGGACCCGCTCCTCCAAGACCCGCGCTGCCAGCTGCCCCGGCGCCAAGGCCGGGGGAAGCGGTGGCGCCGGCGTCGCTCTGGAAGAGGCCCGGGTAAGAGCGCGGCAGCCCGAGTCCGGAGGCTTGCGAGTGCCGGCCCGGCCGCCGGGGCTTTGTCTGGCCGGGTTAGGGCAGGAAGCCTCCAGTGGAGACCGCTTGGGCGGCTGGAGACCGGGTCTGCGGGTGCGGTGAAGGATGGCACCCGGCTAGGCAGGGCTGCGACAGCTTTGCTGGTCCGGCTCTTTTGTGTAAGGAACAGGACTGGAGTGTGGGGGGAGAGAGCTTTGGGGGGTCTTTTCGGGGACATTAGAACGGTCTGCTTTCCGTGTCCTTGCCGTGCCTTAGAGGGGAATTCTAGGGAAGCAAGAGCGGAGGGCCGGAGTCGCCGGGTGGAAGGGCTGGGGAAGAGAAGTGAAAGTTTTCTGCGGTGTCAAACCCTACTTGTAAGTGTGTCAGCTCCTGCCGGTGTCTTAACTCCAGCTCACTCTCAAACTGTTTGGGGGTGGTTCAAGTTGGTGAGGGAGTGAACGGAGAGCTCCAGTTGGCAGCCAGGCAGGGATGCTGAAAAAAGTTTGTAGCTGCTCTGACACCAACTTTAAAAACAAAATCAACGCTATCGCCTCTCCAGGCAGGAGAGATCAAGCATGATTTTGTGGCTGGGGAATCAGCCAGCTAGCTAACCAGGGTTCTAGCAGGGACCCAGTAGAGCTTCAAGTCTCAAAAGGGGCACGTCGGATGTTTTGGATTGTACACACTGTCTTCAGATTGTATGGTTTCCTGGATGTCTGCATTTTTGTTATGGGAATAGTTTATAAAAGGTGAACTAACACCATGGTCACACAGTCGCAGACGTGACATTTGAAGAAGGCTGGTGATTTAGTTTTTTAAAAAAGTGGTCGAAAGATCTTATTTTATAAAACTCTAAGCTAGCACTTGTTTTGTCACTTTAAGGGAATGGATAAGTTTGTGTTAGGAGGTTGGTTATGAATTCAGAAAAGAGTATTGCTTCTGTCTAGCAAGAGGCTAATTTACTGAGACTAATTTGGCTGGAAATTGTTACTCATTTAAAATGCTCCTTTGATTTCACACCATTTTGTTATTGTGGGAGGGAAACAATATTTTATTTTCTGTGGGGTCTACAAGATTATGGTTTGTGTGTGCTTTTTCTCTATCACATACTGTTCAGACACTAATCAGAATGAACTGATGGAAATAATCATATATTTTTCTGTACTAGCCTGAAATATATTTATTGTATCTCTGAAAATATATTTGGTTTTTATTTTGCTAAAAGTCTGGAAAACATTTTAAAAAACTGTCTTCTTAGACTCTTTTGGGGCGAACATCTCTGAGGTTGAAATAAGAAAGCTAAATCTGAAAGTTGTGCAAACTATTTAGAATAATTATTTTGAAAACTTGGCATTTTGTAGAAATTACTCCCAATGTGTACAAGCTTATTGACTTTCTGAAGCTGACATATATTTTAAAACAGAAGTAAATTTAAGAAAGTTCTGTCTTCTACACCTAAGTACAAGTAAAATGTTTAGAGTGTAAGCATTTAATTGTAGTATAATGGTTTGAATGCCTAGTCTATTAGAGCAGTATCTAATTCATCTGAGGCAATTAGCTCATCTGTCACTGATCAGTTTGTGGTCCCATTTTTGAATTCATGGATATCATGCTGTCCTTACCCCCTGAGGAATAAGGTGAAGTAATTTGTCAAGCAGCTGTTACAGAGATGTTAAAAGGCAAGGAATCAATAATCTAATGTAGAAATGAATGTTTGGTAGCTTTTAAATTGCTGGAGGAATGAAAGGCAGTACAGTTTTTTCTAGAAGGATGCTAATGAAACTTTGTTTCAAGGATCCCTTGAATATGTTTTAAAAGGCTGTAAATAACAGGCTAATGAAGATTTACTTTAAAATACTTGTTTTTCTGTTTTAGACTTGTCTTCTGGCTGTAGTAGATGATAGAATGATCTAATGGCTTTCTCTGAGAAATTTAAGAAATTTACTAATCCTGTCATGGGTCCTTTAAAAGGGGATAAGTTATAATTCTAAGTTTAAGTTTATGGACTATATATTTACAAGGCAATTTCTGAATATTTCATTGTATGTATTTCTAAGGTGGGTTGATATGAGTGTGGTAAGCTCTTCTCTCAAGTTTGTTTTATGAATTGCAAAAATTTAGTACTCTTTCCTGTGTATTTAAATAGGCACCCTCTGTGTCTTTGGAGTTTTAGCCATTTGCTAGTGTTTGTAATGACTTACTTGTTGGAAAATGGAGTTGTTCATGCTATTGCTTTAGGAGACCCTTATTTTTGTAGGAAGAAATGTGTTTCTTTTTATAAGATACATAATTAAGGAGGTCCTCCTTTTTCTTCGTTTGTGTTCTTCACTTTACACCTGATGCTGATTTCTTCCCTTACTCCCCTCAACCTCTCTGGATGCTTTTTAGATTTCATGTGCTGTTTAGAGTTACTTCATTTGCTTTAAAAGTCATAGGACCATGAGCTGTGCCAATAATTTTGCCTCCCCCTGCCCCAAGTATGTGTAGAATTGGGAAATACACATATGATACATTTTGTAGGTTATGGCCATGATTTTCTTGTGCCTACACATTTTATTTTTTATGATTATTTATTTATTTATTTATTTGAGAGAGAGAAAGAACATAAGCAGGGGAAGTGGCAGGCAGAGGGAGAGAGAGAAGCAAGCTTCTCAACAAACAGGAAGCCTGATGGGGGACTTGATCCCAGGATTCTAGGATTATGACCTGAGCTGAAGGCACAGCCCAGGTGCCCCATGCCCACACTTTTTAAATGTCAACTTGATTTATGTAGTTAGTTGTGATACTCTAATAACTGGGTTTTTTTGTTTGTTTAGTATGTATAAAATTTCACCTCTTTTAGGTCAGTTAATATGATCAATTAGCATTTATTTGCTCCACCAAAGAGTCACTCTCAGCAAACTAATATTATATTCACAGAATTGGAAAGCAGTTTTTGAAAAATATTTCAGCTCTTTTTATATTTCTGTTAGGCCTGTTTGCTTTTGACTTCATCACTAGTGTGTTATGTTTTTTGGGAAGGTTATATAGTACATTCTGAGGCCCCATCTTTGTTGAGAGGGTTAAAATAAGTATTTTGAGTAACTTTATAGGTAAACTTGCTTTATCTTAATTTCATTAAAAAAAGTCTTTGAGTCCCTTTTTAGTATGCTCTTTTATCACCTTGTACTTATTCTTTTCCAACACCCATGCATTTACCAACATAATAGAAGCAGAGTGGCGGAAATTGATGGTTAAACATGAAAAAGAAGTCTGAGAGCAAAATATAGTAATGCATAGAACACTCAAATGAGTAGGGAAAAACACAAGTTCTTTAGAGTAGAGCAAGTTTTTCGTATATGTATCAGGGTCTTGAGTAATGTGTTAAACAATGTCCCCTGTCACAGTTTTGAACCAAAATAGCTGTGGAGTTCATAGGGATTACCTGTGGTAGCCAACTGAAAATGCAACTTTATTTTTTAATTTTATTATTATTATTATTTTTAAGATTTTATTTATTTATTTGACAGGGAGATGGAGAGCACAAGTAGGCAGAGCGGCAGGCAGAGGGAGAGGGAGAAGCAGGCTCTCTGCTGAGCAGGGAGCCTGATGTGGGACTCCATCCCAGGACCCTGGGATCATGACCTGAGCCGAAGGTAGTCGCTTAACCGACTGAGCCACCTGGCACCCTATTAATATTACTTTTAAAGATTTTATTTGTCCATTTGACAGAGAGAAAGAAAGCACAAGTAAGCAGAGCTGCAGGGAGAGGAAGAGGGAGAAGCAGGCTCCCCAGTGAGCAAGGAGCCCCATGAAGGGCTTCATTCCAGGACCTTGGGATCATGACCTGAGCCAAACACAGATATGCCCAACCGACTGAGCCACTCAGGCGCCCCTGAAAATGCAACTTTAAACAATTCAATTACTGGCCATTTCTGTAGTCTAGATAGAGTTTCAGTTTTTAAGGTCATGGATGAAACTTAAAATATCTGTATCAGTGAATCCGTATTAATTCCTTAAAGCATTTTCGCTGGCACGTAGTCTTTGTAACCATTCTTTGATAGGTCCTTGATTGCATGTTCCCTAAATACCTAATTATAGATAAACCTGTAGCCTCTAGAAACCAGCTGGACAGGTAATATAGGATTATTACTTGTTAGGAGGGCTAAGGCCCAAACCAGTAGCTTAGCATGAATGAAGAGTGATCCTGTTTCTTCAAGGATCTACCTCAGAAATGTGCTGTATTACTCTGAATTGTATATTTGGCATTTCTTTTCACACATACACAATGAAATTTCATTTGTGTGCCCTACTGAGTTGATTTCTTGGTATTTGGCTTTTGGTCTTTTATTGGGACTATTTTATCTTGTTATACCTCTCTTCTGTGGGAGGATCTCATGAAAAATGAGCTATTGAGTAAAAGGCAGTTGGGATTTTTGGATAAAAACTAATACGAAAGTACAAAGTTAGAGGGGAAAACCATACGTAAAATGTTGTGTTTAAATATAAACTAGAGGGGCGCCTGGGTGGCTCAGTGGGTTAGGCCTCTGCCTTCGGCTCAGGTCATGATCTTAGGGTCCTGGGATCGAGCCCCGCATCGGGCTCTCTGCTCAGTGGGGAGCCTGCTTCCTCTTCTCTCTCTGCCTGCCTCTCTGCCTACTTGTGATCTCTCTGTCCAATAAATAAATAAAATCTTAAAAAAATATATAAACTGGACAGTTTTAGAGAGTTATGTTGTGCGTGGCTTACATCAAATAATAGAAAAGACATCTAAAGGGGTGCCTGGGTGGGTGGCTCAGTCGGTCAAGCATCTGCCTTTTGCTCAGGTCATGATCCTGGAGTCCTGGAATCGAGCTCTGCATTGCGCTCCCTGCTCAGCTGGGAGTCTGCTTCTCCTTCTTCCTGCTCATTCTCTCTCTCTCTCTCAAATTAAAAAAATAAATAAATAAAAGATTTAGAATCTTACAGCATATACTCAAAGGATGTAGTAACAAATACAAATTATAAATAAAATAAATAATAAATAAAAAAAATAAAATCTTTTATTTATTTATTTGTCAGAGAGAGAGAGAGCACAAGCGGGGGAGTGGCAGGTAGAGGAAGAAGCAGGATTCCAGCTAAGCAAGGAGCCCGATGTAGTGCTCCATCCCAGGACCCTGGGATCATGACCTGAGCTGAAGGCGGATGCTTAACGGACTGAGCCACCCAGATGTCCCAATAAATAAAATCCTAAATAAAAAAAAAAAAAAAAAGAAAAAGACATCTAAATTCTAAATTACTGTTACTAGGCTATAATTTGTATTTGTTACTACATCCTTTGAGTATTTGCTCTAAGATTCTAAACTTCAGGTGCTTTTGAACTTTAACTACTTTGTATGGTTTTTTTTTTTCCCATTTTTAGATTGTTATTTTAGTTTCATCTGGAGGTAGAATATATATCTTTGGTTAAAATTTTTCTCCCTTGGGGGTACCTGGCTGGCTTAGTTGGGAGAGCATGAGACTCTTGATTTTGGGGTCATGAGTTCAAGACCTACGTTGGGGGTAGAACTTATTAAGAAAAAAATTCCTAGACTATTCTATTAGAATAGTGTATAAGCTTCAGGAGGGTAGGCACTGTATCTTATTTCCCCTCAGTTGCTGTATTCCAAGGGGCTAGCGCCACATCTGACACATAGAAGATGCTCAATACATTTCTGTTAATGAATACTGTGTTAAGGAGCCAATTATGTTGTGAAAATATGGATGTTTGGAGTTTGAGAATAGAAGATTAAAAAAATACAGTTCCTACTTTTAGGGGTATAAGTATACACATAGTATACATACAAGAAATTATTAATAAGACAAGTCAAGTAGGGGCTAAATGAATGATGCAGATAATCAATGGGGTGAGTTCTAATCCTTTACTCAGTGTTTTGAGTGGAAATATGTGAGGTTTTTTAAAGACAAAAATTGTATTTACAGCTGTATCCTGAATGCCTGCAGTATTGCCTGCCAAACATAGTGCTCAGTAAATAATTTTTGAATGAGTGAATGGAAAGTATGCTTCATTTTATTTATTTTATTTATATTTTTATAGCTATGCCTACTCTTTCTTTCTTTTTTTTTTTTTTTTTAAGATTTTGTTTATTTGTCAGAGAGAGAGAGAGAGAGAGAGAGCGAGCGAGCGCACAAGCAGGGGGAGTGGCAGGCAGAGGGAGAAGCAGGCTCCCTCCCGAGCAAGGAGCCCGATGTGCAACTCGATCCCAGGACCCTGGGCTCATGACCTGAGCTGAAAGTAGATGCTTAACCGACTGAGCCACCCAGGTGTTTCAAGTATGCCTCATTTTAAATTATTTTCATGTTGGCAGGCTTTACTTTAGCTGTATTTACTTGTTGCATTTTGCTTTTCTGCCTATTAGTGGTAACCTGATAAGGAGAGTAAACTAAGGTTTATTTAGCATTTCATGCCAGGTGTTTAATGCTGTCTCATTTAATCCCTGCAACCCTGTAAGGCAGGTGATGGTACCCCCATTTTACAGCTGAGGAAATGAGTTGTCAAAAAGGTTAAATGGCGTGTAGAAGACCAATTAGGTAATAAGTAGTAGGTAGTAAGTAATATTAAATAGGTAATAAGTGGATTTCATATTTAAATCTAGTTCTGTTTTCTCCACTTTGGTATCTTACTGTTTCATCTGTACTTATCACTATTCTTTGATGCTGTTCGGTCAGTAGTTTCCACAAATACCCGGCAAAGCAAGAAGGCGGCTGTTGTGCAGTCGGGAAATTCTCTACATACTGTGTAGAGACAGATTTTTACTAGACTGTCTAGAGTTGTGTCTTGGATTGTATTGGGACTAAAAGTGGGAATAGTGGCCTATAGGGATATGAAATACTGGTTAGTGATTTTCAGTAATTGCTGCCTTACTTCAGGGGGTGGGTGTAGGAAGATGAACAGATACGTTGTAGAGAGATCATTTTGCAGTACTGTAAAGATGACTCGGGGGAAAAAATCCCTATAAAGGGTAAATCTGGAGCACTGTGGTCTACAGTAGAGGTGTACTTGTGCTGCCATCTTTCCCCTCTGCTCTGTGGTATTTGTCGAAAGTGTGTACATTTTCTTTTTTATAAAACATCTAAAAAAGATTTTATTTATTTATTTGAAAGAGAGAATAAGAGAGAGCCAGCGTGAGAGTTGGGAGGGTCAGAGGGAGAAGCAGACTCCCTGCCGAGCAGGGAGCCCAATGTAGTACACAATCCGGGAACTCCAGGATCATGACCTGAGCTGAAGGGAGTTGCCCAACCCACTGAGCCACCCAGGCACCCAGTGTGTACATTTTCTTTTATGTTCTGAGAATCTGTTTATTTGAGGGGGTAGGTAAGTGTTTTCCATTTGAAAAAATGTGTCATGCTTTAAACCTCTTGAAAAGAGATTATATAGCATACTTATACAATAGAGATACATACTAGTGAATTAAACATGTTTAGCATTATTAGTTTGTGTCTGTATTCTAGGACCCAAATTAGAATCTCTGGACCAATGGTGCTTCACATCCCCATAAAATGATATGTTCTCTGATCTTGCTAGACAGGAACTTGGAGAAATTCAGCTTAACTTTGGTGGTGAGGCTTGCTTATTCCTTTGTTTTTTCATTCAGTCAATAAATATTTATGAAGTACAACTACATTAAAATGTAAGTGGGCAAGTGTGGGTAAGTATGGGCAAGCATTTTTGTCTTTGGTTCACTCTTACAGGACTGCCATGTTGTAAAAAGTCAAGGAGGCACCATTCACACTGTAGTTTATGTGAATTGTATCCCCTGGAATTGTGCATTGCAGTCTTTTTATGTTATATGCTGCAGTTAACATCCTCACACAACGTCCCTTGAGGACTTGGTATAGGAATTTTTTTTTTTTAAGATTTTATTTATTTATTTGACAGATGGAGATCACAAGTAGGCAGAGAGGCAGGCAGAGAGAGAGAGGGAGAAGCAGGCGTCCCGCTGAGCAGAGAGCCAGATGTGGGGCTCGATCTCAGGACTCTGAGATCATGACCTGAGCTGAAGGCAGAGGCTTTAACTCACTGAGCCACCCAGGTGCCCCAGTATAGGAGTTTCTTTGAGATACCCAGGAGTGGAACAGAGGATACATGTATTTAAATATTACTTCACATTTGCTGCTCTGGTCTCTACTTCTAAGAGTAGTTTATGGGAGGTCCTCTATCTCCAGACACCTGCCAGTATTTGGGAATATTTAGCTCCCCCCCCCCACTCCCCCGCCCCACCAGGATTCTTAAGGAATTTTTTTTTTTTTTTTTTTTACAGATTTTTATTTATTTGACAGACAGATCACAAGTAGGCAGAGAGGCAAGCAGAGAGAGAGAGGAGGAGGAGGCAGGCTCCCTGCTGAGCAGAGAGCCCCATGTGAGGCTCTATCCCAGGTCCCTGAGATCATGACCTGAGCCGAAGGCAGAGGCTTTAACCACTGAGCCACCTAGGCACCCCTGGAATTTTTATTTATTATTTTTTATTATGTTTAATTAGCCAGTATATAGTACATTGTTAGTTAATACCTAGCTTTTTAATTTCTTTTGTTACTAATTTTATGAACAACACTTTATGTCCATAGTAATGTTTTTGATGTAGTGTGGATTGATTATTTGATACTTAAATCTTGTCTCTCTCTCTTTTTAAAAGATTTTACTTATTTTTTTTTTTAAAGATTTTTATTTATTTATTTGACAGAGAGAGATCACAAGTAGGCAGAGAGAGAGGAAGGGAAACAGGCTCCCCGCTGAGCAGAGAGCCCGATTCGGGGCTCGATCCCAGGACCCTGGGACCATGACCTGAGCCGAAGGCAGAGGCTTAAACCACTGAGCCACCCAGGTGCCCCAAGATTTTACTTATTTTGAAAGAGAGAGCATGTGTGCACCAACGTTGTGGGGGGGGTTGGTAGCGGGGGAAGAGGTAGAGGGAGAAGCAGACTCTGCTGAGCTGGATGTTCAAGGATGCAGGACTTGATCCTAGGACCCTGGGATCGTGACCTGAGCTGAAGGCAGACACTTAACCACTGAGCCACCCAGGAGCTCTCTCTCATCTCATATAGGATTCTACCTAATTTTTTGTTGTTCAAATCTTCCTGTTGTGTATATATATGTATATATATATGTGTGTATATATATATACGTGTGTGTGTGTGTGTGTGTATTTAATTTAATTTAATTTTTTAAAGTAAGTTCTGTACCCAGCCTGGGCCTTAAACTTATCACTCCAAGATCAAGAGCTGTATGCTCTACTGACTGAGCCAGCCAGGAGCTCCTGTATATCCCCCCATCCCCCCCTTATTTATTTTAAAAACTTTATTTTGTTTTTAAGATTTTATTTATCTGTCAGAGAGAGTGTGCACAAGCAGGGGGAGAAGCAGGCTCCCCACTGAGCAAGGAGCCCAGTGAGGGACTCCATCCCAGGTTGCTGGGACCATGACCTGAGCTGAAGGCAGACGCTTAACTGACTGAGCCACTCAGGCATCCCTCTATATATTTTTATTTTTTATTTTTTAAAAAATTTATTTATTTGAGAAAGGGAGAGCATAAGCAGGGAGAGCAGGAGGGGAGAATGAAGAAGCAGGCTCCCCTCTGGGGAGGGAGCCTGATGCGTGGCTCAATCCCAGGACTCCCTGAGATCACAGCCTGAGCTCTAAGCAGATTCCCAGCTGACTAAGCCACCCAGGAGCCCCTCTCCCTATATTTTTAAAGAAACTTTTTATTTTAGAATTGTTTCTAATTTCTTTTCTGCCTTATTCTAGATTCAGTGATTGTCAAGAAGTATGTTGTTTACTTTTCCAAACAGTGGGCAATTATTGTATAATTATCTTTTTGTTATTTACTTCTAGTTTAATACCACTGTGTTCAGAGAACATACTCCTTATGATTTCAGTCTTTTGAAATTCTGATTTATATTTGTCACCTTATTTATGATTAGTTTTAGTAAATGTTCTGTGTATATTTCAAAAGAATGTCGATTTTGCATAAATTATGTCTAATAAGTCATATTTATGAACCTTCTGATTTTATTTTATTTTATTTTATTTTATTTTATTTTATTTTATTTTATTTTATTTATTTATTTAGAATGGGAGGGAGAGAATGGGCAGGGGGAGGAGAGAGAGCATCTTAAGCCGGTTCCACTCCCAGCACAGAGCTTGCCTTGGGCCTGATCTCAGTGTCATAAAGCTTTAAAACTGGCTCCCCATCCAGCATGAGTGAGCCCGGTGTGGATCTCCAGTGGTGGGGGGGCTTGTCGAGGGGCTTTATCTTACGACCTGAGCTGAAATCAAGAGTTGGATCCTGGGGCGCCTGGGTGGCTCAGTGGTTAAAGCCTCTGCCTTCGGCTCAGGTCATGATCTCAGGGTCCTGGGATCGAGTCCCGCATCGGGCTCTCTGCTCAGCAGGGAGCCTGCCTCCCTGCCTACTTGTGATCTGTCAAATAAATAAACAAAAAATCTTAAAAAAAAAAAAAGTTGGATCCTTAACCTACTGAGCCACCCAGGCGCCCCGTTCTTTCTAACTACATGCTATTTAACATATTCTGGTAATGTTCTACCTTCCTCTCTGTATTGTCTAGAATTTTAGTTCTGACTTTTTTTATGGGTATAGGTACTTTTTCTTTTTCTTTAATTTGTTGTTTTTTCCAGTAGGAATAAATTTTTTTAAGGTATCAATTTGATTATCTTTTTATATTTCATATTATCATCTTTTATTTGTCTTTGTGAATACTTCAAGAATATTTTTAGTTTGGGACTTTTTGTGACAAACTCTCTGCAGCATTACATGGCTGAAAATATTTTCATGATGCTCTTTTATTAAAATAAAAAGTTGGCTGAATACAGAATTCTAGGTTTAATACTTAAAGAACATTATTTTATTGTCATCTTGTATACAGTGTTACTCTTGGAAGTTTGATGTTGGTCTGATTCTTTTGTAGGTGTTCACTCTCTTTTGAAGCTTATAGTTGTGTGTTTTTTTTTTGTCTTTGTGCATACATTTTGCTAATTTTATTTTATTTTTTAAAGATTTTATTTATTTGTCAGAGAGAGAGAGAGAGAGCGAGCGCGTGCACGCGAGCGAGCATGAGCACAAGCAGGCAGACTGGCAGGCAGAGGGAGAGAGAAGCAGGCTCCCCACTGAGCAGGGAGCCTGATGTGGGCGTCGATCCCAGGATCCTGGGATCATGACCTGAGCCGAAGGCAGCCGCTTAACCAATTGAGCCACCCAGGCGCCCCGACATTTTGCTAATTTTAGGCATCGGTTTTTCCTTTACCCTTTTTGGCAATCTTGGCTGTTTTATTCTGCGGTTTTTCATCTTTTTAAGACTGTGGTCAACTTATTTCACTTCATTTAATTTTAATTTCAATTTTAATTTTTAAGTAATCTCTACATCTTGCGTGGGGCTTGCACTCATGACCCTGAGATCATGAGTTCATGCTCTTTTGACCGAAACAGCCAGTTGCTTCAATTTTTTTTTAAAGGTTTTATTTATTTATTTGACAGAGAGCACAAGCAGGGAGGGTAGAAGAGGGAGAAGCAGGCTCCCTTCTGAGCAAGGAGCCTGATGTGGGACTCAATCCCAGGACTTCCAGGTCATGACCTGAGCTGAAGGCAGTTGCTTAACCAGCTGAGCCACCCAGGTGCCCCCAGTTGCCTCAATTTATTATTTCATAGTAATAATTTAAAATTATCATTTCTCAAGTATTACTTCTGGGACTCTCATTATTCAGAAATTGGCACCTAGAAAAATTTTGTCCCTAAATTTATAATTAAGCACACTGTTTTTAAGGACTTTTGATGGCATACTGGAGAAATTTACGACAGTTACTTTTTTTTTTTTTTAAAGATTTATTTATTTATTTGACAGATTACAAGTAGGCAGAGAGGCAGGCAGAGAGGAGGGTGGGAAGCAGGCTCCCTGCTGAGCAGAGAGCCCGATGCGGGGCTCAATCCCGGGACCCTGGGATCATGACCCGAGCCGAAGGCAGAGGCTTTAACCCACTGAGCCACGCAGGCGCCCCGACAGTTACTTGAGTAAACAAGAAACTTACAGTTACTTAAGCTACTTGGTGTTCCTTGTGGCTGTCTTCTGTTGACCATTTTGGTTTGATTTCATTTTCTTAAGGCTGTGTAATATTCCATATATATAGATGCATATGTATATGTATATACATACATATATTCATATGTACACATCTATCTATATATATGCATCTATATATATATCTCTATATATATATCCCACATCTTTGTTCATTCATCTGTTGATGGACATCTGAGCTCTTTCCATAGTTGGGCTATTGTGAACATTGCTGCTATAAACATTGATGTCCCTTTGGATCACTACATTTGTATCTTTAGGGTAAATACCCAGTAGTGCGATTGCTTGGTTGTAGGGTGGCTCTGTTTTCAACTTTTTGAGGAACCTCCATATTGTTTTCCAGAATGGCTGCACCAGCTGAGCATATAGTTATTTAGAAGTGGCAGTTCAGTTGAAAGTGGAAATTTTCTTTCTTTCTTTTTTTTTTTTTTTAAGATTTTTATTTATTTATTTGACCGAGGGAGAGAGAGAGTGAGTGAGGGAGGAACACAAGCAGGGGGTATGGGAGAGGGAGAAGCAGGCTTCCCGTCGAGCAGGGAGCCTAATGTGGGGCTTGATCTCAGGACCCTGGGATCTTGACCTGAACCGAAGGCAAACACCTAGCCACTGAGCCACCCAGTCGCCCCTCTTTTTTTTTTTTTTTTTTAAAGTAATCTCTACACACACCTTGGGGCTTGAACTCATGACTCTAAGCTCAAGAGTCGTAAGCTTTCCTGACTGAACCAGCTAGGTGCTGCAGGAAAATTATCTTTCTTAACATTCTTTAATGTCGTTAATTGAGTAACTCTGTGTACCAGATAGACGCTGAAGATAAAGAAGTAGGTAAGACTCTAGGTCTTAGCTCTTTGACAAAATATTTTTATTTAAAAATTGTGAATTACAAAATAAAAAAATTATGAGGGGCCCTTGGGTGGCTCAGTTGGTTCATGATCTCAGGGTCCTGGGATCAAGCCCTGCATCAGGCTCTGTGCTCAGCAGGGAGTCTGCTGCTGCTTCTCCCTGTGCCCTTTCCCCTGCTTGTTCTCTCTCTCTCAATAAATAAAATCTTTAAAAACAAGTAAAATAAAATCTTTAAAAATATTATGAAAGAAGTATCTCAAGCAATATGGAAGTGCACAGAAAAAAATAAGTCCTTCCCCTCCTCCCCTGACTCCTCCAGTTCATTTTCACTAGTGATAACCTCTGTTAAAGCTGATGCTCATCTTTCCAGACCATGGCACATGTATTTATGGGTGATTTATATGTGTGTCTTTTGAACAAATGGAATTATAATCTATATATTATTTGATAGTAAACTGTATCATGTATATTTTTTCATATTAGTCCTTCTTTCTAATTTTTTTGTTGTGTCATTATACCACTTATGTAACTGTTCCCTATAGGTACACAGGTTGTCATCGTGTTTTTAATATTATAAATAATATAGTAGAAAATGCCTTTTTTAAAATAGGTGAAGTGGAATTACTGGATCAAAGGCATGTATCTTTTAAATTTCTATAGGTTTTCCAGATTATTCTCTAAACAGGTTAAATCAATATGCATCCCACTCCCCAGTACTCTCAGAATTGCTAAGTTTTTATATAACTTTTACTGGCTGGTATAAGGAGTTAGGCTTTAATTTTCTTTTCTTTTTTTTTTTTTTTTTAAGATTTTATTTATTTATTTGACAGAGAGAGAGAGATCACAAGTAGTCAGGTGTGGGGGCGGGGGAAGCAGGCTCCCCGCTGAGCAGAGAGCCTGATGGAGGGCTGGGTCCGAGGACCCTGTGTTCATGACCTGAGCCAAAGGCAGAGGCTTAACCCACTGAGCCACCCAGGTGCCCCAGGCTTTAACTTTCTTGAAGAGCAGAGACTGTCTTGTCATCAAGTATTTTTAGTACCTAACACAGTAGGTGCTTAATAAATTTTGTTTGTGAAAGAAATGAATTTACTAAAGAGAATTTTTTTAAAAAAAGATTTTATTTATTTGACAGAGTGGGAGAGATTGCAAGTACCCGAGCCAAAGGCAGAGGCTCAACCCACTGAGCCACCCAGGTGCCCCTAAGTAGAATTTAATAAGCCTATGGAGTTATATTAATCCTGTAAGGCCAAGCAAGTGCCCTTATTTGAGAGTTTATCTGCCGTCAGTCTGTAGATAACGTTTGTACTTCTGACTGCCTCACCTGGTTCTTCTAAACAGTCTTAAAAGGTGAATAGTATTTTTTAATTACAGGGGTAGTGCTGCTATATAAGACTGGTCCTGTCCAACATTTAAGTCTGTGGCATTTTTCTGTACCCATGTCTCTTTCTTATTCATTTATTTATTTATTTTTAAGGTGTTATTTATTTGAGAGAGAGAGGGAGAGAACAGAAGCAGGGGGAGGGGTAAAGGGAGAGGGAGAAGCAGGCTCCCCACTGAGTAGGGAGCCCAACATGGGGCTTGATCCCAGGACCCTGAGATCACGACCTGAGTCGAAGGCAGATGCCCAACCAACTGAGCCACCCAGGTGCCCCTCTTTCTTATTTTAAGTAATGTATTATTTTCAGATTAAAAATTATTTTCCACAAAGAAAAATGTATCCTAAATTATAGTAGACTGTTTTTTTTATACAGTTCCTCAGCTCATTTTGATATATTTTTATCTCTTTGTATATCCTTTTATATATTCGTTCATGTTTAGAAATCTTACACTAGTAAGCCATTGCTCTTGGGATATGTGAGAAAAATTTAGGATCTTTTGTGAGTCTGAAGTTTTAGGACTTTGTTGGAATAGCATTGGCTCTAAGCAAATAAATAGCCGTGTGAGTTTGTTTTCTGCAGTCATGGTAACTGCTGAAAGAAAAATTGACTGCTCTTCTAAGCTTTCTCATGAAAGCAGGAGTACTTATTTTGAAAAAAGGTAGATAAAAGGATTGTCTTATATAGGAAACTGGAAAAGATTGATTGTACTCATACACTTTTTGATCTAACCTGAGTGATAATGTTCCTATTTTGTTTATTTTTTGTCTCTTTGAGGATCTTTTTCTCATCAGTTATCTTACTCTTTAAAATTTTATCTCATTTATTTATTTTTTAAAAAGATTTTATTTACGTATTTGCCAGAGAGCACAAGCAGGGGGAAAGGCAGAGGGAGAAGCAGACTCCCCGCTGAGCAGGCAGCAGGACACAGGGCTCCATCCCAGGACTCTGGGATCACAACCTGAGCTGAAGGCAGACAGTTAAGACTGAGCCACCTAGCCACCTATTCTCTTCTGTGGTTCCTTCTATTTATAAGAGACCATGTCATTATTTATTTATTTATTATAACTATTTTAAAGATTTTATTTATTTATTGGACAGAGAGAGACAGTGAGAGAGGGAACACATGCAGGGGGAGTGGGAGAGGGAGAAGCGGGCTTCCTGCTGAGCAGGGAGCTGGATGCGGGGCTGGATCCCAGACCCTGGGATCATGACCTGAGCAGAAGGCAGATGCTTAAGGACTAAGCCACCCAGGTGCCCCTGTTTTTTATTTTTTGTCTTTATCTTTTTTTTTTTTTTAAGATTTATTTATTAGAGCGTAAGAAAGAGAGAAGGTGAGGGAGAGAGAATCTTAAGCAGATTTCACACTGAGCACAGAGCCAGTCGCAGGGCTCCATTTCACGACTGAGGGTCGGGACCTGAGCCAAAACCAAGAGTTGGATGCTTATTTAACTCACTGTGACTGTGCCATCCTCTTTATCTTAAAAGAGAAAATTCTTGGGGTGCCTGGCTGGCTCGGTTGATAGAGCACATGACTCTTGATCTTGGGGTCATGAATTAGAGCCCCACATTGGCAGTAGAGTTTATTTAAGAAAAAAGGGCGCATTTAAAAAAAAAACAAACAAAAAACGAAAGGAAATTCTTCCCTGACTTTTTTGACTTTGTAACCTCTTTAGACTGTTGTCTCATTTCTTTCTTCACACTGCCACTTCCTATAATAACTCTCTAGTCATCACTTGTATTTTCTCACTGCTCACTCAGTCCTTTACCTGGCAATTTCTATCCTGCATTTTGGAGAATTTGCCCCAACAGAAGTTACAGTGATGTTCTAATCACGAATCACAGGTTTATCAGCTTTTTTCCCATTAAGTCTTTTTGGAACAAACTTCCACTCCCTTTTAGTGAAACACTATATATTTTAATCTAATTATACAAAAGCTGTCTGCTCTTTGATTGAATGTAGGCCTTTTTAAGATTTTTTACTTGTGTTCTGTTTTTTCATTCTGTATGTTACCTATGATCCATCTTTTAAACATTTTTTAAAATATTTATTTGAGACAGAGTGAGTGCCCACACAAACACCTGGGGAGAGGGAGAAGCAGACTCCCTGGTGAATGTGGTGCCCACGTGGGGCTCCACTCGGGGCTGGATTCCAAGAGCCCGAGATCATGATCTGAGCTGAAGTCAGATGCTTAACCAACCCAGGCCCCCTTACCTATGATTCTTCTATAATCGTGTCATATCTATCTCTAGTACTCACCTCACTCTGTCTCAGAGTTGCATTTCCCATAGCCTGATAGACATCTCCCTACATTTCTGGCTAGAATTCTAAACCTAACTTTTTGAAATTAGAATTCACCATTACACTTCTTCCTTTAACATCTATCTCCTGGATTCCCCTCCATTCCCACTAAAAAATAACCACTTTCACACCTGCAGTTATTGTGCTTATTTGAATGCTAGTGTCAATAATTTCTCACTTACTCTCCTTTCTAGAGTAAGTTTCTTATTTTCTACTTCCACAGTTCTTCATGAAGCCGTCATCAAGCCTCAGATTAATCTCATGGTTTGCTAATTCACTTATTTCCTTGATTTTTTCATTTTTTAATGTTATACCTGGTTATATTCTTTTTTTCTTTACATTAAAACCCAGGTTCTAGATTTCTGATGAATTCCCCTCTGGGCAGGAAGTCTTCCCTAAAAATTAAAGCAGTATAAATTCTTTTCTGCTCTATTATTCTCAAGTTCTTTTGCCTAATTTTATGAAATTTGTGGTAGAATAGTGGCCAGTATTTGTAGTAGCTGATAAGTATGACTTAAGAGACTCTAAGACTCAAGGAGAAAATGATTCTTGCTAATTGGAAAAATTAACAGTTTTTAAGGTTAGAGTTTAGAGTAAAAAGTCATTTAGGTGGGAATGACTTTATGTTGTCCTTGTACTTTTATTTTCTGTGGCATTTGGCCCTATTACTATGGTACTTCTTTTGGAAGTTATCTCATCTTTGAATCATGTTCTTTGTGAACATCTGGTCATTCTTTGTTCTCCATTCTTGTGTTTTAACAAAATAAAGTCCACATCATTTATGATATCTTTGTTCATCTCTACTGACAGTTACCATTTTTTCTTTTGTTTTCAGAGAATTATGTACTTCTATTATGGTATTTACTGTAATATGCCATATATCGACATTGTGACTGTCAATGCAGTAGATTGTGTATTGAGTTCAGGTAGTTCTTAATCTTTTTTACTGTTGTCCTCCATGTTTTAAGTACATAGTAGGCTCCTCAATAAATGTTAAATGAAATTATTCCCTTGTCTGAGATGCCTTTCTTACTCATGGATTGTAATCACTCTGACACAAATTGCTAAATGACTGTGGGTAGGTTGCATAATCTTTCTTAAGTATCTTTGTTCTGAAACTGGCAACGCCTTCCCTCAAAGGGTTAGGTTATAATTAACTAGTAAAATGCTTTGAAGATGAAAAAGTTAATGTTGAGCATTATGATCATCCTATTAAAGGCTACTGTTAGTACACAGGTTTTGTAGGTAAAAGCTTTCCCAAAGCTTTAAGTTAATTAAATGGTGCTGAAGTAATTAATTTCTGTGTATTTACATTTTGGTTTTTTGCTTTACTTAAATCCCTAGATTTCTTTGGAGGGAAGGAGCTTATTGTGATGTTACTTATTTTAAGATCTCTGTCATGGAGCCAAGTCCAAATTGAAACCCTACCATGATAAGAAAAAGACAACAGAATAGTGCAATAGTAGGATGATGTGACTCAGATACTTAAATTGTATTATATGCTAGAAGTCCTCAAACTTTTGGGTACTAAGAATCATTCAGAGGCCCTTATTAAAAATATTCCAACTCCAGAGATTTAGTTTAGCAGGTTATGTTTCTTTAAGTGAGAAATCAGGTGATTTCTGATTCAGTTAGTATGTGAATAACACTTTGAGAGACACTCCTGAATGGAACTGAAAAAAGCTAGTACAATATGAGAAGATGACCTGAGATTAAGGGTTGCACATTTTACCAACTGAACCAGCCAGGAGCCCTGGAAAATACGGGTCTTGAGGGTTGAGTGGTGGGATTTGGTTAGGAGTAATGCTGACCAGGACTGTCTAAATTGGTGAAGTAGTTCACAGGTTGTTTCTGTATTCACAAACGTGCCTTAGTGTAGAACACATGACATTGCTTCCTCAGTGACTGCTTGTTGAGAACATTATATAATAATGCTTTTCAGACATTATGTGCACAAGAGTCACCTGAGGATCTTGTAAAGAAATGTTTTCTGATTGGATACTGTGGCATGGAACACATTTGGAGTGACAAATGTAGAGAGTAATCAAGTCTTGGATGAGTAGTTGAATTACATGACCTTTAAGATACACGTTAACCTTAGCGTTTTATAAATTTCTAAGGTGGAGTGTCTTAAGATAATAGAGAACTATTGTATATTAGGAATGGCAGGACCTAATTATTTTTCTTTAGTTCTGTCACTCATTTCGTTAGCCATGTGATGTTGGGCTAGTTAATATACTCCATTAAAGAGTGGGGATTAGAGAAGGTAAGAGCCTGAAGAAGTGAAATTTAGTGCAATTTTAAGATTTACTATTTTAGAGTGAAAGAGGGGAGGGGCAGAGGGAGAGGAGGAGACAGAAGCAGACACCCTACTGAGTGCAGACGTGATGCAGCTTGATCCCACAACAGATCACGAACTGAGCAGAAATCTAGTAGGTTACTTAACTGAGCCACCCAGGTGCCCTAAAGAAGTACATTTTTATAAAAAGCACTCATTTGTTAAGTACAGTAAGCGTGTTTATTGATAAAGTACTATTATATGATTGAATTGCATCCTGCATAGTTTTTCCCCCTCTACTGAGGATAGATTGGAAGTAGCTAACCAGTGTTTCTTGGAAATTTAAAATAATAAGTGATGCTGAATGTTATACAACTAACATGTTTATTTTCCTTAATTATAGACCCTCTGATGTTTGAATATCTAGTAGTTTTTAGTGCGAATGTGGTCTTGTGACTTTAAAACTAGCTCTTGGCAAATTGTATTACACTACAAAATTAGAAATTGGTCTTTCTGTAAAAAAATTTTTAGTAAGTGAATGTTAAATCTGTAGGTTATACTTGGGTATGTTTAAACATATACAGTGTTACAAGTTTTTGTTGGTTTGTTTTCAAGTAAGCTCTAAGTACAACATGGGGCTTGAACTCAAGACCCTGAGATCAGGAGTCCCATGCTCTACCAACTGAGCCAGCCCAGCATCCTTATTACAAGTATTTCTTAAGTTTGTTTACTAATGGCTACATTTTGACTAGTTATTGTGTAAGTAGTTGTCTTGCTTTGGGTAAGTAGGATTTAGAAGTGTGCATTTATGAAAAGGATAGTTCTTTTTTCTTTTCTTTTCTTTCTTTCTTTCTTTTTTTTTTTTTTTTTAAAGATTTTATTTATTTATTTGGGAGAGAGAATGTGCCTACAGGCGGGGTAGGGGATGAGGCAGAGGGAGAGGCTGAGCAGGGAGCCTGAGTAAGGCTCGATCCAAGGACTCTGAGACCATGACCTGAGCCAAAGGCAGATGCTTCACTGACTGAGCCACCAAGGTGCCCCTGAAAAGGATAGTTCTTATGTTTTACTTAAATTTCTAGTATAAAAGGAAATAAAACTTTAATATATTTATTTGGTAGCATATAGGAAATGATCATGTATACCTTTGAAATACTGATCTGTAATATCAACTGATGAAGTATTAGCATGTGAATTAAATCATCTCTGAAGTAAAGGTTAATCTTCCCTGTGCTCACTCTCTCTTTTTTTTCTCCCTGTGCTCTCTTATTTCCCCAACATCCAAGAAATTAAGTGGTAAAGAGGAGAGCTGCTGTGCGGATATTGACATTTCTGTAGTCTGAGGACATGTGGCTGGGGAGGGAATAATGGAAATGCGATGGAAGGAAGTCTCTGGTTGAGAAATTGGTTATTTTATTTATTTTTAAAGAGATTTTACTTGCGTATTCATATTCAGAAACAGAGAGAGAGAGGTAGAGGGAGAAGCAGGCTCCCCAGTGAGCAGGGAGCCTGATGTGGGACTTGATCCCAGGACCCCAGGATCATGACCTGAGCCAGAGGCTGACACCCAACCATCCGAGCCATCCATGCACCTGAGAAATTAGGTACTTTAAACAAATTAACTAATTTGTTTAAAAAAGCAAATAAATAAATGTATTGAAGATAATGGAAGCCATGGTTCTTCGTGAAGAGCTTACAAACATGAAAGGGGAAAGTCTAGAAAGAAATTTAAGGCATGGAATTAGAAGTCTTGGTGTACACATGTAATTATTCATGCACAGATAAAGAAATAGGTATGGATGTGTACATTTATATGTATGTTTATATTCATATATTTCTTAGCTGTCTGTGCTGAGAGGACTCAGTAACAGTGAAAGCCCAGTAACAATGAGCACACCTAATGCCCACATCTTGGTTTCTTTCTTTCTTTCTTTCTTTCTTTCTTTCTTTCTTTCTTTCTTTCTTTCTTCCTTTTTTCTTCTTTTTTAAAGCTTTATTTATTTGAGAGAGAGCATGTGTGTGTGCACGAGTGGGAGGAGGGACAGAGGGAAAGAATCTTCTGGCAGGCTCCTGACTGAGCATGGAGCCCAACAAGGGGCAGGATCCCATGACCCATGAGATCATGATCTAAGCCGAAACCAAGAGTCAGAGGCTTAACTGATTGAACTATCCAGCCGCCCCAATTTCTAAATACTGTCCTTGATTTAAAGGAGTCAGGGCTATTTAGAGAAATGACTAATTCTAGAGTCAGGGAGGGAAAGTGTAGGGTGAGTTTAGAGATTTCTTTTCTGTCAGAAAACAAGGAAGTTCACAAAATGATGGGATAATGTCGAAAGGATACTGGAAACACTTCAAAAGGGCCCTCAGTTGCCAAATCTTGTGTAAATTGAGCAACAAAATAGAGCAGTGGATTATAACCTGTAGTTTAAAATAAGAATCCATGAGTTAATACTGTTAAAAGTAATGAGTAAATTAATTGGGCAAGGGGATGGAGGGAAAGCTCTTTAAAGTAAAATCGGGGGTGGGGGGGGTGGCCTGGATGGCTCAGTCGTTAACCTCTGCCTTTGGCTCAGGTCATGTTCCTAGGGTGCTGGGATTGAACCCTGCGTCAGTTCTTGCTGAATGGGAAGCCTGCTTTTCCCTCTCCTATTCCCCCTGCTTATATTCCTCCTTTTGCTGTCTGTCAAATAAATAAATAAGATCTTAAAAAAAAAAAAAAAGTAAAATGTGACTAAAAATGTGGAAGGACTGATAGGATTAGGTAATCACCATCACAGTGGTATTGGATGAAAACAAAAATAGTCAATGAATGCTAATGGCTGGTGGGTGGAGGTTTGATGAGGAATAGGATATTGGTGAATTAGCAGAATAATTCCTCATTAAATCTAATCACACACAAAGGGAAAAATAGTGACTTTATGGTGGAGAAACCTGGCAGATACCAGCTTGACCAGGTGATCAAGGTTATACCTAAGGTTGGGTAAGTAAAGTATAGACAGTATCATTTCTGTATATTTTTTCCCAAGAATGTATGGTCTGAATTTGGTTATGAGTAGTGTCAGACCCACATTCAGGGTCATTCTAGAAACTAAAGAGCTGTACTCTTTTTTTTTTTTTTTTAAAGAGCTGTACTCTTTATTTTATTTATTTATTTTTACTATTTTTAAAGATTTTATTTATTTATTTGACAGAGATCACAAGTAGGCATGACCTGAGCTGGAGGCAGAGGCTTTAACCCACCAAGCCACCCAGGGGCTCCTCAACTCTAGTTTTAAAGAACAAATTGCTAACACATTCAGAAATAACAAGCAGGGACAGAAGGTAGACTGTTAACAACTCAGAGTTTAGGAGATTTTCTTAAATTGGAATTGGAGCAGAAAAATGGAATTTTGGACTAGTTTTGGTGGATAGTAGGTATACCCTTTTTTTTTTAATTATTTTTTTGAAAAGATTTTTATTTATTTATTTATCTGACAGACAGAAATCACAAGTAGGCAGAGAGGCAGGCAGAGAGAGAGGGGGAAGCAGGCACCCCACCGAGGGCAGTGGCTTAACCCATTGAGCCACCCAGGCACCCAAGAGCTGTACTCTTTATAGTTATAGTCAAAGGCATGAAAGATGGGGGAAAGCTAAACAGCTATTCCAGATTGAGGACGGCAGAAGAGATCTGATAACTGAATACGATATATGTTCCTGGATAGGATGCTGAACCTGGATCAAATAAAATTTGAATGTGAATTGGCTCTGTGTTATATCCGTGTTGACTTCCTGATTGGAAGGGTTATATGATGGTAATGTATCAAAGTATCTTTGTTTTGGGATGTATGCACTGGAGTATTTAGGAGAGAAGAGGAATCATGTCACAACGAGATACATATGCACATCTTTGTAGGCTTGAAACTATTTTAAAATAAGAAACTATATAGTTTTCTGATTATAAATGTAATCTAATTCCCTTGTTTCTGTATTTACAGATTATTACATTTACATACTTGTAGAGTGATTCAGTAAATACTTATTGGTTGAATAAATACTGTACTTTATCAAGAATGTAGGAATTCTGTTTTAAGAGGAATAATAAATTTTTAACTGTCTTTCAGAAAGCTGAAGTCGATGGTAGTTTAAGTGATAGCCATGTGTCTCCTCCAGCCAAACGCACTTTGAAACAACCTGATTCTGTTTGCAAAGACAAATCAAAATCACGAAGTACTGGTCAGCGAGAGGAATGGAACATACCAACTGGACAGGCCAGGTGAGGAGTGAGAACTCATCCACTGTTTTTTCATGAATTATCTGATATGATTGAGGGCTCATATTAATGCTAATTTTCTTAAATTGTAAAGCCACTATTATCTAGAAATACAAATTTTTAAACTTGTTTTATGATTTTGTATGTATTTCCTCTAAATAGCACATAAAGTATATTTGCTATGTAAAAATATTTAGTATATAATAGAAACTATTATTACTAAACAATAAGGATTTCGATAGGTCTTGGATATGCATACATCTTTATACTCCTGAAAGTTTTAAATAAAGATATTTGGTTAGAATTATATATTTATTTGAAAATAAAATCTTCCTCTTCTAAAATTATTAAATATTACCCTTGAATTGATATACTGAAATGTAATAAAATAAAAATTAAATTAAAAAAAATCTTTTCATTTGTCTGCTTGTTGTCAGTTTAAATTTGGTTTGGTTCAGTATGTATCAGGAAAACTTACTTTTACACACTTACCAAAGTAAATAGTAATAATTTAATGTAGATGAAAGAGGCACACACACAGAAAAGATTTAAACTTTGATCTCAGAATTTTTAGCTTCTCTTTTCTCCAGTCTTTAACGTAGAAGTGCTGATGATATGCTGACTACAAACAAAAGTGAAAGGGAAATCCTTTGGTTTCCCTCCTCCTTGAAGTACTTAAAAATTCCTTGGTTTTCTATGTGCACATAAATTCTGGGTACTGTTACTCTTTTTTATTTTATTATTTTTATTTTTAAAGATTTTATTTATTTATTTGACAGAGATCACGAGTAGGCAGATAGGCAGAGAGAGAGAGAGAGAGAGAGAGAGAGAGAGAGAAGCAGGCTCCCTGCTGAGCAGAGAGCCCGATGTGGGGCTCAGTCCCAGGACCCTGAGATCATGACCTGAGCTGAAGGCAGAGGCTTAACCCACTGAGCCACCCAGGCGCCCCCCTGTTACTCTTTTTTAAAAGATATTTTTAAAAAGATTTTTATTCATTTGAGAGAGAGAGCACAAGCATTAGGGAGGAGCTGAGGGAGAGGGCGAGGGCGAAGCAGATTCCCACTGAGCTAGGAGTCCTTTGGCCAAGGAGATCATGACCTGAACCAAAGGCAGATGCTTAACCATCTGAGCCACCCCGGCGCCCCTGGATACTGTTACTCTTTAATGAAAAAAAAATTGGGGGGTTATATAGACTTTGATAGGCAGTATACATTTACTAGTCCTTAAAGAGTCTTTTACCTATTTCAGTATGTTCCAGAAGATGCACCATTTTACTCTGTTTATTTTGCATTGTCTGGGAGCTAAGTAGGAAAATCTTGAATCATAGCCTGTTGATCTTTCTTTTCCCACACTCATTCATCTGTTTTATACAGATCCAGGTCACTATAATGATGTTACTTAAAATGAGTACTGCCCTTTAATTATACTTCTAGACTTGATCTACCTGTTGTAATCTGTATCCTATATTTATTAAATTAATGAATCAGGTGGCTTTTTCTAGATAAACGTTTCTTAAAAATGTTCTTTTAGTGTCAGAGTTTAATCTTTCACTGTAAGAAAAATAACAGTTTGAATATATAATGGGCATAATAATATATAATATGTAATATATAATGGGCACTTGATTTTCTTCATCTTAGCCACTCAGAGGCCTTTGTGTAAATTGATCTTGATTATGTCTTTTTTATTAAAAAAAATGCCTCAAAAAAATTTTTTTTAAGATTTTTTATTTATATATTTGACAGAGAGACAGTGAGAGAGGGAACATAAGCAGGGAGAGAGGGAGAGGGAGAAGCAGGCTCCCTGCTGAGCAGGGATTCCCGATGTGGGACTTGATCCCAGGACTCGATCCAGGGACTCTGGAATCATGACCCGAGCCAAAGGCAGAGGCTCAACGACTGAGCCACCAGGCGCCCTCAAAAACTGTTTTGGGGAGAGAATTTTACTTCCATTTAGGTGCCTTAGTGTGATACTCCTTTTTTGAAAAAATACGAGTATATTTTGAATAAAAAGCTCAAGAAATAATGAATACTAACAATGTATTATTTATATTTTGGTAGAAGAATAACAATTTAAAAGTTTTTTGAGTTAAATTTTTGTCTAAAAACGCAAGTGTTACACTGTTAGAATGTTTTTGTGTTTTAGATGAAAAGAAGACACCATTTGACCTATTAGATTCAACAGAATTGAATTTTGAGGGAAGCTTGTAGTTAAAAAATTTTAGATTTTGAGAGTATAAATACAAAAATCAGGATTTATATGGAAGTTTGTATTTGTTTTTATGTCATGAGACTGAGAATCCCGATTCCTTTATTTTGGTTATCTAAGGTCTTATGAAGTAAAATTATTAAGGTTCTTTTACAAAAGTACTTTGTTTTGGGGGAAAAGTGGATACAGGTAAAGATTAGTATTCACTGAAAAATAATGAATCCTAAATGACTTTGTAAAGACTACTAAATTTTTAATTTTTAATTTTTAAATTTTTTCCAGAGAGAGAGATTGAGTATGAGCAGGTGGGGAGGGACAGAAGGGGAAGGAGAGAGAGAATCTTTTTAAAATTAAATTAAATTAAATTTTATTTCATTTTTAAAATTTAAATTCAATTAATTAACATCATGTAGGAGAGAGATAATCTTAAGCAGGCCAGTGCAGAGCCCAAACAGGGCTCAGTCTCACAACCCTGAGATCATGACCTGAGCCAAAATCAAAGAGTAGGACCTTAACTGACTGAGCCATCCAGGTGCCCCAAGACTGCTAAATTTTTTTAAAAAATTACTATTGCTTGGTGAAATAACTTTTCTTTTGAGAGCTCGGTAATTGGATGAAGGTAGAAGTAAAAGTGGAACTAGAACTTTGAAGTTTTCATAAATGATTTGAAATAGATCGTGAGTTTTCTTTTTGGGGAGAAATCTGGGCTTATATTTAAAGGCTCAAGTTTATCAACATAATTACTATTTTTTATAAAATAAGGATATTTTTGGTTAAAAATTTTACTATATATTCTTTATCTTATATGTAGAAATTCACAAATATCCATCCATGCTAGCCTAGATAGATGTCGTAGCTTATAAATATTTTGAGTAAATTTTTGTCAGCTGATATTTACTTAGCTACTATACATTTATTGAACTGGATGCTGTGTGTGTGGGCTCATGCACATGTGTCTGTCTTTCTGTGTTTTTGGAGGAGGCACCCTAGAAAATGTGACATGCATTTAATGTCTCTAGAATAATAGAAACACATCCTCTAAGATATAAACAAAATTGAATCTTTGATAAGACAAACTGTACACTTAAATATAGTATATGTGAAAATTTTGTTTTGTGGTCAGATGAGAGAGTAATAAGGTTAGGCAGAAATGTAACCACTTGTTAAACTGCTGAGGCACAATAGAATTGTAGGCAGTATTGGTTAAGGTCTTTCCAAACTGAGGCTTTTCCTGAAATGAAGTTTAAAACCCCTAAGTCACTAAATGCCTTGGATTTATATGGGAAAGGGAGAATAAGTAATGATTGCTAGTAGTCTCATAGTGCATTTCATTGGTAATATGCTCCAGATAACTAAAGGTGTAGAAAATTCTTTTTTTTTTTTTTTTTTAAAGATTTTATTTATTTATTTGAGAGAGAGAGTGTGAGTGAGGGACAGAGGAGAAGCAGATCCCTCGCCGAGCAGGGAACCCAATACGGGGCTTGATCCTGGGACTCCAGACATGTCCAGGATCCTGCGACTCCAGGATCATGACTCAAGCCGAAGGTAGATGCTTAACCCAGTCACCCAGATGCCCCAAGGTGTAGAAAATTCCAACATGATAATCATCTAATGTAAAGTAATGCTGCCACCACTTAAGAAATTTAGGGAAAAAAAAAATACTAAGTTTAGGAAACATAGATACAGGGAAGTATCCCTCACCTACTTCCCCTTTTAAAAATAGAGGAGACTTCATAATCATAAAAGATTTATTGGAGCTTTCATTTAAATAGTGAAGTCACCTAGTTACATTTTAAGTGATGAACTTTTGGGAACATTGATTTAAGAAACTTTTTTAGACATATATATTATTGTATAGGCAGACCAGTTCTTAAAATCCCAGTATTTTTTCTCTTTCCATACTCAAGTATTTAATATTATGTCTCCTTTTTGTTCTTCTTCATCTTTATAAAGAGAAATGGTAATGGAAAAAGGATGACAATAATCTATGATTCTAAGATAATTGGTTTAATTAAAGAATAAGTTTTTATTTTTCCTTTTAAAACCGATATTTCTTAAGCAACAAAATAAAAGCCAAGTAAGCATTGTCTTCAAGAGTAACAAAAAGCTTATTGTGCTGTTTTCCCAAGGACGTTGCTACTGTTCAGAAAAGTTTTAGATTTCTTTTGTAGAGTGATTTCAGGGTTAGCATCTTACGTTTTTGAATAATTTATGTACAATTTCAGCGGTTTGGTTTTGCATACACTAAAATTCACTTGGAACCAAAACATGTAAATAAACTGATCAAACTGAGTTAATATTATGTTGGGTCCAAAGCCAGAGTATATTTATGAAGTAGTAAAATTGAGTTTTCTGTGTGGTTTTAAGTGACTTCTAGAAAATTTGTTATGTATAATCTTCCAAGGAAAGATATGTTAATACACCAATTTCACTACTTTATCTGTACTTTGTATACAAAGGTGCTAAAAATGAAATACTTTCCAAGGGGTGTAGCATATTAGAATGAGATAGTTTTGTTGTTTTCTGGGAGAGAGGGGGACTGGAGTTTTTTGTTTTTGCGTTTTTGACAGTATAAGTAAATGTAACAGTTTGAGTTTTTGTGTATATCCTTTAGTCATCCTAGCTCTGACCTTTTTTAGGCAAGGGCTTTTATAATTAGGATTTAATATTTAACATTGAAAATTTAGCATGAGGAGTGCTGGAGTAACCCAAAACGTTAGAATATTTTAGTTAAGAAAATTTGTACAAATAGGAGTGGACGATATAGGCTCCCAGTTTTGGAATAAGTAAGTCATGGGGATGTAAGGTATAGCATGGGGAGTATAGTTAGCCAATGGTATTGTAATAGCATTCTGTGATGACAGATGGGAGCTACACCTGTGGTGAGCACAGCATAATGTATAGGCTTGTTGAATCATGGAGTTACGCACCTGAAACTAATGTAACATTGTGTATTAAGTATAATTCTATTAAAAGAAAATTTTGTGCAAACGATATAGATAATAGGAGATAATCATATATTTGCTATTTTCTAAATGAGTCCTTTCCCTTTTTTTAATTTTTGAAAATGATAATCATTGGGTATTTAAAAAATACCTTAGTAAGTTTACATCGACAGTTTTTTTATAATGTAGCAATTTAGTTTTTTTTGACTTTCTGATAATACAAAAGCATACTGTGGATTTTTTCAAGTCTTCATGTTTTGATGGTCATTTAAGTATCCCTTACTGAATTAACATTTACTGTCCTTCACCCAAAAGGGAGAATTGTACAGTGACAATTTTGAGAAATTAGCTATTTTCATTTGTCAGGTTAGAATGTGTAATAAAATATTTTGGAGAAATTATTAAATGGTATTGCTGTTCAAGGACTTTATTTTTCCTACAGTTTATTGTTTGAATAAATTTGTCATTGTTTGGTTTTTATTTTCTTAACCAAAACCAATAATAAATGTCTGCGACCTTTGCTGCTTATTATATCAGTTAACTTTATGGAACATGTTGAGCTTCAGCCTCTCTGGAATTTATAGAGTTGAAGACAGAGTAAATTCAGTTTATAATCTGTTAGTAAAGCTTTTCTTGAAATAATGAAATGAGTCATTGCAAGTATATGTTATTAATTGGTATATTACCAATCTTAGAGTAAAATAATGTCATCTTTACCCTGAAAAAAGTAATATTACTGACATTTTAAATATTAAAATGATTCCACCAGTATTGCCTTTCTTGCTTCTTTAAATGAATGTTGATGTGTTTGCATATTAAATATAATTGTGTTCTAGGTTAACTTCTCAGCCTGGTGCTACATTACCAAACGGACATAGTAGCTTATGTGAGTATTCTGTTATGAAACTGGTTAGTATTGAAATTCTTACTCATGTTGTTAGTAAGTGTTAAAGTGGGGTAAAATTTACTAGTATGTTCAGCATATAGTTGGAAATGACTGGATTTCCATGCCATACTGAATACTTATGTAATTGTTAAATGTTGAGAAATCAGTACAAATGAAGTTATTTAAATTACTATGACAGATTATAAATAGTTATCAAAATTTTAAGTTATTGGATATTAAAACCATTTAAGAGGTTATGTTAAATTTTTATAGTCTTTTAAAAGTAATTTTTGATGTATCTTTTTTTCTTTTCATATTCTGTACTTTGAAATGTAAATCTCTCTCTTCTTATAGCCCTTCGAAGCCATCCCCTTCGAGGGGAAAAGAAGGGAGATGGGGACCTTTCTTGTATAAATGGTGACATGGAAGTCAGAAAAAGTTGTCGTTCCAGGAAAAACAGATTTGAAAGCGTGAACCAGAGTTTGTTATTTGATCAACTAGTAAATAGGTATGAATGCTTATAAGCAGTTTAATTTAATTTATTTATTTGATTTATCAGATTTTAAAATTTTAAAATCAGATTTCAGATTTCAAAAAAAATCATTTTTAAGCTAGTTATGTTTTAAAAAATAACTTAAGCACTGACTTAGTAATAAATGCAATTATTTTGAATTTAATTTGAATTAATAGTGGTTAGCAGTGATTATCAGTTTCTAGTCCATTTACTGGATTTAGTAGTTTATGTGATAGTTAAATTTTTCTCATCCTTTTAAAGTTTATGCATAAATAATATAAAAAATAATTTTATTCTCTTTACTGTTATAGTCCTTTAATATTTGCTCATTAACAATTTGTTTCTGACAATTTTCAAGCAACATTAATTTCCATTGTTGATGTGTAGTAAGTATACTTTTCTTTAGTCAAGATTTTGAATTAATGGTCTTTTGAGACTGGGTATATGGGAAACAGTGAATGAGACTAGCAGATTGCTCAGTATCTCCATGCAATGAAATTTTACTCTTCTCAGATGATAAATTATCCTACTTAATCCTTGCAGTGATCAAGAGAGAGGGGAGGTCAGTGTAATCCCTGTTTTATAAGGGAGGAAATTATATTCTATACTGGTAATGTCAAATTCAAGTATTAGTTATTATTTGTTAAGTACTTTGATCATTATCTGGACAACACAGTAAGTGGTATATAAATGTGTTTAAAAGATAAAATGTGGTAATGTGAGCCTGTATTTCATGGAGGTCAGTGTTTTCTAATTTTTAAAATTACCTGTTCAGTTAACCTTAATGTAGGTTTTAAACTTCTTTTAACTAGGCTTCATGCCAAGTGTGGAGCCCAACATAGGTCTTGAACTCACGACCCTGAGATCAAGACCTGAGCTGAAATCAAGTCAGATGCTTTACTAACTGAGCCAGACAGGTGCCCCTGGCTTTAACTTTTTTTTTTTTTGCCTTCCTCCCTGCTAGCTTTAAACCTTTTTTTTTTTTTTTTTTTAAGATTTTATTTATTTATTTGACAGAGATCACAAGTAGGCAGAGAGGCAGGCAGAGAGAGAGGGGGAAGCAGGCTCTCTGCTAAGCAGAGAGCCTGATGCGGGCATAATCAGTGTCCTTGGATTATACCCTAAACTGAAGGCAGAGGCTTTAACCCACTGAGCCACCCGGGCGCCCCTAGCTTTAAACTTTTTACAGATTCTTTATCATAAATTTTCTTAACACCATCTTCAAATAAAAATATTGAAATTTTTTTTCTTTGTCTTAGATTTGGTAGTTAGTTATTTATAGTGGCATTGTGGAGTTAAATATTTGGAGTATTACAGATTTTATTTTTAAAGCAATCTTGACACTCAACATAGGGCTTGAACTTAAAGCCCTAAGATCAAGAATCGCATGCTCTACTGACTGAGCCAGCCAGGTGCCCCAAATATTTGGAGTATTATAAACAAATGTTCTGTTTCATAAGTTTTATTATAGCAATTATATTAAGGTAAAAGATGTTCTGGATTTTGGGGGGCATTATCTTCTTTTATTTATTTTTTCTTATCATAGCACATATGGGGCATTATCTTCTGATGGATGGTGATTCAGAAAGTTATTTAATTGGGTTCCTCGTACAGTTACATATCAGATAATTATGCTTTGATGAAGAGCTCTTTCACATGTCTGACACATTTTGTGGTTTTATTCTGTGATTGTAGTACTGCTGAAGCTGTACTACAGGAAATGGACAACATTAACATCAGACGGAATCGTCGGTCAGGAGAAGTAGAAAGACTTAGAATGTGGACTGATACAGAATTTGTGAGTATATTAACTTTAACAACCTTGGCAAATATTTTGTTTTTTTGGTTGCAGAATTCAAAGGGAGGATGAGCAGTATTTGGATTTTCTTGAATTAACAGATTTGTTCCTTTCTTTTTTCCACTTTAGTTAGGGATTTGATGTTTTCTTCTGTCCTTACTCTACTTCCCACAGCCTTCCCCAAAAGATCCTCCATGCTTTTGTCAGAAGAATCATCTTAACAGTACCACTTTGGGGTCGCCTGGGTGGCTCAGGGTTAAGCCTCTGCCTTCGGCTCAGGTCATGATCTCAGGGTCCTGGGATCGAGCCCCTCTCGGGCTCCCTGCTCAGCAGGGAGCCTGCTTCCCACCTCTGTCTCTCTGCTTGCCTCTCTGCCCACTTGTGATCTCTCTCTGTCAAATAAATGGATGAAATCTTTTTTTTTTTTTTGGGGGGGGGGTTCAAAGATTTTATTTATTTATTTGACAGAGATCACAAGTAGGCAGAGAGGCAGGCAGAGAGAGAGGAGGAAGCAGGCTCCCCGCTGATCAGAGAGCCCGATGCGGGGCTTGATCCCAGGACCCTGAGATCATGACCTGAGCTGAAGGCAGAGGCTTTAATCCACTGAGCCACCCAGGCGCCCCTGAATGGATGAAATCTTAAAAAAAAAAAAAAAGTACCACTCTGATTGTTAACTCTGCTGATTTGAACCTTTAATGTTCTTTTTATTGTGTACTGAATTAATTAAAAACACCTTGACCTTCATAATCTGGTTTCAGCTTTATCTTCTCACACACCATTGCCCAGATATAAACAAATCATTCTTGTTCCTTTATCCTTAACCAGTGGTAATAGTTCTGGTTAGGGACTGCTGCAATCCTACCTTTATTTCAAGGTTCACCTCAAATGCTGCCTCCCTTCCCTTTCCTTAGCAACAAGAGGATCATCTCTCTGAATTCTGTGGTACATTGTACCTTTCTTTATGGCATTTAGTTTGTTTTATAGTTACCTGTGACTTGTCTTATTCCATCCTACTAGGCTGTAATTTGCTTCAGGGAGAAAGTATGTTCATGGCATTGGAGTTTTAAATTTTCAAATATTTTATACGTTTGTTTTATTTTTCCTTTTGTCCCTTGCATTTATTGAATTCAGGAACCTCCATTTTTTCATGAATCTGTGCCTTCAAATAGGTGCTTAGTAAATTTCAAGAGTGGTCATATACCATTGGGTTAATGGTATTTATGGATAGGAATAAAATCCACGTTAATTGACAGCTTTCTCTCTTTAAAAGGAAAACATGGATATGTATTCAAGAGTGAAAAGGCGAAGAAAATCACTGAGAAGAAATAGTTATGGGATACAGAATCATCATGAGGTCTCCACTGAGGGTGAAGAAGAAGGTTTGTAAAGTACCTTATGAAGTAAATACTACAAAGTTGAGGTGGGAGGGAGGAAGCATGTGTGAAGTAATAATATGCATAATATTGCTGGGTGGGTGATTTTTGGCTTTAGAGGTCTATATTGTATAATTTGGAATAATTTTTATTTGGCATTCTGAGTTTTTACCTTCCCTTGGAAAAATGCCTTTAATACTATCGCCATTATGTAATTTATTAGTAGTCCTCCCGTGACCTAATCTGGTGTGACATTTGCTATGGACTGATTTGTTGTTAGGTGAGGCCTCTTTTGTGTTTCGATAGATAGCTTCTAACTGGAAGCCTCTGTCCATAGTCACTTTCTGTCTATATCCTCTGAATCTCTGATTATTTGGGTCCCAAATTTAGTTATGGACCGAGAAGTAAATAGTGACGTCCTGAGAAAGAGGGCCTGCTACTGTTAGTGGAATAGGTTGTACTACTCTTTTCTGAGGCTTGTCTGGGTTCTGAACTGAAGAACCCTGGCTGAATTTTTAGGGTTGGAGCTGGGAACACGATGGAAGTAGCTTTGCCCCAAAGATTATAAATCAGTGACTGGTAAGTACACCTATAGAATTCAATTCTGTAGGTGTTAATTTTTATTGAAATGGATTTTCAGAAGATTCCATGTATTGTAAATATAGGATAGTTGTATTTTACCAGGAAATCTTACCAGTTCCTATTATTTGTATAGCTTAGATGGAGAAGATGGGTTTTTTTTCTCAAATTTTCTAATATATTGTTAGCGAGTTTTGAAGAGCTGATATTTCTAACGAAGGTACTTTATTGAGCAAATATTATTGTTGTTACAGCTAGAACCTCTATATTGCTTCCTTTGGAGAAAATCAGTATAGGTGAGACAGATTTATAATGTGACTTTTGCCTTTTCATTAACTGAACACCTTTGTTGAGTTTTCAAAGTAGATTTGCCATGTATAGAATTTCTTCCTACAGTATTGTTGTGCAGGTGTTTCTCAAAATGTAATATTTTTTGAGGATTTAAAGAGACTTGAGTATAAGTAATTCATTTAGAGAATAATATTGTATCTACTGATTTTCTCTAGACCTTAATAATAAAAATTTTTGTAAACTTGGAATAAGCTTTTAGATGTCATTATTAAAATATGAAGTCCTTTGCATTTTTAGTCTCCTATTTCATTCAATATTACTGGTGGTTTTAAAATTTTTCCTGTTCCTTAATATGGTTGTGTTGTGTTGACAATTCCTGTGGTTAAAAAGTTAATCACAAAGTATATTGTATTTGGGGGCCATAAGCCAGTAAATTTTTATCAGAGTTTAATTTAATTTATTATTATTTTTAAAAGATTTTATTTTTAAATAATGTCTACACCCAACATGGGGCTTGAATTCAAAAACCTGAGATCAAGAGTTACATGCTCTACTAACTGAGCCAGCCAGGCACCCCACCTCAGACTTTTATTTTAAACTGTAACTTTGGGTTCCCCAGGTCACTCAGTTTGTTAAGCATTTGCCTTAGGCTTAGGTCACGATCCTGGAGTCATGGGATCGAGCCCCGTATTGGGCTCCCTGCTGAGCAGGGAGTCTGCTTCTTTCTCTGCCCCTTATCCTGCTCCTGTGCTCTCTCGCTCTCTCAAATAAATAAATATAATTAAAAAGTATATATATATATACATATATATAATAAATAGTGTTTTGGCTGTAACTATGGTATGACATCTATCTGCAGTTTATTTTTTTTTTAAGATTTTATTTTTTTGAGAGAGAGAGACAAAGAGAATGAGACTGAGAGCATGAGCAGGGAGGAGAGGGAGAAGCAGGCTCCCCATGGAGCAGGGAGCCCAAAGTGGGGCTCAATCCCAGGACCCTGAGATTACGAACTGAGATGAAGGTAGACGCTTTACCTACTGAGCCACCCAGGTGTCCCCAGCCAAAGCACTTTTAAAAAATAAACTTTGAGGATTTATGTACATTATAATTTATTTTTTAAGTGTATAGTTAGGCAAATCATAAAGTGATCACTTATGTCAAGAAATAAACCATTAACAACCCAGAAATAGGCTTCATAATCCCTCACAATTCCTACCTGCATTTTCCTACCAAAATAGAACTAATTTGTGTTTATCTGTCGTCAGCAGGCCTAACAAACCATTATACTGCCAACAAAAATTGCTCTTGCTGTAACATTAGTAATTATCTTGTAAGCATATTTTTTTGAACTACCAAGTGGTATTTGGATACTAACCTTATTCACTGGTGGATAACTGGCCATTAAATGAAGTTTGATCCAGTCAAATTTTGATTTATCTTCTATTACTGTTTTATATGACCAAAGATCATAAGTATACCTAGGTTATTTAGCAGAGAGCTATATTATTTGTAGGAAAGGCATTTTAAAAAAATACCTATCTAGGTTGATTTTTAATTGTATTGATATATGCTGTATCATAAAATGTTGACACTTTAAAATGTCAACTGTGCTGAGAGTAAAAGACAAAATATAAATAAATACTCATTTCTAGAGTGAACCAGTCCTTGTGGATTAAAACAATGATTCTTTTCTTTCATGTGGGGGAAACTAGAATCTCAAGAGGAGGATGGAGATATAGAAGTTGAAGAGGCAGAAGGAGAAGAAAATGATAGACCGTATAATTTGAGACAAAGGAAAACAGTGGATCGATACCAAGCACCTCCAATAGGTAAGAGATGCTAAAGAAACTTCTTTTGTAGTTGGGCAGCTTATTCTGCTTCACCTCTTTAAAAAAATTAGTGCTGCTGAATTTAAAGATTTTATTTTTAAGTGATCGCTACATCCCATGTGGGGCTTGAATTCACAACCCCAAGAGTTGCAGGCTTTACCAGCTTAGCCAGCCAGGCACCTCCAGTTTTGCTGAATTTAGAAGAATGGAATCTCTTGTAGTTCCATTTATCTTTTTTTTTTCTTTTAAATATTTTATTTTTATTATTTATTTGACAGACAGAGATCACAAGCAGGCAGAGAAGCAGGCAGAGAGAGGAGGAAGCAGGCTCCCTGCTGAGCAGAGAGCCCAATGTGGGGCTCTATCCCAGGACCCTGGGATCATGACCTGAGCTAAAGGCAGAGGCTTTAACCCACTGAGCCACCCAGGGGCCCCTATATTTATAGGGATTATGCAGTCATCACCACTGTCTAATTCCAGGACATTTTATTATTTCTTCACTTTCATACCCTCAGACCTTGGCAACCACTAATGTACTATCTGTCTATAGATTTGCCTTTATGTGACCTTTTGTGTCTAACTTGTTTCACATAGCATAATGTTTTTAAGGAAGGACTGAGATATTTATATGAGATAGTTATACTCAGATTATTTTTTTTTATTTAAAGATTTTATTTATTTGAGAGAGAGAGAGCACGAGTGGAGTGAGGAGTAGAGGGAGAAGCAGACTCCCTGCTCAGTAGAGAGCCTGATGTGGGACTCCATCCTGGGGCTCTGGGATTATGCTTAAATCCCGGAGTCCCATGATTAAAAGTGAGCCATCGAGGCACCCCAAAACTTAAACTCTTATGCTTTAAAATGATGATTGAATCTCTGGAAGGGATGGGTCAGAGTTCTCTTACTAGAGGCTTGCCTCTAGTTGATGCAGATTGCTATGCAGACATTACACCAGGTAGGAGTCACTGTCACAGATAGCCCTGTTGATAATGGGGGAGATATGTAAAGATAGAAAAAAGATTGTGAACCATTTTTATAGATAAAAGAAATCTTTATTGGGCTATAATTGAAATGCAGTGTACTGCAAGTACACATATTTAATACGTACAGTTTGGCAAATTGGTTATACCTTAGGTACGTACCTATGAAACTGTCATTACCATCAAGATACTGAACATGTTTATCAACCCCCCAAATTATCTTGTTGCCTGTTTGTAATCTGTTTTTAACCTTCTGGAACCATCTCCATCCCAGTCCTCAAGAAGGCACTGATTTCATCTGCTTTCTTTAACCGTAGATGAGTTCACATTTTCTTGAATTTTATGTACAATATATACTCTTTTTTGTCCAACTTCTTTCACTCAGCATAATTTTAAGACTCATCCATGTTGTTGAAAATTACACCAGTGTGTTTCTTTTTATTACCAAATAGCATTCCATTGTATGGATATATCATAATTTGTTTATTCATTCATTTGTGGATGAACATTTAGATTGTTGACATTTTTAGTGTTTTGCTGTTACAAATTTGTTATGAACATTCATGTGCAAGTCTTTGGACATATTGTTTCATTTTTCATAAACACTGAGGAGTAGAATGGTTGGGTTTGTTATTAGGTTTATGTTTAATGTGCTAAGAAATTGCCAGACTGTTTTCCAGAGTGATTGTACCACTTACATTCTCCCTAAGAGTACATGAGAGTCCAGTTGCACCATTCTGTTGCCCTATACTTGGTATGGTCCGTTTTTGAAATTAATTTTAATACATATTTACTGTAGTTTAAATGTCCATTTCCCAAGTGATGTTGAGCATCTTTATGTGCTACTTTGCCAGCATTATCGCTGGTGAAATGTCTGTTCATATCTCTTGCCCATTTTTTCAGTTGAGTTGTTTATTTTTTCAGTGCTGAATTTTAAGAGTCCTATGTATTTTGGCAATCAGTTCTTTATCAGATACATGATTTGCAAATATTTTCTTTGTGTGTAACTTGTTTCCTTTAATTTCTTGATAGTGTCTTTCAAAGAGCTGAATTTGTAATTTTGATGAATTCCAATATATTAAGTTTTTTAATGGATTAAGCTTTTGGTGTGGTATCCAAAACAATCTTTGTTTAACCCCAGATGATGAAGATTTAATTTAACATCTTTGTAGAAAGTTTGTTTGCAACTTATGCTATTACCTGCTACAAAGTTTTTATTTTTGCTGTACTCCTTCTAGATAGCATTTGGAACTTGAACACATAAGACTCACTTCTATTCAGAAAGCTAACAGAAGTAATTTCTATTCCTTTAATACATCAGTTTATCAATTTATCATTAGTTATTTCTTTGCTCTCTTTTTTTCTTTTTCTTTAAGTACCGGCTCATCAAAAAAAGAGGGAAAACACACTGTTTGATATTCACAGATCTCCAGCAAGAAGAAGCCATATCAGGTATGTGTTGTTGGTTTTCAAAAGAGGAAAAATTTATATCAGTTATTTAGATATATTCTTTAAATAATACATTACGAAATGTCTTATAATTAGAATATAGGTATTGATGGTGTTGGTAATGTCAATGAGGAACTAAATGGTATCTTTCTTTAATTAAGGACTAGTAGTTATTATCTTACATGTGACTCTTCTCTTCCTGGTTCAGTTTGCTTGGAATAGTTACTGTTTTAACAATTATGTTCTCTACAGCTACATAGCTCTTTGGTGATCTCTTAGTAGAGTTGAATCTAAACAACTCACATTGCTTTCACTGGAAACAGTGGTTCAGTTAGTCTTTCCTGTTTTTCCCCTTTTCCCCTTTCTTTCTTTTTTTTAAAAGATTTTATTTATTTGAGACAGAGAGAGAGAGAGCGCGCACGTTAGCCAGTGCACACATGAGTAGGGGAGGGTTGGCACAGAGTAAGAGGGAGAAGCAGACTCCCTGCTGAGCAGGAAGCCTGATTCAGGGCTCCATCCCAGACCCAGAGATCATGACCTGAGCTGAAGGCAGATGCTTAACCCACTGAGCCACCCAGGCACCCATTATTGGCCATTTTTATATCTTCTTTGTAAAGATTTCTGCTTAAACTTCTGCCCTCTTAAAATGAAGTTGTTTGCCTTCTTACTGAATTTTAAATTTTAAAAATATATTCTAAACATAAATCTTTTATCACATGTACATATTACAAGTGTTTGCTCCATCGTTTGACTTGGCTATTTGTTCTCAAAATTATGTGTTTTGAAGAGCAAATATTTAAAAATTTTTTTAAATGAATTTTTTTTTAAAGATTTTATTTATTTATTTGAGAGAGAGACAGTGGGAGAGAGCATGAGTGAGGAGAAGGTCAGAGGGAGACGCAGACTCCCCATGGAGCTGGGAGCCCGATGCGGGAAAAATAGTATAGGTTTCCCTTAAACCTCTTACCCAGTTTGTTGTTGTTGAATATTTTATTTACTTATTTATTTGACAGAGAGAGAGAGACGCAGTGAGAGAGGGAACACAAGCAGGGGGAGTGCGAGAGGGAGAAGCAGGGAGCACAGTGCGGGGCTTGATCCCAGGACCCTGGCATCATGACCTGAGTCGAAAGCAGACTCTTAACAACTGAGCCACCCAGGCGCCCCCCTCTTACCCAATTTTTGTCATTGCTAACATGTTGTGGCATGTTAATAAAACTAAAAAGTGATATTGGTACATAACTACTTACCAACCTTCAAGGTTTATTTGGATTTTAATAGTTTTTTCATTAATGTTCCTTTTCTGCTGCAGAATACAAATGAGGGTATCACCATATTACATATAGTTGTCATGTCTCCACAGTCTCCTCTGGTCTGTGATAGATTTTTGTCTTCCTTATTTTTCATGATCTTGATAATCTTGATGAATCCTGTACCTGTATCTTTTTTTTTTTTAATTTAAGATTTTATTTATTTATTTGTCAAAGAGAGAAAGAGCACAAGAAAGGGGAAGGGCAGGCAGAGAGAGGAAATAGGCTCCCTGCTGAGCAGGAGACTGATGCAGAACTTGGTCTCAGGACCCTGGGATCATGACTTGAGCTGAAGACAGATGCTCAACCGACTGAGCCACCCAGGCTTCCCACTGTCCCTGTATCTTGTGAAATGTCCCCCAGTATGTCTAATCATGTTTTTCTCTAGGTGAGACTGGGGTTAGGATTTTTGGAAAGATTACCCAGGAGGAAAAGGATCCTTCTTGTTGTATCACATCAAGGGGAAAATTATATCCATATGACATCACTGATAATGTTAAGTTAACCTTTATAACTTGGTTAGAGTTGTGTTTGCCATATTTCTCCACTGTAAAGGCACTGTTTTTCCATTTCCATATTTTTTTTTAATATAAACAAATTACTAAGTCTTGCACACCTTCAAGGAAAGGTAGTGGTTTGGAAATTAAGCTCTATCTCTTACAGGGGGAGTGTCTACCTGTATTACTTAAAATTCTTTTGTAAGACATTGGCATCCTCCCCTTAAAAATATTTATTCAGTCATTTATATTAGTATGGATGTGTCCTTATTTGTTTTATACTTTGGGTTATAATGAAATGTTATTTTGTTGCTCAAATTGTACCTGCTTTAGCCATTGTGTCCCTTTTACATGCCTCCATTGTTTTGTTTTTTGAGTACTTCCTTATTTTCTGTCATTACAACATGCTCCAGGCTCATCGTAAACACTCTGTGCCCCAGCTCTAGGATAAGCCACCTCACTAAGGATCCCTGTTTTCTTTTATTGGAGAATAATATTTAGAAGCCAGTATCTAGATACTATGTATGTTTGTACATAGGACCCTCTTGTAGATAGCTAGGTAATCTTACGTATGTACACTAACCTATGTATACAGACACATTTATAATTGTTTCTGTACCCATCTTTATATTAAGCTAAACATGAGTTCTTACTGAAGTGGGCCACTCTAATCCACTGTCACAGAGTTTATTCTCATCTTTCTTGTTTATCTTGTAACTTTCAGACATTGAGAGGCCTGACTCCTACTATCTACATCTCTTATTGGTTGTTTCAAATTTATATGAAGATCATAATATCCATTTTTTTAAAAAGATTTTTATTTATTTATTTGACAGACAGAGATCACAAGTAGGCAGAGAGGCAGGCAGAGAGAGAGGAAGGGAAGCTGGCTTCCCACTGAGCAGAGAGTCCGATGAGGGGCTCGATCCCAGGACTCTGGGATCATGACCCGAGCTGAAGGCAGAGGCCTTAACCCACTGAGCCACCAAGGTGCCCCAGAATATCCATTTTTTTAAAATTTATTTATTCACTTGACAGAGAGAGAGATCACAAGTAGATAGAGAGGCAGGCAGGGAGAGAGGGAGAAGCAGGCTCCCCACCAAGCAGAGAGCCTGATGTAGGGCTCGATCCCAGGACCCCGAGATCATGACCTGAGCTGAAGGCAGAGGCGCCGCAACCCACTGAGCCACCCAGGTGCCCCTGAAGGCAGACTCTTAACCAACAATCACCAGGTGCCCTTAGTTTGGATATTTTAGGTCCTTTGCATTTTCACTTAAATGTTGTAATCAGCTTGTTAATTCATTTCTTTCTTTTCTTTTAAAAAAGTTTAATTAATTAATTATGATCCCAGGACCCTGGGATCATGACCTGAGCTGAAGGCAGCTGCTTAATGACTGAGCCACCCAGGTGTCCCCAACATTTATTTTATTTTATTTTATTTTTTTTAGAGAGAGCACATGCACGTGTGTGCATGTGAGTGGGGGAGGATGGGCAGAGGGAGAGAGAATCTTAAGCAGATTTCAAGCTCAGTGTGAGCCCCATGCAGTATTCGATCTCAGAACCCTGAAATCATGAGCTGAGGCAAAATCAAGAGTCCGATGCTTAACCTACTGAGCTGCCCAGGTGCCCTTCTTTTTTTTTTTTTTTTTTTTTTTTTTTAAAGAGTAGTCTCTACATGCACTGTGGGGCTTAAATTCCCAATCTGAGGTCAAGAGTCCAGTACTGGGGAAGCTGAGTGGCTCAGTGGGTTAAGCTTCTGCCTTGGGCTCAGGTCATGATCTCAGGGTCCTGAGCTCAAGCCCCAAATTGGGCTCTCTGCTGGGCAGGGAGCCTGCTTCTCCCCCTCTCTCTGCCTGCCTCTCTGCCTACTTGTGATCGATCTCTCTCTCTCTATCTCTGTGTCAAATCAATCAATCAATCGAACAATCTTAAAAAAAAAAAAAAAGAGTCCGGTGCTCCTCTGACTTAACCAACCAGGCACTCCTGTTAATTCCTGCAGTAAAAGCCTGCTGGGATTTTGTTTGGATTATATTAAAACTGTAGGTCAGTATGGAGAGAATCGATATTGTAATAATTTTTAGTTTGCAAGCCAATAAACATGTTATGTCATCTCATTTAGTTAAGTCTTTTGAAATTTCTCTCAGCAGTGATTTGTAGTTTATATTGTAGAGGTTTATCATGTCTTAAAATTTATTTTTAAATATTTCCTATTTTATGCTTCAGTGGAATTGCTTTTAAAAATTGTTTTCAGGATGCCTGGGTGGCTTAGTTGGGTAAGTGTCTGCCTTCAGCTCAGATTCATGATCCCAGGGTCCTGGGATGGAGTCCCACATTGTATCATAGTCCATTTTCAGCAGCGGTCTGCTTCTCCCTCTGCCTGCCACTCCCCCTGCTTGTGCGCTCTCTCTCTCTGACGAATATATAAACAAAATCTGTAAAAAATATATATATTTAAAAAAAACCCTGCTTTCTAGGGGTACCTGGCTGGCTCAGTCAGAGGAGCATGTGACTCTTGATTTTGGGGTCGTGAGTTCAAGCCTTACCTTGGGTGTAGAGATTACTTAAATGAATAAATAAAAGCTTAAAAAAAAACTGTTAAAAAAAGAAAAACTACTTTCTAATTGTTGGCTACTAAGATTTAAAAATAGAATTGTTTTGTCTGTTAACTTTGTATCCTATGACCTTAGCAAATTTTGTTTTTGGTTCTAGTAGTTGTTTTGTAGATTACTGAGCATTTTCTGTATAAACCATATTGTCTGCAAGTAGAGACAGTTTCAGTCTCTTTGAGTTTTATTTCTTTCCTATTGTAATGATTAGGGTCCTCTGTACAGTGGTGAATAGAAGTTCTGAGAGTGGGTATTTTTGTGTCATACCTGTTTTTGGGGAAACGTTCACTATTTCTCCAGTAAGTAGGATATTAGCTGGACGATGTTTATTTGTTTTGTTTTAAGATTTGATTTATTTATTCGAGATGTGAGAGAGAGTACAAGAGGGGAGGTGGGGCAGAGTGAAAGGGAGAAGCAGGCTCCCCAGGTCCTGGGATCAAGCCCCGAGTGAGGCTCTCTGCTCAGCTAGGGAGCCTGCTTCTCTCTTCCCCTCTGTCTGCTACTCCCCCTGCTTGTGCTCACTCTCTCTCTCAAATATATAAATAAAATCTTAAAAAAAAAAAAAAAAACCTTAAAAAAATTGAAATAGGGGCACCTGAGTGGGTCAGTGGGTTAAGTCTCTGCCTTGGGCTCAGGTTATGATCTCAAGGTCCTGGGATCGGGACCCATATCTGGCTCTCTACTCAGCAGGGAGCCTGCTTCCCCCTCTCTCTCTGCCTACTTGTGATTTCTCTCTGTCAAATAAATAGATGGAGTCTTAAAAAAAAATTAAAATAAAAAGTAAAAAGGATGAGTAGAATGGAGAGAAGTAGATGTTTGTATCCTAACCTTAACAGTAAGGTGTGAACTATGTGGAATTTAGGAAACAAAAGAAATGAACAAAATAAAAGAGATAAACCAAAAGATAGACTCTTAATGATAGAGAATAAACAGATTGTTTCCAGAGGGCAAGGTGTGGGGGGATGGGTGAAATAGGTAAAGGGGATTAATGTACACTTAGCTGGATGAGCACTCAGTAATATATAGAATTATTTAAAAATTTTTTTTAATGATTTTATTTATTTATTTGTAAGAGAGAGAGAGAGCACAAGTAGGGAGAGCAGCCAGAGGGAGAAGCAGGCTCCCTATTGAGCAGGGAGCCAATGCAGGGGTTGATCCCAGGACTCTGGGATCATGACCTGAACAAAAGGAAGACGCTTAACAACTGAGCCACCCAGGCGTCCCTGTTTTACTTTAAATTTTTAAGATTTTATTTGTGAGTAATCTCTACACCCAATGTGGGACTCAAACTCACAACCCTGAGATCAAGACTTGTATGCTCTACTGATTGAGCCAGCCGGGTGCCCCTCTATCTTTTTGTATTGCTTGGACTGATAACATTTGTATTTTTTCTGTGACACTTACTAAATCTTACTTGATTAATTTATTAGGTTAATTCTAAAAGTCAAAAACCAGTTAATAGCTTTTACATTTCTTTGAATAATTACAATGTTTTTCATTGTAGAGCCAAGTTGGGTGTTAGGATTAAATTTTGTTTTTGAAAATATTGTATTTATATATTTGAGAGCAAGAGAGCAGGGGGAGGAGCAGAGGGGGAAGAAGAGGGAGAGGTAAGAATCCCAGCCAGACCCCGCACTGAGTGCAGAGCCAGATGGAGCTCAATCCCACATGATCTCCCACAAGATCATGACCCCAGCCAAAACCAACCAAAAGTCAGCTGCTCAGCCAACTGAACCACCCCATGCTGCTTTTTTTTTTAAGTTTAAGTAATCTCTGTACCCCCCATGGGGCTCGAACTCAGGACCCTGAGATCAAGACTTCCATGCTCTTCAGACTGAGCCAGCCAGGTGCCCCAACAGTGTATTTTTTTTTTTAACATTTATTTTTTTTTTATTTTAAGATTTTATTTATTTGACACAGAGAGAAAGATCACAAGTAGGCAGAGAGGCAGGCAGAGAGAGAAGGAAACAGGTTCCCTGCTGAGCAGAGAGCCTGATGCGGGGCTCGATCCCAGAACCCTGGGACCATGACCTGAGCCGAAGGCAGAGGCTTAACCCACTGCCAACAGTGTATTTTTAAAAACCATTTGCTGCTGTAATGATTTTAAGAATTTTACTCTCTTTAATAGGAGAAAGAAGCATGCCATTCATAGTAGTGACACAACTTCTTCTGATGAAGAACGCTTTGAAAGGAGGAAATCAAAAAGCATGGCAAGAGCAAGAAATAGGTTAGTAAATCTATTTTTGTTATATACATTATAGAAAAAAGGAAGAATAGTCCTTTTTTGAATGGGATTCTTATCTGCACTAGCACTTTGCTAACACGGATATTCAATACATATTTTAGACTAGAGTAATGCACTGACTTGGTTTTTAGTTAGTAATTCTTAAAGTAGAAATCTAATCTTGGGAAACGTCTCATAAATTGTTTATTGTGTAACTACTCGCTGGAATGCAGGAACGTAGAGGAGGAAGAACCAAGGGGAAGAGGTCAGCAACTATGGTAGTATTTCCTTGGTACCTTTCCTGTAATCCAGATCCATTTAATGAGGCTGATTTTAGGTGTTCATAGTGATTACAGCACTCAGAGTAAGATTTGGTTTCTGTGGGTTTTGTGTTTTTGTTTTTTTTTTTTAAGATTTTATTTATATAATTATTTGAGGGAGAACATGAGAAAGGGAGATCTTGAGTAAGGGGAGATAGGCAGAGAGAGAGGGAAAAACAGACTTCTTGTTGAGCAGGGAGCCTAATGCAGGGCTGATTCCAGGACCCTGAGATCATGACTCAAGATCATGACCCAAGATCATGACCATCACTTAACTGACTGAGCCACCCAGGGGCCCCTGATTTGATTTCTAATAAAATTGTCTCAGGAGCCCTTCCATTTTATTGGAAAATTCGTTTTGTTTTGGTTCAGTGAGTGCCATCTGGTAGTCTTTGCCTACCTAGGGTAAATGACTGTTTATTATGTGGCTCACAAAAACCTCAGGAGTTTTCACTGGGTAAGAGAACCAGTATTTTGTCTAATAAGTAATTAGAATGTCAAATGAAAATTTTTTCTTTAAAACTTGAGTTAATTTTCTAGCTTATATTTATACTAGTAGAGATAAATTATATTTCGAAAACATGTTTAGCAAAGTATTTCTATAATTTGGCATTATATATCTATTGTAGAAATACCAAATTTTCAGTTAGTTGGTCTTGGAAACAAATTTGGATTGGTGTAGATTTTATGCTGAAAATAATTCCTCATGTGGATGATGGAAATAAAATGTAAGAGAAGACAAAAAAATCTAAGTTTATTATTTTTTTTAATTTCAAAATTTTTAAAAAGAGATTTTATTATTTTTCAGAGAATATAAGAGCACATGAGGGTCAGAGGCAGGATCCCTGCTGAGCAGGGAGCCCGAGGCAGGGCTCGATTACAGGACCCTTGGGATCATGACTTGAGCCAAAGGCAGACACTTAACCTACTGAGCCACTCAGGTGGCCCAAAATCTAAGTTTAAATAAAACAATTTAATGCCTTTTTAATGTGAACTATTCTGATACTTGGTTTGGAAGTATTTTTTTTTTGGAAATATATTTTTAATGCTAAGTTAGGATTCAGAAATGTGAGTGAAAAGTACATTCGTTATAGAAACTATACTTCTGGGGCACCTGGGGGTGCTCAGTGGGTTAAAAGCCTCTGCTTTCAGCTCAGGTCATGATCCCGGGGTCCTGGGATCGAGCCCCGCATCGGGCTCTCTACTCAGCCGGGAGCCTGCTTCCGCCTCTCTCTCTGCCTGTCTCTCAGCCTACTTGTGATCTCTGTCAAATAAATAAATAAAATCTTAAAAAAAAAAAGAAACTATACTTCTTTTGAGGTTTTTATGTCATTTTTTTGGTTTTTATACAAGATAAAAAGAGGAAGTAGATTATATTTTCTTTTTTTTTATTTTAATTTTTTTTTTTTTTTAATTTGACAGATAGATCACAAGTAGGCAGAGAGGCAGGCAGAGAGAGAGAGGAGGAGGAGGCAGGCTCCCTGCTGAGCAGAGAGCCCGATGCGGGACTCGATCCCAGGACCCTGGGATCATGACCTGAGCCGACGGCAGAGGCTTTAACATTGAGCCACCCAGGCGCCCAAGATTATATTTTCTTAGGGGAAGTAAAATTAAATAAGATTTTAGGTGGCTAAAGATCATTTTTAAGGTAGTTACACAGAAGATAAGGGTTAGTTTGCTCAAAAGTGATCTAAAATTGTTTCCTTTGAATTAAAGAGAAAGAAATTTCCTTAATCATGTAGACATACCCACATAATACCTGAAGACAAATATAAATAAGGTTTGAGTTCATTTAATACTGTATGTAATATACACATAGTAGATTTTAATTTTATACTTGTATAATATCCAGTATCATATGTTGTTTTTTAGTTGGAATAGGTTGGTTTCTTTGGGCGGATAAATAGATTAGTGATCTTGTTTGTTTTGTCTAGTGAATACATTTATTTTTGGCCTTGAAAGTTGAAAAGTACTTTAAAAATATGAAATCCTTATTGTTTTCTTGGTTTTCAGAAAAAGGAGAAAGATGAAAATGTGTCAAAGATTTACACTTATTTTGATGTTAAAAATGTAAAACTTCTAATGTTCTCTACTTGGATTTTTATGAATTTCAGGTGTTTGCCTATGAACTTCAGAGCAGAAGATTTAGCTAGTGGTATTCTCCGAGAACGTGTCAAAGTGGGTGCAAGCTTGGCTGATGTTGATCCAATGAACATTGATAAATCAGTAAGTTTTGTAAATGGTTTTCTAGAAGGAGCTTTTTAAAAACATGTTACTTCTTGTTTTTAAGTCAACACACAATAAAAATAAAAACCCAGATATCACTATTATTAGTGTTTTGATGCATATGATTTGAAACCTAGCACTCTGGTACCATGTGTTGTTTACTCAAGTTTTTTTTTTTTTTTTTTAAACCATTTCAGTGTTACTGGCATATATAATAAAAAATGGGTAGGAAATGAGACTGACAAATAAGGCAAGGCCCCATAAATCGTGGTATATAGTGGGGCATTGTTAAAGCTACTTAGATTTCATGATCAGATTTACATTGTAGATGAAATACTCTGTCTATGTTGTAGTTAGTGAATTTGAGGGAAGCAAGGCTGGCATTAGGGAAACTGGCTTAGACATAGTTGTAACATAGTAATTAGGAGTGATAGTGATGGTGATGGTAGGATAATGACTGAAAGAAGAAATAGGTGGATTTGACAGAATTCAGGAGAGAATTCAAGTTTGATGAATTGGTTGGATTTACTGCTTTTGGCGAATGAGGGAGAGAAACAAGTTGAATTTATGACCTAAGTTTCTGGCTTAAGTGACTCTCTGAGGTAGGGAACATTACAAGAAGAATACATTTTAAGGAGTCAAGATAATTTAGTTGTAAACGTGTTTAGGTGTCAGTGGCACATCACAAATGGAAGTAATTTGTAGGAAGTTAATTATTTAGGTTTGGCATTAAGGAGAAATAATCTAGGAATTCAGATATGGGTCCCCAATATAAAGATAGTTGAGATCGCTATGGGAATGGATTATCGTACCCGGGGAAAAAAGTATGTAGTATGAGAAGTGAAACAAGATGTAGAGGATATAGTAGCTTCTTACTGTTAGTATAATCTCTTGGGGGGAAATATTTTGGAATAAGTTTACTGCATAACCAAGATTGTATTTTATATTTTTTTATTTTGTTCCCATAAGCCTTTCTATATGACATAATTTGATTCTCATATGAGAAACTTAAGTTATGAAATGTAGTTGTATAATATTTCAAAGTGAAATGTTAGCTATCTCCAATCTGAAAATATTTTTTAATTGAGGACCTTATTTAGAAAATATTTTCATTGAGGACCTTATTTAGAATATTGAATTCACAATCTCATATTCTCAGAGGACCTTAATCTTTTTTTAAAAAAGATTTTATTTATTTATTTATTTTAGCGAGTGTGAGTGAGCATGAGTTGGGGGAGTGGGACGGGAGGAGGGGAGAGAATCTCAAGCAGACTCTGCCCTGAGTGAGGAGCCCGATGGGGGTGGGTGGGGTGGGGGTTGGAGTTTGATCCCGCAACCCTGAGATTAACCAATTGAGCCACCCAGGTGCTCTTCAGAGTACCTTTCTTAATGATCTTTGGTTATTTGGTTTACCAGTGCCTTACTCTCTTGAATCTAGTCAATTTTAGATGTCTCTGCCCTTCAGTAAGAGTATTTCTTTAAAATTTGATAACATATATAAGAAAATATAGTTTCTCTTAGAATGTTTCTGTTAAACTCTGCATTTATTTTTCCAGATTACTTATTTTTTTTAATATAGTAACATTTCATTGTGAAGCATTTTGAAGTACCGTTAATAGATACAGGGGAAGAAATCTGCCCTAATCCAGCAGTCAGAGGCAATCACTGTTAATATTTTGGCAGTATTTCCTTCAAGTGCTTTTTTCTATACAATTTTTATTTTACAAAGTCTTTTAGGTATGGGGTGCCTAGGTGGCTCAGTCAATTAAGAGTCTGACTCATGATTTCCACTCAGGTCATGATCTCATGGGTCATGAGATAGAGCCCCCATGTCCGGCTCTGTGCTCATCAGCAGAAGTCTGCTTGAGATTCTCTCCCTCTGCCCCTCCCCTCACTTTCTCTCTTCTCTCTCAGATAAGTAAATCTTTACAAAAAATAAAGAAGAAATCTGGTTGGGGCACCTGGGTGGCTCCATGGGTTAAAGCCTCTGCCTTCGGCTCTGGTCATGATACCAGGGTGCTGGATCGAGCCCTGCATCGGCCTCTCTGCTCAGTGGGGAGCCTGCTTCCCCCTCTCCCTCTGCCTGCCTCTCTGCCTGCTTGTGATCTCTCTCTGTCAGATAAATAAAATCTTTAAAAAACAAAAGAAAAACAAAAACCTGGTTATGTAAAGTTCAGCTTTGGAGTGTCACAGACCATTGTAGTAGCTAAGATGTTTTTCACCCAACTTCTAAATTCGATTTTATTCCCTTGTGGACATTATTGTGCTTGCTAAGAGTATATGTGATAGATGGTATTTTGAAAGGCATTTAAAATACTCGAGTGTGACTACAACTTATCATCTCCTATAGATATCCATTAAAGTGTTAGATTGGCTATTAATTTTGTCCTTAGTTGCTAGGAGATTAAAGAATGGTAGCTTTACTTAGCTGAATTGAAATGTAAACTTGAATTTTACTGCTAAATTTATTTTTCCACATTTCAAATGTGTAATTCTTTGTAGTACCCACTGAAGGCATATATTTCTGAATTCATAAGATGAATTTTAAAAATTCTGTAAGCAGCTAAAATTATTTTATGTTAAACTTTTTCCCTTCTTCCCAAGGTGCGGTTTGATAGCATAGGTGGATTGAGCCATCATATTCATGCACTAAAGGAAATGGTAGTATTCCCACTTTTATATCCAGAAATTTTTGAAAAGTTTAAGATCCAGCCTCCTAGGTAAGTAATGTTCTAGATATTTATTATTGTAACTACTGTTGATTTATTAAATTTCAGTTAGTAAATGATTAGAAGTATTTCATCTGTATTTATTTGATGTGTTCTAACAATGAGAATTAAGAATGAAATTTTATGGGACGCCTGGGTGGCTCAGTGGGTTAAGCCGCTGCCTTCGGCTCGGGTCATGATCCCGGGGTCCTGGGATCGAGTCCCACATTGGGCTCCTTGCTCAGTGGGGAGCCTGCTTCTCTCTCTGCCTCTGCCTGCCTCTCTGCCTACTTGTGTTCTCCCACGCTTGCTCGCGCTCTCTCTCTGACAAATAAATAAATAAATAAAATCTTAAAAAAAAAAAAAGAGTGAAATTTTATTACTTGATATTCAAAGTCTTTGGTACTGAGTGTATTCTTGAAGTTCACATTTTAGCATTTAAGAGTCAGTCATAGGATACAAATCTTTATGCAGGCCTTGAGTATACAAGTGGATTGCCGAAATGGATTTTCTTTAATTTGGCCTCCTAATAACATTGAGTTTGATTCTTTATGTTGTTTAATCTTTGGAAACACAATTTCAATTAAGTGTTTCTTTGACTTGATGATGGGGTAGTTTTGAAATGGTAAGCTTGATATTTATTTTTATGATCAGATTAATTGTGTTTGATAATAAGATAGCTAGGCTGAAAAAAGGCTAGAAATTATGTTAAAGGAAATAGGGCAAAATAAAATATTCTGAGGATGTATATATAGACTGTTAGGTTTAAACTGCTAAATATTCCTTTTCATTTTCCATCTGTTTCAGGATGTAAATCTCGTTAGAGTCATCCTCTATTCCATTAATCAGTAGATTAAAAATGTGGCTTATAGTTCTGAAGTGGCTTTTTAAAATCACAAAAGCAATTTGTTTGTTTTTTGTAGATATAACTTGAATTTTAAGCATAATTATTATTTTCAGAGTCATTAAAGTAATATAGCTATGGAAGAAGCTGAAACAAAATAGAGAGAGATAAGCAGAAAGTGTTATAAGTGGAGGATAATCTTACTCCTTAGGGATGAATAATTTTGTATATATTTTAAAAAATTAAAAAAAATGTTTAGGGGCGCCTGGGTGGCTCAGTGGGTTAAAGCCTCTGCCTTCAGTTCAGGTCATGATCTCAGGGTCCTGGGATCGAGTCCCGCATCGGGCTCTTTGCTTGGCAGGAAACCTGCTTCCTCCTCTCTCTCTGCCTGCCTCTCTGCCTGCTTGTGATCTCTGTCTGTCAAATAAATAAATAAAATCTTTTAAAATTTTTATTTATTTATTTATTAGAGAGAGAGAGAAAATGAGAGAGCATGTGAGGGTGGAGGTCAGAGGGAGAAGCAGACTCCCTGCTAAGCAGGGAGCTGGATGCAGGACTCAATCCCGGGACTCCAGGATCATGACCCTAGCTGAAGGCAGTTGCTTAACCAACTGAGCCACCCAGGAGCCACAGTTTTGTATATTTTTTATATAAAGGCTTATTTTATACATATATGTATATGTTAAGTTTATATTTTGTCTATATTAAGCACATATAAACATTTAATATAGGTGAAATTATTCAGTAATACCTTTATATAATCCTTTTTTACTCTACAGTATATTCTAGACACCTTCCCATATCAATAATGTGTGTATCATTCTTTTTGACATTTTAGTAGTATTTCGTTTTATGGATGTAACAGTATGTTTATCTGTACCTTATTATTTTTTTAAGTTTTTTTTTTTTTTTTTAAAGATTTTATTTATTTATTTGACAGATCACAAGTAGGCAGAGAGGCAGGCAGAGAGCGAGAGAGAGAGGAGGAAGCAGGCTCCCTGCCGAGCAGAGAGCCTGATGCGGGGCTCGATCCCAAGTCCCTGGGATCATGACCTGAGCCGAAGGCAGAGGCTTTAACCCACTGAGCCACCCAGGCGTCCCTTTTATTTTTTTTAAGACTTTAAGTAATCTCTATACCCAGCACAGGGCTCGAACTCACAACCCCAAGATCGGGAGTCGCATGCTCCCCTGGCTGAGCCAGCCAGGTGCCCCTATCTGTGCATTACTAATAGATAGCACTTAAATTTTTTCAATTTTTCACAGTTAGAATTAATGCTTTTTGGAACATCCATTTAATATCTATATTATATTCTTTTGAGTCTTTCTATATGTTACATTCTAAGATAAGAGATTTCTGGGTCACAGGGAGAACACATTTAAAATTTTCACGTCTTGCCAAATTACTCTTTTCTCTGATTTGCCTACCAAAGTTTTATTGTTGAAAACATCCTTGAACGCTCTCAGCAAAGTGAAACTTTTGTCTTTATACTACAAGGAAGCTTTCCTGGTGTGTAATAGCTATCATATACATTAGTACAAATTTATATGAGTGATGCATCCTTTTGTGTTCATTATTAGTGGTGGTGATAGCATTACCTTACTTCTGTTGATTCTTTTTCTCCTTTAGGGGCTGTTTGTTTTATGGCCCTCCTGGCACAGGTAAAACCTTGGTTGCCAGAGCATTAGCTAATGAGTGCAGTCAAGGAGACAAAAAGGTCGCTTTTTTTATGCGAAAAGGAGCAGACTGTCTGAGCAAGTGGGTTGGTGAATCTGAACGGCAACTTCGGCTTCTTTTTGATCAGGTAAGTGAAATCAGCTTATATGAGTATCTTTTTTAAAATAGAATATTTGTTATATTTAGTCTGTAAACATAAACTATTCATAAGGAGTCATATTTCCAATCAGTATGTTTAATTCGGGATCAATAATCGGAATTTGTATGCTTTGGATGTATTTAATAGCAGTTTAAATAGTACTAACTTAAGATGATTCACAAACCATTTATTAAGGTGGCTAGTAGGCATATAATACCTTGTTAGGTGCTTTTGAGAACCTGGAGTATAACATACATGTTATTAGGTTTTAATCTAATTGAGGAAATAGAACAAGCATAAGAAGTTAAATATCTGTGCAAGAAATTTCACAGAGCAGTGTATTATTTTCATGAGCTGTAAATATGGTGCTAGGAGAATTCAGTAATGAATGTTCTTTCTTTATTTTGAGAGAGAAAGAAAGAGAGAGAGTGTGTGTGCAGGGAGGAGGTGCAGAGGGAGAGAATCCCAAGTAGACTGCACTAAGTGCAGAGCCCAATGTGGGGTTCCGTCCCACAACCCTGAGATCATGACCTGAGCAGAAACCAAGAGTCAGACATTCAATTGGCTTAGCCACCCAGGCACCCCAGTAATGAGTGCTTTCAAAAGGCAGGGTTAGGTGACTGAATATCATGTAGACAGTCTTCATTTTTTTTTAAATTACTATAGCTTTAATAGTATTATTTCGTAAGACTTTTATTAACTTAATCTTGTTATAAATTCACTTTTGATTATTTGAACTAGTGAAGGATATCATTCATATTTGGCAATGCAACTTTTATTTCATTATAACTAAGGAAATTACATGAAATTAAAAAATTTTCAGTAAGCAATCTTTGAGTAGTCATTACTTGAGTTCATGTGTATCAAAGTCCTTTGTAATTGGTAAAGCACTTCAAATATTCTTTTTATTCATTTTAAAATTTATTATTTATTTTTTAAAAAAGTTTTATTTATTTGAGAGAGAGAGAGAAAGCACAAGAGGGGGAGGGTCAGAGAGAGAAGCAGACTCCCTGCTGAGTGGGGAGCCTGAGGTGGAACCTGATCCTTGGACTCTGGGGTCTTGACTGGAGCCAAAGGCAGATGCTTGACTGACTGAGCTACCCAGGTGCCCTCAAATATTATTTTTAGTTAGTATGAGAAACTCCCATGTTCTAATAGATAATGGGAGTAGAAAGAGGAATAGGGTACAGTTTTTGCCTTCAAGGTGTTCAGTATCTATAGGGAAGTGAAACAGTTTGCTTGAAGAGAATTTACTAATATTTGAAAAATACAAATATAGAGCAGTATTGGTAGATGAAAGAAGAATTAGTTTGGGAATGCTGGTATATTGTCCAGTGACTTAATTTTAATTTTTGACAGGGCTATATAATATGCTTTTAGCCCCTTCAGGCTGGGAGTAGGAATGTCTGTTGGTTTCATTCAAAACTAAATTTGGTTTATTTCTGTTTCATAGTTTTCTTTGTGGGTAAGTAGGTGAGAGTAGTTGGGATGCTCTCTTTTCTAAAATATTGTTGATAGTCATTATTATTAGTTAAAAAAATTTAAGATTTATTTATTATTTTAGAGAGAGAGAGAGAGAGATTGAAAGCAGGTGTTGCGGGGAGGGTCAGAGGGAGAGAATCTCCTGCAGATTCCTTGCTGAGCATGGAGCATGACGTAGGGCTCGATCCCACAACCCTGAGATCATGACCTGAGCTGAAATCAAGAGTCGGACGCTTAACTGACTAAGCCACCCAGATGCTCCCATTACTGTCTTTTTATTTATTGATTTCATTTTTTATTAAAAATTTAAAATATTTATTTGATAGAGAGCGAGCGATAAAGAGCACAGGCAGGGAGGAGAGGGAGAAGCAGGCTCCCCACTGAGCAGGGAGCCTGATATGGGGCTTGATCCCAGGACCCCAGTATCATGACCTAAGCCAAAGGCAGACACTTAACTCACTGAGCCACCCAGCCACCCCAACTCTTGTCTTTTTAAATGAAAGAGTCCACATTCTTAAATTAAGGACATGATCTATACACTAAATGAAATAAAGGAGGTATAATATATTGGCTAATAGTTTGGTCTTTGCAGGTGCCTAGGTGGCTTAGTTGGCTTCGCCTCTGCCTTTGGCTTGTGTCATGATCCCAGAGTCCTGGGATGGATCCCGTGTTGGGATCTGGGATCCCTGCTGTGCGGGGAGTCTGCTTCTCCCTCTGCCGTCATCTCCCCCCCCTGCCCGTCCCCAGCTTATGTTCTCTCTCTTTCAGATAAATAAATAAAATCTTAAAAAAAAGAGTTCGGTCTTTGGTGTCAGAAAATGTTTAACGTGTGGCTTTACTATTAGTATATAACATGAAAACATCTGATCCTTAGTTGCCTCTTCTATAAAATGGGAAATAATACCATTCTCACTGGACTACTGGGAGATTTCACAGAAAAGAAGTATGTAAAGTGTTTACCATAGTGGCGGACACATAATATACTATAGTTTGTTTCTGTAAGGCTTTAGTTCTGAAAAATAGCTGTGTGTTTTGTGTATATAAAAGTAATGATCAAATCTTTATTTCTTTTTATAAAATTTATTTATTTATTTAATCAATCAATCAGTCATTCTTTACACCCAATGTGGAGCTTGAACTCATGACCTGGAGACCAAGAGTCATGTGCTCTACTGACTGAGCCATGCTCTACTCACTAAGCCAGCCAGGCTCCACTGTTTTTCTCTTACTACATGATTTCACCTTTATAAAGTTTTTTTTCCCCCAAAACCCAAGTTTTGTAGTTAAATGCCCTTTATTTTAAATTACTAGGGGTCACCTGGCTGGCTCAGTTGGTTAAGCATCCCAACTCTTGATTTTGGCTCAGGTCATGATCTTAGGGTTGTGAGGTGAGCCTCACGTTGGGCCCTGCACTGGGTATGGAGCCTGCTTAAAATTCTCTTTCTCTTCCCTCTGACCTTCTTCACTGCCCCCCCCCAATTTAAAATTATTAGAAAATACTGGATGTTTAATGCATATCATGTCAATAAGAGAGGAAATAAGAGAGAAGTGGGAAATTTATATCTGGTTTTTAGTAAGTTGACCATCCTATGAACTAAGAATTTGCTGTAAGTAATTCTGAAACATAAATGATCGAGTAAATTATATAGTATAAAAACTTTTCATTTGTAATCTAATATTTTTTAAAAGATTATTTATTTGACAGAGAGAGAGAGAGAGAGAGAGATCACAAGTAGGCAGAGAGGCAGTCAGAGGCGGGGTGGGGGGAAGCAGGCTCCCCACTGAGCAGAGAGCCCAGTGTGGAGCTTGATCCCAGGACCCTGAGATCATGACCTGAGCCGAAGGCAGAGGCTTAACCCACTGAGCCACCCATGCACCCCTCTAATACATATATTTTTTTACCTTCAGTTAAGCTCCTGCTTGATTTAAGATTTGAGAGAAAAATGAAAACTGTGAAGGTAATGGAAGAAAACTCTGGAGAGTTTTTGTTTCTAATCTCAGAATAGGAAGAGTCTAGCTATGGAAGAAAAGATCTGTTGTATAAATTTCCTTTTTAGATTCTGCATTGCAACAAAATGCCATAAGCAAAACCAAAAGATAAATATTTAAATGTTTCCCTTGCAGACAAAATTTTGCATTTTCTTTTACAGAGGGAGGTCTAATTTTTAAAATTAAGTAGTTCCTTGAAATCACTAAGCCAAAGACCAATGAGCCAATAGAAAAATTGGCAAACGAGGGGCGCCTGGGTGGCTCAGTGGGTTGGGCCCCTGCCTTTGGCTCAGGTCGTGATCTCAAGGTCCTGGGATTGAGCCCTGCATGGGGCTTTCTGCTCAGTGGGGAGCTTGCTTACTCCTCTCTCTCTCTCTCTCTCTCTCTGCCTTCTGTTCTGCCTACTTGTGATCTCTCAAATAAATAAATAAAATCTTTAAAAAAAAATTGGCAAAGGATATGAACAGAACTTTGATTAACAGAGCAGTAAATGGCTCTTAAAGATAGGAAAAGTGCTCATTTTTATTGATAATAGAAATAAAAATTAAAATGAAATGAGATTTTTATCCTAAAAAATTAGTCAAGTTGAGATGTTTGATAATACATTTTGAGGTTTCTTAAATATTTCCTGTGAGGAGGTAAGTTGGTACATCAGTGGAAAGCAGTTTGAAAATATCTGCCTAATTAGAAGTGACATTTGCCATTTAAATCACTTTTAATATTTATTATATTGATAATGTTTATATTTATGTAAAATGTTATACATGCACAAATACTTATTCAGGCATTGTTGATAGTAGGAAAAGATTGAAAATAGCCTAAATGTCCACAAATAGGAGATTAGTTTAATCATGGCATGCCCATACATTAGGGCATTTTGTAACTGTCAAACAAGAATGAAGCAATCTTCATGTGCTTATATGGAAGCTAATTAAAATATATTGTTACATGGATAGACTGTGTTATTTGATAAAAGCAGTGTGTATACTGTATTTAAAATGCATCAATAAAATAATATTTTTAAAAGTACATTTTTGTGTATGTGTATAAACAACATGTCTGGAAGAATAAATACAGAACCCTAACTGTCTGCTGGGAGAGGGCTTGTGGTTCGAGACTGGCTGGTAAGGAGACTTCATTTTTATTGTATATTTCTTAGCTGCTGTATGTTCTACCTTTTGTTTATATTACCTATTAGGAAAATACAATAATGAAATATAAAAAGTAAAAACTAATATAAATAACATTTGTTTTCTTTTTATCCTAGGCATATTTGATGAGACCTTCCATAATATTTTTTGATGAAATAGATGGATTGGCTCCAGTTCGCTCCAGCAGACAAGATCAGATCCACAGGTGATTTTTCTTAGTTTGATTATGTTGGATTCTTTTCACTCACTGACATAGTAGTTGGCCTTAGCCTTTAGGTGAGTGCTAGGAAGCTTATAAGATGTGAGCCGTGTCCTTGAGGAAGACTCCTTTCACTTAGTTTAGGGGTCAGGAAACTATGACCTGTGGGCCAAATCTATCCTTTCGCCTGCTTTTGTGAAGTTTTATTGGAATATATCTATGTTTGTACCTTTTGCATTATATCCAGTTACTTTTGTGCTTCAAAAGCAGAGTTGAATAAGTTGTTGCGAGAGAAAGATTGTATGGCCTCCTGCAAAATTTAAATACATTTACTTTCAGGCTCTTTACATAAAAAGTTGCCTAATCCTGACTTAGCATGTTTTGGAAATTTATCCATGTCATATATATTAATATTTTGTTCTTTTCCATTTCTGAGTAGTATTCATTGGGAAGGGAGGGAGGGACACACAGAGTGAGGGAGGGAGAGTATATGTGTGTACCACAATTTATTATATTTGTTAATCTATTTGATGGAGCTTTAGTTAAATTCTGTTTTTGGCTATTGTGATAATGCTACTGTGGACATTTGCATATACATTTTCGTATGCACATGCGTTTTCATTTTTGTTCGGTAAATATCTAAGAGAGGAATGGCTAGATCCTATGGTAAATGTATGTTTTAATTAATATTGTTTTTTAAGTGGTTGTACCAATTTATGTTCCTACCTGTAATGTATGAGGACTTGGATTGCTCTTCATCATTGACAACATTTGGTAATGCTGTTCTTGGTAATTTTAGCCATTCTTGTGGGTGTGTAGTAGTGGATTAATTTGGATTTTCCTGATGACTAATGATATTGAGCATCTTAGTATATGGTTATTGCCCATTTATATATTTTCTGTTGTTAAATATCTTAAAATCTTTCACTCCCTCCTTTATAAAAAAGAGATCAGATTGTAAGTCTTACTGTATCATACAGTTTTGTTATGTACTCTCAAGAGAAACCCTTTGTCAGGACTGTGTTTTGAAAAATTTTCAACTAGTCTGGCACTTTTTTGTTGCTTAACTGTGATTTTTGAAAAGCATAAGATTTTAATCTTGGTGAAATCCATAATATCAGTTTATTTTTATATGTATTTTTTGTGTCTTGAGAATAATTATGTAAACCAATTTGTCAATAATTCTGTTTTCTTTTAACATATTAATAGTTTTAGTTCTTAAAATTTGCTCCGTGATTTTTTAAAGATTTATTTATTTATTAAAAAGATTTTATTTATTTATTTGACAGAGATCACAAGTAGGCAGAGAGGCAGGCAGAGAGAGAGGAGGAAGCAGGCCCCCTGTTGAGCAGAGAGCCTGATGCGGGACTCGATCCCAGGACCCTGGGATCATGACCTGAGTCGAAGGTAGAGGTTTTAACCCACTGAGCCACCCAGGCGCCCTAAGATTTATTTTTTTCAGAGAGAATTCGTATTCGTGTGAGTAGGAAGAGGGGTCAAGGGAGAGAGAGAGAATATCAAGCAGACTCCACAGTGCGTGCAGAGCCCAACTTGGGGCTCAGTCTCATGACCCTGAGATCATGACCTGAGCTGAAATGAAGAGTCGTCTGCTTAATTGACTCAGCTGCCCAGGCGCCCCTAGCTTTGTTTTTTAACAACTTAGCTGTGACATGTGTCACTATGGGCTTTGTGTTTATTCAGATTCATGTTTATCATGTATTTGCAAATTTGTCTTTTTTCGATCTTTTTCTCTCTATCTTGGATAATATTTTCATCTATCTTTGGTCAGTCCTTGCTTTTTATTTTGTCATGTGCATTTTGTTGTTCAGCCAACACATTTTTTTGTTTCAGAAATTATTTTTTTCAGTTGTAGAACTTACATTTGATTTTTTTTTTCTTTTTTAGAGAGCGTGAATGTGTGTGCACTTGTGTATGTGAGCATGGAGGGGAGGGGCAGAGGGAGAGAACCTTAAGCAGACTCCACACTGTGTAGGGAGCCTGATGTGGGGCTCAGTCTCATAACCCTGAGATCATGACCTGAGCCAAAATCAAGAGTGAGATGCTTAACTGACTGAGCTACCCAGGCCCTCCTTGATTCTTTTGCATTATTTGTATTTTTCCAGTGTGATTTTCATGCATTTAAACATTTTGTTTTACTTCATTGAGGTTAAAAATAATTGCTTTAAAATCTTCTTGTGTTGGGGCACGTGGGTGACATAGTCAGTTGAGCGTCTGACTCTTGGTTTTGGCTTGGGTTGTGATCTTAGGGTCATGAGATTGAGCCCCACATCAAGTTCCATGCTTAGTGTGGAGTTTGCTTGGGACTCTTTCTCCCTCTGCCCCCTCCCCCCACATTCACACGTGCTCTCTTTCTAAAATAAACATAAATAAATAAATCCTTAAAAATCCTTTTATGTTAGAAAAAAAATCCTCTTATGTTAGACCAAGTTTTATGTTTTTTTTTTTTTTTTTAAGATCTTTATTTATTTATTTGAGAGATGGTGAGAGAGAGAGTATGAGGGGGAGAAGGTCAGAGGGAGCAGCAGACTCCCTGTGGAGCTGGGAGCCCGGTGGGAGCGGAAGGCAGTTGCCTAACCGTCTGAGCCACCCAGGTGCCCCGCCCACCCTCTTATGTTAGCTTCCACATCTGGTTTCATCTCACTGTTGGGCTTGTTTGTTTTCTTCTGAAAATAATGTTCTGTTGTTTTGGTACTTCATTTGTTGGGCAATTTTGGATTGGATCCTGGCTTTATTAATGCTCGTTTGGGAAGGCTCTGGATTTTATTATTCTTTTATGAGTAGTATTTCCTGTGTTTTACAGATAATTTTCTGCTTTAGAATTGAATTACAGACTGTTTCTTGGCTGGCAGCTTTGATCTCCTTTTAGATCTTTTTTTTTTTAATATTTTTATTTATTTATTTGACAGAGAGAGATCACAAGTAGACAGAGAGGCAGGCAGAGAGAGAGAGAGAGAGAGAGAGAGGGAAGCAGGCTCCCTGCCGAGCAGAGAGCCCGATGCAGGACTCGATCCCAGGACCCTGAGATCATGACCTGAGCCGAAGGCAGCGGCTTAACCCACTGAGCCACCCAGGTGCCCCTCTTTTTTTTTTTTTTTTTTTTTTTAATCTTTACCAATACTTTCTTTGCTCTGTGTCTTTGTTGTTAGGGGTCATTTAGAGATGTGGGTAGATGGAGTTTGGGGATGTCTTCCCTGGCTCTTGCCTTTGTGGGATCCCCCATATTCTTTAGTGTTAATGGTCAACCTTCTCTTTTCTGAACTCTCAGGCTGGAAAGTTAAGGGGTTTCCCTTAACATAATCTTCCTTACCTATCTCACTGTACTTAGCCCCATGCTGAAAGCCAGAGGGAGGGGAACTTGCTTTCTCTACGTTCTTCTTTTCTCCAGATGACCATGAATTTCCAGCAAAGTCTGTATGTCTCTGTTTACTCACTAGTTCCTTCAGTGTTTCTGTATTATTATGTACAGGTTTTATAGTTATTTCCTGCAGCAGAGCAAGGGGTTATCTGGCAGGGTTTTCATCCATCAAACTGGAAGGGGAACCTTTGAGTACCGAGTATGCACGTTTTAATTTCTAAAGTAATTACTAATAGAAATATGTTGTAATTTCTAAAATGTTAGTTGGTAGTTGGAGGGAGTGATAGAAAAAGAATAAAAAAAAAATTGAAATGCAGTCAAGAAGACGAACAGAATCATAGGACCAGTGGGAGAAACATACAAATATAATTTAGATTTAAACCCAAATACATAAAAAATGACCTGAAATGTAAAGGGACTAAATGTTTTTTTTTTTTTTTTTAAAGAGCTAACTATTTATTTTAGAGAAAAAAATGCCACGTGATTTGGCGGGGGGAGCCAAGGTAGAAGGGGGAGAGAGAGAATCCTCAAGCAGACTGCCTGCTGAGCATGGACCCCAACTTGAGGCTTGATCCCAGGACCCTGAGATCATGACCAGAGCTGAGATCATGACGTGAGCTGAAATCAAGAGTCCGCCGTTTGAGCAACCGAGATGCCCCAGACCAAATGTTCTTTTTTTAAAGATTTAAAGATTTATTTATTTATTTTAGAGAGAAAGAGATAGCATGGGGGTAAGGGGCTGAGGGAGAGAATCTTCCAGCAGAGTCTGATGCGGGGATTGATCTTACCACCCATCAGATGGTGACCTCAGCTGAAACTATGAGTGAGAAGCTTAACTGACTGAGCCACCCAGGCTCCCCATAAGTGTTCTTTTTAAAAGACAAAGATTGTCAAACTGAGGAAAAATAAAATATGATGATACTTTGTTTATAAGAGATATACCATGTATAAGGGTATAGAAAGATTCCAAGTAAAATGGTGGGAAAAAGGCATGCAAAACCTTAGTCAGAAATACACATAGCAGTGTTATTCATAATAGCCAAAACATAAGTAATCCATATGTCCGTTAACTGCCGAATCCGTAAACAGAATGAGTTATAGCCATACAGTTCACCCTTAAAAAGGAATGAAATTCTGACACATGCTGCCTGGGTTTAGCTTGTATGGGTACATGTGACATGGATGACCCTCAAAGACTTAATGGTAAGTGAAGTAATTCATACACAAAAGTCACATGTTACACTATTTTGTTTATCTTACTTTTTTTTTCAAAAAATATTTATTTGTTTATTTAGAATGAGTGAGTGAGTGCATGAACTGGGGGGAGGTGCAAAAGAAGGGAGGGGGAAGATAATCTGAAGCAGACATGGACTTGATCAGAGCCACCCAGGTGCCCAATACTATTTTATTTATTAAAAATGTCCATAATAGTCACTTGTAAAGTGGGCATGAAAATATGCCAAGTTAATACTAACAGAATACTGCTGTATCAGTATTAGATAAGATAGACTGTGAGGCAGAAAGCATTATTATACATATAAAGGGACCAACTTATAATGATAAAAGCTTCAGTTTTTTTTTATTAGTTTTATTAACATATAATGTATTATTTGCCCCTGGGGTACAGGTCTGTGAGTCGTCAGGCTTACACACTTCATAGTACTCACCATATCACATACCCTCCCCAATGTCCATAACCCAACCACCCTCTCCATACCCGCCTTCCCCCAGCAACTCTCAGTTTGTTTTGTGAGATTAAGAGTCTCTTACGTTTTGTCTCCCTCCCGATCCCATCTTGTTTCATTTTTTCCTTCTCTAACCCCCAAGCCCCCTACTCTGCCTCTCAAATTCCTCATATCAGGGAGATTATATGATACTTGTCTTTCTCTGATTGACTTATTTCGCTTAGCATAATACCCTCTAGTTCCATCCATGTTGTTGCAAATGGCAAGATTTCATTTTTGATGGCTGCATAGTATTCCATCGTGTGTGTGTGTGTGTGTGTGTGTGTGTGTGTGTGTGTGTATACATATACACACACATACTACATCTTCTTTATTCATTCATCTGTTGTTGGACATCTAGGCTCTTTCCATAGTTGGCTATTGTGGACATTGCTGCTATAAACATTAGGGTGCACGTGCCCCTTTGGAACACTACATATGTATTTTTGGGGTGGGTGAACACCTAGTAGTGCAGTTGCTGGGTCATAGGATAGCTCTGTTTTCAACTTTTTGAGGAACTTCCATACTGTTTTCCAGAGTGGCTGCACCAGCTTGCATTCCCACCAACAGTGTAGGAGGGTTCCCCTTTAATATTTGTTTTTGATAAGGTCACTCATCTCAGAGAATGAGGAATATAGATATCTATAAAAACCCATTACAGACTTAATGTTGAAAGATGAAAACGTTTAATATGACAGTTATAAGCATGACTATGAACACTTTTGATCAATGTTCTACATAGATCCTGATCAGTGTAGTCTGGTAAGACAAAACAATATAAGGTGTGTGTAATGGAGAGGAATAGACAATGCTGTTATTATTTATAGATGATGTAATTATGTATATAGAAATTCCAAAGCAGTCTATAGATAACTTCTTGGATGTAGTAATGAGCCTCTAGCAAGATTAAACCAGTCATGATAAAGAATTTTGCCTTTCTTTGTACCACTTTTTTGTACTGACAAAATGACTCTAGAATTGATATGGAAATAGAAAGAAATAATAGTGTATACTTTTGTGGAAGAACAAGGTAGGAGTATTTGCTCTGCTAGTTATTAAGGCCTCTTAAGGTTAAGATAACTTGATGTTGGTGGAAGACTAGACCAATGGACAAATGGAACGAAATTCAGAGCCATATATTAAATCTACACATATATGGGTGCTTGATTTATAATAAAAGAGACAATGCAGTACTGTTGGGAAGGGGTGACCTTTTCAATGAATAATGCTGGGAGAATTGGGTATCTGGTGAAAAAAGAAAATGGATCCTTCTTCACACTATGCAAAACAATTCCAGTTGATTTTATTTAGATCCGTATTTGAAGGTAATACAGATACGTTTAGAAGATATGTAGGAGAAAGATTTAGGTCAGGCAAGTAGGCCTTGAATATAGTATTAAGTAGTTCGGACTGTATTTTGAACACTAATCAAGGCTACTAAAGGATTTTGATCCAGGGGCTGGCCATTTGATTTTTCTAAAGAAGTCAGCTTCTGATAGAATCCAAGCTAGGCTGTAATTCTGTTTCTGGCCATAGTTGAGACTGTTTTCTGAAAACCTTTCTAAAGAACACTTAAAAATGCTGATAAATATATTTTTTAAGGTGTATTTATTTCTATGAGAGGGTGGTAGAGATGGACAAGAAGAGAGAGAATCTCAAGCAAATTCCCTGCTAAGTGCAAAGCCGGACTTGGGGTTTGAGATCATGACCCTGAGATTATGACCTGAGCTGAAATCAAGAGTCAGATGCTTTACTGACTGAGCCATCCAGATGCCCCCAAAATGCTGATAAATCTTAACAAACACTTGAAATACCTATCTGTGATTGGAATGTACTAAGGAAAAATTTGAGGTTAAATATGAATTTACACTTAGTGATGCTTATATTGCATCCTTTATATCTGAAGTGAGACACTTAGATCATTAATTTTAATTTATTTAATTAGAACAAGCACAAATCCTTACTATACATGTACACTGGGTCTCTAGCATTTTGGTTCCATTTATAGTTTTGACAAACATTTAGAACAATTTATTTGGGAGTGAGAATGATTTTTTTAACTTATTGAGCATATTGGAGAAGTTGTTTCAGGCAGGTAGATAGAAGTGAGAACAGTTAGAAAAATATTAGGAAGACCTTTGTTGCTAGAGCTACGGTTTTTGTATAATTAGACATGCAGCATTTTTATTCAGAAATGTTTGTCATAGTTTCAAAAACTAAAATATGCACAGAATGATTTTGAATTGAACTTAGTTTAAAAAGTAGCCATTCTAAAGTGGTCATCCAAAAGTATAACAATAATGCAAATGTAATTCTGTAGGAATCTAAACATCATATACATTGCCAGACATAAATCCCCCCCCCAGATTGCTGTCTTATTAAAAGAGACTTTTATATTTCTTTGAAATTTTTAGTCAGTTTTTAGTAATTTCTACACCTAATATGGAGCTCACATTCACAATCCAGAGATTCAAGAGCCAGCCAGACACCCCTTTATTTCTTTTTTAAAAAGTTTTATTAAGATGGTATTCATACATCATGCAGTTCAGTCATTTAAGCTGTTTGTTCATTGGCTTTTAGTATATTTCCAGAGTTGTATAATCATCACAATAATCAGTTACAGAACATTTTCATCTCCCCAGAAAGAAACCTTTTAGCCTTTAGCCGTCACTCTCCAGCCTCCTCTTTAGTACTCCCAAATCCTAAGCAACCCCTAATATACATTGTGTTTCTATAGATTTGCCTATTGGATATTTCATATAAATGGAATCATACAGCATGGGGACTTTTGTGACTGGCTTTTTTCAGTTAGCTCAGTGTTTTTGTTTTTGTTTTTAAGATTTTATTTATTTATTTGATAGAGAGATCACGAGTAGGCAGAACAGCAGGCAGAGAGGGGGTAAAATTAGGCTCCCTTCTGAGCACAGAGCCCGATGTGCCACTCGAACTCAGGACCCTGAGGTCATGACCTTTGCTGTAGGCAGGGGCTTAACCCACTGATTAGGCCAGTGTTTTCAAGGTTCATCCATATTATAACCTCTCTCAGTATTTCATTAGTTTTTATTTACAAATTATATTTCATTGTATGATATACCACGTTTTCTTTATCCATTCAGCAGTTGTTGGACATTTGTATTACCTCCATTTCTTGGCTATTGTGTATAAAGCTGCTATGAACATTTGTGTATAAGTCTTTTATGAACGTTGCTGGATCATATGGTAACTGTGTTTAATAGCTGATGGAACTGTCAGACTGTTTTCAAAAGACATATACCATTTTACACTCCCATCAAGCAGTGTGTGAATGTTCCCATTTCTTTACATCCTTGTCAATACTTACTGTTTGTCTTTTTGATTATTATCATCCTTTTGGGTTTAAAGTGGTACCTTAGGGCGCCTGGATGGCTCAGTCGGTTAAGCGTCTGCCTTTGGCTCGGGTCATGCATGATTCCAGGGTCATGGGGTTGAGTCCCACGTTGGGCTCTCTGCTCAGCGGGAGCCTGCTTCTCCCTCTCCCTGCTGCTCTCCCGCTTGTACTTTCTTCCTCTCTGTCAAATAAATAAATAAAATCTTAAAAAAAAAAGAAAAAGTACTTACTTGTACTTTCTTCCTCTCTGTCAAATAAATAAATAAAATCTTAAAAAAAAAATAAGCAGGGGCACCTGGGGGGCTCAGTGGGTTAAGCCTCTGTCTTCGCCTCAGGTCATGATCTCAGGGTCCTGGGATTGAGCCTAACATTGGGCTCTCTGCTCAGCAGGGAGCCTGCTTCCCCCCTCTCTCTGCCTGCCTCTTTGCCTACTTGTGATCTCTCTCACTCTCTGCCAAATAAATAAATTAAAAAAAAAACCCAAGCAAACTTTAAAGTGGTATGTCATTTGGTTTTGATTTGGATATCCCTGAAGATGGACCCTTTGTATATCTTTTGTGGAGAAATGTCTATTTAAATCTTCTGACTGTTTTTAAGTTGGGTTAATTTTCTTTATATTGTTGAGTTGTAATTGTTCTAGACCCTTATCAGGTATATAATTTGTAGATATTTTCTCCTATTCTTTAGGTACATTTTTCCTGATAGTGCAAAATTGTTAATTTTTATGAAGTCCTTATCTCTTTTGTTGTTGTTTCTGTGCTTTAGGTGTCTATTAATAATGTTTTAATACTTTCAGAAATGATTTCTGTACAGTATTTTACATTAAGACTTAATCATGCCATAATTTTATTAGCATATAAGACTGTGAAGTTTAGTGTAAGCAGCAGTTTTTACAGTTTTTTTCTTTCTGTTTTTTAATTAATAACTTTGCCTGAAACTTTTGTTACAGCTCTATAGTGTCAACCCTCCTTGCTCTAATGGATGGATTAGATAATAGGGGTGAAATTGTTGTTATTGGTGCTACAAACAGACTTGATTCTATAGATCCTGCTCTTAGGAGACCGGGTCGTTTTGACAGAGAATTCCTTTTCAACCTGCCTGATCAACAGGTAAAAGTTTCTGTTTTTAATATATGAAGATATATTTGTGATTCAGTTATGAAGTATATATGCACTTTGAGAGTGCATTTTATGAACTTTCATTTTAAAAATTTTGTGCTTATGGGGTATCTTAGTAATTCTAAAAAATTAATAATTTTTAGTCTTTTTCTCTTAACAGCTTTTAGAACATTTATGACTTTCAGGAAGAGGAAAACCTGTAGTTAGGTTACTAAAATGCTTACGTACTCTTTTCTTTAGCTTTAAATTTAGATTGTAGTAATTATCTTGGATGGCAGGTTATATATCTCTGGTTAGCCAAAGGAGCTGTGTTCCCATAAAAATAATGTTTTTAGAGTATTAGTGAGATTATGAATAAGAACCCAATGTGCAAATTTTCATAGAAATGACCATGATATCATATTTAGTTAAAAGCAGCAAAAGTTACACATGGGCAATGTATAGTCGTTGTGTAAAATGTTATTTAATTCTGTTTGACATTTTTATTGTTGTTCTTGGTTTGAGCAGTTTAATCATTGACTATGTCTTCATTGGAAACTTCAAGTTTGAAAGGGGGAGATATGAGAAGATACTTTGACAGTGTTTCCCATGTAATTTAACATTACAGATAAGCATAATTAAAACATTTATAACATATAAATATAACCTGAAGAAAGAAGATACTATTTGTGGATGTATAATATATATCCATATATATAATATATATAATATTATATTATATAAAATATAAGTTATACCCATATATAACATATCCATATATAATATACACATTTGTAATTGTTACATAGCTTTGATTTTAGATTTCCATGTAAAATGCCTGGTTTACATACTTAGAGTAAAAGGCTGTGATTAAGACAAGGTACAAGACTAAGGAAATGAAGGCAGTGTGCTGCTGTGTAGAGCAGTTCATACTTCAGCTTGAAATCAGTCTGCACAGTCATTAGTAGTTGTCTCAGTTTTTGATTGACGTCTAACTTAGAGGCTTTAATTTGGTACTGAATTTACCTGACTTTATCAGGATAGGAAACCTACCATATGCAACATCATTTTCAAAACCCAAGTGTAGCTTTCAGGGCTCTATCAGTGCATTGAGGTGTGCTTAGTTGTAGGAGACAAGGCTGAGGTGGGAAGAGCGTATTTCAGCATGGGGAAGCATCAGCTATCTTGTTTGGGCCATCTTATGGTCCAAACACATCTTTTAGTGTACGTGGATAATGTGTTCTAAGAAACACAGCCTGTGTTCATTTTGGCACAGGAAAGCCGTTATCTCATTAACCAGTTGTCTTCTAGTCATGTGGCCCTCAGTCATATATGTCAGTTATAGTCCTCACAATTCAGGTGCAGCTCACAGAGATCAAAGATTTAATAGTAAACAAGGTCTAGAATAGCACTGTCCAGTCAACTTTTCTGTAATGATGGAAATATTCTGTATTTACATTGTGCATTGAGCACTGTCCAGTACGGTAGCCACTAATCACGTTTAGCCCTTGAAATGTCACTAGTGGGACTAAGGAACTGAATTTTAAATTTTCTTTAAAAATTTAAATAAAAAAGCATCATATGGGTAGTGGTTTACTACATTGTACAGCAAGGATCTTGACATAGTTTTCCATGTGAATTTTAACTTCCTACATTTCAAGGAAACTACTTTGAGACTTAAACCTGAGGTCATTTTTCTTGGTCTGTGTCTGTGGAACAGGCTTAGACTGTTTTTTTTTTTTCTTAGATAATATTAAAGTCATGAGATTATAAGATTAAATGAAATTATCAAATCCTCTATCCTAAGGAACGGTTCATAAGGTAAAAGGAAAAGTAAGAGAGTGAATTCTGGAAGCCAAGTGAAGAAAGTGTATCAGTGAAGACAGTGTGACTAACTTTGTTATATGTTGCTAAATTAAATCAGATGAGAAAATTGGCCATTGTTTTTAGCATTATGTAGGTTATCAGTGAACCTGAATGGGAGCAAATTGACTTAGTGTTGGGTGCAAAAAAGTTTAATTGGAGTATGGTTGGCTTAAGAGAGCAGGAGGAGAGAAATTGGAGACAGAACGAAAGTTAAGTTTTTCAAAGAGTTTTGTTACAAAAGGAAGAGATAGGTGTTGAGGGAATTGGAGGTAAGAGGGAATGTGTTATTTTTAAGCTGGGACAAATAGCCAATAGAGAAGGAAATTCTGGTGATGAAATTGAGAAAGAAGAATTATCACAGTATGTCCTTAATAAGCAAGAGGGGCCATAGTATTTACTACATGAGTGGTGAGAATGACTTTAGATAGGAATTGGATAGTTTGTCTTGATACTAGGGAGAAGACAGAATATTATGGGTACAAATGCCTACAGGTAGACAAATTTAGTGTGGAATGTCTCTGGAACTTTTCTTACTGCTTCAGTTTTCTCAGTGAATTAGGAAGCATGGTCCCAATGAGAAGCTGAACATGAAGACAGAGAAACTGAACTAGTCTGTTAGGAGATAGACCTGACGAATGATCTAGGGAAGGATTAAAGGCAGTGATAAGGATCTGCTTGGGACTTTAAAGTGATACCAGTCAGAGTCTCATATTAGTTCTGTAGTTTGGGCAATGGAATATCATGACTCTTGCTGTTTGACCAAATAAGTTAAAAAAAAAAAAAAAGTGAAAGCAAGCCTTGATTCTTCCAAATTTTAGTAATTTTTTTAACTCTTTATTAGCATAAAATAGCACATACCTTCTTCAGGTGGTAATGCTTTTTAATTTTTGTTTTTTTTCTTTATTATCACCAACACTTACGATTATTATTATAAGTATTATGTGTGTATATATGAGTCCTGAGAAATGAGCAGCTTGAATTTGCCTCTGACTCTTAATAATAGAGGAAGCTACTTTCCATTAGGGGAAACGATGTAACTTACTGTTCTGTATGTCATAAAAAGTGCATCATGAATCATTTCTGGTTTAAGTAATTTCTTTTTCTATTTCTTGTTTTTTTTTTTTTTTAAGATTTTATTTATTTATTTGACAGACAGAGATCACAAGTAGGCAGAGAGGCAGGCAGAGAGAGTGGGGGAAGCAGGCTCCCCACCAAGCAGAGAGCCTGATGTGGGGCTCGATCCCAGGACCCTAGGATCATGACCCGAGCCAAAGACAGAGGCTTTAACCCACTCAGCCACCCAGGCGCCCTCTATTTCTTGTTTTTACAATAAAGGAAACTCCAATTGATTATATAGAGAAAGATCAAGGCACTAAATGTATTAGAGATCTGACAATAACTTTTGACCTTAAGCAATTAATTTCATTCCTCTAAACCTTTACTTATTTTGTGAAAAGACAGTATAAGAATAGATCTTTTTTGAGACATCTTCCAGCCTGAATTTTTTTGGTGTGTTTCTAGTTGTGAAAGGGTCTTCTAAAATTGATGCCTATGCTGCTAATGAGGTCAAGTAGATTCTTAATGTCATATTCTAGAGAATATAAGGTCTTGGATGATTTTTTTTTTACCTTGATTTTATAATTTTTTAGTATCTATTCAGGCAAGTACTTCAAGTCGGAAAAAAATAAGTGTCACATCGTTGGTTTATTTTTGGTAGCTGAACGCTTAACTTAGAACTTGGAATTAGACCAGTAGCTATTGTTACCAGATTTTATCAACTTTTTGAGCAAGGTTTATCTTGATGACTTTGACGTTCTTTTTGTTTTGTTCCTGGACCCCAGATTCCTCATCAAGCTAATAAGACTATCATGTTGGTTATAATTTGCTTTTTCATATTCTTTTTTTTTTAAGGATTTATTTTTTTATGTTGAAAAGAGAGTGCCAGCAAGTTCACATGAATGGGGGTAGGGGCAAGAGGAAGAAGGAGAGAGAGAAAGAGCCCTCAGGCAGACTCCCTCTTGAGTGTGGAGCTCCATGTAAGGCTTGATCCTGGGACCTGGAGATGACTTGAGCCAAAATCAAGAGCTGGCTGCTCAGCTGAGCCACCCAGGCTCCCCTGTTTTTCCTAGTCTTAAAAGCTCAAGTAGCATTGTTTTGTTTTGTTTTAGTTTTTAAAGATTTTATTTATTTATTAGAGAGAGAGATCACAAGTAGGCAGAGAGGCAGGCAGAGAGAGAGGGAGAAACAGGCTCCCCGCTGAGCAGAGATCCCGATGTGGGGCTTCATCCTAGGACCCTGAGGTTATGACCTGAACCAAAGGCAGAGGCTTAACGCACTGAGCCACCCAGGTGCTCCTCAAGTAGCATTGTTGAGGGTATGAGTCCATTTAAGTTTTACAGAGTGTTTTTCCTTGAAAGAAGGCAAAAGTGAAAATAAAAGTCTGATATGACTCTTCATGATATACTGTCAGTTGATTATGGATTCTTACTACTTCAGTTGCTTTTTGACTGTGAAAGAAGAAGAAATTTCACTTAATTTGAAACCAGGATCTTAAAATTTTGATTGTGCTATACAGTTTGATTTAAGGTAGAGAATGCTCTTTTGAAAACAAAAAAATCAAGGTAGAATTGCTCAAATATTTGATTTTTTAAATGAATTAAATTAATATTTACTGAAATATCACCTTGTTATTTATTAAATGCCAAACATTATATTTCTTTATTTCATTGAAAATTTTTTCTACTTAAAACTTTTTCCAAGTTTTAAATTACTTGTTTAGCTTATCAGTCATAATAATTTATGCATATGATAGAACCAAGAGTTTTATGAAATCTAAACCTGTAGTTTGTTTAAAAGTTAGCACTAATTGGGGTGCCTTACTGGCTCAGTCAGCAGAGCATGTAACTTTTGATTTTAGGGTCATGAGTTCAAGCCCCAGGCTGGGTGTAGAGCCTGCTTTAAAAAAAAAGCACTGAGTAATGTATGGAATTGTTGAATCATTATGTTATCTATCTCAAACTATGTATGTATGTATGTATGTATGTATGTATTTGACAGAGATCACAAGCAGGCAGAGAAGCAGGCAGAGAGAGAAGGGAAGCAGGCTCCCCGCTGAGCAGAGAGCCCGATGTGGGGCTCAATCCCAGGACCCTGGGATCATGACCTGAGCCGAAGGCAGAGGCTTTAACCCACTGAGCCATCCAGGGGCCCCTCTATCTCAAACTTTTATAACACTCTATATTAATTATTATTTTAAAAAAGGGTTATACATGTTATAATACATTAAAGTTCCTTCTTCATATGTATTTGGGTAAAAATGATCTGATGTGGTAGAACAGTGAAACTTAGTTTTGAATGTAGTCCTAGATCAGTGAATATCAGTCACTTAGTCATATGTTCCATTAGTCAGTTCCTTCACCTCTCAGAATATTAAATATCTTAGTTTGTGAAACAGAGACACGATCTCTCTTACATACTATTTATTCTATTGTTATTGTGGGAATCAGAGTTGATGTAGATGCCATGGTATTTAAATGTCTTTTAAAATAGTTGTTTTTCAGGGCACCTGGGTTGCTCAGTGGTTAAAGCCTCTGCCTTTGGCTGAGGTCATGATCTCAGGGTCCTGGGATCGAGCCCGGCATTAGGCTCCCTGCCAAGCAGGGAGCCTGCTTCCCCCGCTCTCTCTCTGCCTGCCTCTCTGCCTACCTGTGATCTTTGTCTGTCAAATAAATAAATAAAATCTTTAAAAAAAAATAAAACAATTGTATTTCTGGGGTATGGTGAGTGCATAAATGTGTTCCAGCTAATACATTTCACAGGTTGTTGATTTTATACTTTTTTTCTTAGGCAAGAAAACACATTTTACAAATCCATACCAGGGATTGGAACCCAAAATTGTCAGATGCTTTTTTAGGTGAACTGGCTGAAAAATGTGTTGGTGAGTGCTATTATTTGAATTCTTTGATCGTTATTGTTTGTTCTGCTCAGCCTGCCCTTATGTTTGGAATGTGAATGAGTATAGTTATGTCTGTGCAGTAAATGGCTGGCTCTGCCTTTAAATGTAAGAATTATTTTGAACATTTCACTTGAAATTAAACACTTCTAAGGTACAATTTTAGCTGCCATTAGGTGTTTGATTATTAACAAAGCTAGTAATAATATGCCTTTCATTGAGTGCTGGATTTCCATAATATTACTGCTGTGCGTTCTTTTGGGAGTTGTTCCCTCTCAGAAATTTTACTAAGAAAAATAAGCTTAACCTTCAGAAATAAAGGTCCATGTTGAGGGCAAGACTGTAGTCTTTTACTTTGCAGATTATCTGATGGGCTCGTCTTCATGCCTTTTGTCTAGAAAGAAGTTGAATGAGAGGAGTCTTCAAAAGAAAATATTTATTGGCATCTGCTAGTTTTTCCCAAAATATAAAACTTTCCAATTTAATGTTAAATTATTCACAGAGTAGAAGATCCTCCTTACAGCGTGAATGAAAACTATTGTCCTAAAAGGATGTAGTGAGAGAGATGTGCATACATGATCATATATAGGAGATGGAATTCAAGGGTTTTGGAATTCAGGTTTTTGGCTCTAATTAGGTATGAAATAAAAATGATTACACTATTAAACAACGGAGTATACACACTAGTATTTCTCCTTCATTCTTTTTCTGTCTTTTGTCTGTTTTCCTCTTACTCTCTCACAAATAAAAATTAAAAAATCTTTCTCCATGAACTTTTTAAGCATTATGAAAAATCCCCAAACTAAGTTCACTAACAATCAGCAGTCTGCTTGGGAAAACTTTAAACTTACCAAAACCAGAAAGAACAACTTAGTTAAAAAAATCATTGGGATCCACCATCAGATATTAAAACTTAAATAGAACATTAGTCCATTCAGTTAGCTACATCCGAATTATCCTCTTCATCCACAGGGACCTCCATCTCCGAAGCAGCATCCCTCAGCTTTTGAACCACAAAGACCTCGACATCTTCTGGTGAGGAGAAAACGTAAATCTCTCCAGCACTACTCCAGTTTAAGCTTTGCCTGGTATAAGAGAGCATGCGCCAAAACCATTTCATGTAAATTTGGCTTGACTTTTGCAAAGCCTTGTGCTGCTTATGGGAGAGGGTGGTATTTGGTACAAAATCCAGTCTTTTCCCTTTTTGAAATTTGACCCCTTTTATTTCCTACTTTTTATGATATTATTTTATTAGAGTATTGATGAGACTGGGAAATCTTTGTAGATTTTTCTGTGACTCAGTCTCAGAATGATCTTTAACTGAAATAAGCAGAAGTCTTCAGATAACTTTGGAAATCCCCTAAACAATAGGTATATTAAAATTACTTGCTATTATCCTATCTACCATCTGAAATGTTACACTCTAATTCTTTATTCTAAATATAAGAATCTTAGTTTCCTTTATTCATTTCCAAAGGCCACAACTTCTCATTAATTCCCAGTGATTTATTTTAGCTTTTAGTCAGTTTCTTAAGTTTAAGCATTTTAAAGACATGATTTCTTACAGGACTAAAAAATTTCTCTTGCCTTTTGAGGGTGGTGGTGGTGACGTTTTAGGATCTGCTTATATCTACACCATTTTCTTCCTGGAGAGTGACATAAGAAGCCAGTTGTACATTAAGACAAAAAGTCAAATGCAGGTCTTCAAACAGGAATGAAATAGTAATACACTTTAAATTCATTATGAACTTACCACTTTCTGTATCCCAAACACGTTTTAACATGTATGGGTTCAGTTCAGTGAAATTTATGCCTAACAAAAAGAATATGTTGTCTTGATAAAAAACTGCAAAGACCGCTGACCTCTTCATATAGAGGTTATGGATTTGGTAACTTTTACCTTGAAATAAATTCCCAAGTACGTGGAGAGGTTTGGATGCTTAATAGGGGTGATTTTTGAAAGTAGTCCTCACATAATTTCAGTGTCTAGATCACATTCACAAATAGTAGGAGCTTAAGGTTATGAGGACCTCAAATCTAATCATATTTCTCTATTTATTTTCACTAAGAGGGTTGAAACAGTGGAAGTGTATCAACGAGGCATCTATCTTGTGGGCCTTCATTATGTTTGATGTTTTATTTAAACAGTAGACTTCATGGGCCGCCTGGCTCAGTGGGTTAAGCCTCTGCCTTCGGCTCTGGTTATGATCTCAGGGTCCTGGGATCGAGCTCTGCATTCGGTTCTCTACTCAGTGGGGAGCCTGCTTCACCCCTTCTCTGCCGGCCTCTCTGTCTACTTGTGATCTCTCTCTGTCAAATAAATAAATGAAATCTTAAAAAAAAAAACCCGGAACAGTAATTTGATAAAATTTTAGTATTAACGCTGTCTAGTCTATAACCTTTTTGTATTTTCAGTTTTTCAGACAAGTTTCCATTTTAGTGGTGCTTAAGAATGCTTTTTCTTGGGGTACCTTGCTGGCTCAGTAGAGCATGCGACTCTTGATCTCAGGGTTGTGAGTGTACGCCCCACATTAGGCATACAGCATACCTAAAAAAAAATGCTTTTCTTTCTTTTTGTTTTTAATTAACATATAATGTAATATTTGTTTCAGGAGTACAGGTCTTTGATACATCCGTCTTCACAAAACCCTGCACTCACCACAACATCCCTTCCCAGTGTCCATCAGCCAGCCATACCATCCTCCCATCCCATACCCCCCAGCAACCCTCAGTTTGTTTCCTAATATTAAGAGTCTCTTAATGGTTTGTCTCCTCTGGTTTCATCTTGTTTCATTTTTTCAAAAGAATGTTTTTCTTTTGTATCTAGATATTTGTGTTCATCAGAATATTAGAATTTTAATGGTAGAATTAATACATTTATGGAATTCTCATGAAAGGAATGTTGATATTTTCTTTAACATCAAGTTTTAACTTTCAAAGGGCTGTAGTATATTTTCCATTTATTTATTTGTTTGTTTGTTTTTTTAAGATTTTATTTATTTATTTGACAGAGAGAGACACATAGAGAGAAGGAACATAAACAGGGGGAGTGGGAGAGGAAGAAGCAGGCTTCCTGCTGAGGAGGGAGCCCGATAAGGGCCTTGATTCCAGGCCCTCGGATCATGACCTGAGCTGAAGGCAGCCAGCTAATGACTGAGCCACCCAGGCACCTATATTTTCCAAGTATTTAGAATGATCTTATTATCTATATCTATTTTCCTACATCAGGATGCTTTGGAGAGTGAAAAAATTAATTAAGACAGGACAAGAGGCCCAAACCAGGACATGTGATCTTAAATACAATCTCTTTAGCCATGGTTATCATGTAATTTTAATTTTGTTGTAGAGTCTAGTAAAGGAGGCATATTATTAATCCAGTAGTTCTCAGTTTTTTGTTTTGTCTATCAGAATCAATTGTAAAGCTTTCTCAAAATACACATTTATGATATTAAATTACCAGAGATTCTGATTCACTAAGTTCGTTAGGAATCTATTTCTGTTTCAGTTTCATCATTTATTCAGATCAGTGGTCAAGATTAAAAACTACTGATATAAACCAATAATTCTCATTCATAGGCAAATGTAATGAAGATAAATCCTCTTTTTTCTAGTCTGTTGATTATGATAATCCAAGTGAAGATTTATTTCCTTAAATGGGACCTATTGTTGCCCTTTTAAATTATCTTTAGTAGAGTAAGCAAAAATGAGTAGTACATTGCTATTATGTATGTTACTAACATGTCAAACATAAATGTTATAGGTATTGTTTGTTACATAAAATATCTTTTAGTGGCTTTTTTTCTGTTCTTTGTTTCTGAGCTTTCTAAAAAATTTAGGCTTCTTGCTCTTAGAAATAGGATCATATGGTATGTTTGCCAACTGTGTTGTATATGCTTTCAAAGAAGAAAAAAGTGGTGGTTTATATTGTTTGAAGATGGTAGATTGTTTTTTACTTCCTCTGAAATGAATTATTTCATTAACTGTTTATGACTAAGATGGTATTTTATAGTTATTTTATTGAACTACTATAACTAGGATATGTTCAGCATAGGGAAAGATACCTTTTTTCATGTTTATTCATTGAGAAATAGAATAAAAAATGAAAGACTAATGGTTAATTTGGTTATTCTGAGAATTATTTGGGAGATTGTGTCTTTGGACAGTGTTAGTGCTTCATCTGCTCATAATTTTCTGAATTAGATTTTCACAGGTTATACTAAGTTTTCCCTTAACTCTGAATATTTCTTTAAGAATAGAATATTTTTGTGTTTTTCCATTGAAATTTTTATTCATAGTAAGTTGGCTTAATAATAAAAGAATTTAGATTTCTTAAAAAAAAAAAAAAGCCCAGTAAATATAATTCTTCCACTTTTTGTGGTAGTATATGGTAACCTCACAGTTACGCAATCCCAAACTATCACCTTGGAGTTACAGTTTTCTTCTTTCATTCGTGAAACATTTATTGGATATCTACTGAATGCCAGGCTAGGCATTATTTTCAGTATATGAGATATGTTGGTGAACAAAACTGATCAATACCCATACCCTCACAAAGCTCACATTCTGGTTGGGGAAGGCAGACAGTAAACATAATAGGTAAATGATAAAAGTGGTACATACTATGGGAAGAAGGGAGCAGAGTAGGGAGGATTTTTCTGTTTCTGTAGGACTTGATCAGCAAGATCATGTGCCCTACTAATAATAGAGATACAGTTCATTGTAGGTGTGTGAGTCACTTACAGTTTGATTTATACAGTTTTGTGCCTTAATGTTTTTTTCCTGTTGTCAGGGTCCGTAATCAAGGAGCGAGATTGATACAAAGCGAAGGTCAAGCAAAGCTTTATTTCGCGGCAGGCATGGAGAATCAAACTGACTGGTCAGGGCCGTGTCTTGCAAAGAGGCGACCCCTCCCAGCCTCACAGACTAACTTTTATAGAGGTAGTTTAACTGGGCTATACACAGGTGGCCAATGAGATTGCAATACACAGAGAAAACCGCACAGTCATGCTAGGTCTGTCACACACAGAAAAAACTGCTAGGTAACACACAGGTGGCCAATTGAAATTCAATTCAATTGAAATTGAAATTGAATTTCAATTGGATTGAATTGAGATTCAATTGGCCACCTGTGTGTTACCTAGCAGTTTTTTTCTGGGTCTAGCTCCTTTGATTACAGACCCTAACACCTGTCATTTAGTTTGGGGCTATTTTCTGCTCACAGTTTTTCTAATCACCATTTTTATTATTTAAATGTTCCACAAGGTCATTGCATAGTATAAAAAGATAAACTTGATGCCACCACTCTTTGAAGAACTTAGGGTCTCAAGTTTTAAATTAGTTCGAGTGGTGGTTCCCCCTGCTGGCATGTTTGGTACGATAAAGGTTTGTGTGGTAAAGGTGGCCAAATGCAAGTTTAATTGCTGACATAAAAAACAACATGGCTGGTTTGAGGTTTTCTTCCTTTTTGTGGTTAAGACCTAACAGTTTGTGTGTTTTTGTATGTATTTGTTGCTTAAATGAGTGAAATGACTTAGAAGCAGAGGCTTGATCTGTTAACTACATTATCCGTTAAGTGTGGGTAATGGCTAATACCCTGTGTTGGTATAGCCCGTAGAACTAGATTATCAGTTATTTTAAGCTAAACGTATATATTAAAAGGAAGTTAATGTGGAATATTAATGGATTCTTAGTCCCTTTAATACCTTTGAAATTATTAGAGATGGTGACGACTTTAAACTATAATTTGGGGGGTAATTAAATAGAAACTTGCTGTGGTTTGCGCCCAGAGTTAGTAGGAGAATAGCTCCGTTCTTGACCTTTCTGCATATGTTCTACATTGTACTATTCCCAGATGTGTTTGGTAATTAGTAATATTAGAAAAGTTTATAGGTGGGCACCTGGGTGGCTCAGTGGGTTAAGCCTTTGCCTTCGGCTCAGGTCATGATCTCAGGGTCCTGGGATCAAGTTCCACATCGGGCTCTCTGCTTGGCAGGGAGCCTGCTTCCTCCTCTCTCTCTCTGCCTACTTGTGATTTCTCTCTGTCAAATAAATAAATTAATTAATTAAACAAAAAAAAAGAGAAAAGTTTATAGGTAAGTATAATGTTAGAGGGACTAAGCTAATTATTGGGAATAGTGATGAAGGATTGAGATGAAACTTACTCTTTAAAAACCTTTCCTGAAGAAAGTTTTACATTATAATCAGTGATTTTGGCACAGAATACATGGTTTGTTTTGGTATCACTAGTTCATGTGTTGTTAATTAAAATATTCGAAACATTTTTAGTCTTACTGAGTAAATTTTACTAGGTGACTTAAATGGTCAGTTTTTGCTGATAAAATTACACATAATTATTGATTTAATGTTAATAACTATTTAGGTAAAGATGTATATATTTGCAAACTATAGTTGGTACTGGGAGAATGAACTTACCTTTGTTATTCTTTTCTTTTTGTGCATTAGGCTATTGTGGAGCTGATATCAAGGCCCTGTGCACTGAAGCTGCCCTGATTGCCCTGCGGAGGCGTTACCCCCAGATCTATGCTAGCAGTCATAAACTGCAGCTAGATGTTTCCTCAATAGTGCTCAATGCCCAAGATTTTTACCATGCAATGCAGAATATTGTGCCTGCTTCTCAGCGTGCTGTCATGTCTTCAGGACATGCACTATCCCCCATCATAAAACCGCTGCTGGAAAGAAGCTTCAACAACATCCTAGCAGTCTTGCAAAAAGTGTTTCCTCATGCTGAAATTAGCCAGAGTGACAAGAAAGAAGGTACCAAAAAGTAATTTTTCGTATTGTTAAAATGAAACAAGTACAGGCATAAATAAATTCCGAGTTTCCTTATAAGGTTATTTATGTGTTATTCTTTTATATTTGCCACGAGTATAGAAAATGTATCTATTTCACTCACTAAGTTATAGTCTGGGCCTGGTATATTGCCTAGGTGTGGTAGTTGCCTAGCGAATGTTTGTCAAAAGGAAGAATGAATGTTAGTTCTGTTTGTTACCTCTTGGGACATTCTCAGTAATGTAGAAGTGTTATTATCTTTAGAAAAGGTGACTATAATATGATGGCTTACATTTATTTTATTATAAAGCCCTTAAATAAATTGTCACTTACTAATCCTCATAATAGTCCAGTGGGGCAGGTACTTTTATAATGAAAAGAAGGAGACTGGAAGACTTAGGAAGTATTCCCTTATTTGAGGTCATTCAGTAAGTTTTAGGACTTATTCAGACGTGGGCATCTGATTATAGCCTTTGCTCGTTGCTCATAATGTCCCTCTGGTTTCAACTCATGAAATCTGTTTTGTTGGTACTGTCAGGGCACTCTGCAGTGTGCTATATTAGTGAAGTATAAATCATTAGTAAGGGAGTAAATTAGAAGCTGGTTGTATAAGGTGATACAAGGTCTTGAATTCTAACTTCAAGATTGGACCTGAGATAAAAATAGAATACTGCCTTTAAAAAGTCATCCATTGCAAGCGCTTGGGTGGCTCTGTTAAAGCGACTACCTTCAGCTCACGTCATGGTCCTGGAGTCCCAGGATGAGTCCTGTGTGGGGCTCCTGGAGTCTGCTTCTTGCTCTCACCCTCTTCCCACTCATACTCTCGGTCTCTTGTTCTCTCTCTCTCTCAAATAAATAAATAAAATCTTAAAAAAGAAGTCAACCATTTACAGGGAAACTTTAGGTTTATATACTAGGGTCTGTGAACTTTGAAGAGAAAGTAATGAGTTTTAATTATCTTAATTTTTCCAGTTCCTAATACCTTATTTGGCATGTAGTCTGCACCAGAAAATTGTTCAGTTAATTATACTAACACTAAAAATATTATATGTAGTAAAAATCATCTATAGTCAATGCATTTTGCTGTCTTTATAAATACTTTTTTGGAAACTGTATTTTTCAGGGATAGATTCTCATGAAATATCACATGGATTACTTGATCTCCTAAGTTTGTTAAGTAGGGTGGGGAATAAATATTTTGTTATGAATGTGCCAGGTACTCTGCCATGAATCATACATTTCTTATCTCTGATTTTCATAACTGAGGATATGTATCTTTTCCCCAAAATTTATTTTTAAAGATTTTATTTATTTATTTATTTATTTGACAGATCACAAGTAGGCAGAGAGGCAGGCAGAGAGAGAGGGGGAAGCAGGCTCTCCACTGAGCAGAGAGCCCGATGTGGGGCTCGATCCCAGGACCCCGGGATCATGACCTGAGCCGAAGGCAGAGGCTTTAACCCACTGAGCCACCCAGGGGCCCCTCTTTTCCCCAAATTTTTAAAAAAACTAATGTCACCTTTAGAAAATAATAAAAATCTTATCTTCCCATTTGAGAGATTATGATAGTTCATCTTTTTATTTATGATATTTTAAAATTTAAATTCAGTTAATTAACATATAGTGTATTGTTAGTTTCAGAGGCAGAGTTCGGTGATTCATCAATCTTGTATAATACCCAGTGCTCATTACATCATGTGCCCTCCTTACTGCCTATCACCCAGTTACCCCATCCCCCTATCATCCCCCTCCAGCCACCCTCAGTTTGTTTCTTATGATTAAGAGTCTCATATTGTTTGTCTCCCTCTCTGATTTTGTCTTGCTTTATTTTTCCCTCCCTTTGCCTATGATCCTCTGTTTTGTTTATTAAATTCCACATATGAGTGAGATCATATAATTATCTTTCTGTGATTGACTTACTTCACTTAGCATAATACTGTCTAGTTCTGTCCATGTCATTGCAAATGGCAGGATATCATTTTATTTGATGGCTGAGTAGTATTCCATTATATATATACACCACATCTTCTTTATCTCTATATATAGACATATGATATAGTTCCTTTATTTTCATATGAGAATTTTTTATGGCATTATTATCTGTTTTCTTATAAATTTTTTAAGTAAGTATAGAGTATGCTTTAGTTCCATTTTTTTCTTCATGTGCCAGTAGAGAAGAGAAAACAAATTATGATTATTTGATTATTAATAATTTTTTTTAGTTCTTTAGATATATTATTCTGGTTTGTTTTGGTCTTAACCATCCTTCGTAGACTGGTATATGAAATTATCACTCAAAAGGTATTCAGTTGGGGACACATGGGTGGCTCACTTGGTTAAGCGTCTGCTTTCAGCTCAGGTCATGATACCAGGGTCCTGGGATAGATTCCTTCATTGGGCTCCTTGCTCAGCAGGGAGCCTGCTTCTTCCTCTGCCTGCCGCTCTGCCTGCTTGTGCTCTCTCTCTCTGACAAATAAATAAATAAAATCTTAAAAAATACTTAGCTTATAAAATCCGTTGAAATCTCTATCTGCCAGCACAGTTCAGTACCTCTTTGTAGAAATTATTCCTCTTTTTTTTTTCTTTATTTTTATTTTATTTCTTTTTGGGAGAAGAGTATGATTTCTATCAGTGTTAATTCTCTCATTTCTCCTACACATGTAGCATTACTTTTTATTGAGTGAATTGACACTTTTGTTCGGTATGTGTGAAGCACAGTTATTAGTACTTGAGGTTGTAGCCCAAGTACGTTTTTAAGTATTGCACCCTCAATAGAGATAATGGTTCCAGTTTGTCCACTGAACTGTAACAGATGGCAGGCTCAGATAGAGACTAATGTTATTTGAATGAGTGCATTTTTAAGATTGGTTTTGCTTCCACAGAATTCCTGACTCTCTTACCTAGACGTATAGATGTGTGTGTATGTGTATGCCATGTTAGAAAATAAGTCACCTTGTTCCTTGTTGTTTTTGTAAAGAGTTGGCCATAACTCTAGCACCCTAGCAGCTAAGCAACTACTTGGTCAAGTTGACTTAGAAAAAAATTTTTTTTTTAAAGATTTTATTTATTTATTTGACAGACAGAGATCACAGGTAGGCAGAGAGAGAGGAAGGGAAGCAGACTCCCCGCTGAGCAGAGAGCCCGATGGGGGGCTCGATCCCAGAACCCTGGGATCACGACCCGAGCCGAAGGCAATGGCTTTAACCCACTCAGCCACCCAGGCGCCCCGCCCCGACTTAGAAATTTTTAATAAATATGTGAGTGTTTTAGGAGAGTGTCATTTCTTTTCCAGACTTCTTATGGTTAGTCAATGAAGTCTACTGAATCACATCTCTTAGCACTAGGCAGTATGTAAAGGTAAAAGAATTCCATTAATTCCATTTACAAATTATTAAAAAAACCTGCAGTTTGTCAGTTTGCTTGGTTGATCTGTATTATTTGATAGGTAACATATTAATATCACTGATTTTTAAACCAACTTTCCTTAGCTTTGGTGGGGCACTAATATTAAAGGACTTCATAAGCCTCATAATTGTTGTGGTTTTTTTTTTTTTGAACAGATATAGAAACTCTGATTTTAGATGATAGTGAAGATGAGAATGCTTTATCAATTTTTGAGACCAGTTGTCACTCAGGATCACCAAAGAAACAGTCATCAGCTGCTGCTGTACATAAACCCTACCTTCATTTTACAATGTAAGTATCATACCAATTTTTTAAAAATTTAGAGTGATTTTTACTGTTTTATATTTAGAATTATGGTGTATTTTTACTTAAGGTTGTAACTTTGAGGACTTTTTTTCTGCTGTTTGGACACAATTCTGGGAAAGTTTTACTGTGTATGCTGCTTTGTGTGGTAATAAATGGGTTTGTTGGTAAACTAAAGATTATTTTTTGTAAGCTGTGACTTTTAAAAATGAGATTTATTTATTTAATTTGAGAGATTTTATTTATTTGAGAGAGAGCACACGTGGTAGGGGATTGAAGGGCACAGGGAGAGGGAGAAGCAGACTCCCCCCTGGGAGCTGGATTCCAGCACAGTGAGGGCAGATGCTTGACTGACTGAGTCACCCAGGTGCCCCTCTTCTTTTTTTTTTAAACCAGAAGGAAGGGGTTGTTGTTTAGAAAGTCAGCTTATGTCCCCAATTTTAATGCCTAAAATGGTCAAAATGAAATGTTTATCATGATCTGGAATATTTTAAATTGTAACAAGTGTCATATGATAGTTTAGGGATTCTAAGAGTACTAAAAGGATTCTGAATTAGAAGTTTCTTAGTAAACAGATTAACAGATAACTTTTTGATTCTCCAAAACCTTATTAGTTTACTTCTTCCTGATGTTATGGTTTTTCTGTTTACATTCACCTTTATTCATATAAAGCAGCTTTTGTCAGGCACTTTATTGGGGAAACAACTTTAGTGCTAATGTAATTTTAGCTTAAGAGACCAAATAGTTTTCAACTACTAGCAGCTTCATCACTTGCATTTACATAGTTAGCATGATAGTTATAGGACCATAATGCTTTGTCAGGTAGGTCTAATAGCGCTTTTATTAGAAAAGGCTGGATTGATTGTATGTACTTTTAAATTCTTTTTCGAGATATTTTGAACAAACTTAAGTCTTCAGCTTCAAGTTTCTCCCATGTAGATTTTGGTGAAATGTTAATTTGATTATTTGCACTGATAAGTCGTATTTTTTATTTTTTAAAATGAGATTAAGTTACTTTCATTTATTCTTTTTTTCTTTTGTTCTTTAACAGCAAGGTTCTTCTATTAGAAACTTTTCTTCTATTCCAGATCTTTTCTTTTATGTCCTCAGGGACATTTTCTTAGATTTTTTTTCAGTAATTTCACAAATCTATTTTAATGATGGCTTAGGGAAAACCAAATATTTAATTTTTTTCTGATTCTCACCTGACTATCCTATGTGCATGTGTGTGATTTGTTTAGTTATTTGGATTTGAAATATATAACAGGGGCTAAGAAACTCTCATCAAAGGACTTGTTCAAATTTTATGAGTTAACTCTGTTGTCAGTAAAGTGATAAAGACATATCTTTGATTTAGAAAACTAAATGTGTAGTTTTGAGGCCGATTTTTTGTTAAGAACATTCTCTGTCATTTAATGTGTATCACGGTATGGTTTTGTTTGGATTAAACTTTTTGAAGGAATTGGTTTAATTTTAGCTTCTTTTATGTAAAATTTCTAGTTCGTGATGTGATTTTTATTTAATAGGGAGACAGCTATATCCTAGAAGTAAGCTTTTTTTGTTTTAGATGTTTTTATAAGTTCCATTCATTTCTTTTCTTTTATTTTTAAGATTTTATTTATTTGACAGAGAGAGAGAGAGAACAAAAGCAGCGGGAGTGGGAGAGGGAGAAGCAGGTTTCCTCCTGAGCCAGGAGCCTGAGCAGGGAGCCTGATGCGGGCTCGATCCCAGGACCCTGGGATCATGACCTGAGCCAAGGGCAGACGCTTAACGACTGAGCTACCCAGGCACCCCCATTCGTTTATTTCTTTATTTACTGACCATTCTCCCAATTTTTATGTGTTTATGCCTGGCACTGTATTAGGTACTGAAAACATAAGCATGAGTAAAGTAGTTCTTACGCTGGAGAAGTTCTTTTTATTGAGGGTGACAGACATTGTTATATGGCTAAAGTGCTTGTCAAGGAGGATTTGCTGTCCTTCTGAATATGAAGGAATAAGAGTTAGCATCTGATGCTCAATATCAACTAGACATGAGACAAGTATATAAAGCTTGAAGCTTTATATAGGACTCTCATCAATCATAATACAGCGTTTGTGGTATCATCATTTTATAGACAAGGAAACCGAAACGCAATGAAAAATAAGTAAATTGCCCATGATTAAGGTGCTGGGAGGTGGCAGAGTTAGGCTCTGTACTGTTTGTTTCCTAGGATCCAGTTTTTTTTTTTTTAATTATCTATGTGATTTCCAAGCTTAATAGGTAGATCGGGAATTGTATTGTTTTTTTTTGGGTAGGTTGGACAGTAGGATTTTCATGCTTTCCAAAAAGCATACACTTTAGAATAGAGGCCCTTAATAAAGTCTGTATGTGAATTTTTGTTGTTGTTGGTTTGGTTTGACTTTGTGTTTGAACAAGTGTTAGTACGTGCATATCAATACAGTAAAAGTGCTAGCTAGATAGGTAGAAAGCATGACATTAATACTGGTCTCTAGTAACACTAGCTTGGGCATTGTTGGTGGGTTTCTAATAGGGAATAGTTTCCTAAAACAGTGTTGAAACCTTTATTTAGATTTAAGGTGAAATAGAAGTCAAGATATTTAAAGTCTACCAATCTGATAGAAAACCCTTATGATGGAAAATAAGTTTTCTTTCTTACTGTTTATTACCATAAGGGGATTAGAAACAGAGCTTTCTGAGGTTTTCTAAATGAAAATAGCTTTGTTTTTTCTGATTAGAAAGATGATATACTCTGTAGAAAATTCAAGTAATAAAGAAGAGCATAAAGAAGAAAGTAAAAATTAAAGCCCAAGCACCTAAAGGTAATTTTTGTTAAAGTTTTGGTGACCACACTTCCATATTCTCTCTATACGTATAGACAGACCCACATATTATTTTATGTAAATTAAAATCCTCCTGTAAGGCTAATGTAACTTGCTTTTTTATCTACTATATTGGGAATGTTATTTTATGCCAGTATATGTTTAATGTCATTCTTTTAAAATAGCTACATAGTATTTTATTTTTTGGATGTTCCATAATTTTTATAACCTTATTAATAAAGATTGAAATTTCCAATTTTCTTCTTCTATGATAGATATGTGGATCTGGATAGGCATCTTTCTCAGTATACATTTTTAACATCATTATCTGATTCATAGCTTAGAGTAAATTTTAAAAACAGTGATTGCTGTGTCAAAGGGTATATACATTTAAAACTTGATACAGGTTGTTAAATTGACTTCTAGAACAGTTGTACCAATTTACATTTTCGGCACTGATATATGAGAGTGTTATTTTTCCTATACCCGTGTCAATTCTGAACTCTGCCTTTTTAAATCTTTGCCAACCAGATAGATGAAAATAATATCTTCTTGCTTGTTTGAATCATTCATTTGTTCTTTCATATTTACTCATTCAGATATTTTGTCAAAGTGCCCATCATGTGCCATATGTTGTCCTAGGTACTTGAATATGTCCGTGAACAAAATGGACAAAGACCCCTGACCTCATTCATCTTATGTTTTAGATGGAGATAGATAATAAAACAATAAGTGTAATAGATAAAGTATTAGAAGATACACACTATGAAAAAAATGTAGAGAATGCTTAAGAGGCAAGGGAGTCCTTGGGAGTGGGATGAGTTGCAGAATATCCTTGCATATGTATTTTAGCATGTATGTGACATAATTGCCAAATTTAACTTTGGAAAATTTTGCTTTTTTCCATTGCCAATAGTCATGAGAAAACCAATTTTCCCAACATCTGCTTGCTAATGGTATTAAAATTAATTCTTAACTTAATCAATCTAACAGATAACAGGTGTTTTCATTAATTTCATAGTTTTTTCATCTCTATTAATAACTACCAAGTCTCTCCTCTGATCTGTAACTACCAAATCTTCCTTCCTCCCTTTCTTCCAAGATTTATTTATTTATTTGAGTGGGGGGAGGGGCAGAGTGAGAGTCCTAAGACTGCGCTGAACGTGGAGCCCAGCACAGGGCTCAGTCCCATGACCCCAAGATCATGACCCAAGCAGAAATCAAGAGTCGGAAGCCCAGCCAGCTGTGCCACCCAGGAGCCCCACAAAATCTTTCTTAAGCCAACATTGGTCTTGAGCTTTAGACTGTCTCTAGCTGCCTGTTGCCCTTAGTGTGCCACACATCTTTCAGAATGTACTGCACTGTATCTCCCCTTCTCCTCTTGTGAGTCTGGTGAGCTACCATACGTGCAGGTGTTAGGACTAGAATTGGACATCATCCTCAACTCCTTCCTCTCTTTTCACCGTATCTAGTCCGTTCCTTCTCATTTACTCTGACACTGTTCTTATCTAGATTATCATTAACGTCTCATGCCTGGTTTATTACTGCAGACTCATAACCGGTCATCTTTCCTCCGATTTTGTCTTCTTTTAAACCTTTTCCTCTACTGACATAGTGATCTAGAGTTACCTTCTGAAAACATGTGTATGATCATATCACTTCCCCTACTTAAGCTAATATGTTTCTTCATTAACTTCGTGCACATTCCAAACTTTTAAAAAAAATTTTTAAATTAACATATAATGTATTATTAGCCCCAGGGGTACAGGTCTGTGAATCACCAGGTTTATACTTCACAGCCCTCACCATAGCACATACCTTCCCCAATGTCCATAATCCAACCTCCCTCTCCCTACCCCCCTCCTTCCGGCAACCCTCAGTTGTTTTGTTTAGAGTCTCTTATGGTTTGTCTCCCTCCCGATCCCATCTTGTTTCATTATTCCTTTCTTACTCCCCAAGCCCCCCATGTTGCCTCTCAGCTTCCTCATATCAGGGAGATCATGTGATAATTGTCTTTCTCTGATTGGTGCATTCCAGACTTTTAACATGGTTTACAAAACCCTTCTTAGCTCTTCATCGTCTGATTCTCCTTCCCTCCTCTCCTCCCTAACCCTAGAATCTTTACCCATACATTGCCCTAAAATCTTAAAAGAAGCTAGATGTATGAACTATTACAACAAAGGGCCAGGGGCTGCCTTTGATTCTTTGTATATCCTGTTTCTATTTCTTCAATAAAATTTGTCCTTTCTACCTCTAGCCTGTTGAGTTCGTGCTTTGGTAACACTTTCCAGGAAACCCTTTTGTCTCTAATTGAGGTCTCTCATAGCATTCTGTACTTAAACAGTGCTGCTTGTTAACCACACTGGATTTTATTAGTTGTATATTTCCTTTTCCCACTCAATACTATTCAAGTATGAGCTCTATGATAAGTGGTGTTGTTAGGTATCCAGGGCTGAGGACTTACCATAGGAAGCATTCTCCAGTTATTAAATGAATGAACATTTTGTTACGTTCCTATTCTCTTTTTGAAATTTTTTAATTAACATATAATGTATTATTACTATTTTCTTTTTGAATTATCTGTTGATGTCCTTTGCCCAGGAAGCTGTTTTCCGTTAAAACACTATAAGCATAAGTTCTTTATACATTAAGAACTGTTCTTTTTAGTGGCAGATTCTTTGTCTGATTTAGTAGTTTGTAGTAGTTTGTAGATTTTTTTATGAGTTAAAAGTATATGAATCTCTTGTTTTTTCTTTTTTCTTTGTTTCTTAGAATTAATTTTCTGTGAAATGAGGATCTGAATCTTTTTAAAAAAATATAATTCATCTCCATTCCATTTATTTTTTATGCTTATGATCTTATATGAAATTCTTTGAACTATAGTGACTTGGTTTCTGGAGTGCCTGTTATGTTCTGATCTGTGTTTGTTTTGTTTGGTGTAGTCTACATTATATCCTATTATTCCATTCTGTGATGTATTTCAATATAAAGTAGAGTACATCCTAACACAGTGGTTCAGCTTAGCAATTATATGGACCTGAATGAAAATTTGAAGTCTTTCACCACCCATTTGTACAGTCTCATACCTAACTTCTTTGAGTTTTGGTTTCCTCATCTGTTTAATAAGAGGAAGCTATGTATTTCATAGAATTGCTGAGAAAATTAAAGCTATATGAAGTACTTATTACTAAAACAGGTTTAAATGTTCTGAAATTAGAGCTAGCGCACTTAACCAAAAATTTCTTGATGTTCTTACTTGATTATTCTTTCAGATGATATTGTGATTAAGTTTTAAATCTCTCTGTCTTCCTCAGTTTTTTTTTTTTTTTTTAGATTTCGATGTGACTATTTTAATTTTTTTCTCATTTTTAAATTCCAGTTAGTTAGCGTTTAGTGTAATATTGGTTTCAGGAGTAGAACTTAGTGATCATCACTTACATATAATACCCAGTGCTCAATACAACTGGTACCCTCCCTCCTTAATACCCATCACTCATCTAGCCCATTCCCCACCCACTTTGCTCCATCAATCTTCAATTTGTTCTCTATAGTTGAGTCACTTATGGTTAGCTTCTCTCTGCCTTTTTCCCCTTTCCAGTTTGCTCATCTGTTTTGTTTCTTAAATTCCACTTATAAATGAAACCATATGGTATTTGTCTTTCTGTGACTGACTTCGCTTAGTATAATACACTCTAGCTCCATCCATGTCATTGTAAATGGCAATATTTCATTATTTTTGATGGCTGAGTAGTATTCCATTGTGTATAGATAGCACGTCTTCTTTATCCATTCATTAGTCGATTGGCATTTGGGCTCTTTCCATAGTTTGGCTACTGTTGATAAGGCTGTTCTAAACATAAGGGGTGCATATGTCCCTTCGAATCTTTTGTATCCTGCGGGTAAATACCCAATAGTGGAATTGCTAGATCTCAGGATAGTTCTTTTTTTTTTTTTTTTTTAAAGAACCTCCATACTGTTCTCCAGAGTGGTTGCACCAGTTTGTATTCCCACCAACAGTGTAAGGATTTCTCCACATCCTTGCCAATATCTGTTGTTTTCTGTGTTGTTAATTTCAGCCATTCTGACAGGTGTGAGGTGGTATCTCATTGTGGTTTTGATTTGTATTTCTCTGATAATGAGTGATTTTGAGCATCTTTTCATGTGTCTGTTGGCCTTGATATGAATATTTTAAATGTATGAAATAAAATACTATAAACTATAGTTAACACTACATGGGTTAGGAAGAATTGACATCTTTATATTCAGGCTCATTATGTATATGTACTTTTACACTTTTGCTAAGAATATTTAATATTGTTTGTTTTATTTTACTTTACTTTTGCATTTGTGAATAGGACCTCCTTTCCTTCCTTAAATTGGTTATTGATGGTATTAGGATCTGTTTTGATTTTTCTATTTTTGTCTTCTGAATTGTTACTTCTGGTAGGTTCTGACAGTTATTAGTTGATTCTTTTAGTTGTATTATTTTAGTGCATAATCATATCCTTTATAAGTAACAGTGTTGTCCTTATCTATTTCTATTAGTTCCATTTTTTATTTGCTTTATTCTTATTGCATTACTTAAAATTTCCTACATTATCTATAGTGATAGTAGATGAACTTGTTTCATTTATCATCTTAATGGTGCTGTAGAATCTTGAGAACATAAGTTGAATTTAGTTTAATATATTTCCCTAAATTTGCTTTCTCTGTTGTAGATCTTTAGATATTATGTATTCAGGTATGGGCATTTAGTTTTTATTGGCTGAAAAACCAAATTTTCCTGCCACGGAGAAAGTCCCACATTTTTTTTCTATCTTAAAAATTGTGGTAAAATATACATAAAATTTAGCATTTTATCTATTTTTAAAAAAAGTCTTACATCTTGGATGATATTCAGATATACGAACTTCTTTGTTGAAGTGGAATTCTTACATTGACCTTAGATAATTAATAGTGTCACTAATGCTTAGTGTCTGAAGCATTTTCCATGTTAATGCATATGATAGGATGAATACCCAGGTATTTTTACATAGTTTTAGAGTGAATTTTTATACTTTTACATCTTGGTTATTACAAAGGTCAGAGAGAGAAAAATTTTAGAAGTAGAATTCATGAAAAATGATTCACTGTACTTAAATAAGGATAAGAGAAAGTTCTGTTAATTTGGAGTTACATTTTTAGTGTAAATGTTTTGCCTGATATTTCATACTGATCATCAGAGTGTATGGTTTTGGAATAATTATCATGCCTTACATGTATTGCAGGTCACCATATCATCAGCCAACCTCTTACAGGCCAAGATTATTGCTGTCTGGAGAACGGGGCTCAGGTCAAACTTCTCACCTTGCTCCAGCACTTTTGCACACTCTAGAAAAGTTCTCTGTGCACAGACTAGATCTCCCAGCACTTTATTCAGTTAGTGCCAAAACACCTGAAGAATCATGTGCACAGGTAGGTTTGTACCAAATCAGAGTACTTCTAGCTTTCTTATTGTTGTATCTCTGTAGTGTTTATAGATAAAGATTTTTCGAAGAACAGTAATGTGAATATTAACTTTCTGTTGGTTATTCATTAACATTCAAATATAAGGCCAAGCATCCTTTTGATATATATCATGTTTAAATGTGAGCTCATAGTTTTCGCCATGATATTTCATTCTTTTCTGAAATTTTAATACCCTCTTTCTTATATTGAGGCTCTGTTAAACACTGTAGAAAGTAAGTTTCTTTTGCCCTTTTCTTATCCTCTTTTCAACACTGTGGTTTCAGAGCCTTTCTAGACTTCTCTCTGGACTTGCAGCCTTACTGAAGGGAAAATGATAACCAATTTGAGATGTCAGGTTTTAAAATTAATGTAGAAAAATGATAGCAATTTAAATATTATATATATTTGTGTTAGTAGTCAAGTGTGTTTGTATATTTCATTTTCAACTGCTTTATGTTTGCTGGTTTGTGAAGTGCAAAGTTCTAGTGGGGCTGTTTGTATTTCTTGAAGTTTTACTATATAACTATGAATTTAAGTGTGTCATGTTGGAACTAGAGGCTAGGGGAATAAGTTTTTTGAGCCAAGGGACCATGTCTTCACTATTTCTGTGTCTCTGACACAGTGCCTAGTTCATAGTAAGTGCTCATTAAATGTTTAATGTTTCTTACAAACAAATGAGAGGAATGTCACTTTCTACTTTGATATTTAGACTACTTTTGATATTAGGTCACTAGAGTAGTAACATTTAAGAGCATTGCACGTAATTTTTTTGGCTTTTTTTTCAGATACATTTTATAAATACTTAATACCTACATATATACTACTTAATTGAAAACCATTCTGTACCTTGTAGCAAGAAATATGTATTTTTTTAAAATAGTCAACAGCGTTGGTTTCATTTCTCTTTCACTTACAGCTGCCTGGGTATCAACATCTTAGTAGTACTTCACTGCTTAGAAAACCCTTTTTTCCCCAAAACCCATGGCTTAAATAAAAACCTATATACTAGTAATTTGTTCCAAGTTTTACACATTTAACTCATCCTGGCTGTATATATTTGTTCATATTTTTCCTTTATAGTGACACAAAACTATTGTAGTTTGTATGCAAGTAAGAGAATTAATTACTCAGTACCATTAAAAATAAATCCAGGGGAGAGAGGATCTAAACAGACGTTAACTGTGGAAGAAGAAATTGAGTATCAAAAAAGCACTAAATCCAGATAGTTTCATGGTTGAATTCTTTTAAAGGATAAGATCATTTTAATGCTGAACTAAAATACAGAGAAAACCCTAAGACTGATCTCACTTAGGCAATGGTCATAAAGTAAATACTACAAATGGATTCTAGTAGCACATCAAAAGAGTAACATACCATTATTAAAGCATGCAAAATTGATTCATTTAGACATTGAGAGATATAAATATTGGAACAAACACATTGAAGTTATAAATATTTGCCTGTGATATGGTTGTATATTTAGAAAACTTATAGAAGCTACTGAAAAATTACTGGGGACATTAAGAGAATTCTGTAAGGTAGACACGTTCAAAGTTAATGTAAAATAGTTTTCAAGTTAGAAGTATAATAGAAGAAATAGTCCCATTTAAAATAGCTATGAAGTTTACTTAGAAATTAAATGATTAATTCTCAGGATCTAAAAGAAGAAAACTAAAAATTCACTGAACAGGACAGTTGAATAAGTAAAAAACATACTTTGTTTTTTAATTACTGTAATTCAAAGGATGTACTCAATTTAAATTGCAAATTGATTAAAATATCAGCTACTTTGCTTATTATTTGTAGCCTTGGAGAAATTGCTTACTTCTTTGAGATTTAGTTTTCTCATCTATGAAATGAAGTTAATAATGCTATATAAGGTGGTTGTAATTATTAAAATAAGCTCATCCAATAAGGATGGCATATAGTACCCAGTAGCTGTTAGCTGTCATTTTATTTATTACTACTCCTACAGCTTCTTTGCACAACTGAGAACTGGTAAGACTCAAAATTGTAAAGTTGTGAGTTCTTTTTTAAATCAATGTATAAATTAAATGCAATCTCAAGTATAATATATCCACAGTTGAAGAAGAAAAGTTAGAAAAGGGCTTTGTGTTTCTTCTAGAAAATAAATACGAGCAATGCCTGGGTGGCTCAGTTGGTTAAGCATCTGACCCTTGATTTCAGCTCATGTCGTGATCTCAGGGTTGTGAGATTGAACCCCACCCACATCAGGCTCTGTGCTTAGTGTGGAGTCTGCTTAAGATTCTCCTCTCTCTCTGGCCCTCCCCACTGCTTGTGCACATGCTCTCTTTCTCTTAAAAAAAAAAGAAAAGAAAAGAAGGAGGAGCATTAGCAAGGACAGTTCTAGAGGGAAAAAGATAGAATGAAGGGAGCCCTACCAGGTTTTTAAAAATGTAACAAAACATAGTAATAATATGTACCTGTGCAGGGACAGACAGACAAAGTATTAGAAGAGAGTGTGAACACTTAGGCCTGTGTAGAAATGAGAATTTAGTAGCTGATGATGATTAGTGTATGACAGTGGTGAGGATATGATGATAATAGTGATGACATTTGATATTATAGAATGGATGAATTATTTAATAAGTGGTCTTGGAAAACTGTCTGACTCTATGAGGGGAAAAAGAAAAAGGAAACAAAACTGGATTTCCTACCTTTTTTTGTGGCCTCCAGATAAATTCTAGATTATCAGTGAACTGTAAAGAGAATATACAAGGTCAGTATATTTATTATCTTGAATATGAGGAAGTAGTTTCTAAGCAATGAATACAAGCCAGAAAACATAAAGATATGAATAAATTTTACTTTATGTAATTTAAATTACACATGGCAGAAATAATTGTTTTATAAAATTAATAGGCACAACCTGGCAAAAAAGTACATTTGTAACACACATGTCAAGGGTAAGTTTCCTAAATATACAAAAATACGTTAAAATCAGTAAGAAATAATGACAGTGACAACCTAATATAAAAATTGGCAAAATATCATGCCATTTATAGGAAGAAAAAAATAGAAAAAGCAACCAATAGAAGTTTGAAAAGATTCTTAGCCTCACTTATAGCTGAAGAAAATGCAAATTGAAGCAACAGGAGGGGCGCCTGGGTGGCTCAGTGGGTTAAAGCCTCTGCCTTCGGCTCCGGTCATGATCCCGGGGTGCTAGGATCGAGCCCCACGTCGGGCTCTCTACTCAACAGGAAGCCTGCTTCCCTTCCTCTCTGTCTGCCTGCCTCTCTGCCTACCTGTGATCTTTGTCTGTCAAATAAATAAAATCTTAAAAAAAAAAAAAAAAAAAGCAACAGGATACTATTTTGAAACAACTCTCTGGTTTATAAAAATAAAAAACTTGGGGGTTCCTAGGTGGCTCAGTCAGTTAAGCATCTGCCTGTGGCTCAAGTTGTGATCTCAGGGTCCTGGGATTGAGCCCTACGTCAGGCTTCGTGCTCAGTGGGGAACATGTTTCTCCCTTTCCCTCTGTAACTCCCCCTGCTTGTATGCTCTCTCTCTCTCTTTCTCTCTGACACAAATAAAATCTTTAAAAAAAATTTTAAAAATGAAAAGATTGATGATGCCTGGTGATTTTGGAGTGTAGATTGACACTGTTTTTTTTTTTAATTATTATTTTAATTACATACAACTTTTGGCCCAGGAATTTTACATTAAAGAATTTTTCCTAAAGATGTTTAGTTGTAAATAGTCTCTGCTGGATGTACAAGGACATTTATCACATCATTGTATAGCATTGCCAAACTAAATAAGACCAACAAACTAAATGTCCTTTAATGGGGATGGTCTATGATAAATTATGGTATATCCTTTTGTACTATGAAGCCATTAACAAGAAGGTGGTAAATTTACATAGGAGTATATGTGAAAGGAGATATTTATGAAAAAAGCAAGTTGTAAATCAGTTTATCAAAATATGATCTTATTGTAAAAAAAAAAACTTAAAAAATTTATATCTGTGCTTATATATAAGTAGAAATTTTGTCCAAGAATAACCTAAAATACATAATAACTATTACTTTGGCTTGGGGGGAAGGAATATGGAGAGTTGGGGAATGCATATAACTTTGTCATTTTAGTTTACACTCTGCTGTACAGTTTGGATTTTTTTCTTTTTATATGTATACTTGACAGTATCAAGCAAACTAAAGATAAAATAACTTTGGAAGAGGATCATTTTCAGAGTGAGAAGGTACTCTGTCTATAGTTGTTCTTTATGGTTATATGTGTATGTACATGGTCATAAATCCATTATTGACTTATATTAGGTGAGGACATACTTAGAAAGCATTGTAGTGAACTATATGTTGGTGTAGCTGGGATCCTAGGATTTTTTCTGCATTCTGCTGGGCGTCATTGGGCTAAATCTGAATTCTGACTGTATACTCTTAGGTCTCTTTCTCATTTCTTGTCTTTTACTACTTTTTGTTGTGTTCTTGGAGAGGATGGAGAGAGGTGTCCTTTGGTAGTAGAAAAGAACAAAAACTTAACATTTATTGTTTTGGTTTACTACACTGCACTTAGTAGATATGACATCTCATCTTTGCTTTTGCCTCCAAGGTCCTCGGTTAGAGGTAGAGCTTATTTGTGAATGACTACACCCGATTTTCCAGTCTGCCCAGCGACTGAGTAGAATTTTGTAGATATGGTAGCTGAAACTGAACATTGGCCAGAGACCAGATAAACTGTCCTGGTTGATCCCTGATTATTTGTATCTTAAATACATATTTAAAGTTATTTTAAACTTATAAAGATATTACTGTGTCTTCTAAAAAATCCGAAAGGAGACTATTACATTATAAATTTGAGGAATTTATTTTTCTTAGTTTGTTGAGCTATTAGTGGGTATAAGAAGGTATAAAATTCCTAGGAAAGAGAGCATACTAGTCGGGCTAAAATGCTGGAAAGAATAAAAACCTCTTCTCTCTCTTCCTTTTTTCTATATTCCCTTTTTCCCTTTTCCCTTACTTTCTTGAGAGCTAGTCTTTCTGTAGGCAGTATTATCTCTAAATAGATGTGGTTTAGTCTGTGGCAAATTCTTCTTCTGTGCTTTTGCTCTTTTCTCCAGCCTCTAAGATACTTAATCTAAATTAAATTGGATTATTTAATAATGTGACACAAACATGAAAGTTAATCTTAAAGGAAAGAAGTCTTAAATCACCTTTAAAGGGCTGTATTTTTATATGTGATAAAATGGAACATGGGAAGAACCCAGTTTATATTTCTTCATACATGTTTAATTCTGTGTCTGTTTTGTAAAACCTATGCACACATGTATATATATGAAAATCTTCCTTTTCTCCTTCATACCGCCTCACCTGATGATGAGTATTATAAATTGTGTGAAAACAATAGAGGATTAGTGTCTACTATAGGGTTTTCTCATTGTTGATTAAGATTTAGTTAGTATTAATAGTTGTCTGGGAGTACTTATTAAAATTTCTGATTCCCTGGCTCTACTCCCAGGGTTTCTGATTCCTTAAATTTAGGGTGAGCCCTGGGAATCTGCACTTTAAACCTGCATCTGGGTGTTACTATTCTAGGTCTTGAGTAGATCAGTGTTGTAGTTTGGCCAATCACTGGACACTAGGTATTTATTACAGAAAACAATTGCCAGAGTTCATAAAGTGGTTCTGTGTGTGTGTGTGTGTGTGTGTGTGTGTGTGTCCCCGTCTCTTTCTCTCTCTCTCTCTCTCTCTCTCTACCTACCTACCTACCTGAGTGTTGTATAGTCTTCCAAAGGCTCTGGAAGGAAAATAGAAAACCCTGGTGTAGCCTGGAAGATTTATGATTCTTCCATTAAATTCACAAGTAATTATTGAGCCCTACAATAAGTTTGGAGATGTTAGTAGCAACACTAAAAGACTTAACCTGTATTAACACTCTTAAAAAATTCATAGCTATGATTCTCCTTTTCTGACACCTTCAAATATATATATATATATATATATATATATGTGTATATATATATATATATATATATATATATTTTGCCTTTTACATTATTTCTGCTGTTGATTTAGGAAAACCAGGATTGATGAGTGATTCATATTTTATCTTTTTCATTAATTGAGAAGTATGATTGAATTGATAAATTTATATATTATCTGTCAGAGAGTTTGGAGTTTGTATACTGTATGGTGTTTCAAATGGTCAGTAAGGATTTTTTTGTGTGTGTGTGTGTGAAAATGTTAGTGTATTTCTTTTCCCAGGAAGAAATTGTATTTGGAAATGTTCAGGGGAAATCCTTTTTGGTTAAATAGCATGAAGGAATTTAGATACCTATGTGTATCTTTGGATGCTCTTGTGTTTGTGCGTAAGGGTTTCTGGATTCCTCCATAGCAGTCTGTGTATAGTTTGGATACTCTTGTGTTTGTGCACATGGGTTTCTGTGTATTACTATAGCAACAATTTTCTTTTTCTTGAGTTGTAAACAAATTAGATTTTCCTAGTCCAGCGTTTACCACAGCTACTGAAATTCTTGACGTTTTTAGGCAATGAAAGTAACAAAAGGAATTTGAGTGATTTAATTTTCATAAATGTTTCTTTATATTACAGTCATCATATAGAAACTCTAGTATATTTTATAACAGGCTGATTTTGTATGCTTATAAAGAAATCGAGCACTTTATTTCTTGAATCTTGATCCTAGACAGTGCCTCCTTTTCACAGAGATGCTTGATAAATCCTAAGTAAATAGAATATAAATGGAGTCAAGTGATACGATATGAAGTTATTTGTAATGCAGATACATTATTATAATATTTTGTGATAGCATGGTATAAGGAATTAAATAAACTTAACAGTACATTTTAATAGTGCTTTATAAAAAGCAAGAATATTTTAGCCTCCAAGATTTTTCTTTTACCTATGTTTTATAAATTATAGCAAAAGAGCAAGACAGATTCTAGAAATTTATTGATGACAAAAAGTTGTTTCCCTCTCTCTTATATAGCCCCTTTTAGGAATGTGAGAGCTGTACTAGCTTGGAGCTTTCTGCTTCATTCACATTTGTATTTAAAATTACTCTAGTTTCCCGTTTCTAAAGAAAGTGGCTTGTTATGGGCTGTATGGTCTTAATTTTCAAAATACAGTAAATTTTCATGCACTACACAATTTAATTTGCTGGTTAAAATACTGACTTTAAAGTTTAGCTTTTGAGGTGATAAGAACTCTTTCAAATATAGGTGCACTTTATGTAATTAGTGCCTCCTTATATGGATACTTTTAACTTCAGTGGCCTGATTTTTCTCTTTCATATCTTTAATATTCAGAGGAAGTAGTTTGTGATTTTTTTTTTTTAATAAAGAAATTTTTAAAAAGTTACATAAGGGACCATGATGTCTGGGGCAAGAAGAGGCCAGAAGGAAATAGAATATATTGTTTAAAGAATCAAAATGAACAGTTCACATACATTGGTGTTTGTTCATTTTATTTGTGCAAGAGTGCTGGTCATGTCAGAGGTATTTTGGAACGGTTGGTTCAGTAATTTGGCCTACTGTCTTTTTTTCTCTATAACAGTTTTTCTGTTTTCTACTACACCTTGCACATCCACCAATCCAAGACACCCTATAGGTGAGTATTTTTCTAGTTATCAAATGGCATCACTTGTTCCCCAGACAGTTGCCGCTTCACTAAAACTAGGCTTTATTTTTCTACTCTGAATCTGATTAATTAATTTCACAGAGTGTATCTTATTCCACAACTTTAAAAGTTACCAGCAAACTGCTGAAGAACGGTTTTTACATTATGGAAAAATCACGATAGAATTAAACTTTTTTTCTGAATTTTTAAATACTGTTTTTAGACTATTCTTTTCGAATTTTCATTACAAAAAGCTGGAGAATTAGAACAGGTTGGCTATGTATTTAAAGAAAATATGAAAGTTTAAATATTCTGAGGTTACATGCGGTAAGGAATTAAAAGTAACACTTGTTTTATTAGTGCTTTTGAAGTTTTCTAGAAATTAAGGATGTTTTGCTAAAGGTTTAGGAGAGAAATTTTGAAAATAGCCCCTGGGTATTGATACTGCATGTAGCTAGATTGATTATAAAATCAGGTAATTATACATGCATGGACCAGAAAGCCTAAGCCTTTTTAATTTTCTGTATTTGTCTTAGGCTTTTTTCTTCCTGGCTTTTTCCCCCTTTAGGTTTTAAAATACAATTTTTCTACTGATAAAGATACTTTCCTAAAGTCTTTGGAAATAAGTTCAATAGGATATTGTGTTCACTTTGTTAATTTGGGGAGAATTGGATGAAAAGAGGAAAGAAATAGAAAAAAAAAAAAAAAACCCAAACCCCTCAGCTCCTTTAGAGTTGGTGATGCTTTTGTTTCTAGTTCAGCCTTGCAAATGAGTTTAAAACACCTATAGTACTGCATTATTTAACTTCTGGCTCTGTAAAGTTTTTTTAATCACTTAACCTTCTTCTGTTGCTTTGCCCTTATTTTTTGGTACTTATAGCAGCTAGATGTTCTCAACACATATTTCTAGAAAATCTAACCTACAAGTATTAGAATGAAAGGCTACATTTTATATTTTTTAAAGGCATGTTTTCTCATTTCTCCTTGGGCATGTGGTAACTTGCATGGCTGAATTAGGTGGTTAGTTTTGTGAGGTTTCTCAGTAAGCTGTATAGCTCATTAGTCTTTTCCATGTAATCACACTTTTTTCCCTGCTGACTCTCCCTAGTTTTACCAGCACAGAATGGGAATTGGAAAGACAAAAGGCATCGGTCACTGTCTTACACATACCATCCCGGATTTGGGTGGCATGTAACAATTTTTTTTTGTGGGGGGGATTAAATGCCTCACTTGCCTTTGTGCTCCTGTGTGGTTCCTTCCTTTTGCCAATATTTATGCTTGTTTTTCTCTTATGAATCTTCTACAAGAACTTTGGAAAACAATAATCCTTGGATTTTCAAGATCCAGGATAAGAGGGTGCGTGTTTGCAGAAAAGGTCAAAATTTGAGAGTCCTGGAGTTGTACTGTACAACTGTTCTGGATTGGTGGATATGCAAATATTAAAGGAAGGGAAGGAGCAAATATTACTTTTGATGTGAGTGATCATAACATCTACATTTCCAATTTGGGGGAGAATTTTATTTCAGCATCTTCCATCTGGTTTATTAAATTGGCAGTACATTTTATTTTACACAGAATGTTTAAGCTTTATAAAATGTAGCATTTGAAAAATTCATGCAAGTGGTAGGCTTACTCATTAAAGAATAATAATCATTTTGATTCTTAGGAATGTTTCTGATAGTCCTGATCATTCGGAATATTAGATAAAAAAATACTAGATAATTATTTCCGTATCTTGCACTTTACATAGGTTAATTGAAGTGTGTTTAAAATAAGGCAAAGTAGGAGAGAATTTTAGAAATAGAATTCTGAAATTGAAGAAAGATATTTACATTTATTTTTTCACTTGTAAAAAGTATTGAAGAGATGCCATATTAACCCACCAGAATTTGTTGATGGACTATTGAGCTGTTGTTGATACATATGTAAAGGGCAGTAGCTTACTAATAGCCAACCTGGTCCTTATTGGCGTATGTTGGCAGAGTGCGACTGAAGCTACGGTTAGGACTCTTTTTAACACCCGAGGAAACTTTAGTTTGTATTTTCTGACAATGGGAGTGTCTCAGAGCTTTTTGCTAATTTATTTACTGCTCTTTAGCGATGTGAGGGTATTTTGTGACTACTTTATGGAGGATTGAATTAAGGTAATAGGAGGTAAACAAGTGGTTCAGCAGGTAGTTCATTAATTTTAAGCTCTAGGGTGGTACATTGTGGTAAAAATGTTTGTTTACTTCATATATTTAGTGATTTTAGGGAATGTGCACAAACATGGAAACTATGTCTTCCTTCTCTTCTTTGTGCTTACTGATACATCATTCTGACACGGGTGACATAGAGGTGCATGTTTATCTCTTTATTTGCAGCATATTTTATACTGGTGTTTTGCTTTATTATCTTTACTTAATAAGTGGAGCAATTTGATACCTTTATACTATCAATAAATACTGAATAGGAATAACAAAATGGCAAAAAACCCACACCCCTTCTTTTTTTAGGTGGGGCAAGGGTAGATAGAAGCTATTATGTGAGACTTGTATATCACATCTTGAAAGGCTTAAATATTTGAGCTGAGAATAATTGCAGTAACAGGCCTGACATTTCATGTATTTGGGGGTTTCTGAGTAAACTTTAGAATAATATCAATTTGAATTTTTAATGCCAGTTCTTTCCTTAATTAGATTTTTCGTGAAGCTCGAAGAACAGTACCTAGTATTGTTTACATGCCTCACATTGGTGATTGGTGGGAAGCTGTCAGTGAAACTGTGAGAGCTACTTTTCTGACATTGCTACAAGATATACCATCATTTTCACCTATATTTTTATTGTCTACCTCTGAAACCATGTACAGTGAACTGCCTGAAGAGGTAAGAACTGATTAAATATTTACCTTATAGTTTCAAAATAGTTGATCTTATAAATTGGACACGTTTAATTTATTTAATAAATTTAACTTATTTAACAAAATAAATACTGTTTAGATTCATGCTTTGGTTATACCAATTATTAGCTCTGTGATTTAAGAAAGTTAGTTAATGATTTAAGTTTCACTTTCTTTTTTGGGACTAATGATAGATTTGTCACTGTTACTGTGAAGATTGAGATAATTTATGTTTAGACTAGAGCCCAACATATGTATGATATATACTATAAAGGCCGAAGCTGTATAACAGTTAGTTCCATTACAATTAGCCTTCTTGTTCTTACTGTCTGGTAGATTGTTTGCTGGGACTCGACCTTTCAGTTCTTTCCTTGGTAGCATTATTGTTAATTTGACTGTTAATTCTGCTGTGTGTAGTTTTCAAATCTAGTATTTAGTTTTTGAGTTCAAAGCCAACTCATATTTAATCTATTAGAATCAAAGGTAAAATCACAGAAAAAAATAGTCAACTTGTGAATGAAACTGATTTTTAAAAAATTGTGTTTTTAATACCCTAAGCTTACTAGGTCTTGAAATGATCACCTTTAGAAATGCTTAGAAGTATTTTGTCTAGGTGACACAGTTTATGTGAAAGTTCTGCGTGTTTTAAATGCTATAATGTAAACCTTGATTATGTAGAATTTTATGATTAAGATACCTGTTTACTGAGGTCTTTTTGTTTAGCACTTGTTAGCTGTCTTGCTGATTTTGTAAGTAAATATATTAAATTTAGAATAATTGATTTTTGGTTATTCAGAATCTGATATTCTTTTTTTTTTAAGATTTTATTTATTTATTTGACACAGAGAGAGAGAGATCATAAGCAGGCAGAGAGAGAGGGGGAAACAGGCTCCCCGCTGAGCAGAGAGCCCGATGTGGGGGCTCGATCCTAGGACCCTGAGATCATGACCTGAGCTGAAGGCAAAGGCTTAACCCTCTGAGCCACCCAGGCATCCCCTGATATTCTTAATTAAGACCATTAATCACAATTGTTTTTTATCATAGGGGCCAATAAAGTTTAGTAGAATGCTGTATGTAGTAAGAGTCAGAAAAATGAAGTTGTACCAACTTAATAGTCTTTCAATTTTAGATAAACTTTTGAACCTAGAATAGCCTCAGTTGCCTCATCTATAAAATGTGGGTAACAGACTTCTTGGTGTGAGATGGTATATGTGAATTTATGTTGGAAACCACAGAGCTATAAAATGCTTGGTATTATAAAGTAGGTATTTACTTGAAATTGATTTAAATGGATTGAACCTGGACATACCTAGAAGCCACTTTTAAAAATTAGATCCTCACTGTAAAGTAGTTTCATTATAATTTTTTAAGAGATAAAGAAAATTTGGGATAATTGAGGGGTCTTCTTAGGAATATATAATTACGTGTTCTTTTCCTTATATTGTCTGAAAAATCTGTAAATAAAGGTTTTATGAACCCGTTTTTTTTGATACAGCAATTTTGCCTACTCCTATTTTCTATTCACATATCGATTTCATTGTTGGTTTAGTTCTTTTTCTTTTTTTTTTTTTTTTTTAAACTAAGCTTCAGGCCCAGTGTGAAGCCCAAAATAGGGCTTGAACTCACTACGCTGAGATCAAGACCTGAGCTGAAATCAAGAGTTAGACGCTCAACTGGCTGAGCCACCCAGGCCTACCCGTTGGTTTAGTTTTTTAAAGTTAATATTATATCATACAGATTTTCAGTATTGCCATATTATTGTTGTCATAATTTTTAATGAATTCAACTTACTCATTATTTGTTTACTAGCACCCTTAATTAGTAGCTAAAATATTAAAGAGTTATTAACATTGAATCCTGAAATTTCAACTCTTTTTTCCCGTTTGTTTTCTCTGTTCTTTGCCATTATAACCAAGTAGCTAGTAAAGCTATCATGGATATTCACATTTGTGGGGAGAAGATTATGAGAATTCTTAGACTACTCATTACATAACATGTTTTATAATTACTGTTCTTTGGAAATCCTTCGCTGCCCCTAAGCCTTTCATTTAAATTTTAGCTTTGCTATTAGAATGCTTGCCTTTGAGGTGACAAACTGAGATAGTAGTGAATAATAGGTAGCACATATTGGTAAATATTTGTTGGATAAACGAAAAGCATAGAGTGTTGCAGACTAAGTAACTGTAGATTAGCAAAGTGCCTGATCTGTAGAATAGACAGTGTGTGGCAAAAAACCCAAGTGATTCTAAAAGAAGGAAACTGCCAGTTACTAGAGTGCCTTTAAGAAAATACAGTGGGGGAAAAAATAGTGGAACAGAGAATCATAGGGGAAGGGAGGGAAAACCGAATGGGAGGGTCATTAGAGAAGGAGAAAAACCTTGAGAGACTCAAGTATAGGAAACAAACAGGTTTGCTGGAGGGGAGGTGAGTTGGGGGTGGGGTAATGGGGTGATGGACATTAAGGAGGCACGTGATGTGACGAGCACTGGGTGTTATATGCAACTGATAAATTATTAAACTCTTTATCTGAAACTAATGGTGTACTATACATTGGTTAATTGAGTTTAAATAATAAATACAGTGGATAATTTAAAAGTAAAATACAGATTTTAACCTGTCAAGTAGGCAAATATAAAAAGCGGTTGAATAAATCTCTCAAGGGCAGTCTGAGTAATAGATTTAAATATGTACACATATTTTGGCTCAGCAATACCATTTGTAGGGGTTTATCTGAAGAGTTTTTCACAGACTAACACAAAGATGCAGTGCAGACCACACAAAAAAAATATAAAATATCATAACCTTTATTCATAGATTGGAAACTGTCATATTGTAGAGAATTGGCTAAATTATAAATTTCTTCCATGAAACACGATGAAACCTTTAAAATATTGATGTAGAAAATAATGTCATGAGGTCCTGGCACAGTTGGTAGAGCATGTGACTCTTGATCACAAGGTTGTGAATTTGAGCCCCATGTTGGGTGTAGAGATTACTTAAAAATAAAATCTTAGGGACATCTGGGTGGCTCAGTGGGTTAAAGCCTCTGCCTTCAGCTTGGGTCATGATCCCAGTGTCCCGGGATTGAGCCCCACATCGGGCTCTCTGCTCAGTGGGGAGCCTGCTTCCTCCTTTCTCTCTCTCTGCCTGCCTCTGCCTACTTGTGATCTCTGTTTGTCAAATAAATAAATAAAATCTTAAAAAAAAAATCTTAAAAGTCATGAAAAGATGTTGTGAATACATTGTTAAAAAATACAGGTAATCAGGATGTATAGTATTATCCAAATTTATATGGAAATAACTATATAGTAGTTGTATAGTTATATATTTAAATAAAGCTATTTAAATAGTTATTAATAGAAGTATCAATAGTAATTATTACTGAGTATTAAGATTATAATAATTTTCATTTCTTATCTGTATTTTCTTTTTTTTTAGATTTTTTAAAAAAATTTGTTTATTTGACAGAGATCACAAGTAGGCAGAGAGGCAGGCAGAGAGAGAAGGGAAAGCAGGCTCCCCGCTGAGCAGGGAGCCCAATGCAGGGCTCGATCCCAGGACCCTGAGATCATGACCTGAGCCAAAGGCAGGGGCTTAACCCACTGAGCCACCCAGGCACCCCTCATCTGTATTTTCTGAATCTTTCGTAGTAAATGCTACTGTTCTCAGGAGATAAACTCATTCAGGGATGAAAAGAAAAGGTTCTCCCCACAGCTTTTTTTTAAAAGATTTATTTATTTATTTATTTGACAGAGAGATCACAAGCAGGCAGAGAGGCAGGCAGAGAGAGAGGAGGAAGCAGGCTCCCTGCTGAGCAGAGAGCCCGATGCGGGGCTCCATCCCAGGACTCTGAGATCATGACCTGAGCCGAAGGCAGCAGCTTAACCCCACTGAGCCACCCAGGCGCCCTCCCCACAGCTTTTAAAATAGAACAAAACTGGGTTTGCTTAAATCGGATGCTTAACCCACTGAGCCACCCAGGCCCCCCCTGGGGGAAGGGTAGTGTTTTATTAGTAATATAAACTACTTTCTTTTTGTGGGACAAAGTAATAATTTCATCTTTTAGAGCTCTTTAGCATTCTCTTGTAGATGTTTCTTTGTAGGTACATCTCTCTCCTAATCCAGTAGTTCCCAAAGTAAGTTTGTACTTAAGGCAGTACATTGGAATATTGAAAAAACATTAGAACCTCATTTGTGTTGGGGCGCCTGGGTGGCTTAGTGGGTTAGGGCCTTTGCCTTTGGCTCAGGTCATGATCTCAGGGTCCTGGGATCAAGCCCTGCATCAGGCTCTCTGCTCGGCGGGGAGCCTGCTTCCTTCTCTCTCTGCCTGTCTCTCTGCCTACTTGTGATCTCTGTCTGTCAGATAAATAAATAAAAGCTTAAAAAAAAAAAAGAACTTTATTTGTCTTCATATTTAGTATTTTGTGTATACAGGTTTTATAATAGAAAAGATAATATTAGTAGAATAGTATATTTAAATAGTGTGTTAAATAAATGTACTAGAAGAGATATTTTCAGATTTTTTTTTACTGATGAGGTGTTAGATAAAAAAATTTGGAAATCATTGCTCTAGATCACCTGTTATCCAAGGACTTCTGTGGGCCCCACAAGGCTTTCAGGGAGATGTCACATTCCTCTTTTTTCTAACTACCTATCTGCTTGACTATGGGTTTTCTTCATGACTACAGTCAAAACAACATGTAACATTGAATGTGGAAGCGGAAATGAAAATCCAGTTGTCTCTCAGCCAGACATTAAAGAGAGTTGAAGAAATGTAAAACAATGCCATTTTTCTTGTTAAATTTTATTTTATATATATTTCATATTTTGGAAAATACATTTTTTAAAAGAATATATTTTTCCAAAATACATTTTCAGTGTTAATATATAATGGATTTTAAATGATACATAATTTGGAATGCTCTTAGTTTTATTTTTAATACATAATTACAGACAGATGTAACCCCCATAAACAAGCTCATTTGGGTTCCCAAGTGGTTTTTGAGAGTTTAATAAGATCCTGAGACCAAAACGTTTGAGAACCTCTGACTTAGACCACAAGGTCTTTGAGAGGAGGGGACTGTCTTACTGGCCTTCACTTCTCTACTTCTTGACACATTGGAATTACTTAGTAAATGTTTGTTGCATAACATATAGGAATTTATCACTGAATCACCACATTGGTTTGAACTCTTGTTCAGCCTAATTTCTTTTTTTTTTGTTTTTTGCAAAATTCTACTGTAGGTAAATTTACTTTTGTGGACCCTGTAGACTCTTTCTGAGAATAGCTGGAGAATTTGAGTTGAGTTACATGGGAATTGCAAATTATTTCTCTTCAGGAGAGTTAGAAGAAAGAATTGAGGATTGAGCATCGGAAAGGACTTTTTAAACAAGGAAGCAGATAAAAAGAAATATATAGGAAGGAAAACAAACTTTGGTCAGAAAGAATTGCATTTACATTTCTGAACAGATTAATAGTATGTATTTTGGTATTAAATTATTATGGGCAGGCTCAAGATATAATTGGAAATGAATTTTATTTTATTTTTTGGTCTATTTATTTATTTTAGAGAGGGAGGGGTGAGGGACAGAAGAAAGAGAATCTTAAGCAGGTTCCACGTCCAGTGCAGAACCCCATGTGGGGCTCAGTCTCACAACCCTGAGGTGTGACCTGAGCCAAAATTAAGAGTCGGACACTTAACTGACTGAGCCACCCAAGTCCCCCTGGAAATGAATTTTAAGGAAATATCGCATTAGCTACACTTAGGAAAGTAAAGATTACAAGCAGCATTTTGTTATTTCAGTATTTCATGTCTTTTTGTGTCTCTCAGCTTATCATGGGAACTGGGAGTTAAAAATCAATAACTTAAGTAGAGAAATCCAAGTAGGGGCATTGAAAACTCAGATGAATGATTCACGTATACAAGAGAAGTATCTTAGTATTGATATTTTTTTTTAAGATTTTTTTTTTAATTTATTTGACAGATCACAAATAGAGAGGCAGGCAGAGAGAGAGAGGAGGAGGAGGCAGGCTCCCTGCTGAGCAGAGAGCCCAGTGCGGGACTCGATCCCAGGACCCTGAGATCATGACCTGAGCCGAAGGCAGAGGCTTTAACCACTGAGCCACCCAGGCGCCCCAGTATTGATATTTTTGTTGTATAACAATTAGTTGATTCCTAAAATTTACAAGGAAAGAGGTTATTTTAAGTCTTTTAAAATTACAACTATCTGCAATAAATGAGCATGAATTATTACTATGTTAAGGTAAAATGTCAGTTTATTTTTATTTAATGGATTATTTACTTACTTTGTTTTGAGGAAAGCAGATTTTATTCATGAACACTGTCTTAGGTTCATTTCTGACCTAATTTCCCATTCCTTTTATCTTTGAGATCTTGTGTCTTAAAACATTAATTTTCCCCATTAGAGTCTGAATGAACTCTACCTTTAAAACTGGGGACTGACACCTCTAAGATTTAATAAATGAGGTGAAATGAAAAGATTCTGGTAATGAAAGATTTGCTGCCACTTAGGCAACTATTCCCAGGCACTTGTAGAAGCCAGTTACATTTATTATCTAACACAAGTTTTTTTAACTGTTCAGTAAGAAAAGTATTACTGTCGTTTTCCCATTTGACAGATGAAGAAACTCACAGCTAGTATGGCAAAGCAAAGTTTTGAACCCATATTTGCCTGATTACAAAGGTCATGCACTTACAATGCACTGTACTCTATAAGACGCAGAGAGACCATTTCTGGATATTGTGATGCTTAGGCTGATGAGTGGTCAGGGAAGTAAGTTTTGTATTTGTCAAATTAGAACCATTGTTTATTCATCAAAAACTTGTTGTGTGACTATTGTGTGCAATGCACTGTCATAATAAGTGAATTTGTTGGAGGCAGGCCCAGTGTCTGTTTTTCTCGTGCTTTCATTCAGCGTGCTTAGCTCCCTTATGTGTACACACATACAGAATACTCACAAACTGACACATACATACATGTACATATTTCCAGTATGGTTAATCTTTATTGAATGAATGAATGAATAAAATAGGTGAAAAACCAAAAGATAGCCACTGTTCTCTAATAATTCAAAGTTCAGAGTGGGCCAACTGGGTGGCTTAGTTGGTTAAGTGTCCAGTTCTTTATTTTGGCTCAGTCATGATCTCAGGGTCGTGAGGTCAGGCTCCACACCCAGCACAGAGTCTGTTTGAGATTCTCTTTCCCTCTCCCTCTGCTCCCTACCCCCATAAATAAAAATACGCATATATTTTTTAAAAAAGCGTAGAAGGAAGAGAGACCTGGAAAAAATAATACAGTATGAGGAGTGCTATGATAGTATAGCATGTAAAATATGTATATAATATGTAAGAAAACAATCCAGGAAAAACCTGATAAAGTTAGCTTTATCAAAATTAAATACTTTTAAAAAGACACCATTAAGAAAATGAGGAAACAAGCCACAGACTGGGAAAAAAATATTTCAGATACATCAAATTGCATATCTTGGTAAGACTTACATGCAGAATGTATTAGAACTCTTTCAGGGTGCCTGGCTGACACAGTTCACTAGAGAATGCAACTCTTGATCTTGGGGTCACGAGTTCAAGCCCCACCTGAAAAAGCTGAAAAAAGACTGAAAAAGCAACCCACAGAATGGCAGAAGGTACTTGCAAATCATATATCTCATAAAGGGTTGATATCCAGAGTAAATAGCTCTACAACTGAAGAATAAAAACCCAGCCAACCATACTTCCCCTAAAGAAGCCATATTCACATGGCCAATAGCATATGAAAAGATATTGAACATCACTAATCAAAAGGGAAATCAAATTGAGACCACAATGAGATGTCAGTTCATACCCATTAGGATGGCTATTATCATAAAAACAGAAAATGCGGATGCCTGATGGCTCAGTCGATTAAGTGGCCTTGGGCTCAGGTCATGATCCCAGAGTCCTGGGATCGAGTCCCGCATCGGACTCTCTGCTCAGTAGAGAGCCTGCTTCTCCCTCTGCTTGTGCTCTTTTGCTCTCTGTCAAATAAATAAAAATCTTAAAAAACAAACAAACAAACAAACAAACAGAAAATAGCTAATGTTGGTCAGGACCTGAAGAAATTTGAGCCATTGTATATTTCTGGTGGGAATATAAAATTGCACAGGGTCATTGAAAATAAATTGTACAGTGATTCCTTAAAAAGTTAAACAGAATTATCCTATGATCCAGCAATTCTGCTTTTGAGCATACACTCAAAAGAAGTGAAAGCAGCGATTCAAACAGGTATTTGTATACCCATGTTCATAGTCGCATTTTCACAATAGCCAAAAGGTAGAAACATACAAATGTCCATCATCAGATAGCTGGATAAAAAAAATGTGGCATATGCATACAGTATAACATTTTTAGCTTTAAAATGGAAGGGAATTTTAACACAGGCTACAGCATAGATAAACCTTGAAGACATCATGCCAAGTGAAATAGGCCTGTCACTATGGACAAATACGTGATTCCTCTTCTAAAAAGTTCTAGAGTAGTCATATTCACAGAGATAGAAAGTAGAATGGTGATTGTCAGAGGCTGGGGAAAGGGAGAGTAGGGGTATCAGTATTTACTGGATGCAGTATTTCACTTGGGGAGGATGAAAAAGTTTTGGAGTTCGATGGTTCGATAGTTGCATAACAATGAGAATATATTTAATGGTACAGACTGTATAATTAAAAATGATAAAAATGGCAAATTTTATGTTATGACTATTTTACCACAATTAAGGAAAAAAACACTATAGTTAAGATTTAAATAGACATTTCACCGAAGAGTATGTATTCTCTTGGGCTAATAAAGCATGGGAAAAGATTGTTAATTCATTAGTCATTCAGGAATGGGATACTACTGCACAACTACTAGACAGTATTGAGTGTTGGCAAAGGATGTTAGAGAAAGTGGAGGCCTTATACACTGGTGGTGGAATTGTAAAGCATGTAGTCATTTTTTGAAAAATTGGCAGTTCTTAAGATGGAAGTCATAAACTTATGATATGACTCAGCATTTCCACTCCTAGGTAACTACAGAAGAGAAATATGTTCATACAAAGACTTGAAAGCAAATGTTCCTACTACCATTATTCATAATAGTGGAAACAGCCCATTATTCATTCACTGGTGATTGGGGAAACCAAACATTTATATATACACACAGTGAAATACTGTTCAGCATTAAATGGAATGAACTGATAACGTTCTACAGTATGGATGAGCTTCAGTATATTATGCTAAGTGAGAGAAGCTAGAGAACAGACTACATGATACAGTTTCTAGAAAAGGCACATCCCTAGAGACAGTTAAATCAGTGGTTGTTGGGTGGGGAGTGTGAGTATGAGAGGGATTGATGGGCATGAGGGTGATCTTTGGAGATAATGGAAATGTTTTAAAACTGACTTGTGATGGTTGCACAACTGAATTAATTTACTAAAAATCATTGAAATTAAAGTTTAATAAGGGGTTTTAGAAGGTACGCTTGTGTGTATCTGGGAAGGTCAGAGAAAGCATCATCCAGAAAGCATTGGCTTGAGTGGAGGGTTAAAAACAGGGTTAGAGGGGCACCTGGGTGGTTCAGTGGGTTAAAGCCTCTGCCTTTGGCTCAGGTCATGATCCAGGGTCCTGGGATCAAGCCCCGCATCGCATCGGGCTCTCTGCTTGGTGGGGAGCCTGCTTCCCCCTCTCTCTCTGCTTCCCTCTCTGCCTGCTTGTGATCTCTGTCTGTGAAATAAATAAATAAAATCTTAAAAAAAACAAAACAAAAACAAAACAACAAGTTTAGGAAAGAGTGGATAGCACATATAGAGATCATTGTGAACCAGTGTGAGAAAGCATGATTTCAGGGAGTTATCTGAGGCTTCTTGTCTAGTTGCAGCATGAAATTTGAGGCTGGGACTGTCAGAAGATAAAGCTAGGAGTAAATTTAAAGTGAAATGAGCCTACTTGTAAAGTGATGGATCTAAGCTGTTGGTAATAACCTGGCAAGAGTTTTAGAGTATTACCACAGACTTACTCTTGGTATGCTTTTGTATTCACAAAGTTTAACACAGTGTTGAAAAATGATCCGAAGAGAGAATATTTAAAACTGAGATGAGATGTTTTGCTACTCTTGAACAAAATCCTGGTACTTCTAGGGTATTGCATTCTATTTATTTTTCAAGACCCAGGTAATGTTAGCTATTTCTGCTGTATCTCATCTAATGCCTCTTCACCCCTACCTCTTGCAGAGTCTCTTCTGTTTCTCAATGAGTGTTAGGACACTTCTGGTGTGGTACCGTAATGCTTTCTTATGAAATTTTTAAGATCCTTGACAGCAGGAAGTAATTGTATTTCCTTCAAGTTTGTAATGGCAGGATTTGGCATTATATTTAGCACACCATGGGCATTCAGTGGTAAATTTGCTTTGTAGAGCTTTTGAGGAAGGACCAGTGAAGCATAGATCAAAGGGTTGGGGGGAATTTTACATGAAAGTAGTCTACAAAAAAAATATTGGAAGGGCACATGGTGAAATTTTTATAAATTCTTAAAGGATTTGGCTTCGTGTTGAGGTAAATAGTTCCCCATCCAAATTTTGAATTCTACTTTTCATTCTTTTCCGTGTTAGAATTTTAGAGTTGGAAAAGGCCTTTAGAAATTACATAATGTAGGGTTGTTTTTTTTTATTTACTTTGTGATCTTTAGCCAATTACATAAACCTTTTCAAGTTTAAGTTTTCTCAAGTATAAAATGAAGGACTCCTATATATACTTCATTGTTCTAAAGATTGAAATATTTAGAAATTTTTAGTCTTCAATCCAGTAAGTACTTAGACATAACAAAGAATGAATTATCTAATGTTTATCATAAACGTGTGACTAAATTTGGGCTAGGATCAAATGTTTCAAATTTTGATCCAGTGTTTTCTCATTGTCTTGTAGTTGGTTCTTCTTTCTATATTAGTTACCTTTTCCCATTTTCATTTGCAGTTGCCATTTTGATCTAGGGGAAGGAAATTGCAAACTTTACTCATTGATTCCATGCTAATTACACATTAGTATGTCCCAGTCATTGTGGTAGCTGTAGGAAAACGGATGAATAAGGGATAGTCCCTGTTCTCAGGGAGTTTGGTGTCTAGAAGTGGAATACAGACCTTCTAGGAAAACATAAAAATTGAAGTGTGTAGAATTAATGTGGATGATGAGGTTTTAAGCAGCCTGTCTTGCAAGGGGGACATCTGGGGTCAAAGGCTCTATAGAGGAGGTAAACAAAGGAGAGTATGTAATCATCAGTGCGAGGAATTGAGGGATGTGAGAATGACTGGCTTAATATTGCTTGGGAGTTCTGCGTGGAAGGTGGTGTTACTATGGAGCGTTCTGGGGAGAAACTGAAGGTTTAGTTTATTTGCAGTGAAACCAGGATTCCGGAAGATGCAGTGGAATAGACTTGGGTTGAAAAGAGCCCAGGAAAGGAAATCACTGAATAGGAAGTACACAGAAATAATGTACAAGAAGGCGGTGTTGTTAGCATCCTTCCAGCTCTCTAGTGTAGATTCTAGGTCATTCCTTTCTAGCTCTTATGCAAGAAGGCCTTTGAAATTTGCCATCTAACTGTTATAATTGGTTATCCTTTCTGCTATTATTTGTTGACTCTTCCAGAGATAGTATAATGTATTAATAACTTGGGCAACTGGTCATTCTGCCATTACAGATTAGACAATGAGGTTGAATCTCTCAACAGCATAGCCTTAGGACTAGGTTAACTAACCCCACGTGAACCCCACATGAATAAAAATTAAAGATTGTATTGGAAGTTGAAGAAATTGTAGTTTGGTATAATAAGTATACTTTTAATTCTCTACATATTTAATGTCTTTGTGTGTATGTGTGTAGGTTAAATGTATCTTTAGAATACAGTATGAAGAGGTCTTGTATATTCAAAGGCCTATTGAAGAAGACAGAAGAAAATTTTTCCAAGAATTGATTCTCAATCAGGCATCAATGGCTCCACCACGGAGGAAACACACTGGTAAAGTTCCCAAAGCCTTTAGGGAAATGGGGGAAGGGGATGGGGAGTGGAATTAAGAAATGCCCTTTCTGGGCGCCTGCGTGGCTCAGTTGGTTAAGCAACTGCCTTCAGCTCAGGTCATGATCCTGGAGTCCTGAGTTTGAATCCCACATCAGGTTCCCCCTTCTCTCCAGGGAGCCTGCTTCTACTCTCCCTCTGCCTGCCACTCCTGCTGTGCTCTCTTTCTCTTTCTCATTCTGTCAAATAAATAAATAAAATCTCTTTAAAAAATGCCCTTTCTCTGTGAAGTATGTAAACCTGGCGTTTCACACACCTGTACCCCTGGGGATTAAAATATATTATATGTTTATTAAAAATAAAATAAAATTAAAAAAAAAAGAAAGAAGAGAAAAAAAAAAGCCCTTTCTTGTCACTTTAAAAAAAAATTTTTTTGTGTGGAAGTAAAGTCAGTTTTTTAGATTCTTCTCATTAGATGGACACATTTTCTTTGGATGGAAATTTCTCTTTAGATGGAGAGGCAATTGTGTTTACCTGACTTGAGATTATGAAGTACAGCCTCATAGTTACAGCTTTACTAAAAAGCGACTGTTAATGAAGTCTTCTTATCATTTCAGTTCAGGTGCTCTGGTAGATTTCACATTCTGAGGCTCAAAAAGTCTTCAATTCTGTTCTGTTTTAGTTCAAGTACAGAGGACTTGAACAATAATTTTGAGAACACTGGGTGGTGTGCTGATTACTTTGTAGGTGTGATGGGTCAAGAGATGATCAGAATGTTTGCCTTTTCTGGTTTATTTATTTTTCACATTTTTATTGAGTACCTATTCTGTTAGGTATCTTATGGTAGGAACTTGGAAACCCATCATGACTTTAAGTATTAGAATTTTCTTGGATTTGGCTTAGTAGCATAATATTTCAAATTTCAGCCCCTTGACTTAAATGAGGAATGCATTCTAAGTCGCTTAAGAGACTCTTTCTAGTCTTAAAAATGTATAAAAGATGAGGTCTTCTTTGTAATCTTTCAGCCTCTTCTTGAAAATAGCAATCCTGTTACAAGTTTTTAAGTGTCTTTGCCATCATTCTATCTTTATGTTTCTCATGTGGTTATTGGAGGATATTAAATACATTTCTACCCCTTCCAAGTCCTTGCTTTTCTGAATTCTACTTCTGTTTTTTATTGATTATCTTTCCAACACGTCAGTCATTTAATTGTTCTTTAGTGACTCATTTCCACATTTTCTCAGAGTTCTAAAAATGAGCATCTATCAAATGGCTGAAGTTGTGGGGTTTTTTCCCCCTAGAAACCTTGGGAAATTAAATATGGAAGTTATACCTTCTGATTATTGGTTGTTCCCTCCCGTTAATCTAAATAAGTTTTCAAAATATTTCATTATGAAAATGATTCATTTTATCTTGCATATTCCAGATACATTTTAGTCTCATTCATAGATTGAATTTTCTGTGTTAAGGATTAACATAATTCTTTTTCTTTTTGAGTTGCTTCTATTTACTTTCATTTTTCATCTTAGGGGCTATTGGGAAATCAGCCATAATCCTTAAAAGTTTAATCCTGAAATTCAGTGTGATACTGGGAAAGTCTTTTAAGGAATTAGGGAATAATGTGTTTAGGAAAGTTAATACTTTACCTTTTGAGATTTTTGTTTGTTTTAGGGTAGATAGTGAATATTATAGATTTTATATATAACACTAGACTGGATTTTCTATCTTATTCATGTTTTGGGGATTCTTCTTCTAGTCCCTCCCCCCCCTTTTTTTTTTGAGGGAAAGAGAGGGTAGGGAGGGGCAGAGAGAGAGGGAGAGTCTTGAGCAGGTTCCACTGCACAGCACAGAGCCCCACACAGGGCTCGATCTCATGATCCTGAGATATGAGCTAAGCTGAAGTCGAGAGTCAGGTAAACGACTGAGCCATCCAGGTGCCCCCAGTTTGTAATTTTTTTTTTTGCTCCCTGCGCAGGTACATGCCATTCACTACCCCTACTATGTTGTATTAAGAATATGAATAGAGGACTTGTCTAAAATTAGAACTTTTGGGAGGGGGAAGGACCAGAGAATGGTTACTTGCCTATTTCACTTTCATGCAAATAAGGCAACCCCATTTTGAGAAGAGGGTTTTTAAACAACATTGACTTTAAGCAAATCAGCATATAGTTCTTCACCTAAAGATATTTTTGTTGATTTGAAATAGTTCTAGTAAGTTTTATGTAAATCATATTTCAAAATCAAATTATTTAAAATCATATATATCATTTGCCATTTAAAGGAGTCCTACTATGAATTGTTTTATTAAATCTATTCTCTAATGTACTGTTACTTTCCATTCACATTTTTACTTACTGGCTTTACAGGTGGTTTGTATGTACTTGGAATTCTTTTTTGAGTGAATGCCAGAAAAATAATTGCTGTCCTGGATCTGTTGGAATCTTAACATTTTCTTCTGTTTTCTTTAGGTCTTTGTGCTATGGAAGTGCTTCCCCTTGCACTACCTTCTCCACCTCGTCAGTTATCAGAATCAGAAAAAAACCGGATGGAGGACCAGGAGGAAAATACTTTAAGAGAGTTGCGGTTGTTTCTCAGGGATGTAACCAAGAGGCTGGCCACAGATAAACGCTTTAACATCTTCAGCAAACCGGTGGATATTGAAGAGGTCTTGTTTCAGTAGTGTGCAAACAGTGAAGTTGAACTGGCTAAAAGAAAAAAATGTTGACATCTTTTTTTGGAAGGAAAAAAAACAAAGGCATGGATGAATATTACCCCTAGCCTGTAAAATTTTAATCCATGTGATAACTACCGATGTCATCAGCAAAAATCTGGTGACTTTTGGATGAAAATAGTGACCAATTTGTATGTCCTCTTAATTAGTATTGATCTTTGTGATCTCTATCTCTTCAGTTTAAGAAGAGGATTAAAAGTTACTTTAGTGAAATGTCCATACTAGACTATTTTTATTCCAGGATAAATCTTGCTCTTAAAAAGTATATTGGTGTTAACCAACCAATACCAATTAATTTTGGCATTTTCCAAATTATGTATACTTTAGCGAAAGTGGTGGCAAAGAAACCTGAAATTTATCTTTCATATTTTGGAAATGCCTGTGACTAAAAGATGCTGTTTGAAGTTAAGTATATCCTGTGTAACTAAAATTGTTTTTCCCTGCAAGGATTTTTCTCTGCTCCCAGTGGAAAATTTCTCACTTTTTATGTGTATTGTTTTGTGTCCTTGTGGGAGCATGGTTTGTGATGATAAGAAAAGAAATTTTCCATTTGGAATCTACTATAATACTGTAGATGAAATTTTTTTTGTTTTGTTTTGTTTTTGTTTTTGTTTTTTTTTATCCTGGGATAATGTAGTGTGTGGATGAACACAATATAGTCTTTACTGACCTTCTTCTTATAGTTCAGACTCCATGTTTGAACAGCTTTGGTGTTGTTGGTTTTAAGTTTTTTCTTCCATCTTTTTTTTTTAATTTGAATTATGAAATGATTCATAGTTTAATGTTGTGTCCTTGTTGTGAAATCTGTACTTTTGGACCTGAGCAGATTCCTTTGGAATCATTACGTCATCTATGACCAGAAAGAATAAGCTAGCATTATGGGTTTTTTCCCCTCTGAAAGTAGCTATTTTTCCATTTTTGGTTTTTGTTTGTTTTTTGGAGTAAAGGGACTGTCTGTAACTTTATTTGTATATTTTTATTTATCCACAATACATAGTTTTATCCACTGATCCTTTTAACAACCTCACAAGGTCATTATTATTCTTATGTTGCAGCTCAGGAAACTGAGGCTCCTAGGCAAGCGACATAGCCAAGACTGAAAGATTTTTTGAAATTCAAAGTCCACATTCCTTACATTATATCACAGCTATAGCTTAAATCTTTTTCTACTGAAAAGACAGGAATTGCCTAATTTGCTTTAGCAATTAATACATAACATTTTACATTTTTGGAACATTTTTCCCCTCTTAGTGTTACCAGATAATCTTAAAACTGTCAGACTACTTTAAAGATTATTTTAGATGTTTATTTTTATTTGAAATTGGGTATGGGTCTCTGACAATTAAATTTTTTTTTTTTTAAGGTTTTATTTATTTATTTGACAGAGAGACAGTGAGAGAGGGAACACAAGCAGGGTGAGTGGAAGAGAGAGGAGAAGGCCCCCCACCAAGCTGGGAGCCTGACACAGGGCTTGATCCCAAGATCCTGGGATCATGACCTGAGCTGAAGGCGGAAGCTTAACGACTGAGCCACGCAGGTGCCCCTCTGACACTTAATTGATAAGGGCTTGACTTCAAGTCAACCTACTCTACTGGGAGTGAACCAGTTTTGCCCTTCCCCCAGAGAACTCTCTTCATTCTAAACAGAAGAAATGATCAGATTTCAAATGCCATCTGTGGTAGAATAAAAGTTTTATAAAGGGTGGTAAGGCATTGGAAGGGAATAGAAAATGTTGATTAGATAAAACTTTTATTCAAGGGTTATGTTTTCTTATTTTCTGTTTTATTCTTTTTTTAATGTTCATTCTGCTTCTGGTGCTTTGCTCTTAAAGCTGAAAACAGAGGTCTCTCTGAAGCATGAAGGGAAAACAAGATACCTTTTTTTTTTTTTAAACATTTTATTTATTTGAAAAAGAGAGAGCAGGGGTAGGGGGGTGAGGAAGGGAAAGGGTAAAGGGAGAGGGAGAAGCAGACTCCCTGCTGAGCAGGGAGCTGGACTCAGGCTCATCCCAGGACCCCTAGATCATGACCTGATCCAAAGGCAGATGCTTAACCAACTGAGCCATCCAGGTGCCACACAAGATAATATTTAAATAACCTAAAAAATAAAAATTTATATTCAGATGATGAATTTGACATGTCTAAAAACTTTGTGGAATTCCAAAGCAGACTTCAGAGAAAACAGAAGTTTAGAAAATAAACATTGAACTTAAAATTAGATATTGGAGCAAAAATTTTATAATCTTCAGTAATGTAAATTTTTAGAAAATGTGTAATAGTGAGAGAGAAAGTGAGCATGAGTGGAGGGGCAGGGCAGAGGGAGAGGGAGAAGCAGATGCTTAAACCAACTGAGCCACCCAGGCTCCCCCTATTATATAAATTTTTACAGTGCTTTGCAGTTAATAAACAGTTTGCATATGTACACAAGGCATGCCAAATGCCAGAACCAGGAATCTAATAAATATCTTCTGAGCTCTTATTTGTTCAGTATAGCTTCACTGCCTTCCCTATAAGGAAATTTTCAGCTCCTGGAAATTAAAAAATTATCACATGCCCACACAGTTACCTAAAAATTTTTAAAAAATGTATAAAATATGTATATGTTTGTGTGTGTATTTACAGTGGAGAAAAAGTGACCTTTTTTTCATAGAACAGAAATTATCCTAGCTCCAGAATTTGGTCCTGGATTAATTAGATGTTTCTAAGACTGCTTTTATATCAAACCTGATTATGTGATTTGAGAATTGCATTGGGGGAGGCAATAGGTAAATAGGTTGGTAGAGCTTTCTTAGTGGCTGAATGTTACAAAACATTGGGCAAATCCTTACTACCTCCTATTTTGAGTTATCTCCCAGAAAGTTGGCACATAGAGCACTTTTGCTTGCGAATTCATTTATCGTTAGGGAAGTCCAAGCAAATTTTTATTAGTCATTGAAGGCAATACTTATTTTTGTTGTATAATTGACTCAGAAAGTTTGTAATGACTCCAAAGGAGCAGAAAACACTTTCCATGAAATGATTCACCCTAGAAAATGAGAAAGAAAAAATATTTTTGTTTAAAGATATTAAAGAGATTTACGAGAGAACTTCTTTAGTAATATGAAAAATCTATGTTTCTTAATTTTCTTCAAAAAATTTCTTGAAGTAATATTTATTGATACTTATTGGGTGTTTTTATGAATACGTTTTCTTCTCAGGTAGATCCAGAGGATTGGGGTGGGGGGAAAAAGCTGACAAAATTGGCTTTTATATTTCAAAATGAGAAACATTTCAGTGTTTATTTGGAAATGACTTGAAACCAAAGCTTTCATGGAAAGTTGACTTCAAAGTAGTAACTTTAGTAGTATAAATTGTTCTATAACTTTATCCTTATTTGTAATTTTTAAGCTATTTATATTTAATTTTTAAATAACCACATGGTTTTGTGTTTTTCTGAGTAGGTCATATGAAATAGAAGTAATTTTCATTAAAATATCCTCTTTGTTTTAGGTTTCAGATTATCTTGAAGTAATCAAGGAACCAATGGATTTATCAACAGTAATAACTAAAATTGATAAGCATAATTACCTGACTGCTAAGGATTTTCTGAAAGATATTGACCTCATCTGTAGCAATGCTCTAGAGTACAATCCAGATAAGGACCCAGGAGGTAAGGAGGCTCTGGGCAAGATTCACTTTGGTGATCAATAAGATAATTGAAAGTGTAAATACTAAAGCATGCCCATGTTTAGGTAGATAAATTAGTTTTAAGGACATATTATTATATTTAGAAACTTCTTTATGAGGAACTCATACTTAAATGTAATTATTATTTTATTAAATTAAATAATGGATTTAAATTAGGATTTTATATTAGGTATTCTGTTCAGTGTTTAGTTTTTACTTTTTGTACTTAGATTCTTATTTTGTTCAGGTAGGGTGGAAAACTGAGTAATTGAGAATTGAATGTGAAATTTATTTGTTTAGTAAACAGCAGTGCTGATAAACACTGGGAATTCCAAATTGATGGGAACTCATTATAGGATAAGTTTATATAGTAAAAGACCCCTTTAGGGCGACAGCGTGTATTCTGTCGATTGTGGGTATTTTTAATGTTATTTTATTGTTTTGTTCCTAATCCCACCCTGTACTCAAATCTGTAGTCCTAGCTCTTTGAGTACCCTCCAGGAAGGACCTCTAGGAACATATCTGTAGTTAAAACAAGATGAATTGACTGATTCATTGTAACACGAAAGAATATATATCATTTGGAACTATATGGGATTTGAGCTTGTGCTGAGGATTTTGGAGAGGATTTAAGAAATGTCAGGCATTGTAGTAGATTGGATGCTCTTAGAAAGTGGGGGTAATTTTGTGATTAGGTATTTGAAGAACCTGAAAGGCAAGAAGAATGGAAGAATGGAAGAATGGAGCAAGGCTAAAACTGGGATGGGGAAACAGTCATTCATATTATCCAAGATAGGGTTATATTTGGTTATTTTTGTAGCTAGAACAATGTTCATGCTTTTGTCTATGTTTAGATATGATTGTGGAGTGCTCTTGATTTTATCTTGATTCATCATGGTCACCAAGTGGCCTTTTCTGATGTTGTGTTCTTAAAATTGTATATGTTTAATATGAGTACACCAAGGCCAGCTGATAGTGCCAGTTTCCATCTGACAGAGACTGTTATTCTTTCACTCTGCTGAGAATTCTGTTTCTTCAACAGGCAGTAGATAATTAAGATGCTTTTTACTTCTTTAACATTGATTTAACTTTCAGTTATCTCAAGATAGAATATAGTTTCTGCCTTGCTTCTGTATTCATGGGCACTTAGGCCACTTGTTAGAATGACCTGGATTTCTCACTTTCACATGAAATTATGTGTTTCTCATCTAAATTTAGACAACAGCATGTCATAGTCCCTAATTCCAAGTTTAGAGTCAGAATTACATTTTACATAGCTGTTAAGCTTTGTATTAGGACATTTGCCTCTTGTTTGTTTTTGTTTCTTTTGCTTCGTTTTGACTTTTTATCATATATGTTGTATAGAAAAATTAGTTCTAGAGATTAAAAACAAAGAAGATAATTAAAGTAACTTGTAATTGCATTACCCTGTGTTCTTTCTCTCTCACATACACAGATATATTGTATACGGAATACATACATGCATAATATTTTTACTAAGATGAGAACATAATTTTTGTGAACTTTGTCATTCATGTAGTATTTTGTGAAAAGTTTATGAGTTAATACATTTCTGCGACATTATTTTAATCACGTAGATGTACTGTTATAACTAATACCCTGTTGTTGGACATACTAGATTTTTTAGTTTTTTTCCTTTGTTATAACACTGATGAATATCTCTGTAGCATAAATCTTTTGCACATTCCTGTTTCCTTAGAATGAATTTTTTTTTTTGCTTAGAATGAATTTCTTAAAGTGGAATTTCTGAATCAAGGAATATATATCTATATCTACATACAGATATAGATATAGATATAGATATCTTCCTTCTAAGGCTTTTAATCTGTACTGTTAAATTTTTCCCACAATTTTTTCTTTTACCAGCAGCATCAGGGCCATTGTTAGCCAATATAACAATTTTGTGTGAGTGAGAGAATCCTCTTCTTCTGTGTAGATGGCATCCAGCAACCGGACCACACGTTTGGGTAGTGAAGAATGGGCTGGATGTCAGCTTCATTTAATTTCTTTGCTGGGGCCCTTGGTGAGGGTACAGTCTGCACAAATGTGTATAGTAGCCTTGACCAAAGTATGAAAGTACTTGAGTGCCTACATTGTGTCTTAGTTTTCAAGATACAGAGGTTGTAGGAGGTAATAAGAGCTTGGGCTTTGGATTTATACCTAAGTGTTAGTCCCAGTTCTGCTATTACCTAGTTCATTAACATGATTGAGTTTAGTCCTTCACATTTTAGTATCTCTATCTGCAAAATAGGGATAATTGAAGTATTCTTCTCATTGGGGTGGTTGTATGGGTTAAATGAGAAAATGTATTAGGTTAAATCTTACGGAACTACCGTTTTCATATGGTTCAACCTAAATATATTAAGCCCTTAGCATAATGCCTAAGACTTGTTAAGTGTTCCATAGAGGTTAGTAGTTCATATTTTTATTTTTGTTATCATCATTAGTTTATTTAAATTGTACCTTAATTTTTCATAAAGTCGTTGATTAGCGGGTACCTGTGTATTAAATTCCCTGGACCACATTTAGGAAAAAATCTATGGACTGATAGTGAAAAATAAATTTGAATGGTTAGAGAAAGCCAGTTGAGGTCACTCCAAATTTCCCACTCATGTTACTTAATTACAACCACATTGGGTTAATCATAAAGGTCAATCTGGTCAATTCAGATTTTTCACCCTATGTTACTTAATTATAACCACATTGAAATAATACTACTTTTGAGGAAGAAACCATGTTTTTTGGTGCATAATAAGCTTTTCCTATCTGATGCAGTTGTATAATCAAAGAATAAGGCTCTATCTCACAGAGTTGACATGTACACTTATAACTTTCTTTCTTCACTGTTTTAGATGCAAAGAGTGCAAAGATATAATTCAAAAGCACGATTTTGGCTCTTAGATTATTTCGTATCTTTAAGTTAAGAGGCTTATTTTTTTCTTAGCAGCAGAACCACTTGTTATGTATTAGGAAAACAACCTCAGGGTCCGTTGTGTAGCAAGTGGAAATTACATGAGTGTTGTATTACTTTTACAAGCTCCCATGAGTATTTGGAAGCTTACAGTGTTCTGTTTTGCAGAACTCTTGGCCATTTGGGAAAAAAACTAGCATATACATAGAAGACAAAAGCCAGTATTTTGAAAGCTATCCATGTTGCCTAAGTGTTTACCCAAATTCTCTCCCTTGAGGATGATGTGGACAGAAATTAAATACGTTAGCCAGAAGGATTTTAACTTGTAGTTCTAAATGTAACTAGTATCTCAGATATTTGACCCTAATTACTATCTTATGGATCTGTATATGTTAAGCCATTCCCCATTCTTTGTCTTGTAGACATCACATTCTCTAGCCCCCAGTCTCATTCACAAACAGACCATTATTGAGCTCATTTAGCTGAAAGTTCAGACTTAGTCTTGTAGTCTTCTCAGAATCTTCTGTTTTGTACCAGTTTGCTTAGGAATAAAGCTCACAGCTTTACCCTAGCTTTTGGAGCCCTCTGTGGGCTTCAGCCAAACCCATTAATATTTTCTATTAGTGTTTGTGAGTACCATGTACTAGTTACTGAACCAGGTGCTTAGAATACAAAGATGATTGTGACCGTCCTTGCCTCTTAACGGTAGAGATACTCAGATGTAATACATGTTGAATAACTGCTCTGAGGCAGACATTATGCTATGTGTTATGGTATTAGTTTGAGAGAGTTTTCATAACAAAATGCTATGGACTAAAAGAGGCTTAAAGAACAGAAATTAATTTTCTTACAGTTCTGGGGGCTCAAAGTCCTAAATGAAAGTGTCAGCAGGTTTGGTTTTTCTTGAGGCTTCTCCTTGGCTTGCAGATGGCTACCTTCTTGCTGTGCCCTCATGTGGTCATTTTTCTTTGTGCACAAACCCTTGGTGTCTCTTTATCCAAATTTCCTCCTCTTATATAAGGACACAGATTGGATTAGGGCCTATTCATACAACCTTATTTTACCTTAATTACCTCTTTAAAGGCTCTACTTATTTTTATTTATTTTTTTAAAGATTTATTTATTTATTAGAGAGTGCGAGAGCAGGAATGAATGGGAGAGGAACAGAGGAAGAGGGAGAGAAATCCTCAAGCAGAACCCCTCCCCACCCCACCTCGAGCACGGAGCCCATCATGGTGCTCAATCCCAGAACGCTGAGAATGTTACCTGAGCCAAAATCAAGAGTTGGATGCTTAACAGACTGAGCCATCCAGGTGCCCCTGCAATTATAATAGGTTATTAAGGTATAGAGATAGCATAGAGGTAGCAATTACAAATTTGTCTTGAAGTGACCACAGATTATTATAATGCAGTTTTATAAGGTCTCTGTTAGAAATATGTACACAGTGTGAATAGAGCACAGAGGAGAAGACACTACCCAGAAATGACTAAGGTTAGGAAGGGCATTCATTCCAGGCTGAGAGAAGTAGTGTACAAAATTATAAAAAGAAAGTGAATGTGGCTGGAGAATAGGGTGGGATAGTGTGGAATAGGGTGTAAGAGTGAATGGAAATGAATTGATTCCCCTTCTCACCAAGTCTCCATTTACTGAGCATCCATGTATGAGATATTCTCTTACGGATAAATTGTGGTCCGTGCTGGAAATGTACAGCTCTGGCCTGGAAGATGCCTAAAGCCTATGTAGTAGGCTTAGTGAGATTGAACACAGAGAGCTTAGTGACAGATTGATTAGATGTGACTGACAGAAATCGAGAATGACTTCTGAGTTTGTGGTCTGAGTGGTTAAGGACTATGAGAAGGAAACCAGTGGAGGAACAGGTTGATGGGCATTATGCTATATTTAATTTCGGACGTGTTACCATGAGTTAACTTCTGGTGCACTCAGATAAAACAGATATTGCAGAGTAGTAGTTGTGTATACAGTTCTGGAGCTTGGGAGACATTTGGGCGAAAAACTTGGTTGGAGTTATCAGCGTGTAGGAGTGAATGAGATCATAGAGGTGGTATATGGGATGAGGAGAGAGAAGCCTAGGAGGAATCCTCTCCTAGGAAATTTAGGTCCCATTTCTCAGTTTAGGTCGAGTCTTAACTGTTGGAACTTATGGTACCTTTGTTAAATGTATTGCCCTTCTTGGGAGAGTGTACAGCTTTTTCTTTGTAAACCCGTTTTATTGAGGTGTAAGTTACATAGAGTACATTGTTTTTTAAAACTACATGTATCTTTTAAAATCCACTTACCCTTCAAGGAATATTAAAAGCTACATTCATGAAAGGTTGTTTTTTTTTTTATAATGTCCTTCCAGTTATAAGTAATCCCTTCATCTTGGAATCATAGCACTGTGTAACTTTTCTGAGACACTTTTTACCTACCTCTCCACCACCTGCTCCCTTGGCCCGAGGTGGTTACTTGTTCATATATCCTTATACCTTGTGTTCGCCTCTAAGCTGATTGGGAACAGGATCTGTACAGGTGTATGTATGGAGCATGTTTTTAATAAATGTGGCCAGTGAGTAAATTTCATCAGTTGTTCTCTTGTTAGGTACTAACTGAAGGAGTTTCAAATTACATAGAAATTATAAAGTGGAGACATTATAACATAATGGAGATATGAGCCAGTAAATACATGAAATATCTTTTTTATGAAATAATTTGAGATGAAAAATGATCCCACAAAAATTAGTTTTGCTTAAAATGTTAATCTTTCTTAATAATTTTATGGGAAAAGAACAGCTAATGTACTTCTGTTTGCCAAAATATAAAAGATACACTGATGCATTGATAATAGTTACTACATTTATAAAGGCAGTGATTCTTTTTTTAAATTTTATTTTATTTAAATTCAGTTAATTAACATATGGTATATTATTAGTTTCAGAGGTAGAGGTCAGTGATTCATCAATTGTATATAACACCCAGCGCTCATTATATGCTGATCACAGTTACGTTACCCTACCCCCCCCACCTGTCTCTCCTTCAACAGCCCTCAGTTTGTTTCCTATAGTTAAGAGTTTCTTATGGTTTGTCTCCTTCTCTGATTTCATCTTATTTTATTTTTCCCTCCCTTCTCCTCTATGCTACTCTATTTTGTTTCTTAAAGTTCACATGTGGGTGAAGTCATATGATAGTTGTCTTTCTCTGATTGACTTACTTTGCATTATACTTACTAGCATTATACCCTCTATACTAGCATTATACCCTCTAGTTCTAGGCATGGTGGAATGGTAAGATTTCTTTCTTTTTTTTTTTTTTTTTTTTGATGACTGAAAAATATTCTATTTTACACAGACACACACACACACCCCACATCTTCTTTTTTTTTTTTTTTTTTTGGCATGGGCATTGCCGGCTGAGGCTTTATTTGGGACAAGACACTCGAATTGGCTTTTAGTTGGAGGCATGGACAAGAGGGGGTACCCAGGGCAGCAGACTCCCCCCAGGGGCAGGCTGAGGACTGGGGCTGAGTCTTAGGTGGGTCTCCTGTTCCCAATGCTCCCCTACACAGCTCCTTCCCCCAAAGGCTCTATGGCAGCCACGAGAGCGGGGAGGCTGGGTGGCACCACAGTGGTTGTTCACTTGGACAGGACATCAGATGACTCGGACACCAGCTTCCCGTCACGGGTCTCAATCTTCTTCACCACCACAGCCTTGGAGGAGCTGCCACGGTTGAAGGACCCGGAGGGGCCAAAGCTGGACTGAAAGGAGCTTAGGCCATAGTTGAGGCCAGGGCTTGGGAGGCCCCCATAGGTCGAGCTCAGGCCACCTGAGAAGCTGCTGGTGGTCTTAGTATGGATACTCATGTTCTGCATCCCAGACTCCAGCCGGCTCTCCTCGCCCTCCAGCAGCTTGCGGTAGGTGGCAATCTCAATGTCCAGGGCCAACTTGACGTTCATGAGCTCCTGGTACTCACGCAGCTGCCGGGCCATGTCCTACTTGGCTCGCTGCAGGGTGGCCTCCAGCTCAGCCACCTTGCCATTGGCGTCCTTAATGGCCAGCTCCCCATGCTGCTCAGCATCAGCAATGGCAGCCTCCAGGGCAGCCCTCTGGTTTTTGAGGGCCTCGATCTCAGCCTGGAGTCGGCTGATGCTCCGATTCACCTCAGAAATCTCCGTCTTCGTGCGATGGAGGTCATCCCTGTGCTTCCCAGCCAATGTCTGCAGCTCCTCGTACTTGATCTGGTACATGGTCTCAGCCTCAGCCCAGCTCCAGTTGGCGATGTCCTCATACTGGGCCTTGACCTCGGCGATGATGCCATCCAGGTCCAGGGAGCGGCTGTTGTCCATGGATAGGACTACAGACGTGTCCGAGATCTGGGACTGCAGCTCACGGATCTCCTCTTCATACAGCTGCCTTAAGAAGTTGATCTCGTCAGTCAGCCCTTCCAGGCGGGACTTGAGTTCTACCTTGTTCATGTAAGCTTCGTCCACATCCTTCTTGATGAGGACAAATTCATTCTCCATGTCTGCACGCTCTTTGACCTCCTCCTCATATTTATTCTTGAAGTTCTCCACCAGCCCCAGCATGTTGCCAAGCTCCACCTCCAGCTTCAGCTTCTCCAGGCCCAGGGTGTCCAGCTGCTGCCGGAGGTTGCTGATGTAGCTCTCGAACATGTTGTCTATGTTGCTGCGCGCGGTCTTCTGCTGCTGTAGGAGGCTCCACTTGGTCTCCAGAACTTTGTTCTGCTGCTCCAGGTGCCTCACCTTGTCGATGAAGGAGGCAAATTTGTTGTTGAGGGTCTTGATCTGCTCCTTCTCCTGGGTGCGCACAGCTTGGAAGTTGGGATCCACTTCCAGCTTAACGGGGTTCAGCAGGCTCTGGTTCACTGAGACGGCCGTGATGCGCCCCATACCCCCGGCCCCGCCGCCGTAGGCCCCGACCACACTCATGCTGCTGTTCAGGCCCCCCCGGAAGCTGCCGCCCACCCGGGAGAAGGCGGACGAGCTGATGCAGGAGCCAGGCCCGCTGGTGTAGGAGCGGCTGCTGAAGGCCCGGGGACCGGAGGTGGACACCTTGTAGGACTTCTGGGTCACCCTGACGGACATGGTGGAGGCCGGATTGGAGGCTGGAGTAGAGGCGAGTAGGCTGAACCTGACAGAGGTTCTACAAGGGGCCGAGAAGCTGCTTCTAGGTCCCACATCTTCTTTATCCATTCATCTCTTGATAGACGTTTGGGCTCTTTCCACAGTTTGGCTGTTGTGGACATTGCTGCAACAAGCATTGGGGGGCAGGTGCCCCTTCAAATCACTGTGTAGCCTTTGGATAAATAGTAGTACAGTTCCCGGGTCATAGAGTAGTTCTGTTTTTAACTTTTTAAGGAACCTCCATATTGTTTTCCAGAGTACCTGTACCAGCTTGCATTCCCACCAACAGTGTAAGAGGGTTTCCCTTTCTCTGCATCCTTGCCAACATCTCTTGTTTCCTGACTTGTTATTTTAGCTATTCTGACTGGTGTGAGGTGGTATCTCATTGAGATTTTTGGGTTTTTTTTTTTTTTAAGATTTTATTTATTTATTTGACAGAGAGAGAGAGAGAGAGATCACAAGTAGGCAGAGAGGCAGGCAGAGAGAGAGGGGGAAGCAGGCTCCCCGCTGAGCAGAGAGCCCTATGTGGGTCTCGATCCCAGGACCCTGGGATCATGACCTGACCGGAAGGCAGAGGTTTTAACCCACTGAGCCACCCAGGCGCCTCCTCATTGAGATTTTGATTTGTATTTCCCTGATGCTGAGTGATGTTGAGCATTTTTTCATGTGTCTGTTGGTCATTTGCATGTCTTCTCTGGAAAAATGGCTGTTCATGTGTTCTGCTCATTTCTTGACAGGATTATTTGTTTTTTGGGTGTTGAGAAAAGTAGTAATTCTATTAATTTTATAGATGCTCATCAGTTTGCCCCAAAAATGCAGGTGGTCCTACCTTTATTTTATAGATATAAGGGGGTTAAGGCTCAGAGTTTATGTACTTAGTGTGCATATCCACAAATCTTACATGGCACAACTGAATGGATTGAGTTCTGTCCTCAGAGCCAGTGTGTGTGGTTTTTTGTTGTGCTTATATCACTTTCATATTACATGGATTTTGAGATTCTTAAGATCATAAAGTATGAGACAAAAGAAGTAGTAAATACATAACTACATTTTAAAACAAGGATTTTAAGTCTGATGTCCATGAGAGTCTATAGAACAACATCTGAAATTGTATACATGTATAATTTTTCATTTTCATCACATGCTTATAAGGATCTAAGATTACCCCCTCCCACCTTTCAAAAAAATGAAGTTTGAAGACATGACATCTGTTCTTATATGTTCTATAAGCTTATGATTCTTTGCTGTGTATAAATATAGACACAATTCTAAGCTAAGAATGATTAAAAATAATTACAATGATAGGCACATGAAAAATACTATTTCCTCATAAATGCAGATGCTCTTCAGAATAAATTCCGTATCCTTCAGACCAGTGGGAAATTTTTATGGTTCTTTTTTTCATTCATGCGTTCATTCAGTCATTCATTCATTTCCCATTTAAGTGTGGATGGAGTATGGATTGGAGGTATACATTTAAAAAGAAAGACCACTGAGTTATTTTAGAGTGATAATGTGCCAGATACATGGCTTTATATTTTCACTTATCTCTTTCTTTTTCTTTTTCAAGCTGGGGTAGAAAGCCAGTGGCAGAAAATTGTGGTATCACATGCACCACAAACATTGTATTATCAGCTTGAAAGTATAGCTACTTCTAAGGACGTTTAATTTAGGTTTTTACGTGTAGTAGCTAAAATTTGGAGCAACTTAAAACTTCTAACAGTAGAGCAGTAGTTTTGAAAAAATAAGGTACATTCTAGTTTGGATTTTTACACAGCATTATGGTTTGGTTCTCAAAGAATATTTGAAAGTTACCAGGAAACTTCTGATTTTGTCTATGATGGGGTAAAAGAAACTGAATTTTCCCTTCTACCTGAAACAGTGAAAGAAACTGAACAAAATGTGTGAAAAACAATTTTGAAGTCATTGGATGTCAGGAAATGAAGGATAGTGTTCCCCAAAAGATGAGAAACAAATAAGTTGAGCACTGTAGTTGCTTGGAGAATTTCCAGACTCTGGTACAGGAAGAAAGAGCCCAGGCAGGACCTGGAAGTCTACCTGAATTACAGAGACAGAGCTGGGAATGTAAGGAGGTCAAAGTAGGTGGAGTTCTCAGGGCAGAAAGAAAGCTGCACAGAGAGCACTCTGGAGATCTGCAGAAGATCCTCCTCCTGTCTTGAGTTGAACACTGGTGTATACATGGGAGGAAACTGTCTGAGACCAGAGAAAAGAAATACTCCTTGAACTCAAGGAGGGCTGGCAGTAGTGCAGCAAATGGTTAGAGCTAATAAACCAACAAGGAGATAAAATGGGATCAAATATAAGTACGCATCCAAAAGAAGTAAGAGAAAGGAGGAGAAGGGAACAAAGAGCAAATGGAACAAGTGGAAAATAAATAGCAACCTTACAAATAATAACATAAGTTACAGTGAAAGTAAATGGTCTATTTTGGCATAGTCTCAGTAGCTTAATTTTGCTTTTGTTTGCCTTCCCTGAGGAGACCTACCTAGAAAAATGTTGCTAAGGCTAATGTCTGGGAAATTACTGTCTGTGTTCTCTTCTAGGAATTTTATGCTTTCAGGTCTCACACTTAAGTCTTTAATTAATGCATTTTGAGTTTGTTTTTGTGTATGATGTAAGAAAGTGGTCCAGTTTCATTTTTGTGCATGTGGCTGTCCAGTTTTCCCAACACCATTTGTTGAAGAGACTGTCTTTTCCCCATGTATATTCTTGTCACTTTTGTCATAGATGAATTGCCCATGTAAGCGTGGGTTTATTTCTGGATTTTCTATTCTGTTCTGTTGATCCGTGTGTCTGTTTTTTTACTAGTACCACACTGTTTCTATTCTTAGAACTTTGTAGTACATCTTGAAATATGAAATTGTGTATCTCCAGTTTTGTTTTCTTTTCTCAAAGATTGCTTTGGCTACTTGGGGTTTTTTGTGGTTCAGTATGCATTTTAGTATTCTTTGTTCTAGTTTTGTGAAAAATGTTGTTGGCATTTTGATAGGAATTGCATTGAATCTGCAGATTGCTTTGAGCAGCATGGACATTTTAACAATATTAATTTGTCAAATCCATGAACATGTAGTATTTTTCCATCTATTTGTATCACTTTCAGTTTCTTTCTTCAGTGTTTGTAGTTTCCAGAGTACAGGTCTTTTACTTCTTTGGTTAAGTTTATTCCTATGTGTTTTATTCTTTTTGGTGTGATCAAAATGTATACTTTATATGGAGTTTAATATCTCTAATATTATATATCCTTTTTGTTTTTAGGACTTAGGGAAGAACAGAATATTAAATAATAAATTCAGATTATACAGTTGTAGTTTTTTGGTCATAGATTCTTGAGACCTATATTCACTTATCTTCACATTTTTATGATATTTCCTTTGGATATTTATTTTTACACATATCAAACTCTTTAATTTCTGACACTTTTCCTCCTTCCCTCAATTTTTTCTCTAACTTTTTGCGTCTTTATAAGTATTACTTCCATTTTCCATGCAAGAAGCTAGAGAGTTATCCTTGATCCATACCTCACCCTGCACTTCATCATCAAGTTGCATTATTGAAAACATATTTCAAGTCTGTAATCTTCTTCTTTTCACCATCCCCACCTTCACCTCCGCCCCCACCCTCGTTCAGTTTGCTCTCCTCTCTCACTAAAAAAAAAGAGCCTTCTGATTATGTTCCCTGTTTTTATTCTTGATCCCTTCAATACAGTTCCCAGGTAATGGCTAGAGATGATCTTCTTTTTTGAAAAAGGTTTTATTTATTTATTTGAGAGAGAGAGAGAAAGAATGAGCACATGCACGCACCTGAGCAGGGGTGATCAGAGGGAGAGGGACAAGCCGCCTCGGTGCTGATGTGGGGCTTAATCCCATGACCCTGAGATTATGACCTGAGCCAAAGTCAAGACATGGTTGATTAACTGACCGAGCTTCCCAGGTGCCCCTAGAGATGAGCTTTTGAAGATCTTAATTTAAATCATGTTACTTCCCTGTTCTGATCTTTTTAGTGACTTTTCATTGCTCTTAGATAAAGTGTGAGTCCTTTAAATAGATTCCCATTTGTCTCTTGTTGTACTTTTTTTTTTATTTTTAAAAGATTTTACTTATTTATTTGACAGAGAGAGAGAGAGACAGTAAGAGGGAACGCAAGCAGGGGGTAGTGGGAGAGGGAGAAACAGGCTTCCTGCTGAGCAGGGAGCCCGGTGCAGGGCTTGATCCCAGGGCCCTGGGATCATGACCTGAACCGAAGGCAGACACTTTAACAACTGAGCCACCCAGGTGCCCCTCTTTTTAATTTTTTTTTTAAATTAAGGTTTTATTTATTTATTTGAGAGAGGGAGGGAAAGACAGAGCAAGCACAAGGGGGATGAGGGGCAGAGGGAGAAGCAGACTCCCTGCTGAACAGGGAGCCTGTTCAGTCAAGGCAGACACTTAACCAACTGAGCCAACCAGGTACCCTGTTTATTTGTATTCTAACCACAGAGGCTGCCTTTTAGTTTTTTGAAATCTCTAAGATCTTTTTACTCAAGAACTTTCTCCCATGGTATTTTCTGAACCTACGCTGATTTCCCCCTACTCTTCAGGTGGCTTCCAGTGCATGCTTTCAGTCTCAGTTTAAATTCCTCTTCTTCACAGAGGCCTTTCCTTATTTGTCCAATTCAGATTTACCCCCACACCAAATACCATGTGGGTTTTCCTCATAGCCATTACTCAAGGTTTTGGGGGATGTGGGAAGGGTGAGGGAAATGTTTATATGTGTGTATGAGAGATTATTTGATTAACATCTCTGTCCTATACTAATATGAAAATTTGCTTCGAAGTGGGGACCTCTCTTGTTCATTACCATGTAGCTATTACCTGGCTCAGTCCTGGTACAGTTGCCATTATTTATTGAATGAAGGTTTAGAGAAATGTGTTGGAAGGAAATATACCAGTGTTGCCTTTTGAGTGTTACGTATTTTTGTAAGATTTCCACCATGAACTGTTATGGCTTTCTCATAAGAGCAGTTATAAATAAAATGTCCATCTATACTTTTTGCCTTTACTAGGGTTGAAAAGCAGATGTTATTTTGAGACTTGGGGTTTTAGTTCTTGACACTTTGTAAAATAAGTGACTTTGATATATTTACTTGATTTTTATTTTATTTTTTTATTTTTAAAAAAGATTTTATTTATTTATTTATTTTAGAGGAGTCAGGGTGGGGGGAGCAGAGGGAGAGGGACAAGCAGACTCCTGGCTGAGTGCGAGCCTGACATGGGGATGAAATTGAGAGTTGGATGCTTACCCGATTGAGCCACCCAGGCACCCCTTTCCTTTTTGTATTTCAGAGCTGCATAGCTCTCAGAAGTCCTTTTTATGTTGTACTGTTCATGAATAGGGGCTTCCGGATTACTGTAAACCAGAGACTCAGTGCAAGTGTCAGCTGTAGTTTACCTAGCCAGGTAGACAGGTTTGTGTATTTCCCTCCTTGATTTACCTGTGATTTTATTTTTTTTAAGATTTTTATTTTTACTTGACAGACAGAGATCACTAGTAGGCAGAGAGGCAGGCAGAGAGAGAGAGAGAGAGGAGGAAGCGGGCTCCCTGCTGAGCAGAGAGCCCGACGCAGGGCTCAATCCCAGGACCCTGGCATCATGACCTGAGCCAAAGGCAGAGGCTGTAACCCACTGAGCCACCCAGGCGCCCCTTACCTGTGATTTTTATACGGTTTTGCAGTCTTCAGCTTAGAGTGTCTTGCTGTATTTTTTTTGTTTCTGTTATGGTTTTTTTTTTTTAAGATTTTATTTATTTATTTACAGAGAGAAAATGAGATCACAAGTAGGCAGAGAGGCAGGCAGAGAGAGAGGAAGGGAAGCAGGCTCCCTGCTGAGCAGAGGATCCGATTCGGGGCTTGATCCCAGGATTCTGGGATCATGACCTGAGCCAAAGGCAGAGGCTTTAACCCACTGAGCCACCCAGGTGCCACTCTGTTAATGGTTTTTTAATAGGTCACTGTTACTTAGGGTGTATTACCTTCAGGGTGTATTATTTTCTTCACAGTTTTGACCAGTTTTCACTTATGGAGAAAATTATGTACGATTCTCTGATCCTCAGTATTTATCTGTGACAACTCTGATGCTGGGCATATGGTGAATGTCCTCTGAATCTCTTAACTTTTTTTATTGAACATCGTACGTTTTTGTTTTTTAAAAATACAAAATAAAGCTTTGTATCTTTGAGATAACGAGTTGTTAAATAGGCCTTGTACAGTTGACCCTGAACAACACAGGTTTGAATTACATAGGTCCACTTACACATGGATTTTTTTTTTTCTGGTAAATTCAGTACAGTACTATAAATATATTTTCTCTTATGATTTTTTTTAACATTTTCATTTCTCTAGCTGTATTATAAGAATATAGTATATGGTACATTTAATATACAAAATATGTGTTAATAGATTATTTATGTTACCTGTAAGACTTCTGGTCAGCATTAGGCTATTACTAGTAAATTTTGGAGGGAGTCAAAAGTTATGGGTTTTTGACTATGTGGGGATTTGGCACCTCTGACCCTCTGTTGTGCAAGAGTCTCCTGTACTTTGAAGTTCTAAAAAGTACAGTTTTCAGGAAATTATCAAGGTGACTAAGTGGTGTATTATATTTATATTTTACTCATCATTTAAATGAGCTTGTTTCTCACCCGGAAATGCTTTTTACAGTTTTATTTAAATGTTTGTATTCTTTACTTTCTCTTTTTAAGATGCCCTTTGTTTATGTTATTTCAAGTATACCAATTTTTTTAACAGATAAAATAATTAGGCACAGGGCTTGTACCCTGAAGGACACTGCACATGCCATCATTGCAGCGGAATTGGATCCAGAATTTAATAAACTCTGTGAAGAAATTAAGGAAGCAAGAATAAAAAGAGGTGAGTTATGGAAATGAGCTTGCTCCTGAAGACCAAGAAATCACTGAGTGTTACCAAATGATGCTTCTTTAGGGTTACTGGCATTATGAAAATAATCTCCTTTGAGGCATAGACTTTATATATTCCTGATACTAATGTGCCATGCAAATTCTCAAAGGTATTTTAAAATTTAACTTTCTGTGACAGTTTTAGGAAGTACAGCAGTGCAAATTACAGAAAGTTCTTTTCAGTGAAATTTTTTCTTGGAGGAGTAGATCTGTTAATTATTGATTCTTATTCTTGAAGGATTTATAGGCTTTCATATCTGTTAGAGGGTTTACTTTTTTAAAGTTTTTAGGAATACAGTTTTTGTTTTCCCTATTGGCATTTATGTGTAGTTTTATTAATATAAAATTAACAGAATTAGCAAATATGGTTTGTTCATTCAGTGTATAAGCTTGTCCTTGTTTCACTTAGTAGGAGACAGAATTATAAAACAAATCAAGTACTGTTGAGATGTATGAGTTGGTCGAACATGTTTATAGCACACAGAGGAGATACCTCCTTTTAGGAATCCCAGCATTTTGTCTAGAGTTTAGGGAATGAATAAAGGAGTGTTGTTTCTAGTGGAGCAGAAGAAGGGAGGCAGTGACAGAGGAGGAGGAGGTATTTGTAAGCACAGCAGATAATAGCATGTGTAAAGGCATAGAGATATGAAATAACATGGTATATTTGAAGAACTACAAACTGGTATTGATGAAGCTTTATGGAATGGTGGGAAATAAAGGCGAGCAGAGTCCAGGACATTGGAATTAAGAAGCTTTTTCCTACTTTGTTAGGCCTTCCCTGGTCACGTAATCTAATATAGGCCGTGGTCACCATAGCACATGGCATTTTGTCTTTTGTTTTGGTCTCTCTTCCTTATTTGGAATGTAAGTATTATGAACGGCTTATTTGTAGCTCTACGGCAGTCCCTAGAACTGCGCTATAAATTTGAATGCATCGATGCCAGTGCTGAGGGGCTTCAGACTTAATCCTGTAGGTCAGTGTTTTTCAAAGTGTGAGGGTGCCTAATGCCCACATCGGCTTATTAGACTTAGTGGATTAGATTCTCTGAGAGCAGTAAGGCTGAGAAATCTGTACTTTAGCGAACTATTCAAGTGTTTTTTTTGTACACTAAAGTTTGAGAACCATTGCCATAGTCAGTATGAGTCACTGAAATATTTTGAACTGTGAAATGAATTGGGAAATTACTTTGGCAGCAGGAAATAGCAAGGTCTCAGTGTGTCAGGAGAGGAGGATGAGAGACTAGTCAAACAACTGTTGGAGCCAGTTTGGAAAACAGTTTGGCAGTTTCTAAAAAATTAAGTATAGCATTTACTATACGACCCATGATTCTACTCCTGGAAACAGCCCAAGAGAAATGAAAACATATGCGCTTATAAAGACTAGTCACAGCAACTAAAAACTGGAAACAATGCAAATGTCCATCTACTGGTGAATGGGTAAGCAAAATGCTATATCATAAAATGGCATACGGCTCAGCCATAAAAAGGAACAAGTTATTGATACATGGTACAACATAGATGAACCTCAGGAACATTACCTGAAGTGAAAGAATTCAGTCACAAAAGAGCACCTGTTTTGTGATTCCGTTTGTATGAAACATTCACAAAAGACAAATCTGTGGAGACGAAACGTAGATTCGTGATGGCCTGAGGTAGTTACCGAAAATTGGGTTGCTGTGGTGATGGCATAGCTCTGTAACTTTACTAAAAATCACTTAATTGTATGCTTAAAATGAGTGAATTTTTTTGTTGTTGTTATGTAAGTTGTACCTCGTTAAAGCTTTTGGGGGAAAAAAGCTGTTGGAGTTGTGCAGAGTTTTAATTATTACGAAGAGGGAATGGTATAAGATCAATGTAAATTGGGGCAGAGGAGGAGGCCATTGTGAAGGGAAGAAGAGTCAAAATTGGCTAGTCATATGACTGATTTAATACTTAGTAGATGTGAATACTATCAGTAAAGGTAGGGAATATCTCTCTAGAGATAGGGATGAGCAGGTTTTTTGTTGGGGAAAGATAAACTAGTTAGCTTTAATTTGACCCATCTTTATGATACCCAATTGGAGATACCAAATAGTCAGTTGGATATAGGGATCAGAAGCTCAAGAGATGCTTGGGCTAAACATGTAGATATAGGAATTATTATGTAATGATGATAGAAGCCGAAGGCATGAGTGATACTTTTTGGTAGAAGGTATAGATCAGAGTGAGAAGAAAAGGGACTCCAGAGACAACCCTGAGAAAGATCAATATTTAATGACCACACAGAAGAAACAAGTCTAGTGAAGGAAACTGAGATGGAGTGGTTACTCTTAGGAAGATCAGTGTAGGAAAACCAAGCTTACTGCGGTGTGGTTTGACAGGCACCTAATACCAGATGAAAACAGTTCAAGTGAATGGGGTTTAATGACCCAACAAACACTTACACATTCTAAGATGGCAGAAATAGTAACTTAGAAAAAATATTATCATTGTCTTACAGTCATAAGACTGTGTGGCTTTGCAAATTAAGCTGAGTAAACATAGGGTTCCTTTGGGGATTAAGTGTTTCGCATGGCTTGCTGGGTTATTTCTTTTTGATTTTATATCTAATTTCTTTCTCATCTTTAAACAAAAGATACTGTTTTCATCTGAATTACAAACTGTCCAGGTGTAATTAATGACTAAAACTTAGTTCTTTATTTCAGACATTTTTTTAAACCATGTTGGTTTATGTAGCTGGGAATATTTAAATAGGTGTTGCTTATCTTTTGCCCACAGGCTTATCGGTAACAGCAGAACAAATAAATCCTCATGGCACTGGAGCTCGGAAGACTGAAACTAGAGTTGAAGAGGCATTTCGGCATAAACAAAGAAATCCATTGGATGTCTGGCACAACTCTGCAAATAAATGTGCATGTGAGTGTCTGAGACCGTGTTATCCAGTAGTGGGAAGAGCTGAGAAGGATGCAGATATTTTAGGAGTTGGGGGGACAGACTAGGTGCTGCTGTGTTCTCACAGGTCTTCTCATCTTTTCTCTGTCCAGAGGTGAAGAACTTGTATGGTGGAATAGAAGTATACTTCTCTTAACTGTAGGGAAAGAGGGCCTGATTCAGGAGATATTTCTTTTCTTTTTTTTTTTTTTTTTAAGGTTTTATTTATTTATTTGACAGAGAGAGACTGAGAGGGAACACAAGCAGGGGGAGTGGGACAGGGAGAAGCAGACTTCCCACTGAGCAGGGAGCCCGATGTGGGGCTCTATCCCAGGACCCTGGGATCATGACCTGAGCCAAAGGTAGATGCTTAACAACTGAGCTACCCAGACACTCCTCTGTACAGCCTTTTAAAAAATTAATTAATTAATTAATTGTACAGCCTTTTTAATCTAGTTTTGTTTAAGTGAGATGTATTTAGAAAGGGAAAATTCATTGTTCTAGGTTTTTGTCACTTGTGCTCATTCATGCTGATTTATAAGATTTCTGAAAGACAAATGTTAACGAACACAGCACTTTCCTAATATAGTCCGTATGTTTGCTGAAGATAGCCACCCTTGGAAGATAATATGCTGTTCTGGTAAAGGTGGTCATACTGTTGAAACTCTCAGTAAAGCTGGCCGTAATATGTTCTTTCACCAATGACATTGCATTTGAATGAATGAATCAGATTGATTTTTTTTTTTAAGCTCTTTTCTCTGTGGTATTTGGCATTCATATGTGAGAAAATTTGAAGGACTTAGTGGTATATTTGGTTCCATGAAATTGATTAAAGCTATTTGGTGTAGTTTTATCTTGGATCATGATCATGACCTGGATTATGTAATGTAGCACTCTAATTTTAAACCTTGAAATCCTGTATGTTCTCTGCACCGGATACAAATATTTACTAAAAGCCATTGAAAATTAGCTTTAAGCAGTTTAAGTTCCTTTAAACATTTAAATGTTATTTTAATCTACAAATGTGAGTTTAGTTTTCTCTTACCAGTAGATGGCATATGTGACTCATCATTTGCCTGTTTCACATTAATTTACTTGAGTTATAAATCTAAATATCCTTAAGATAGAGTTGCTTTCCTAAGGTTTTAGTTTTGGAAATAAGCTCAGAGAGGCTATAAAAATTGACTCTAAATATTGTGTCCCCGTATTGGTTTTTCAAACAACGTGCTCCTGTAAAAGGAAGTAGTATATGAAAGATTAGGTCCATAAATGGATACTACTACCACATGTCAGGTGCCGTAGAGATACAGCAGTGTAAACCAAAATCCCCATTCTTGTGGAGCTTGTATGATTGATTTTTCTTATTTTACCAAAATCATACCCACAATTAGAAATAATTATATAAGGAGGAGAAAAATATCTCTAATTTGACCTTCTTCCAAATGAAAACATTTTCTTTGTTCTTAGCTGGGATGAAAGTGTTAGGAATAAACTTGCTTCGGTAGGCCTTCTAAGCCTTTACTTAGTGCCCACAGATCAAGTCATTGAGGGGGCTCTTGATTGAATAGAGTTTAGCTGCTTCTTGCTGTAGAGTTAGATGGCTTAGTGAGGAAAGAAAGGGGAACTGTTTATGATTTGGTTGTGTTGCTGGAGAATAAGTGAGGTCACAATGTTTGGAGTGATTGTCAGTAAAAACCTAACAGCTCCACCTTTTAGAGAAAGAGCAGGCTGAATTTTTTTTCACTTTTAATGTGGACTGGATTCGTTTTTCGTATAGTTAATGGAATACTTACAAATGCCCATCACTTTAGCTTTTATATACAGCTTTTAATGGTAAACTAGTAACAAATTTCTTCTCCAATTACCCTGTAAGTATAAATTATGAAAATATAAATTAGTAGGGGAAATAGGAATGGAGAGATGATTCTAATGATTTGGATTTGAAGGCAAAATCTATTTTGAACCAAGTGACAAAATAACTTGAATTTGGGAAATGATTTCAGAAACCTTTTGTAGATTTATTCTTAGATAAGAAACAAAGTAATATTTATGACAATATTTGTCAATTTCCTGTGAATACCTGGATGTCTCTACAGAGACTCAGTAAGGATTAAAGTTGAAAGGATGAAAAATTTGTAAACACATATATGGGGAATTAAAGATTCCTGGGCCTGTTGTTACTGGAAGTACTCATAAAGCTCATGACTGTTTCTGGCATCTGGAGATGAATGTGGGTTTTTTTTGTTTTTGTTTTTTTTTAATTTTTAAAATTAGTATATAATGTATTTGTTTCAGGGGTACAGGTGTGTGATTCATCAGTCTTCACAATTCACAGCACTCGCCATAGCACATACCCTCCCTACAACTTCTGTAGGTCTTCCTTTTTACATCACTCACATTTTCAGTGGTTGTTAATGTTGTTGCTGCCTCGATAGTGGAGGGCTTAACTTTTTTCCATATTTTCTTTTCTTTTAAATACTTTGTTTATTTGAAGGAGAGCAGAGGGAGAGGCACAAGCAGACCCCGTGTTGAGCGTAGAGCCCAACATGGGGCTCGATCTCAAAATCAAGAGTTGGACACTTAACTGACTGAGACACCCAGGCACCCCCCTTTTTACATATTTTCGAATAACAACTGTGTAACCAGTTGATCTGCTTGGTGAACCATTTATAGCAGAGGAGATGAACAGTTGTCTAACCAAATTGTCTATAAACTTTGTAGGGTTTCTGTCTACTACTGTACTTTCTGTGGGTGATTCCTTCTCTGGAAGGAGAGGCAGTAGATAGTTATTTGTGGGATACCTGTAACAGTTCTGTCTTGATATAGTGGATCATGTGTTCATTTTCTTCCATGGTTTAGGAGCTTTGGGGTGATTTTGCTGGCAAAGCACTCATTTTCTTGGTGGAAATCTGGGGCTGTGGCCCTCAATTTTCTAGGTAGCCTGGTAATGTAGTTGGTCATTCCCTACATATTATATGCTTGGTCCCTGGCTGTTAGGAATTAGGAACAGCTATAAAGTAGAATCTAGGATAATAGAAAAAAATTAATGCTGGGTAAACTTATACTCAATTAAAAAAAAAATTTCATCCTTCAGAGTTCAACGCTGACTTCATATTCATTCTCCTTGTAGGTTGTGAGGATTAGTCAGCTTGGATTTCAAGAGCTAAGTAGTGGGGCACCTGGGTGGCTCAGTGGATTAAGCCTCTACCTTCAGCTCAGGTCGTGGTCTCAAGGTCCTGGGGTTGAGCCCCGCATTGGGCTCTCTGCTCAGTGGGGAGCCTGCTTCCCTCTCTCTTTCTGCCTGCCTCTCTGCCTACTTGTGATCTCTCTGTCAAATAAATAAAATCTTTAAAAAAGAGAAAAAAAAGAGCTAAGTAGTTCTTGTGTGTTAAACCAGTATGGGTTTACTTTCTTTTGGGTCTTAATATAGTGAACATTTGTAAAACAAGTGTTGCACTCCAAGTTCTATATACCTGTTTTCCTTCTTTCTAAAATAGTTCGAGTTCGAAGAAAATCAAGGCGGCGATCACAGTGGGGTAAAGGAATTATTAAGAAAAGGAAAGTCAATAATTTAAAAAAAGATGAAGAGGACGCTAAATTTGCAGACTATGAGAACCATACAGAGGACAGGAAGTTGCTAGAGAATGGAGAGTTTGAGGTAAGCACTGACTGCCATGAAGAAAATGGCGAAGAGACCGGAGACCTCTCTATGACCAATGATGAATCATCATGTGACATCATGGACATGGACCAGGGGCAGAGGCTTAACAATGGAGCGGGCACGAAGGAGAACTTTGCGTCTACTGAAGAGGAAAGTTCCAATGAGTCTCTGCTCATCAACAGCAGCGGTTCTCTAAATCCAGAACAGACATCTAGGAAAGAGCCTTTCCTTAAAGGAAGCTGTCTCAATGGTGAGGCCTCCACTGACAGTTTTGAAGGAATACCAGTTCTGGAGTGTCAGAATGGCAAAGCTGAAGTAGTCTCTTTCTGTGGTAGTGGTGACAAATGTAGTTCTGAACAAAAGATTGTCCCAGAGGACCAGTCAAAAGAAAAACCAGAAACTTCGAATGAACATCATGGAGATGATCCTGAGAAACTAGACGCCCTGGAATGTAGCAGTAATGAGAAGTTAGAACCCAGCCCCGAAGTGGAGGTTAAAGATGCAGAACTGGATAAAGAAGGTAGAGCGAATATATTTTTTTTTTAATTGAAGTTTTAAATTCCAGAGTTAACTAATGGCATATTTTGTTTGGTCCCCAGTAGCACTAGTTGATAAGCAGTTATACCCCTCTGAGAACCTGTTAAACTTTCATCTTTTTCCCCTAGGAAAGTGTGCATATTCATGCCTAGTGAATTTTGGTGGGAATTTCAGAGGGTTATGGTCTAGAATGCATCGATTTCCTGGCTGCTTACTCTTTTGCCTCCCACCTGATTATTATCCCTATCTGAAAGGATTTATGGATAAAGGCTGCTGAGTAAGCCCACAGGTGTTAAGATGGAATTCTAATAAGAATGATTGGGGTGGGGTAGGCTTGGCTGAGAAGAGTTGGGTACTAGATACTGTATGGTATCCTACGCTCATGTACACTCAAGTTAAATTACCTCTCCTGTTTGTTATTTTCATGTGGCTTTGAGCTGGTAACTTAGGCTCTCCGATCTTTTTTTTTTCATCTTCTAAATTAAACTTCAGAGTGGTGTCACTGTGGGGATTAAATAAGTCATGTATATTAATCGCCTCTTTTTGTGCCTGGCACATACCAAGCTGTATTCATTCCGGGCATTCACTGTTAGTTGAATCTAAGGGATGCTGAGTCTAAGAGGCCGGGGGTATGGGAAGCAGTAGAACTCGTGCAGTCAGATCTGCCTTGTTCTTGTAGACTTGGAGCACCCTGCTAGCTCCCGCCTTCCTATGGCCATGTGACTCCTTTAAGCAGCAGCGGAACAGGGGGCCTGGGAATTTCTAGCCCTGCTTTGTTTATCATTCTTTAGCCCGTAGTGGGATGGGGTGAATTAGAATCTAGCTTTAGCTTGGGATCAGGGCTATGTGGGAATAGTTTTTTGCCCCAACTTTTTTTTTTTTTTTTAATTTATTTGAGAGAGATTGAGATAGAGCATGAGAAAGGGAGGGGGCCAGAGGGAGAAGCAGACTCCCTGCTGAGCAGGGATCCCGATGTGTGGGACTCGATCCCAGGACTCCAGGGTCACGACCCGAGCCGAAGGCAGCTCCCCAACCAACTGAACCACCTAGGCGCCGTTTGCTCCAAGTTTTTGAGCCCTCTAGCAGAAATAGGAAGTAGAAAGATAATTATTCAAAGACTTAGAATTCTCTTGATGGATAAAGAAGATGTGTGTGTACTGGTCTTTTTTTTTTTTTTTTTTAAGATTTCATTTATTTGACAGAAAGAGTGCATAAGCAGGGCAATGGGAAAGGGAGAAGCAGGCTCCCTGGGGAGCCCCATACCAGATGTCAAGGCTCTATCCCAGAACCCTGGGATTAGGACCTGAGCTGAAGGCAGACACTTAACCAACTGAGGCACCCAGGCGCGCATGTTCTTAAATGCTACCTGTTGAGAATTTTTCTTTCTCTTCAATATTTAATAATAGAAGGTAGTTTTGAGGGCAGTATTTATTCTGGTATTTATTTATTTGTGTTTGTCATATAGACAGAATTTAAAACATGTTTTAAAGCTAGGGTTGAGTAACAGAGTAGGGAGAAAGGAAGAGATTTTCCTGATGAAGCACTTTGGGTATAAGGTGAGGAGTCCTTTTTAATGTTCTTTCACTATGAGATTTTTAGTATGTTTGCAAAAAAGGTTTAAATTAATATTATGTTCAATTGGTTATCTAAAAACTTTATAAAGATACTTGTTGTATAAAAACTTTACCTGAAATTTTCACTTCTGTCAGGGCAGGGTTACCTAATGCAAGTTTTCAGTTTCCTGGATGTCCATGGATTTGGTAATGTGATATGGAAGGTCTTAACAAAACTCTTAGCATATGTTAATTGAACTGTAAATAAAGACTTCACTGTAGAAGCTGTCTGAAATATAAAATATCTCTCCTACGTGGAGGCATATGTTTCCCAAGGCAATATTTGGTTCTTTTACTATTTATCTCTATAGCAAGCATTGATTGGAGAGAAATGTTTAAAGGCATGGGAGTAAGAGAACTAACACAGGAGGGAAGGGGAAGGTTCTCCATAGTGTTTATGAGATGGGACAGGTCCGCTCTATGGTTCTGAAACAGGGATGCCTGGGTGGCTCAGTTGGTTAAGCATCTGCCTTCAGCTCAGGTCATGATCTCAAGGCCCTGGGATCTAGTCCCATATCTGGTTCCCTGCTGAGCAGGGAGCCTGGTTCTCCCTTTACCCTGCCAGTCTCCCTGTTTGTGTGCCTGTTCTCTCTCTGACAAATAAATCTTAAAAAAAAAAAAAAAGTTCAAACAGTTTGAGTTTGTCTTTGTGTTCCTTCCCCCTTGGCTTTTTCTTAGAGTATGCCTACCTACGGGATCATAAAGCTTATGGCCTGTCTGCCCTGGGCTGTCAAATTATGCTCAGCCACCTCTAAATTTCTGGGGTATTTTTTGTTTTTTGTTTTTTTTTTTCAGTGTAGCTGGTCTCAGTATGTTGTTGGGAGGAAAATAATTAGATTATATGTAATTCACTCTGAGGTAGGAAAGACCACCAGCCCTATTACTTTAAATAGGCTTATATTTTTATGGAAAAAAAAAAGTTAGAAACCAGATAAATTTCTAATAGAAATCTGGACAGGGGGTGCCTGGGTGGCTCAGTGGGTTAAAGCCTCTGCCTTCGGGTCAGGTCATGATCCCAGGGTCCTGGGATGGAGCCCCATATCAGGCTCTCTGCTCAGTGGGGAGCCTGCTTCTTCCTCTCTCTCTGCCTGCCTCTCTGCCTGCTTATGATCTCTGTCAAATTAAAAAAAAAAAAAAGAAAGAAAGAAATCTGGACAGTGTAAAAGAGAAAATAAATTTCAGTGTTGAAGTTTTTTTTGGTTTCTTTTTGTTTTTAACTTGCAACAGAAATAGACTTGTAGACAGGTCGGCCTCACTTGGTGTGAGTATCTGCTTTTCTAGGTTGCTTCCCCTCTTCCAATTCTGAAAGCTCTAAATTTAAAAATGATGGCTATCGTAAAAAGAGTAAAGACGATTTACAGGTTAGTGCCCAGAGGTGATGATTGCTTTTCTCTTCCTTTAAGTGGATTATGTTTATTAGATGATACTCTAACATAACTTGGCTTTCATAGTTGTGGTTTAATTTTCTTCAATTTGGGTTACTTATTTTTAAAAATTATCATTTACAGGGATGCCTGCGTGGCTCAGTTGGTTAAGCCACTGCCTTCAGCTCAGGTCATGATCTCAGGGTCCTGGGATCGAGTCCCACATTGGGCTCCTTGCTCGGCAGGGAGCCTGCTTCTCTCGCTGCCTCTGCCTGCCTCTTTTGCCTGCTTGTGTGTACTCACTCTCTCTGGCAAATAAAATCTTCAAAAAAAAAAAATATCATTTACAGAATATACCCTTATTCCAAAAAGTTTTGTGGTGGGTAGAAAAATTTATAGTTGCTTAAGCTTGGTTTTTCTTAACTCTTACTTGCTGCAGTGCATTTTTTTTTTTTAATTGTAGGTGCTTCTAAAGTAAAGAAATACCGTAAGTTAATTTTAGACCAGGCAAAAACAACAAGCCTGGAACTGGTTCCAGAAGAGCCGTCTGAGCCTGTGCCGCCTCTTATAGTTGATCATGAGAGATTGAAGGTAAGCTTTGCCATTCCCAGTCAGTCTTAAATGAATGGAAAGAGATTTATTATGCTTGTAGGCAGTTGAGTAAAACTAGTTTTGATAATCTCTTACTTTACCTAGGAATACAGGTGCTTTAGGGCTTCTAGTAAAAGAAGTGGTAGGTGTGTTTTGAGGGGTTTAGAGAATGGTCTTGGGAATAAACTAAGCCTTAGAATCTTCTAAATGTGTCACTGTTATACCATAGCCTATGGTGTGTATTGGTGAGCCATTTGAATACATCTGTTTCAGTGTGAAAATGAAACCAAACTTCATTTTATTCTCTTTTCTTCTAATTTTTCTTAGAAATTGCTTGATTTATTGGTAGATAAAAGCAACAATCTTGCAGTTGATCAACTTGAGAGATTATATTCTCTTCTTAGTCAATGCATCTATCGTCATCGTAAAGATTATGACAAATCACAACTTATAGAGGTAAGTGCTCAGTTCATCCTTAGAATAAACAAATACGTGCTTTTACTTGTCCCAAAGGAAAAAAGAGGAAAACATTTTTTTAGTGTATATCTTTCACCAAGTAACTGAAGAATGTTTTGAAGATTTAAGATTAGAAGACTTGTTGAGTTAACAGTCTGAAGAATAAATCCTTTCTGTATCATTTTGTCTCAGGACAGTAATCTGGGATTCTTTGTTTATCAGACAGCACTTCGTGGTTCTGGGTTGGCAGATACCTAGAACAGCATGTCACAATTCTCTTGTCCCTTCCTATTAGTGACATCACTGAGCATATCACTTTGTCCTACTGAATGTGGGGACGGCCTCACAGTCCTTACCACTGCTACCTAGGCAGCCACTGCTGATTAAAGGAGGGGCCTGAGCAGTGAGAGCGCTGTTTGCCACCCACTGATGATTAGAAAAGAACTTAGAAGTCATCTTACTCATCAGATCTAGTCTTAGGAGATGGCCACATGAAGGAGTGGTTGTCCTTTTGCTTAGACACTTTAGATGTGAACCATTCCCTTTCTTTTTTTAAAGATCTTACTTATTTGAGAGAGAGAGAGTGTGTGAATGGGTAGAGAAGAAGAGGGGGAGAATCTCGGGCAGACTCTGAGGTGAACGCAGAGCCCAGCAAAGGGCTTGATCTCACAACCCTGAGATCATGAGCTGAGCTGAAACCAAGAGTTGGATGCTTCACCGACTGAGCCACCCAGGTGCCCTGAACTGTTCCCTTTCTAGAGAACTCTGGGCCATAGTGAGTTCTTCCTTACAAATATCAGTTAATACCTGTTTATGTAATTTACATCATTAAGCCACACTTCTGCTTTTTGAGGTCATCTGGGCAAATGTAGACCCACTAAATGGCTAAGTGACTGAGTTAGACTCCCTGTTCATTTGCCAATTAGTTTGCTTCTCTGATGGACTGATTATTAAATACTTCCTGATTGCCTGTAGTTCCAGATACTGTGCTAAATGTTTGGGCTGTAAAGTGCCTGCTCTCAAGGAGCATTTCTAGTATATTAAAGGTTTATATGTAGAAGATATGATTATTTTTCATGTTCAATAAGGAATATTGGACTTGAATCAGAGGGAGAGAATATTTAAAAGTTATTTTCTAATCACATTTTTAGGAGTTACACTTTTATGAATCTGTACTGTCATTATATATATAGAAATAATAAGAAAGCACAAATGAGAACATAAAAACACATCATCCACATCCCACTATCGAGGAAACTAGTCAGTGTTAATCTTATGGGATATCGTCTATCCTTTAAAAATGTCTAGATGTGTATAACATATGTGTAAGTATGTGAATACATACTTAAAAGTTGGGATCAGATTGTATATTGTTTTATAATCTTTTTTCCTTATTCAGTAATATGATGAAACATTTTTATTGGTCTAATATGAGAACTTTTTGATGAGATGATAATGTAGCCTGTTGTACAGAGATGTAGAATATAATTTCAGCTGTTTAAAGGGGGAAAGAAAAACCGCATGTCTTAGATGTGTTGGACACTTGGCCATCTGAATGAAATGTGTAGGGTAGAGTTCTTGACCTTTTTTTTTTTTTTTAAATTCCTGAACTTGTTTATTTGCATGAGTTGACATTTGATTAGCTTGAATGGAATGAACACTCTTCAGCAGTGAAACATTTTTCTGTAGGGGACTTGGAACCCTGTAATCTAGGGGCCTTTTTCAGGGAGGGAGGGGATCTGTAGCAGAGTCACTAGTGAGTGGCATTTCTTGTGGTGATGGCAGTGACTGTTTCTGCCCCTGCCCACACCCCCCCACTCCCCCACCCCCGGCCCTTTTTGTTTTCAGCTCTGATTAGAGTGAATAGCAGTGGGGACAGGTGCCTTCTACTTCAAGTTTTACTATACTGAATACATTTATTTTGCTTTGAGAGAACATGAGTAAAGGATGGGCTCAGACTCTGGAGTGAGGCTACCTATGCATAAATTCTGATTTTGTTGTTTATTAGCTGACAAATTATTTATGTATATAAATTTCTTGGTACAATATTGGGCATAATAAGTACTCATTGAGTGTTACTAGCATCATCTTCATTAGTCTAAGTATCAAATAGGCATTTGGAAGCATCTAGGGCAGATAGTCTTCTAGAGTAGCTATGGTGTTATAATCAGAAAATACTTAAAGCTTAACCTGTATCTAAAATTCTTTCTCTAAAAAAGTTAAAGTGAATTTTCCCTTAATAATTTTGTCTTTTCTATATTAGATAACATGCACTTTTTTTCCCCTTGTAGGAGATGGAAAGAACAGTTCATATGTTTGAGACATTCCTATGAACTTTTCAAGATGAGTGGTTTATCCTCTCCCATCTGCTCCTGACAGAGCAGTCTTCTGAGCCATTCAATTTCAAATTGCACCAATTATGTGCAGAGCCTTGGTGTAAAGTGCTCTCTCACTCATTCTTTCTCTCTGTTGAATTTGGTGCTATTGTCTCAGGTACCTGAAACCAACCAGCCTACAAGAACCAAACAGAACTTCAGAAACATGTTGTATTTTCCACAAATAAAAAATACAACCCCACAGATTGGAGATTTTGGTGCTACAGAAACTGCTCTCACTTCTGCTCCTCTTTTCGTGCACTCTCTTTTGGAGACTTCTCTCTTAGGGAGCAGACCAGCAAACAGGAGGAAACTGGATGGGGCAGTTCTAACTGTGTTGAATTATTTAAACAGTGGGCAACCTGTTTCGTTTCCCTTTTTTGTTTTGTTTTGTTTTTCTTTCTCCTTTCTACTCCTTTTAGCATATTTGTTTTTATTTGTTCGTCTGGGTAATGGACTGAAACCTGTTTTAGAGTTGGCTAATGGTATATTCTGGTGGGAAACTGAAGAAACTGGATGAAATTAGATTAGGCTCTTTAGAACTGCCTTTAATGTGCCTTTTAATTCATTTGAGAAAGATAAGGCTAAACAAAGGAATGGGCTTTTTTGTAGCAAATGAATTAGAATGTCTCTTTGGTCACAACCTTGAAAATAAGTTTTGATACTCTGTGTCATTAAGAGGCAACCAGTGTTTTGGTATAAAATGCTTATCTTGTTTTCCAAACTCAAATCAAGACATTAAGCCACATGATATATTAAAATGGTAAGTTTTCCTGTATGGTCTGTTTCTGTTTAAGAAACACATAATAAAACAACAACAACAAATAATACGCAGTCCACCAAAAAACTTACAAACTTTACAGTATTGCTGACAACGATGACCAGAAATTAGATAGATGGCAACATTCTTTTCCTCTTTCAGTGGCAATTTAATAGTTATTCATGTTTGAGTTCCCAGAGAAGAATGATTTCATGTATAGTAAATTGTTACTGTTTTGTTTTAAAGCCAGGACTTGCCAATGGACAGAAAAGAGGAATTTGTCAGAAACTCCATAAATTCATTTTCTTTATGCATAGTTGCTGGTGAGCTTTGGTATGATTCTTGAATAACAGTATTAATGTTTAAATCCCTTACCATAAGCTTACCTTCACAATTGTTCATTTTGATTGGAACCCATTTTGGATCTCGTTGAGTGATTTCTGTGAATTGTACTTACCTAAAATTAATTATGGGTTACTGGTTTTACAAAAACTTTCTACAAATTTGGAGACACAGTCTAGGCAGTTGCAAAGAGGCAAAGGGAGTGCAGTGACATTTTTTATCAGATGATTTTTAAACAAAAAAAAGTAGGAATTTTTGACAAGTTGGCTTGATACCTTCATTCATTATAGCCGTTAGCTGCAGGTGTGTCTTTCCAATATATGCAACACATGTAGTTTGGGTTTTAATTAGAGCAAATGGTCTTGGACTACTGCAGAGATACTGAGCTACCTCAGCTTTTTGTATTTTAGTTACCAGTAGTGTTTACAGAGTCCTGTAATCACTTTGCCACCGTTTACATGCTGAAGCTAAGGTACTTGTCTCCTTGTCCCTGGCTGTTTGTAGTGTGTTTGTCGCCAGCGCAGAGCACACACTTTGGCCGTAGGCTACTGCAGTAATCTTAAGTGCTTCTTTGCATTGACATTTTGCGCCTTCTAATTATAGCTTAATTTTTTTAAAATGCCACTTTTTTTCTTTATACCTAGTCTATGAAGTTTTCATAATATTCAGTTAGTCATAAAATTCAAGATGCTACCCATGTAGACACACTGTATTTTTAAGGTGGGCAAGTGCGATTAACGATGAACCATTTTAAAAGGGAGGTTATTTGAAACCTCTAATTTGATTATTGGGAGGATTTTCATGCTTTCTTTAGTATTTATTACCATCATACCAGTTCAGACTATTTTACTGTCTAATACATTAGCATTTTGTATTTTGATGGAAATTGTTACAGAATTTAAAGATTTGATGAAATAAGATGTAGCAGATTTTTTGTAGCAAGTTTCTGCTAAAAGGGTTTTTTGCAAGTCTCAGGTTCTTGCTGCACTATTTTTTTTTTAAATATTTATTCCAGTTACTCTAATTCAGAAGCATTCTGTTCAAGTAACAGCAGCACTTGTGAAAGGAAAAAAAAAAACGCACATGTTCTTAGTAGGTTACTAAATTTGTACCAGTTAATTAAGATTTTAGCCATCAGTGGGTTTGACAAGGGAAATTTATTTATGTTCAGCATTAAAATGCTTCCAAAAGATCAAGTTTTTTTTATTTTAACCTTTATATAGATGGAGAAATAGGAGGCAACCTCAGTATGATAGGAACTGCCACTTTGAACAGTTTAGGTCTTAAAGAGAAAGCCAATCTAATGCCAAGGGGAGAAAAATTCGCTGAAATTGTATCAACTCCTCCACTCCCCTTCCCCTGCCCCCACAAAAACAAAAAACAAACAAACAAAAAACCACACATACCAGTTGTGCTTACTTTACAGATATCTGGTGGTTCTATAGTTTAAAGCAGCTTGTGAAATTATCCAAGTGGACTCAGTTTTGTTTACCTTTCTGTAAGTTCTTAATTTTTGCTGTATAGCATTGGCAAAAATATGTACAAATTGACCTCTGTTCTTATTTCCTATTGTGAGCATTATAAATGATAGCTCCTGTGTAAAACTTTGCTCTCAGATCAGTAAAATATGTATCACAGCACAGCCCAACAGTAGTTAATGCTCAGCTGTGGGGACTGTGGGAGCTTTTTGAAGATGGAACCGCACTAGGGTTGAAACTGATGGCTGTGGAGTTAATTGTGTTTTGAGCTTGAATCTCACCTGTGATTAATTTTTTTTTGTTTTATGTCCTTTCATGACTTGATTTTTCTCATATGCCAATGTATTTGTAGGTTTACTGGATTTTATTTTTAGGGAGTGGGGTGGTAATATCTTCCCATTTTTTGATTAAGTTGGTTCAGCTATGGTGCTATTCAGTAGGTATCTTGGGTGTCTGGTCCCGTAGCTGAATGCCATTGTTATTATAATTTGTAATCACATTGTAAGCTTGAATTTGGACTTGTACCTGCATCTTTTGTATTTTGTACATTCAGTTACTTAGATTTTGGGAGTCCTTTTTGGTTTCAGTCATGTATGTCTACTTTGTAGATTAAGTAGACTTCATCAACTCTGGTCTGTTTTGGGTTTATAGTTTAATTTAGAATTGTGTTAAAATTGATGTTTTGCATTTGACTTCATTTTACATTAGTTTGAAGTAAATTATTTAATTTTTGAATTCTGGAATTTTGAACATTTACTGTAATTTGTAATATAACTGCTGTGAAATACTTGAATAAAGATGACAAGAAAAACCTGTCTGTCTTTAGCCTGATGATGATTGCTGTTGGCTGCAAATGCATTACCACTGCCATAGCTGAACTCTTCTGCTTTGCAGTTCGGGCATGTTGACGTTTATTTATCTAGCTGTGTTCGAGGGACGAGGCAAGCATAGGGTCCCCCTGCTGCTCTGCCATCTTAACTCCCCTGGTCGGCATGTTGATGTTCGTTAAGCACCCACCAAAATCTCATTACAGTGTTCTTTTAGATTTTAGTAGCCCTCTCTATTTTTTAGCTAAAAGTTTTCAACATGTTGAGGAAATGTGGTTTTAATTCCAGTGGAAGACTGTCTAAAATGTGTTCTATAAAAGCAAATAGATTACTTCTGATAATTGTTTTTCTATTTGGAAGACTGCTACAGTCAGTAACAATCAGGTACTTTGGTTAACTTACTTTATAGACTTTTTCTCTTTGATCAGGTAGTTACCAGCATACTTTGAATAGTATATAGAGTTTAAATATGGAGAAAGATTTCATACCAAAATTTTGAGGGGCTTGTTGCTTCATGGGAGTAGAATGTTCTTGGCTTTAGATTGCCCATATTTCTGCTGTCTACCTTGAGATACCTTTTCATGTCCTGAGATTAGTATGCTAATCCTACTCAGCAGAAGTTCTTGTGATGCCTGGGTTGCTCAGTCGGTAAGCGTCTGCCTTCAGCTCAGGTCATGATCCCAGGGTCCTGGGATTGAGCCCCGAATCGGGCTCCCTGCTCTACAGGCAGTCTGCTTCTCCCTCTCCCTTTGCCTGCCTCTATGCCTGCTTGTGATCTCTCTCTCTATGTCAAATAAATAAGTAAAATAAAATAAATAGAAGTTCTTAATTTTCGTTTTTTTTTTTTAAATCAGTAAAAAGGAACTGGTTGAATTTGAATAAGATTTTGTTTTTATTGATTCCATGTATTAATTTTTACTTTAAATTGTCTTTATATCAGAAGACTGGTAGTAATAAACCTGAGAAACAGATTTTTAAAAACATTGTAGTCAAATGTTTATGTAAGTAATTTATAAGCACATTTGAGTCTTTTTAAAAAGATTTTATTTAAGACAGAACACAAGCCGGGGTGAGGGTGGCACTGAGGGAGAAACAGACACCCCACTGATGAGAGGGCCTGATGCAGGCCTTGATTCCAGAACCTTGGGATCATGACCCGAGTCAAAGGCAGGTGCTTAACCCAGCAGCCACCCAGGTGTGCCCTGCATTTGAGCCTTAATGAAGTTTATGGAGGTCTGGAGAGAAGTTGGGTTTATTTATCCAGTTTTAATTCACTTTGGACTCAAAACTATAGTAAAGTAAGACACTAGTCGTTTAAATATCTATTTCATTTACTGCTATTCCCTAACACCTGCATAGTTATCTGTTGGCAGTCTTTTTTTTTTTTTTTTTAAGATTTTATTTATATGAGAGGGCAAGAGCCAGAGAACAAGAGCGGATGACAGCACAAGCAGGGTGAAGGGCAGAGGAAGAAGCAGGCTCCCTGCTGAGCAGGATCCCAAAGCAGGGCTCCATCCCAAAGGAGGACTGCAGGATCCCAAAGCAGGACTCTCAGATCATGACCTAAGCTGAAGGCAGATGCTTAACTGACTGAGCCACCCAGGCACCCCTTTTGGCTATCTTTTAGATCTAAGTTCCCTCTCTTACCTGCACAGTCTTATCTCTCTCTCTCTTTCTCTTTTTTTTTTTTTTTTTAAGATTTTATTTGGCAGAGATCACAAGTAGGCAGAGAGGCAGGCAAAGACAGAGAGGAGGACGCAGGGTCTCTGCTGAGCAGAGAGCCTGATAATGGGGCTCAATCCCAGGACCCTGGGATCATGACCTAAGCTGAAGGCAGAGGCTTTAACCCACTGAGCCACCCAGGCGCCCCACAGTCTTGTTTCCTATGTCCTAGGTACTGTGCTAGACACCTTATCTTTCAGTAGCTCATAGTTCACTAGGGGAGGCTGGTGGGTATACCAGTAGTAGTGATCAGCGGGATAAGGGTTGTAACAGAAGGGACATGGTGGTGTTCAGAGGTCTAAGAAGGGGACCAATTAATTTTGTTTAGGAGTGGGGAAAATGAAACTCTTCCCAGAGAGAGTTGGCATTTTATTTGCCCTTTGTTCCTTTCTGGCTCTTCTAGAGTGTAGCCCCACTTTACCAAAACCTTTTCTTAGTGTTCTTGGAACCCTTCACATTACATCATATCATCACTTTATCCATACCACTCACCATGGAGTATCTTTATTCTCAACTACTGAAATCTTGCTTATATTTCAGGGCTGGGCTTAGATTCCCCACCAATACATCTCCCTTACTGTCTCTTTCTTTCTCAGAACTTGGTTGTATTTCATAGTGCATTGCATAGTGAATTACTAATGTTAGGCAAAACAGTAATGTATTCATTTGAGAAAGGAAGTATCACATTTTTTTCTGCATTCCCTGTAGGAATTTAAAACAATGCTGGGCTTGGGACGCCTGGGTGGCTCCTGGGTTAAGCCTCTGCCTTCAGCTAAGGTCATGGTCTCAGGGTCGGTCTCAGGATCCTGGGATCGAGTCCCACATCGGACTCTCTGCTCAGCAGGGAACCTGCCTGCCCCCACTCTCTGCCTGCCTCTCTGTCTACTTGTGATCTCTCTCTCAAATAAATAAAATCTTTAAAACAAAACAAAAACAATGCTGGGCTTATAGTAGATGCTTATTTCTTTTGGTTTAATTGACATAGCTGAAATTTACTTAAATCATCCTTTCATTGATTCAGCAGATTTATAGTGGGTATCTACAGTGTGCCAAGCACTGTTGCAGGTGCTGGAAATAAAGCAGGAAACAAAGCAGAAAAGGTTCCTGTCTTCATGGAGCTTATTACTTAAATTCTTTTAGCTATAGTGTGCCAGATTTCTGTCATGGTTGGTCAGGTTCAAGTTATTTTTTAAGAAATGTTCTTCTGTCTATAAACATTGAAGAGTTTTTTTATTAAAAATTTTCAAGAACTATTCCTTTTCTTCTATTTCCCATCTTAGTGAATAGAACCATATCCATCAAAGTTCCAAAACCTGTCATCCTAAATTTTATCTTCTTTATGGTGCATCTCATTCTAATCATGCAGCATGTTCTGTTGATTTTTATCCCGCTAAAATGTCTCCTGTCCATCACACTTTCTTCATCATATTGCAGCTGACTTAATCTGGGCACGAATCCTTTTGTCTGAACTACTGCGGTAGTCACCAATTTGAGAGAATGTAAAGTTGGGCAAAGACGTATCTGTTTTTAAAATTTTAAAATATATTTTATTTTTATATTTATATATTATTTTGTTATATATTTTATATGTATTATATATTTATATATAAAAATTTTATGTATAAGAATTTTATAATATAATTTAACATCCTTACCTCATATTTACTAGGCACTAGGGACTGTCCTGAGTGCTTTACAAATACAAATACACACTTAATCCTTTGAGAACCTTATGAGCTATGTGTTATTATTATCCCCATCTTACAGGCAGGTAGACAGGGGCATAAATTAGTTTGTCTGAGGTCACACAGCCGGGATCCAAATGCAGTCAGTCGGGCTCCAGAGTTGATACTCTTAATTGCTGTGCCTCATCGCTTCTTGTTGGGGTAGAGAAACGTGCAAACGTATTTCAGCATACTGTGTATGGCACGTGTTAACGACTGAGTTAGCCATAAGGTTCGATGGGTGTATAGAGGTGGAGTACGTAGCCCACCCTCATCAAAGCCTTCCTAAAAAAAACCTGACACCTGAGCTGAGGCATCAAGATGGGAAAGGTTTTCTAGGCAGAAGGAACAACAGAAGCATATACTGAAGAGTAAAATAGCATGACAGCTGCAGGGGAAAGTACAAGTGGTTCCTAATCACCAAAGGTCAACATTTATTTAACACATTTATTTGAGCAACGCCACTTGCCAATCACAGTTCTTGGTATTAGAGTTAAAGCTGAGGCCAGGACAGCAAGGTCCTGGTTCTCTTGGAGTACGGTGTAGTGGGCAAAGTGCAAACAAGATGTTATCTAACAGTGGGCCAGTGCTTGTGTGATAATACAGTAGTAGTAATCGCAGCAGCAAACATCTGAGTGATAGGTACCGTTTCAAGGATTAACCATTTAATTATCAAAGCATCTGTGAGCTAAGGACTGTTGTTGGTTCCACGTAACAGAAGGGGATACCGAAATACAGAATTGGTTGAGCAATTACCTGATGAATTACCTGATGACACTACACAGCTAATGAATTAGCTGGGATTCCTACTTGTGTGGTTTCAGAGCTTGGATTCTTAACTGGCCTATCATTGATGTGAATGATAAATGCATTTGCTCTTATTCAGGTTTTTTAAACTGTAGAGTACTGCAGAGACTAGTACAACATGCATGTTCCCATTGTCCAGAATTAAATGTTAACAGCTTATCATAATTGTTGTAGTTCTTATTTATATAATTTAAAAAATTATTATTTTAAAATTAATTTTTAAAAGATTTTACTTACTCATTTGAGAGAGAGAGAGAGAGCACAAGCAGTATGTGGGGAGAGGAAGCAGACTCCCCACTGAACAGGGAGCCTGCCATCGTGAGGCTCGATCCCAGGACACCCGGGGATCATGACCGGAGCCAAAGGCAGAGACTTAACTGACTGAGCCACCCAGGCGCCGCTATAGTTCTCTTTTTTAAGAACAAAATTCTAGATAAAATTGATGTCCTCTTCCTACCGCTGTCCAGTCACATTCTTTTTCTTCCTCAGAGGGAGCCATTCTGATGACTTTGATGAACATCTTCCCTGTCTTTTTTTTAAAAATATTTTATTTATTCATTTGACACAGAGGAGAGAAATCATAAGTAGGCAGAGAGGCAGGCAGAGAGAGAGGGGGAAGCAGGCTCCCCGCTGAGCAGAGAGCCGGATGTGGGGCTCTATCCCAGGACCCTGAGATCATGACCCGAGCCGAAGGCAGAGGCTTAACCATCTGAGCCACCCAGGTGCCCCATTCCCTGTATGTTTTTAATTCATTATTTGAGAAGGTAATTATTTGAGAAGGGTGCTGAAGCCAGAGTGAGTCTGAATCCTAGTTGGTCTCTTCTTGGCTCTGTGACAGGAAGCAAGTTACTTCCCCTCCCTGTACATCAGTGTTTATCTGTAGGGAGGGGATAATGATAGCCCCAGGCCTGTGGCAGTTATTGTGAGAATTATGCATTTGGATCAACAAACACATTGTAATGACCTTAGAATAGTCCCAGGCACATGACCTGTTCAATATGTTTTAATCATGACTACTGTAATTATTACTATTTGTGTCCATCAAAATGGTTTGGGTTTTTTTTTCTTAATGTACATAAATGGAATTATTTTACATCTTTAAAAATTTATTTTTAATTTGAAATTCATGAATGTGGTTTAAAGAATTAGAAGGCTTGTTACAAAAATTAGTTATCTCCTGATTCCTCCTCCCTCCCTTTCTCCCAGCAAAAAAGGAATATTCTCCCCAGAGCCAGTTGTTTTCAAAATCCTTAACTATTTAAGGATGCATCTCTGTATTTCTAAATAATGTTCTTATGTGACTACTTTTTACTTTCCAATTTTTGCCTATATCTTGATTTCCCCCCACGGAAGAGAATAGTCGCAGCTGTCCCCCGTGCACCTCCACATTTCTGTTTTCTCATCCTCCTAGTTAGTTTTCATTGTTGTTACATCATTATTCAGTCTTTACATGATTATGACTGTGTAAAAACTCTTGACAGCTGAGATATTTAGGATGCTATGGTTAGTTTCCTATACACTTTTTTTGTTATCTTTGCTGTTATTTGCCTAGTTTTCTATTAACAACTAGTTTGCCCCTAAATTTATCCCCAGCAATCCAGCTCTTATCTTCAGACATACAGGCATTCTAGCATTTCGTCATCTTGAGAAAGTTTCTTCTGGAACATTCTAACCTTTTTCATTGATATGTTGAAGGTCTTACACAACTTTTTCTGGGTTCTCCCTTCACTATACTCCTTCACCTTTCTCTACTGACATTTGTATCCTGTGTTGGTGGCAAATGGTCTAGTGCTATTCTGATTCCTTTTTTTTTTTTTTTAAGATGTATTTATTTATTTTAGAAAGCACAAGCAGGGGAGAGGGGGAGGGAGAAAGAACCTCAAACAGATCCCCCCACTGAGCATGGGGCCCCCTCCAACCCCAAGATCATGACCTGAGTCAAAACCAAGAACTGTACACTCAACTGACTAAGCCACCCAGACTCTCCTATTCTGATTCTTGATGTGTTCTCTTGATTTTGTTTCCCTTTCTTAAAGCTTTGGGGATCTTCATTTTTACCCTGATGTTCTAGAATGTTCCAGAAATGTCTGGATGGGTGTCTTGTGCTAGTGGGCCTCGCTGCTCTGAAAATTCATGTCCTTCAGTTCTGAGAAATTTTCTCGAGTCATTTCTTTATGCTTTGTTCACCTCGTTTTGTTGTTGTTGTTGTTGTTACTGTTTTGATTCTTCATTTCTGGAAGCACAGTTCTCTAGATATTGACCTTCTCTAAATTCTCTAGACCATTCTCTAAATTCTATTTCCTTCCCAGTTTTAATTGTGTATTTAATTTTTTCAGAGCTATTGTTTTCTTGATTTTATTTATTTATTTATTTATTTTATTAATTTTTTTTTAAACATATATTTTTATCCCCAGGGGTACAGGTCTGTGAATCGCCAGTTTCACACTTCACAGCACTCACCATAGCACACACCCTCCCCAATGTCCATAACCCCACCCCCCCTCCGAACCCCCCTCCCCCCAGCAACCCTCAGTTTGTTTTGTGAGATTAAGAGTCACTTATGGTTTGTCTCCCTCCCAATCCCATCTTGTTTTTTTAAAAAGATTTTATTTATTTATTTATTTATTTGACAAAGACACAGTGAGAGAGGGAGCACAAGCGAGTGGGAGAGGGAGAAGCAGGCTCCCCACTGAGCAGGGAGCCCAATGCAGGGCTTCATTCCAGGAGCCTGGGATCATGACCTGAGCCAAAGGATGTAAAGTCGGTTAGTCTCTCTTGAGGATATTAATAATTACTTTTTCTTTCTTGGTTTTTCTTCTTCCTGCAGAGACACTTTTCCCTCCAAGTTGCTTTTCCTATTTACTTTGGCTCCTGTTTAATATTGTAGCTTTCTCGTAAATGTTCAGTAATTCTTTGCTATCTGCTCATATTGATGAGTGGAGGACTAAAAAGCTACTTTCAAAGCATTGTGTAAGAATATCCAGATGGGAGAGTAGCAGAGCCTTCTCTGGAAAATACCATGAGCCCACCATGGAAAAAAGCTAAAGATGGTCACGCTGGGGATTCCCTGAGGAGGCCATGCAGCCAGATCACCTGACAAAGTTGTATAGATTGGAAATGATGAATACAAAGTCGAATAAATATTGGCTACCTCAATATCATTCTCTGTTCTTTTAAGAACTGACCCTGAAATTTTGCAGTTTGCTTGGTTATCCCAGTTGAAGTTTCTTAGTGGGAATGCCTTTGTTTTTAGATTATTTTTAAGAATCAAGTTTGAGATTTTTGAAAAAAAAAAATACACACACACACACACACACACACACACACACACACACACACACGTACTCCTTTAGTTTGCTCTCAGCTTTGCCTTCTTAACCTCATTTTCCTTTTATTAGGCCAATATATTAGATCCAAGAACTCAAAAGGAATGACAGTGTTCTTTGGAAGATTTTGCACTGATGGCTTTTACCCTTTTATGAGCGACAGTTGTCTTTAGAGCACTTGGAAGTGATGGAGTCAGGTTTTCTTCTCACTTTGACTTCTATTAATGCCACCTATTTCCCCGACAGCCCCTCTTGTTCCAGAAACAGAAATGATTGGTCTATGTAAGACCACTTCGATTAATGGTCCTACTGTTAATGGTTAATATGGCAGATCTGAAAGACCACATACCAAAGACCGAAGACTCTTGATTTTCTTACGATAATTTCTATTTCTTTCTGGAATTCTGGGTATCTAGAATTTTTTCAGGTTAGTGTTTTGATTAGCAGGAGAAAGATAGCTTCAGGGAAAGAAGTCCTATACTAGCTAATCCTTTTGTACTTGTTCCTGATGACCTTTAAGCCAAGAAAGATGAAGGAGACTGGACTGAAGATTAAAAAAACGTGAGTATAGGAGAAAAAAGTTTGGTGTTATTCTTACATATGTAAAGTAATGTGTTTTATAAGTTAACAAAAAGTTACCTTGGCCTTTTCCCTACTACTCATCCTACTGGAGATATGGAAGTTAGGAGTGTGGGTGTCCATGGCAACATTAAAAAAAAATAAAAGTAAGCTCTAGGCCCAGTGTGGGACTCATTGACCCAGGGATTAAGAGTCCCATACTCTACCAGGCACCCCCATGACAACAGTTTTTTTTAAATTAACAGTTTTTTTAAATTAACATTTATTAGAGAATGCACGATGGGGAGGGGCAGAGGGAGAGGGAGAGAATCCCAAGCAGACCCCACGCTAAGTGCTGAGCCTCACTCCAAGATCACGACCTGAGCTGACACCGAGTCCGTCACTCAACTGACTGTACTACCCAGGTGCCCCAACAGCATTGTTTTTTAATGTCAACAGCTGCATTGTGGGGGTAATTGCTAATAAGTTGCAATGTAAGTATTAATTAAAAGGCCAACATTTTAATGAGTTGTAATGGTTTTGGGAGGTATGGGTCAAAAAGTTGTTTTGAGGGCTGAGTAGACTGGAACTAAAGATTTATTATATGAGAAAGTATGATGGAAGATAAAACTGTATAGGTAGTCTTATTGTGGAGGACCAGGCCAAAGTATGTATTTGTACTTTATCATGTGGCAGTCCTGCAATGTTTTTGAACAGCACCAGGACATGATGAAAGTGAAATTTTAGAAGTAGTGATTTGCCAGGAATATGGAAAATAACTACTTCCTTTCAACAAGGTATATTGACTACCTACCATTTGCTGTAAGCATGTGCCAGGCACTGAAGTTACAAAGATAAGTAAAATAGTCCCTGCCTTTGGAAATAACTACTCAGTAGAAGAAGATATATTAAGAGGGTTTTGTTTTTTTTTTTTTAATTTAAGTAAGTGCAATGATAATGGTGTAGCAGAGGTGCTATCAGAGCACAGAGGAAGGAACTTAACCCACCTAGGAATTCGTGAGAGGGTTTTCTGGTGGATGTGATAACAGCATCTCAAAAAATGAAGGAATGTAGTAAAATAACTGGGGAAGAACATTCCAGGCAGAGGGAACAGTATAACAAAGGAATAGAAACAGAGGTAAACATGTTTCTTTTTTCTTTTCTTTTCTTTTTTCTTTTCTTTCTTTTCTTTTTTCTTTTCTTTTCTCTTTCTTTCTTTCTTTCTTTCTTTCTTTCTTTCTTTCTTTCTTTCTTTCTTTCTTTCTTTCTTTAGATTTTATCTATTTATTTGACGAGAGAGAGAAAGAGAGAGAGTGAGCAGGAGGCAGAGGGAGAGGGAGAAGCAGGCTGTCCAAGTCCGATGCAGGGCTTGATTCCATGACCCTGGGACCATGACCTGAGCCCAAGACAGATGCTGAATTACTGAGCCACCCTGGCGCTCAAACATATTAATTTCATACAACTATGGGCACTTCCAGTTTGCTGTATTCTGAAGCTAAGTGAAGAGAAGAGTAGTGTTTGAAGTTAGCAAGGACTTTGCATGCCTTTCTTGTATTCAAGGTGAGAGGTGCTGCAGGCCTGAATGAGAGAAGTTGTAGTAAGGAGGATTTCTTCTAGAAAATGTAGGGGTAAAATCACTAGAACTAAGTGATTGGATTTCAGGGACAAGGATAAAGGAAGAGTCTCGAATTGCTCTTAGATTTCTGCCTGGGTAATCAGGTAGATTAGTAGCATCATGAACTGAGAATAGATGGGAGAGTAGCAGATCTGGAGTGAATGCAGTATGGGAGATTTTGACATCCAGGTCCAGCAGAGATTTACTTAAATATATCCAAAGCATGGGAGACTTCAGAGCTAGGGACTCTTTGGGGTTAGCTGCTGTAGGTGCATTCCAACCACAAATGTACATCAGATGTAGGTGGTTCTTCGAAGCGGAAAGAAAATGGTACATAGAGGAGCGGTAATGTTTGAGCAGCGGTAGAAGAGGTCTTACAAAGGAGACTGATCGTAACTTCTCCAAAGCAGGACAGCCAAGGGCTGTATCACAGAACTCAAGGAAGAGAGAGTTTATGTTTGAAATGAGCTAAATATCAAATGTTCCAGTGGAGGCTAATTAAATATGTACTAAAACCTTTCCAGTAGATATGACAATTTGGTGATCTTTGTTGTTCTCAGGAAAAAGGGAAGGAGTGAGAGTGTAAATAGAGAGGTGCACAGGGGTGAGAAAAGGATTCTGATAAAAGTGGAAAAATGAATGAGCATGTTTATATCGTGAAGGTGATGATAACAGCTAACACTTACTGAAAATATACTGAATTCCAGGCCTCCTTCTCAGGGCTTTCCATGTGTTAACTCATTTACGCCTCACAGCAGCCCTAGGAAGTAGACACTGTTCTCCTCATTTTACTTGAGGAGAGTTTACCACAGAGAGATTGTTACATGGTTGACAACTGGTCAAAGAGCAGAATGAGAATTTGAACACGAGGATTCTGACAAAACAGCCAGTTATTTGCCACTGTCCTATACCGCCTCCATAGAACCATGGAGCTTGTAGATGGAGGGGAGAGCACTGATCATTAATGGATCAAGATTGGGAAAGACTGGAGGGGATAAAGTCAGGAACCTAGGTGGGAGTTCTGGTCTGAAACAAGAGTGAAGATAATTTATTCTCGAAGACCAGAAACTAGGGCTACAGGTGGAGGTGGTGAGTTTGTGGGTGGGAGGGGGGAATTGGGAAGTTTTAGGAATTTAATCACATCACACTTTTCCCATCAAATACATATTTATTATTAAATTCATACTTTTTTATTGTTAAACATAACACAGATAAGGAAAACTGCTGAAAACAAATGGATAGCTTATCATGAACTCCTCTAAGATGTAACAATCACTGGGTGAAAGAAATTGCCAGCCAGTCCAGAAACTCTTTGTGCTCCATTCCGGTTAAAACCCTATTTTTCTCCCTGAGTATTACCACGAGCTTAACATTTATGGTAATGATGTTTTTGTTTTTCTTAGAGTTTTAGCAGCCGTGAGCATGTCTAAATCCTGCGTTTAAGTTTTCCTTCCTTTTTGCTCCTTTGTCCTTTAAATCTCAACCTACAGATGGCTCCTCAGTCTCTCTTTTTCCTTGCCATTTAATTTGATGAAGAAACCAGGTGTTGACCTGTTGAATTTCCAACAGTCTGGATTTTGCTGATTGAATACCTATGGTGAGGCTAACACGTTCATTTGTTTTTCGTATTTCCTATAAACTGGTACTTGGATCTGGAGTTGTGCTAGTATGATAGCAACTAGCCACATGTGTCTGTTGGACACTTGAAGTGTAGCTAGTCCAAATTGAGATATGCTATAAGTATAAAATGCACATTTACTTGAAAGATTTATTATAAAAATAATATGAAATGTCAGTAATTTTATATTGACTGTATATTGAAATGATATTTTGGATATATTGGGTTAAATTTATTAAAACATAATTTCCACTTAATTCATTTTACTCTTTGTAATGTGGTTACTAGAAAACTTAAATACATCAGTGCCTTGTATTATGTTTCTGTTGGGCAGCGCTGATCTACAGGCTTAATCAGATTTGGGTTTTATTTTATTCTTTTTTGCAAGACTATTCATAAATAAGAGTGTGTTCTTTTGTTAGGAGGCACATAGTGTCTGGTTATGGTTCTTCTTGTGATGTGAGCAGTGATTGATACTAAATGCTGAGATATCTTAATTCATTAGAGTGTGCAAAACTGAGAGTTCTAAGGAAATCACTCCTTTACTCATTTATTACTGCCTCGTCTGTTATCTGGTTATCCAGGGAGGATTAATGCTTGATTCTTTATCTTTATTAACCAGTTTTTAAAATGAATGATCTTCCTATTCAAAAGTGATAAATTACTTTTCTTTGTATCATTATGAATTCATAGCTTTAAACATATTTGATGTTGTTTAGTGCATTGCCATTATTATGTTTATTGCTGCTAACATAGTCCCATCTCTGGCCTGTGGGAATCTTTTCAAGTTGGTTCCTGAATCCTTTTGACACAGCTCTACTAGTTTTTGTTTGCTTTTAAACTCTGCTTTGTCCTTAGTGCTATCCCTTTTTTTGTACTTGAAATTGACAATTTATGTCTTTTTTTTTTTTTACCCCATTGGTCAGTCTATTTTTACTCTTTTCAAAAAACTGGTTTTGGGTTTCATGGACATTTTCCTTTTTTTTTTTTTTTTTTTTTTTTTTCATTTTCTCTTTCAGTTTTCTGATTTCTCAAGTTAATCTCCTTCCTTCTGTTTTATGCTTAGTTTCTTAAATGGGAAGTTTAGATTATTGGTTTGAGAATTTTTTTTTAAGATTTTATTTATTTATTTGAGAGGGAGAGAATGAGAGAGAGCACAAGAGGGGGAAAGTCAGAGGGAGAAGCAGACTCCCTGCCAAGCAGGGAGCCTGATGCGGAACTCAATCCCGGGACTCCAGGATCATGACCTGAGCAGAAGGCAGTTTCTTAACCAACTGAGCCACCCAAGTGCCCTCTTTTTTTAATATAAAGATTTACTGTTAAAATTTATAAGCAGTGTTTTAGTGGCATCTCACACGTGTTGATATGTTGTATTTTCTTTTTCATCTATTTAAAAATATTTTCTACTTTACCTTGAATCTTCCTCTTTGACTCCTGGGTTATTTAAATGTGTATTGTTTAACTTTCAAATATTTGGCATTTCCCATATTTTGTGTTGGTTTCTTGTTTAATTCTGTTGTGGTCAAAGAACGTACTGTGTATGATTTTAATTCTTTTAAATCTATTCTGGTTTGTTTTGTTACCTAGCATATGATCTATCTTGGTTAACTTTTTTCTAAAGCTCCACATTTCTCTCTCTCTCTCTCTCTCTCTATCTCTATCTCTATCTCTATCTCTACACCCAACGTGGGGCTTGGACTCACAATTCCAAGATCAAGAGTTGCATGCTCTACCTACCAAGCTACCCAGGTGCCTCTTAGTTTTAATGTTTTATATTGACCTGAAAAGAAAAAAAAGTGTATTCTGTTGTTAGGTGGAGGGTTCTACAATGTCAGTTAGATCACACTGTTTGCTTGTGTTGTTCAAGTCTCTGTATCCTTGCTGATGTTCTGTCTACTTACCTCAGTTACTGAGGAGTTTTGAACTCTCCAACCGTAACTGTGATTCGTCTCTTTTTCCTTTTAGTTCTGTCAGTTTTTGTGTCCTGTATCAATGCTTTTTTGTTAGTTGCATACATGTTTCAGATTTGTTATGTCTTCTTGATTAATTGAGCCTTTTATAATTATATAATATTCTTCCTTGTCCCTGCTAATTGTCCTTGTTCATGGTCTTTGTCAATATAGCTACTTCAGTTTTTTTTTTCTTTTACATTAGTGTTTGTATGGTATGTCTTTTTCCATCACTTTACTTTCTTTTGCCCTAGCCTTTCATCTTTCCACGCATAGAACTTTCTTCTCCAACAAGAAATACGGCTCCCATTATCTTGAATATATTTCTTTTCTAAGTCCTTGATTACATAAAAAGTAGTTAAATAAGGGTTAACTCATACCACTTGGCGGGGGGGAACCCAATGAAATAGAGTTCAAATTATGTTTATAGTGCTTTTTGTCTTTAGTCTGAGGGCATATAGTCTAAATACTGTGTTCAAAAGTTACTTGGGTTAATCTCCTTTTCCTCTACCCCCATCTATTCTGATTGTTACTCTTTGAAATAAAATATAGATTCTTTTGTTTTTTGTTTGTGTTCAGTTTTAAGGTCCCTCCCATCCTTATTTGTTTTAGTGTGTAAAACAGTAACATATATATAAAAGTCATAACTATTCAAAACTAGTTAGACCTGAGAAGTGCCATTGCCCCCATCCCTTCCACCACGGAAGTAACCAATCTTAGTTTCTTTTTATCTGTATGGTGTTTCTTTTGCTAATAAATATTTATGTATATTTTCTTATTCCTCCCCCATTCTGACTTTAATACTCCTTTACTATAATACTCCTTTGCACATGTTTTTTAAAAAAAATTAACAAACTTTTTTGTTGTTGTTGCAGTTTTAGGTTTGCAGAAAAACTGAGCATAAAGGACAGAGTTCCCTTATATCTCCTTACCTAGCCCCTCCCCAACCCTGCTGACAACAACAGTTTCCCCTATTATTAACATCTTACATACTGTGCTACATTTTTTACATTTATGAGCAAATATTGATATGTTATTATTATCGTTATTGTTCTTATTAACATTATTTATTAAGTAGGCTCTATACCCAGCATGGAGCCCAACACAGGGCTTGAACTCAAGACCCTGAAATCAAGACCTGAGCCAGGATCAAGAGTTGAATGCTTAACCGTCTGAGCCACCCAGACACCCCTTGATACATATTGTTAACTAAAGTCCACAGTTTACATTAGGACTCATTCTTTGTTTCATACATTCTGTGCATAGGTTTTGACAATTGTATGACATATACTCATCATTGCAGTTATCATTAAGAATCATTTCACTGCCCTGAAAACCTCTCACGCTCTACCTGTTCACTCCTTGCCCACTCCTTGCCCACTGACCTTTTTACTGTCTGCATAGTTTTTCCTTTCCCAGAATGTCATGGAGTGAAAATCACGTTTTATGTCGCCCTCTCAGATTGCCTTCTTTCACTCAGCAATATGCATCTAAAGTTCTCTCATGTCTTTTCGTGGCTTGATAGCTCTTTTTTTTTTTTTTTTAACACAGCAACGTTCCATTGTATAGATGTGCTACAGTCCGTTATCCATTCGCCTATTAAAGGACATCTTGGTTGCTTCCAAGTTTTGGCAGTTTTGAATAAAGCTGCTATAAATATTCATGTGCAGGTTTTTTTGTGAACATAAGTTGGCAACTCATTGGGTAAATACCAAATATCATGATTGCTGGATTATATGGAAAGAGTATGTTTAGTTTTGTAACAAACTGCCAAACTGTCTTCCAGAATGGCTGTAGTATTTTACATTTACACCAGCAACAAATGAGAGTGAGTATCTGATGTTCCATATCCTCCCCAGAATTTGATATTATCAGTGTTTAGGATTTTGGCATAATAGGTGTGTAGTAATATCTTGTTGTTTTTTAATTTATTTTTTATTTATTTTTGAGGGAGAGAGAGAAAGCATAGTTGGTGCAGAGGGTAGGATTGAGGAGGGACAGAGGGAGAGGGAGAGAGAGAATCCTAAGCAGGCTCCATGTTGGACTGATGTGGGGCTCGATCTCAGACCCTGAGATCATGACCTGAGCTGAAATTAAGAGTTGGAAGCTTAACCAACTGAGCCACACAGGTTTTAATTTACAATTCCCTAATGATGTGGTGTTGAGCATCTTTTCATATTTATAAATCTTTATAAATCATATAAATCTTTCATATTTATCATCTTTATATGGGAAGATGTGGGTTTAAATCTTTTGTCTATTTTCAATTGAGATGTATTGTTGAGTTTTTAAAATTTTTAATGATTTTAGTTATTTGAGAGAGAGAGAGAGAGAGAGAGCATGAATGGTGGGGAGATGGCTTAGGGAGAAGGAGAAGCAGACTCCCTGCTGAGCAGGGAGTGTGATGTGGGTTAAGCAGACACTTACCCGACTGAGATATCCAGGCTCCCCGAGTTTTTTTGTTTGTTTGTTTTTTTAAGATCTTGTTTTTAAATCATCTCTACACCCAACATGGGGCTCAGATTTACAATCCCAAGATCAAGAGTGGCATGCTCTTACCACCTGAACCAGCTGAGCCTGTATTGTTGAGTTTTAAGAGTTCTTTGTATAATTTGAATAACAGTCCTTTATCAAAAACAAAGCAAAACAAAACAACAAAAAAACCCCCAGTCCTTTATCAGAGGTGTATTTTGCAAATATTTCATCCCAGTCTGTGGCTTATTTTTTCATTTCTTAATTATATCTCTATCACTTTGCTTAAAATTTCTCTATATTACTATATTTCAAGTAGGTTTCTTTTAGAAAGAAAGCTGTATCTTTTTAGTTCTTTTTGAAAAACTCACAATATCTGTTTTTAAGTTGGGATATTTAGATTATTGACATTTAATGTAATTTTTTAAAATCATGGTAAAATACACATAAAACTTATCCTAATCATTTACAGTTAGTAGTATTTAGTACATTCATGTTGTTGTGAACTATATCACTACTCTCCATCTCCAGAACTCTTTTTTTTTTTTTAAGATTTTATTTATTTTAGGGGAGAGAGAGAGAGCACAAGCAAGCATGAATGGGGGAGGGGCAAAAGGAGGAGAGACTCTCAAGCAGACTCCGCACTGAGCATGGAGCCTATCTGGGTCTTGATCTCGTGACCTTGAGATCATGACCTGTGGCGAAATCAAGAGTCAGATGCTTAACTGACTAAGCCACCCAGGCGCCCCTCCAGAATTCTATCTTGGAAAACTGAAACTCTACTTATTAAGGAACAATTCCTCATTTCCCTCCTCCCCACGGCCTTTGGCAACCGCTGTTCAACTTTCTGTCTCTGAATCTGACTGCTCTAGGCACCTCATGTAAGTGGAATCATACCAGATTTGTCCTGTGTGACTGACTTATTTCACTTAGCCAGAATTTCCTTTCTTTCCAAGGTTGAATACTATTCTGTTGTATGTATGTATCACATTAAAAAAATACATTTATCCATTAATGGGCAGTTGGGTTGCTTCCACCTCCGGCTGTTGTGACTAATGCCGTGAATGTGGTGTACAAATATCTCTTTGAGTCCCTGCTTCCAGTTATTTTGGGTGTAGGAAAAAGTGAAATTGCTGGGCCATATAGTAATTCTGTTTTAGTTTTTTGAAGAACCGCCATGCTGTTTTCATTTTACATTCCCACCAACAGTGTGCAAAGATTCTAATTCCTTCCCAATCTCCTCAACACTTGTTTTCTGCATTTTTGATAGCAACCATGCTAGTGGTTGTGAGGTGGTTTACATTTAATGTAATTATTGATGTGTTTGGATTTAACTTTGTCATTTTATTTGATCTTTTCTGTTTGCCTCTTTTTTATTCCACTATTTCCCCTTTCTTGGAGTCTTTTGGATGATTTAAATATGGTTTTGTATATCATTTTAAGGTATATGTTGGTAAAGGGCTTTGCAGATATGATTAAGGATTATGAGACGGGGCAGTTATTCTGGATTATCTGAGGGAGCCCAGTGTCATCACACGGGTACTTACAGGAGGGAGGGAGGACAATCAGAGTCAGGAAGAGGAAGGGTGATGACAGAAGCAGAGGTTGGAGTGACGTGTTCTATGGTGGAAGGGGCCACGAACCAAGGAATATAGGCAGCCTCTAGAAGCTGAAATAGGCAAGGGTAAAGGTTCTTTCCTCGAGCTCCAGGAAGGAACACAGGTCTGTTGACACCTTGATTTTAGCTCATGAAGGCCCATTTTATTTTAAAAGATATTATTTATTTATTTGACACACAGAGATCACAAGTAGGCAGAGGGGCAGGCAGAGAGAGAGAGGGAAGCAGGCCCCCTGCTGAGCAGAGAGCCCGATGCAAGACTCGATCTCAGGACTCCGGGATCATGACCTGAGCCGAAGGCAGAGGCTTAACCCACTGAGCCACCCAGGCACCCCTGAAGGCCTATTTTTGACTTCTGACCTCCAGAATCATAGGTAGTACTTTTGAGTTATTCTAATCCACTAAGTTTACAGTAATTTTTTATGGCAACAATAGGAAAATGATCCAGCTCCACAGGGCACCACCCAGGGAGAGGCCAGGCGGGGATTTCACACCCTCTGCTCTGTTGATTTGGGTCTGTTCTATGAGTGTGCTGCTCGGGATTTCATACAATTTAAAGGGCCTCGTTCTCCTGCTCCCTCCTTTTTGAGATCTTCTCCCACACTGCTGGGTTCCCAAGAGTCCCCTTTCCTGGTGGTCTGGCTGGAAAGCGAGGTGGTCTGGCTAAAGGGATATGCCCATTATCATTGTCATAGCTGCCACGGTTTAGGCCTGGAGAGTCTGGAAAGAGAGTTTTTTCTGAGATTCTGATTGCCCTGGAGTGTGATCTGGGACATAGAGGAGATTAAAGGCAAACCCGGAATTCACCGCTGTGTGGGTCATTGTGTAAGTGCTGTGTTTCCTGCCCAGTTCACTTGCTTTATGTATTTTTCAGAGTCCTTAGGTAATTGCTTATGTCTTTTGTCCAGGACTTCTGGTTGTAATCAGTGGGAGAGAGAGAGTGTGCCTACCAAATCTTAACCAGAACCAGAAATTCTTTCATGTGTTACTTTAAGAAATTTCCTGCCTTTTTTTCCTTCTGTTTGTCATAAGCCATTACCTAATGTTTTTTAACTTTTATGTTCCTTCCACTTTAGTGTACATTTCCAATGTGATTTTTTTTCTAATTCTAATCTTCTCTGTATCATTCCAATTTTAGTATATATGCTGCTGAAGCAAGCACTCTAATTCTTCCTGAGTTATTTCATATCCTTTGTGAGTTTTTCTAATTTTGGTTTATATGGTTCTTTCATTCTTCTATTATTGTTTTGTGTCCTTCAGCTTGTTTTGAAAGAGTAGGTCAGAATTTTCATGTATTTTGTAGGCATGCTTTGTGGAGGACTTTTATTGCCTATAGGGGGTAGCTTCCTCCTTTTACAGTTTTTTCTTATAATGCACTTACATGGGATTTTTCCGTCAGTCCTTTTGTTTTTCACTTTTATATGAAATTTTCTTGAACTTTTAGAAGGAAGCCTGAATTTCACAGTGCTAGAGCTCTCTCTTCTGTTATTTTTCTGAAGAGTTTAAATACAGGACTGCTTAATTTCCGAAATCTCTTGATTTTGTTCCCCTACCCTGCTTTTATCTGGGTCTCTCCTTTATCCCTGTGAGGTTCGGTTGAGACTGTCCCTAGTAACTTTGTCGTATGGGGTGTGGTCCTGAAAAGGGGCTTTGGCATATTGGTTTTGAGGATTCATGAGGCTTATATTTACAACGGAAGACTTGCCCTCCCCTGAGGACTGGAGTTTGCAAGGCTTCTCGGCTCAGGTGCCCTCAGCTCTGCCCCCAGCTCTCCAGCGAGTGAGTGTCTGTGGCTGTTCTTAATTCCATTAGATGCCCACGGCCCACTTCCTCCCTATGGACTGTGGTCTCATGGGTTTTAGTGGTTTGGTCCTACCCACTTGGGATTGGGAGTTCCGGACATTCCTTGTCACTTAGTTTTGTTTTAGATGTTATCCATGAGTCTGTGAATTTTTTCATCATGGTTTCTCTATTTTTAATGGGCTCTTCAGGAAGATTAAAAAAAAAAAAAAAAGAACAAACTATACAGCCATTGCCACCCCCCTCCACCTCGGTGGTTTTTATGCAGAGTGATGCTCCGGTGCTAAGTGTGAGGGGTTCTAAGTAGGAAACGTAAGGTGGAGAGATGAAGGTTTGTAGTAGTCACTGATGGAAGTAGGGAACTCTTCAGCAATGATGAGAATAAGGGGAACTCACAGGTGAGGGTGGGGACCACGTATGAGTCACGGCACCAGCCTACGTGAATGTGCGTTTTTTCCCCTTGTAGCTATCACCCCAGATGAAGCCTCAGAGGAGGCTGATACCTGGGTTAGGATTACAATTAGGATTGTAATTTTGCCTTGCTGGTCTCATTGAAGGACTCGAGTCTTAGGTGGTTGAGATATCTTTGGGGGGAGGAATTCCATTCCTGGGTATGTGTGGATGTGAAACCAGGGTAGCCAGGGTAGGGCTGCTAACTTAGGAGACAATGGAAAGGATCTAAGAGCTGAAAATCTGTAGTGAAACTAGAGCAAATACAAAAGGGGGACCATGTGAATGTGCTAGATGGAGACGGTTGTTAGAGCCAGAGTTGATTTCTTAGGGAAAACAGATACAGATTAAAAAAAGAAGAGTTTAGGGGCACCTGGGTGGCTCAGTGGGTTAAGCCGCTGCCTTCAGCTCAGGTCATGATCTCAGGGTTCTGGGATCAAGCCCCGCATCCGGCTCTCTGCTCAGCGGGGAGCCAGCTTCTCTCTATCTACCTACTCGTCACTATCTTCCTCTGTCAAATAAATAAATAAAATCTTAAAAAAAAGAGATTAGTATCAGGTGGAATTTCATGTATTTGATCCCTATAAGTTACCGAATGCTCTGCAATTTCCAATTTCTCAACAAATGGTGAATCAGTAGGCATTACCCTAAAATTGTCACAGGAGCTTGAGAGCCACAAGTAAACCACAGGCTTAAGAAAACTTTCGAACTCTTAATAAAAAACACATGAGTAATTGGAGCCATGTGTCTGTGGCTATCTACACAGAGCACAGAGCTTTTCTGGTGTTCTCATTATGGCAACAAAGCAAAATTAATTTTGGTATGATATGAGATAGCATTATTTCTAAACATTGTATATAGTTACTTTGCTTATAGCATAAAATTCTTTGGGAAAGTGTTAGAAATTAGTTACAAATTTCTATTTTAGCATTTTAATGAGTGCAAAGTATTTTAACAAGACTTTGCAACAAAATATCCCTTTAAAAAGAAATGTGACAATCCACAAGTGGCATTATACTTAGTATATTACTGAAATAAAGGTTATTTGTGGTGTGAAGTCTCAAATTACTTCACATATTTAAAGGAAACATCAGTAAGCTGTCAGTTCTGTAGTTTACCAGAGTTTAATAAGGAAATTTCTTTAATAAGATTATGTTTAAAATGGAATTGGTTGCAAAGAAAGGAGTAATTGCCTGTCACACTATTAAAAAATCAGTTTCACATCTTTGGAATGTTTCTTTACACTAATTTCCACATTGTTTGAACTTATATATATATTTATATATATACACACACAGAATCAAAAGAGCAAACGATCATCAAAAGCACTTCTTTTTCCCCACATGCTCAAGATTTTAAAGCTGGAATTGGATGGAAATGTATCTCATTATTAACACAAATGTTAATCTAAACACCTATTAAATAGAATTTTTTTGTTTTAATAGATTTTAATGAGAATACTGGAATTAATGTGAAAGTTTTTGTATTTGCAGTGTTGATGGGACAAGTGATTGATTTCTCTGTTGCCTGATCTCTGATGCCATCAGTCCCCTTGTTGAGAAGATTGTCATGTTGTTCAAAATAAAGAAATTAATAAAGTACAGAATGCCCGAGAATCTTTTCTAGAAATTGTCAGATCACACATTTGCAACTATCCCTGGATATATTTTAGTTGTATAGAGTGGTTGTAGTGTTATTGTTTATTTCAATCTTTTTATAATACAGCATAAGAGATGCTGGAGTGTTTTTGGCAGTTAGAAAGAAACATATTTGGAAAAAGGATTTGTTGACTTTAAAGAATACTGATCTTCTAACATAAAAAAATGTATCTATTTTAAGAAATACTTTGAGAATTCTAAATCAGAATTTAGAATTTAAATGCTTCCGAATCTTTCATAATATTACCTTTACTTTCTCTTGTGCATCTTTCAAAGATGAGGGTCAGATGTACTGGACCCAGAACCCCATTAACTGTTTGAGTTTTTGTTTATTTGAGAGAGTGGGTGTGTGCGTGTGCATGCGCTGGGGTGGGGAGGGAGAGCGAGAGCTAGAGAGAGAGAGAGAGAGAATCCTCAGCAGGCTTCACACCCAAGGCTTAGTCTCACAATCCTGAGATAATGACCTGAGTCAAAACCAAGAGTCAGATGCTTACCAATTGAGCCACCCAGGGGGCACCTTGTATCATAATTTCAGAAGAGAAGAAAAGTTTTCTAGATTTGGGGGTGAGATGGGGGCAATCTGTGGCCAAATAAGTTTGGAAAACACTACCTATGTGTCTACTTTAGTAAAATTGGAGTGAATGTTAGTCTGTTTTTTGACCCTGAGAAGTTCTGTAGCATTTCCCAAATTTATTTAATCTCAACACCTTGCACAGTATACAAAAGTTTATAGCAGCATTATTCTTAATGGTTAAAATGTGGAAGCAACCCATGTCCATCAGCTGATGAATGGGCAAACAACATATATCCATTAAAAAAAATTATAAGTAATCTCTGCTCAACGTGGGGCTTGAATTCATGACCCTGAAGGCAAGAGTCTCACTCTCTATCCACTGAGCAGGTATATTAAATGGATAGATATAAAAATCGATACATTTGGGGGCACCTGGATGGCTCAGTTGGTAGAGAATGAAGAACTGATACACACTACAACACGGGTGAGTCCTGAGAACGTTATGCTAAGCGAAAGCAGCCGGAGACAGGAGACTGCATGCCTTATGATTCCATTTGTATGATGTATCCCTAATAGGCTCAGTCCTAGAAACAGAAAGTAGATTAGTGGTTACCACGCACCGCGCTGGGGAAGCGGAAGGTGACCGCTCATGGACTCGGGTTTCTTTTTGCGATGGTGAAAATATTCTGCAATTAGGTAGTAGGGATGGTAGCTCAACTCTGTGAATATACTAGAAGCCACTGAATTGTATACGTGAAAAGGGTGACTTTTATCATACGTGAGTTGTATGTGAGAAAAGCTGTTATTTTAAAAATAACCATAAGAAAGACGCTAGAGCAACAACTAAGGCGAGAAGTCATGAGGGCTTAAAATAAGGTAGTGGGATGGAGAGGTACGAGAGCGTGTAGGGGTGAGCTGGAGAGTCCCAAAGACTGACTTTTACCAACAAGAATGCAGAGTCCCTGGGCTGAAGCCCCGAGGAGACAGGCTGGTGCATCCCTCGGCGCACAGTCCGCACCGGCAGTGGCTAGCTTCCCCGAGAGTGAAGCTCTGTGCTCGTGGCAAATAAAAACGCTTTAGCATGAACTGTCGCTTCTTTAGTCACCTGTAGACCACAGGGATGGCCAAAGCAGTGCACAGGATCATAGTCTTGACTTTCGACTTTCCATAACTCAAAACATTTTTCTTGCTGCCAGTAGAGTTTGAGTCATCCGGCCGTCACTACTCAGGGTGCGGCGCCCCGGGGTCAGGCGAGAGGGCATGGCCCTCGCCTGCCCACCACACAGTCTCATAGGACCGAGTGTGATCCATTTAAAGGCTGTCCTCACCTTTCATGAGGAAAGACACTCCAGGGACTTGCCAAATGTTACACAGAGGGTAACAGTGCCCCATGGGCTTATGGACTCGTGAAGGTAAGCACAGATTTTTGGATTGTGTGACTTTTGCCAGCCTGAGGTAAAGGCAGACTTCTTGGAGTTGGCTTCCCATTTTCGTCAGCCCCTTGACCCAGGTAGGGGAACACTTTAACCTACCTCTCGGGCGCCAAGGTCCTGATGTGCCCTTTATAGCCGAGGATGGTGAGGCGGACACCAGGGCTGTTGTTCCCTCTTCTTCACTCTCCCAGGCCAGAGCCGTAGTCAGCAAGAATATTAGGAACCCCTGAAGAGTCCACTACAGAGTGGAGGCTCACAGGAGGAGTTTCAAATGAGGCAGCAATGGCTGGTCTAATATCTTACCTCAGTGGACTCTTTCCCTCCACCAGAGCCATTTCCTATGTGAAGCCAAAGCCTTCAGTGAGCCCGTGTGTTGCTGAGATTTTTTTTTTTTAAGATTTTATTTATTTATTTGACAGAGATCACAAGTAGGCAGAGAGGCAGGCAGAGAGAGAGGAGGAAGCAGGCTCCCCGTTGAGCAGAGAGCCCGAGGCGGGGCTCGATCCCAGGACCCTGGGATCATGACCCAAGCCGAAGGCAGAGGCTTTAACCCACTTTAACCCAGGTGCCCCTGTTGCTGCGATTCTTACCAGGCAAAGGGAAAACTGCTTCCCAAGAGGACCGTGTCTAACACGGAGCAGCTCGTCTGCCGTATTCGCAAAATTCTTTTTCTCAGTACACATTTCTGAGGGAGCTTGGGGAGGAGGAAAGAATCTTAGTCTTGGAGTCATCAGAACTATGGCAGCCTTGGAGAGGGCGTGTGAGGTAGCACCGGCCCTCTGCGGTCTCACCGAGCCGGGTTACGGTGCCAGGGTGCCTCGGACCAGCCCTGTTTCCTGTCTGGAACCTGTGCAGCGGGGATAGTCATCTGCGGGACTGTTCAGAGGACGTGATAATGTACGGAGAGCACTCGGGGCGTGGCGTGACTGTTCTGCATATGGGCCACTTAACTTTTCTAAGCTTGTTTCTTCTTCAAGAGTGAAGATGATGCCCTGTGACTCTTAGGGTAGTGGAGGGGATCAAATGAAATAAGTATGCAATTAGGTTATACCAAGATTTGATTGAGATTTAATTAGAAAAGCCCTTCACAAGGCTCTTGGTAACCCATTCCAGAGTTTAGCACTAATATGTTTATCCTTATGTTGAACTAGAATTTTTCCTTCTTTATTATTGTCCTTTTTATCTTGCTTGGCCTTCCAAGAACCCAAAGAATTTCATTTGTTTCATGAAAATCTTCATGCACTGAAAGATATATTTCATTCACCCCCAGGATTTAGGTTTAAAAAATAATGATCTGATGATTACTGCAACTTTCTCATCTGTAATTCTTTGCTACTTTTTTCTAAACTCATTCTAACTTTTCCATTGCTTCTGGTGGCCAAAATAAGAAATGATCTTTGAGAATTTCTTGGACGAAAATACAGGGGAAAGATTACTTTCTATCCTCAGTTCCCCGTTAAAATATCTCTATCTTTTATTATAAAAGTAACATCTCTTTATATACATTTGGGAGAAGAGGGAAGGAAAATTGCCCACAGTTGTGTCAGTACAACTAATAGTTTTATGACTGCACATCTGGTTATTTTTATATACATATTTTATGTATCTTTGTAGCTTATATATCTTTGGACATATCTTACATAATCACAATCATGCCTATCTGTAGCACCTAGCTTGTAGAATTGTAAGGATTCGGTGCTTCAAGTGCTTAGCACAGTGTCTGGCATAAAGTTAGTGTCAGTAGGTGGGAGCTGGTGACGTTTCCTGATGGGTGCCCAGAAGTGGATTTACTGGGTCAGATACCTTTAAGACTCCGGATACATGGCCGCTGCCACACTGCTTTCTAGAAGCCATTTCAGTTCCTCAAGCCCTTGGTAGTAAAGAGTTTCTCTGCTCCTCGTTCACACTGGGAGCTCCCCCCAGCATCTCCCTGCTTTGTTTTTAGGTTTGGGAAGCTAATTTAGTAGGTGAAGATAATACCTCGTTATTGAAGTGTCATTATTTCATAATTACCGATGTTGAACTTGTCTCGCACTTACTAGCAATGTTTCCTCTAACAGGGTCTGTTTACAACCTATTTAGCAACCAGAATCACTGAATGTTTTCTTATTGAATTATGTGGGCTCTTTAATAAAAATAATACTCCTTTGTCATATGGAGTGCAAACATTTTTCCTGATTGTTTTCTTATTTTGGTTATGATTTTTTTTTTAATTCACACACACACACACACACACACACACACACACACACAAAGGGATCCATCTCCTCTGTGCCTGACCCTTGCCTGGTCTGAGTAGTAGCTTCAGTCCAGCAAGAGAGACTCCTCCCATGTTACACGGGCTCCGGATAGAGTGGTTACACATGTCTTTCGTGGTGAAAGTACACCGACTCTTCCTAGGCCCAGAGAACACATTTCCCTTGATTTGGGGAAAGAGTTAACAAAGCTATTGCTCGGTTCTTATAACAGGTTATAATTTCAGCTCTTCCTGATTGGAATCTTCTACACGTTCTCCATCGTCTCCTCTAGGATGGCGTTTCTGGAGATAGCACTGCAGATAATTTATTTGGCAAGGGTCTGGTCAAGCATCACAGGCTTCAGCCGAGTCCTCAGAAGAGCTCCCACTCCCCCCATCCTGATCTACCTTCTTCGCATGTTTTCTTGAAGACGACACTAGGTCTTAGTGAGATTTGGGGACTGAGGGCGGGGGGCTCTTCACACGGATGAAATGCTGGTGAATCTCCCTTCTCCTACTACCCTGTTAAATGGAAACTTCTTTCCCTGCAAGAGAGCGAGCAATCCTACCTGCTCTCCAGGGAAGCCTTGTGCATATCCTTAGTGGAGCAAAGTCGATCTGCAGGTTCCCTTGCTAAGGAGTTCTGTCCTTTCTCATCCTCAAGGTCTGCACTAAAGTCTCTGGAACAGAGCCCAGCGGCTGAGGGGTGAGAGCAGGAGCTGGCCTCCACGGGGTTTCTCGTCACTGTGGCCAAGATCGTGGCACACAAAGGCATTCCAGTGGCTTCTGAGTCTAGATCTATAAATATATTTATTATAATATAACAAGAACTTAACAATAAACATATACTATGTACAATACCATTACAGAGAACCCTGTTTTATATCATTCACAGAAATAGCCAGTTTTGCTCCAGTGTGATCAATGAGGAGAGAAACGGAATTTCAATGTCATCTGTGTTGAGCCTTGCTGACCACTAACACCTCCTTTGGAGGCAGACGCACACCGACGCTAACGTTAGCCCTGCCCCAGGCAGTTAGGAATTTGTGCTCCAGTCCTTGGGTTCACACTTGCACCCTGTTTGACATAAATACTTTAAATGACATACAATGTATGTAGTTTTGTGCTTATTACTTTTTAAAAGAATAAATAATATTAAAAACTGCATAACGAAGCTCGGTATCTTGTCCAAGTGGGAGCCACACTTGTAGTGCTAGAAGTCGTTGGCCGACGTGAGAATTGGAGTTTTGTGTCGTCAAATACTGGAAGGTGGAAAGCACGTCCTGTCCTTTTTCTCCTTAGAAATGGGTTTCTATCATGAAATGACGGCAAGTTGACTTCCCGGATAGAAAAATGGTCAATGCGTATTTGGTACCAACTTCACCTAAATAGCGCAGTGGCGGCGGCTCTCTTCTTGCCCTGGAATGGAAACTGATCACCGCGTGAGGTTTGAGGGTCTGAGGACTGGCAGGAAGGCCTCTGTGTCATGAGCCACGGTGTGACCTCCCTCCTGGCTTCCCTTTCTCTGGTTAATACGCTACGGGAAGAGGGCTTCTGCTCACGCCCCTCGGGCCTTGGCTGACATGGCTCGTCTACAAAGGCTGTCCCCATCCTGAGAGCTCTTGAGGCAGGTGCCTTAATATATAGCTATAAATATCAAAAATAGTCTCCTGTGCTTTGTAGACATTTATTCCTCCCTCCCTCCCTCCTGCCCTTCCCACCCGGCCTGGGTCCTCAGCTTTACCTCATGGAGGGAGCCAGAACTGGTTTCCTTCTGGAACAGAATCTTCTTCGACGCCGCCTCCATGAGGCACAGCTCTTCATGGGGCTGTCTGGGAGTTACATTTTTTTTAAAAAATAAAACGGGGGCCCTCACCCCCACCCAGGAGAGATCCTCTATTCTGCACATAGAAAAAAATTAGAGCAAATGCCCCACTCTGACACTACCTACAAAGGGCTTTGGGAATTCCCGCATGATCCTCTCATGGCCTCCTCCTCCTCTCAGTACTTAAAAATAGCCTTTTTGTTTATCAAGAAAATGCCTTGGAAATCTAAATAATTCATATCGGACAAGAGAAAGCTAGCACAGTCACCTGTCCCTCTTCAGCAAAAACACGGTAGAAAAACCTGTGAAGGACAAAGGTTCTCCCAGCTGTCCCTTGGCTGCCCCCAAACGGCCGCTCCAGCCACGTCTGGCTCGGCACGGTGGGGTCGGGGGTGGGGGGCTGGACCTCTCTTCCGGCCCAGCCTCCTAGACCTTGTGCCGCTCACACAGTATTGTCCCTTCTCTTCTCTCGGCCACGGAAAAGTGTAGATTGGTTAAAAACAAAAGTAGGAATCAAAGTGATAAGGACACTTTGATCTGATTCCAAGAGAGCCTGACACCTACTATTGTCACAGGATAATTGATCTATGGTGGTTTAGGGATCAAGCTTGCTCTGCCCGAAGGGAAAAAATCAGCTTCTCTCTCCCAGTTGAAAAATATGTGAAACTCTATTGCATGGGGCAGAGCGAGCACCTCTGCTCAGAGCAAGTGCGTTTGCAGGCGCGCCCTGGCCCAGCTGCTCGGATGGTTGTGGCTCCTTGGCCCCCGTTTCCCCCAAAGGCGAGGATGATTTTCTACATTCAGTGTAGAGTGTTCCAAATGTTTAGCGCAGTGATTCCCTTGATCGTGTCTATCAGCCTCTTACGGGTGTTGCTGAACATGGGTCATTGTGAGTTGCATTGGCCTCACCGGACTTGACCAGTCTCGGCTCGGGCTTTCTGCGGACGTCAGCCGCTTTGAATGTATTTCTTGATGACGACGCAGCCGTGTCTGAACACGGGGCAGGGCATGTGGGGCAGGAGGGCCCACGTGTTGGTCGCGGGCTCGTAGGCTTCCATGTTGCCCAGGGCAGGCCCCTCGCTGCTAACGATGCCGCCCGTGGCATAGATCTTGCCATCAAGCACCACGGCGCTGTGGGGGAAAGCGGGGAGAGGGTTAGCCCTTTCACAATGCCCTTGGGCCTGGAGCTGGATGCTTAATACCCTGTCCCGGGGCGGGCGGCCTCCCTGCTTCCCCTTTGCGAAAGGTGTAAGGGATCTCATGGTTTGCCTCTGCCCCATGACCGGAGCAGCTGCAGGAAGACAGCCTTCCCTCTAGGGCCGGTCGGGGATGCCGTGTGTCTGAGGCCCTCCCAGACGTGGAGGACACCCCGGGACCTGCCAGACCCCGGAAAGGTGGCCGGGAGCACGGCCTCGTGTACAGGCCCTCGATTCCGTTTACTGAGTGGCACTGTGTGTTGCCCGGACAGAGAGGCTTCAACCGGTTCCAATCAGGTTGAGAACACAGCTCACCAGGATGATGGCAGACAGGAGAGAGAGGAGCTAAGTCCTAACTGAACGCTGCTGACTCCTTGACTGGGACATTTAGACTCCAAGTTCCCTGCTGGGATTGCGGTGCTGCCCGCCAGTGACTGCTGGGCCGGAGTCCTCTCAGCGGGGTGGTTGCCATGGCAGCCCGGGATGCTGAACCGGTTCCATGCCGCTCCCACGGTGAGAGCACCACACCCTGCTCCCATCTGCCCTTCCTGTCTTCCTGCATCTTGGCTACCCTGTCCCACGCCTGGCTAGATCCATGCACCTGGTCCCCCAGTCCTCCCACATTTTTGCTAACGGCCCTGTCTTCTTCACTGTCCCCTGAAGCCGAACAGATACCCTTGTGATGTTGCCACCTCTTTCTGCAGTTCTGAGCCTGGAACGGAATGTGCCGGGCTAGACACCTTACCTGAAGTTTCCAGCCTTCTGCCCTCTAGTTGCCTGCTCCCTGGGGCCCTCAGATTTCTCCCTTGGTGGCACATTTTCCCCCTGCTTCTCTTGCCAGACCCAGCTTACGTCTCCTCACAGGCATTAAGTCTTTCTGGGCCCAATTCGAGTTTCCGATGAGGCACGCAAATCCTCCCCACAGGTGGTGCCCAAAGGCCAGTCTGAGGCCAGTGTGGTCAGAATTGCTCGTACGCGCCACTGCCTGGAATATGCGACGGGAGGGTAAGGCCCGAGAACTGTAGAACCTTCCTGCTCATAGGCACTTAGCGGGTATCTAGTTCAACCGCCTGCCTCATCAGTAGGAGAACTGCCCCAGAGGGCGGACGTGGCGTGTCCAAGGTCTGAGGACAGGTTAGCAGCAGGCTGTAGCTCTTCTACAGCAGGGGCTCGGACTGAGGGTTCCGTGATTACCTCTACATGGGCACAAGAGGTCTTCAGGAAAGATCCACTATGCAAATGTCAAAAATAGGGTTTCTGGGACCCCTTTTTATTTCCTTGTTCCTCTTAGTCTGGGAAAAGCTGGGGCCGGAGGAGCAGGGGCTGCTGTCTCACTGCCCAAGCTGGTTAATTCTCCCGGGCCACAGGGCCAGGCAGACCGGGAACCAAGCCACACCCTGACCTCTACTCTCTCTTCCCATGGCTGCTGGTCCGGGTGTGTTTCTGCCCTGTCAGCTTTGAGACTCCAAGGCAGCCAGGCCTCGTACCACTCCCTGGATCGGCGGTCAGAGTGTCCCTTGGGAGGCCACTTGTCCCATGTAAGTTGCTGCACAGGTGAGACCTGGCACTACCTCCTGTCTGTGATGGGGCAGGTGGTTCTGGGGGACAGCTGTCCTATACCCAGAGAAGGTGTGGCCGCAAGGACCTGGGGCTGGTCCCTGTACGAAGCCCTCCGTTTCTGGCTTGGAGATGGGTCAGCTGGGGCCACTGGGTGGGGCCTTCGGTCAGAGGGCGCTGCCGCTCTTGTTATCCGACGGCGGGCAGCCGTTCTGGTGCTCAGACCATTCCTGTTCGCTTTCCCTCCCCACCCTCCTCCTTCCCTCCCCTGGCAGAGTCCCCGCGGCCCTCACCTGCAGAACTGCCGGGAGTGATTCATGTTTGGGCCTGCCTTAATGTTCCCTTTCTCGGGGTCGTAGATGGTGGTGGCTCTGGCATATGCCCCGCCCAGGATGAAAACGAAGCCATTGAGGGTGACCGCGGGAGCGTACTTGTTGTCTGTGAAGAGAGCAGAGCAGGCAGGTCAGGGCATCTCTTCTTGGCCTTCCCCTCTCCACCCCTTCCTTCGCCAGAAAGGCCTCCAGAGGACAGACTCTGGCAGAGGACGGCTCCACCATCAGCCGTTAACCCGAGGACAAGGCCCAGGCCCAGGAGGCAGCCGGCACACAGACCAGCATGCCTGTCGCCCAGCCTGGCGGCTTGCCTCCCCCTCCCAGCCCCCAGACTGGGGTCTGCAGAACCACGGGGCATAGCAGGCCTTCTGGACTTGGGACACTGAGATGAAGCTCACGAGGTGAGGTGAGGTGGGGGGGAGCGGAGGGCTGCTTCTCACCGATCATTGGGGACTCGATAAAGCTCCATGTGTTGGTCTGTGGAACATAAGACTGGAGGACACCCGCAGCTCTGCCCGCTTCGTTTACGCCACCGAACACGTAGATCTTGCCGCCACACACTGTGGCTGCTGCAGAGTGCACGGCCTTGGGCAGAGGGGCCACGGCCTCCCATTGGTTGGTAATGGTGTCGTACCTGGGAAGAGAGGAGAACGAGAGCCCAGCATCAGCGGTGGGCCTTGTGCAGGGCAGCGGGCATGGCGGGGGGGACGGGCATGGCGGGGGGGAGGGGGCGCCAGCATCTGTTCCTGACCTTGGCATCATTAGCCCAGCCCGAGACCACACACATCTGGGGGGACTTGGGATGAATCACTCAAGGCCACCTGGGATCTGGCCCAACCTGGCCTTCGTAGTCATCCTCGTGAACCTCGGTGGGCTCTTGTTTGCCTGCTGCAACCTCTACGCAGTTTCTCATCTCCTTTCCTTTGCTCACACAGGGCTCCCCAGCTTCTAGGCTCCTTCAGCCTTCTCTGTCCAGCTCATTCCTACCTTTTTTGCCCGACAGGGCTGCCCTGAGCATTTGCTGTACATGCAGGCTCTGGGCTGGAAACTGGGAACAGTGGGCTGGACCAGGGAGGGACAACAGGACGAGGAGACGGAAGGAGAGGCGGACTGGTGGGTTCAGTCATTAACTGATGTTGCCGTGAAGGAAGGCAGAGTCACCCAGGACGACTCAGGGTCTCTGGTGTGGGAAACCGGAAGGAGGGAGCACTACTCAGGTGGCAGGGAATTGAGGTTGGGGAGTTTGGAGGAGAGAGATGATTTCAGTTTTATTCATGGGGAGTTTACAGGACCCGTGGTAACCAACTGGGGATGTGTGGGCGGGTGCAGCAGTGGACGTGTGGCCTATGTATTCCATGTTGGGATCATGGGCACAGAGATGGAAACTGAAGGTCAGGGACTGCACAGGCAGCATGTGGGCGAGAATAAGGCTGAAGACACTTGGGGGGAAACCCTGGCCTTTAAGCGGGGAGCTAAGGGGGTGTCCTTGGAAGAGTGGCGGCACCGCACAGGGCACAGCTCCGTGGGTGGGGGATGTGATGGGAGTTCCAGAAGTCCCCAGCAGGTTCCTGGAGGTCCTATCAAAGAGACTTTAAGTGGAATGGGAGGTGCAGAGCTATTTCCGTATCAAGGATGAATGGGAAGGGAGGCAGTGGACACGACAGGTAGAGAGACTTCTTGTGGATGAAACTCAGCAGGGAAAAGGGGCAGATAAGGTGGAACCTGGAAAGGTCTGCGGAGCTAAGAGATGGCTTTCCTTGGCGCGTGCTGATAGATGTCTAAAAACAAGCTCCCCAGGGAAAAAGACCTGCTAGGCCGCACTTGCTGCTTTCTGTGATGTGAACCCTCTCTCGGCCGATTTCAGGCTACCAAGGGCACAGGGAACGTGGCACTGGGAAGAGATGTGCTGCAGCGGACTGCTGGACGGAATCCCCACCATATAGAGACACAGCAGACACGCCTAACCTCCAGAGCACAGATCGTACAGAATACAGAAAAAAAAAAAAGTGTAGCGGTGAGTTTTGAGTATGAGTTATCTTTGTTTTTAATATAATTTATTTAGTTCTAAGTCTACATGATTTGATTTTTAGTAAGACCTGTAACTAAGAACTGGCTTGCGGAGTGCCCAAAAAAGGTACCAGTCATGTCTCAGGAGCGAGTATGAATGAGCTCCAGGGCACCACGGCTTTTGTTTTCATTTTAGGGGGAGAGGTTTACTTGTGTTTACAGACTGGGAGAAGGAGCCAAAATGGATAAAGAAAGATTAAATATAGACGAAAGAGAGGAGAGAGCTGATAGGAGTAGGCTTTTGGTGGGGGATGCAGGTTGCATCCAGAGTGGAGAAGGAGGTGGTATCCACGCGGGCACGAGAGAGGAAGGCAAGGATGGTGTGAGTGTCGGGCAGGAGCGATGGCGGGGAGAGGAGAGACGTCTTGCCGGATGACGTCACCAGCTCTGTGAAGCAGGAGTCAGTGTTGGCGGGATATCGGTGTCCATGGGATAAAAGCCTTGATGGGGGAGGAGGAGATGACAAACACAAGTTGTTGAGAGCTGGCAAAACTACTGACAAGGGGCCTGCAGCACGAAGGACCCAGTAGCGTCGGAAGACTTCAGTCTGGAGTGGGGCCAATCTACTAGACGGTGGAATTTTCTCCACCAGCGCTCAGCCCCAAGGGAAGGCACGGAGAAGGGGCAGAGTTGTAGGACCGCAGAGACCTGTGGCACACGTATGGCAGGACAAAGCAAGAGCATGGGGAAGCGATAGAATGTGCAGAATGTGAGTACCAGACAAAGCAGCGACAAAAATGACCACAGGGAGCCGATGAGAGAGACAGACTTGGGATCTAACAGACCAGCCAAGGACCTGGGGTATCTGAGGTCTTCCTGGGCACCTTTTGGGTCTCAGTTCCCAGCAACTCCGTCAACTGTCCCCGCGGGGCTGCTCTCACAAGCACTCACTCTGGACCTTCTCCTTGGTGGCCCATCTCCCACTCTTTCGCCTGTTCTGGACTCCAGGCAGGGCTTCCCCTGCGGGCTGGCTTTTTACCAATACACCTTTCCTGGGAAGCTTGCGGGGCCCACTTTTTCTCATGAGGATCCTTGGGGGCAGGAGCCATAACAAGGTCATGGCTTAGTGATCCAGAAGCTGGCCTCTCCCAGCCGGTGCCCAGGGCCCTGAGACAGGGAGGAGGGGACAGCGGGGAGACGTCCAGCTCTGTGCCTGTCAAGACTCAGGATTCGAGAAGAGGCTGAGGTACCTTACAGGGCAGCAGGGGCTGATTCCATTAAGTCCCGGGCGAATGATATGTGGCCAGTAGGCAATGGAGTGTCTTTTTGGACAGTGTCAGAAGTTCAGATATGTTTTTTTCAGCCAATATGGCAGAGATCCAAAGAGCTCCTGCAGAAGGAGCTGGGTGACAGTGGAAGATTATGTGGCTGTTAGTCTTCAGGCTTTCGGTATAATGGCACATTCCGCCAAATGCGAATTTCCCCAGAGCTTGTTATTCCAGGTGGCTGATTGCCAAGCCACAAGCCCTCCGTCAGCTCAATCTGTCAGCTTCCTGCTTGAGAAGGATATGCTAATGACATGCAAATGACCCTGTGGAGTGAGGCACTCTGCTATCATTTATCCGGTAACCACAGCTCGTGCAATATATTGCTAGGAAGTATTAGACCCAGTTATTTATATAATGATATAATACAGGTTTGTCTGTTGCACTGTTGTTTTAATCTATAATTATATAATCTTGCTCTATTCCTGTAATACAGTAATGTAATATAATTATAATGTACCATATATCTCATTCATTATCAATATAAGAGCAATTTGTACCATTAGTGCCTCCCGGGGAACAAAGCACCCTCGTGTCTGTCCCCATTACCCTGACCTTCTTGTCACCCTGAATTCTCATCATTGCCACCATGTGGCTCAGAAATTACTTGCCCGAAGGGGCTGTAGGCAGCTTTGTTCCTCGGGAGGCAGTGGGCGTCCCCTCTGCCTGTGTCCTCCACCCCGCCTGCGGGCACACCACCCAGGGGTCTTCGGGTCCGCGTCCTGTCCCTACAAGGACAGCCGCCAGATACCAGAGGGCCGAAGGGCTCAGGGCACCTTGTCGTCCTGGACGGCTCCCCCATCTACCAAGGTTCCGGGCTGGTCTTGCTCACACGATGACCTGGCTGATATTTCTTAGCGGCACGAACGCCCAGTCCCCCCAGGAAAGGCCGGTAGAGGCTGCTACCGGGCCTTGGAGAATTGCTCCCCAGCCCAAAGGAAGCAGAGTCTCTCCCTCCTCTTGGTGCATTTGATCCTCGAACAAATCCCTGTATCTATCAACAAGTATAAGTTTGCAAAATGAGTAATCAGCATCTTAGGAGATTAAAAATAGCTGACAAAAGCATGACAGGATGACAGATCTTGCTCAGTTTACTCCTACGTAGAAAACGTCTCCTTTTTCATGTGTTTATTATTGGATGACAAACGGCTGGAAGCTGGTGCTTCTGGAGGCCCTGGGACGTGAGGGCCGTGCAGCGGGCCCCACTGAAGGCCATCAGGATCAGGGCTGACCCAGGTTCAGCAGCACTGTTAATATCCTCATAATCACACAGGGATTCCCCATTAACTCCAAATCAATATGACAATTAGATGTCGTTACTGAGCCATCTCTAGGCTCCACTTGGGGGAGTTAAAAGCCCACAGTGAACATCCAGAGCTTGTCTCACTCTGAAACTATCTTTGCTGTAACATTTGTCAAGTGTCCAATTAGCCACCGAGGGAAAAATACAAATTGAGGGGTACGTGTGGGTCCACGGGCAAAATGTTGTCACACGGGGAGTTGTGCTTTCTGTGACAGCTGATGACGTGACCAAGGGTGGTGGGCAAGCCGTGGGAGAGGATGTGGAGAAGTGGCTCTGGTGATCTCAGCAGCGCCCTCCTGGGCTGGGACCTGGGGCCAGCTCAGCCTAACTTGCCCCTCTTGGGGGTACTAGTTTCTCCAAACATGGGACTGCTCTGAGGCCCCCCTTGCTTGCTGCTGACTCACTAGTCTTTCTGAGTTCTCCCTGTGCCTTCTCCCCCAGGTGTCCATTCTCAACAAGGATGGTCTCCAGCTCAAGAGGAAAGATGAAGTATTTCCACCCTGAGAAGGGCCCACCTCAGCCTGTGGCTGCCCCCCTGCCCCCACCCCAGCGTCTATCCCTGATCCCAACCCTCTGTGGCCAGTTGTCAGTGGGCCTCAGGGAGGAGGCCAGCCCGGGACTTCCAGCAGAGGGCAGGCTCACACACACTGTTCTCTAGCCCATTGCTTTGTGTCTGTTTCTGGAGAATTCTAGATGGTTGACCAGCCCTGCGTGCAGTGACCATTCCCCGTGTTGAAAGCAGCTTTCTCGGGATGAGTGGGAAAGAGTGAGGAAGGGGCTCCCTGATGCGGCAAGGATGTGGAGGCCCGGCCACGGACGTGGCATCCTCCCATCTGGGCTGTCGGCTGCAGCCTTGCCCTACACCCCCTGCCAGTCTCTGGGCTGGTACCTCCAGTGCTGGAGCACCTCCTAGATGTCTGGTGAGACCAGCCAAGCCCACAGTGGGTCTCTTGCCTCTAGCTTGTCTGACCCCTGAATGGGACAAGAGTGCCCCATCCCAGCGGTGGCAGCTGTCATCCTTCCTTCTGCACTCTCACCGTTCTCAGTCCTCCCTCTTTGCTGTGTTTGAAGAGCCCACGACTGTCGCCTTATAAATGTCCTTTCCCCTTGGCCCCAGCTGGGTGGGTGCTCGCGGCAGGAGCAACTCAATCTTAGCTGCTGTCACCGTGGCTTACCTCTCCACGTGGTCCACGTTGCCTGCCACGCCAAGTCCCCCGAGGGTGTAAATCTTCCCGTCGTAGACGAGGCTGTTGTGCCGACAGCGGGGGACCGTCATTCTGGAGACGAGGTTCCAGTTATCGAGCAGCGACATGTAGCACCAGACATCGGCCAGCGTCACCCCCGATTCCATGCCCCCTGCAGGTAGTATGGGTGCAGAGAGCGGGCAGGAGTGAGGATGGGCAGGAGGACAGGCAGGGAGAGAAGCTTTCACCTGCAAAGTGGCCCTTTCCGGGTTTTGGCTTTCCTTAGCCCTGGTGTGGGGAGAGGAGCCCCCGGGAAGTCGGTGTTCAGCCCCCAGCCCAGCCCCGCGGGGCCTCACCTGAGAGGTAGATGTTGTCCCCGGCACTCACTACGCTGAAGAACTCTCGGTCGTAGAAAGGCAGCGAGGCCAGGGGGTACCACTTGTTGTTCTGCGGGTTCCAGCAGGTGACGGCCACCAGGGAGCGCTGGGTCATCCCCACCATCTGACGGCCCCCAACCAGCACTATGACCTCGGCCACACCTGCAGGGACACCGATGCCCAGCCTTCGGACACAACCCCACGCTGTCGGCCGCTGCGCCTGGCGCCTCTTGGGGAATGGGGTGAGGGGTGGCCCAGAGTCGGGCTGACCCCACGGCACCCGCGTTTGGGGAAGGGGGACCCGTCCCTCAATACCTGCGGAGAGGCGGGGCCGGGTTCGGGGCGTCTGCATCTCCTGGCGGGCGTGGGGCAGCATGTGGTAGCGCTTGGCTTCGTTGACCAGGTCCCGACAGGCTTCTGACGACTTGATGAGCTCCTCGTTGTCCACCACGTTGAGCAGATAGCTGGGGTGGATGAAGGGGAGGCGGACCACGGCCAGGAGCTCCGCCGCGTACTGCGGGGTCAGGGAGACACAGGGTGGGTGAGATTATACGGTCGAGCTGCCTCTGGGCGAGTCGTACTGGGAAGAAAGGAAGGACGGGTGGGGTACGGACCCACACGGGAAACTCCAGTCTGCGTCTGGTCAGAAAGTGTGGACACGGCTCATCCTGGCCTAGAGAGTGATGGGGGGTCTCCCATTGGCCAGAGGCGAGGACTGGAGGAGGTCGGGTGTGCTGCAGCTGAGCCCGGGGCGAACCATCCATCCAGCTCTCTGGCACCTCATTCCTGCCTCCTCCCAGGACCTGGGGCTCGGCTTCACCGCAGGCTGCAGGAGGCTGAAATGGGGCTCCTGAGCCCCGAAGACGTATACATGGGGCAGGAAGTCAGGAACAGGTGGGAGGGCCCAGGAAGGCTGAGAGTGACCGCGAGGCCTGCAAGTCACACCCGTTGGAGCCTATGTCTCCCCAATACCTAGAGACCCCTTGAGTGGCACCCCATGGCCTCAGACGGGCACGTGGACTCTCTCACCTGCACTGAAGGCTTTTCACGAACTGACTGGGACCCCCTCTTGCCTGGCAAACTCTTTGCTCACCACTGGGCTTTGGTTGCATGCAGCAAACGGTTGGCGACATTCCTAATGGCTGGAGTGCCGGTAAGGCCGGTAAGCCCTGGTCCCTGAGCTTTGGGTGCACACGGTGAAAATGAAGGTGAGGGGATGATCCGTTAGGAGAAGGCGCTAGTGGGGCCCTGAGGAGGAGTCTGCTTAGGAGTTTGGGGTGCAGGTGGGAGGCTTCCCAGAGCGGACGCCGTCTGAGCTGGGCATGGAAGGACTGACTGCTGGTTTCTCCAGGCCTCTGGGGGAGAGGAGGGAGGACGCCCGAAGCACAGGCAGAGACGTCGGAGTGTGACAGAGAAAGGTGCATCTGGGGGCTTCTATGGAACTTATTCTCGGGTGCCCGAGGTCTTTGTTGGGGGGTGTAGCGGACGGGGGAGATGATGCTGGAGATGTGAGGGAGACCAGAGCCCGACCGGCCCTATGCCTTGCCTGCCAGGGCTGGTGTGCTGGGTCCCACAGGGGGCGTGTTGGAGCTCACGAGGAGCTTTCCACAAGGAAATGACACAATCATGTGTGTTCTTTAGGAAGACTGCTCGCTCGGGCCGCACAGTGGGACTGATTTGGAGTGGGGGAGACAGAAGGCAGGGCAGCCACCTCAGCAATGCCGGTGAGATGAGGGGCCTGAACGCGGAGAGGAAGTTGGCCCTCCCGGGAGGGAATAAGGAAGCAAAGTGACAGCCGCGTGCAGCCCAGATGGACATGGAAGGGATGCGAGGGATCCAGGCTTCTGTTTTGGGTAATGGGCAGAACTGAAGGGAGGAACAAAAGATGTACTGCTTTGAGGGTGTACGAATTAGAGGGGCTTGGGGGACCCTGGTCACAGGCGTGTCATAGACAAAGACAGAGCGCTGGGCCCGAGACCCAGGTGTGGGGGCCGTGGCGGACGGCAGTCACTACTACAGCTGTCCAGCCCAACTGCCTGACTCCCTCCACCAGTGACCCCTGCCTCCTCCCCACCTGGTCGGAGGACCCTCTCCTCTTGGGTTCAGTGGCTGGGCCCCGGTGGAGCGCCCCATGCTGCTGATCCCAGCGCCGGGCCATCCTTCCCTCCCTTGTGCCGCTTCTTGCTCCCCAGGCGAAGAAGTACCCTTGCCATTTGCACTCGCTGCCTGGGAGCGCTGGGTCCTGGCCTCCCTGACTCTGACCTCCCCTTTGCGGCTCTCCAGGCGGCCTCTGAGCACTCCTGAAGCTACCTGTGTCTGCACTCACCGCTGGGGGCCCCTCACGTGTTAGAATCAAGGCAGTTCCACTCTGAGCAAAGCCTTCGGCCAGTGCTTTCTGCCCCAGAGACCCCGCTGGGGTGTGACAGCTCTCGGGTGACTCGGACGCCCCACCCGGGGACCCGGCCCTCCTTTCCTTCTGCCCTGGATTCTGGCTCCGATTTCTCCAGCTGTCCCCTCTGAGGGCCTTTCCTTCCCTCCTGTGACGTGTGCAGTGGCTTCCCAGCCCCAGCATGGTTTCCACGGCTCCTCCTGCCGGGCCTGAGCTCACAGGAGGCCCAGGGTCCCCGCTTCTCCCTGCAGGCCCTGCGGCCTCTGGCTGGTCTGAGTCTCCTTCAGGTGCAGTGCCAGCCCTGGGACCCCCCGGTGACTGACTTCCTGTCTCTCCTCCCTCTCTTCATCTCTCTGCAGCCTACAGGAATGGCTCTGGCCTCCCTCTGCCCAGGCCTATTGGCTCCTTTGGGCTCCCGCTGATGGTCAGACCAGGAAGTCCTGCTTCCTCCACCTCCCTTCGTCCTGGCTCCTGACGCCATCCTTGCACAGGGCCCCAGACACAGGGGGAAGGGGCAAGCAGGGTGGGTGGGGGATACCTGCGCCCGGGACACAGGGTCCTTCTTGATCCATTTGATGACAGTCTCATACACTAGCTCCTCGGCCTTGGTGTTGAGGCTGTCATTGGAGATGTAGGCGATGAAGTCATCCTTGGAGATGCTGAGGATCTCCTCCTGGGCCGCCACCTCAGGGAAGATCTGCAGCGCGAAGGCCTTGGCCATGTGGTAGAGCTCACTGCACTGCATGGCCTCGGCCATGGCCAGGACCCCCAGGCAGTTGCTGGCCGTCAGCTGCTTCTCTGGGGGCAAGAGCATAGGTCCACTGACCACAGGGCCCTGGAAGGGTGGCCCTCTGTTCCTATCACCTGACACTCTGGATCCCTCTTGGAGCCTGCATCCTTCTTGTGACTTGCCTTCAGCATCCGGGGTCCCCGCATCCCTTGGGCTGTGGATCGACCCTCTGGGTTTTCCTCTGCCCTGCCGCATGCTGTCTCCCCCCAGGCCTCGATCCACTCCGGCAGGTCCCACCAGAAGGACAGAGTGAGGCATGGGGCGTCAGTGCGAGGCCTGGTCCTCCCTCAGGGCTGTGGGCCTCAGAGCTTGGGCCTGGGCTGGGAGCGAGGGTTGTGTGGAAACTGGGACAGGCTCTCACTTTAGGATCGCCCAAGCAGTTACTCCCCTCCCAGGCCCACCGGCCACCTCCCACGGGCCTCAGCCTCACCCATCCTCTCCTCTAGGCCTCGCAACAGTCTAGCAGGCTCTCCTGAGGTCTGGCTAATGGTTATTCTAGCCTGGACATGTCTGGGTCTGTGCCAGAATACAGTTGTTCAAATTTTCTTTTTCTTTCTTCTTTTTTTTTTTTTTTAAGATTTTATTTATTTATTTGACAGAGAAATGGAGAGCACAAGTAGGCAGAGTAGCAGGCAGAGGGAGAGGGAGAAGCAGGCTCCCCACTGAGCAGAGAGCCCGATGTGGGGCTCGATCCCAGGACCTCAGGATCATGACCTGAGCCGAAGGCAGACGCTTAACCCACTGAGCCACCCAGTGGACCCATCCACGCCATTCCCTCCAGGCAACCCATGCCCCCCTGCCCGGACTCACCGAGAAAGGACACACAGACTTTGCAGAAGGTGTGGAACTGGAACTTGCTGGCCGCCTCCAGCAGCGTCTTGGCGTTGGCGGAGTCGATGACCAGGGAGCCCGTGTACACAAACTCCAGCAGCAGCTCGAGGACGTCGGCCTGCAGGTTGGACAGGACGAGCTCCAGCTTCTCCCGGCCGCACTGGCTGCCGTCTGGCACCGACCTAGGCACAGAGACCAGGGTGTCCCTTACCTGCCACCCTGCGGCCACGGCGCCGCCTCCTCACAGGGCTACATCTCTCTGCACGCCTCGGCCACGCCCTTCATTTTAGGACTCAAGGGACACAGCAATGACACTCCTGAACCTAACGGCCTGACACAGGATCTGAAAGAGAAGAGTCTGACCAGAGATGCCCGAAAGAACAGAAAACCCTGCTTATCACTACGTGGCATGTCCATGCAAAAAAAGATGCAAATCAAGAAGCATGAGCTGTGGGTGGGGGCAAGGACCGGGACTGGCCTCAAAGGGAAACAATACGGCTCCGCCCTGAAGCTGGCTCCTGTGTCCCGGCCCGGGGGGCGGGGGGGGGGGCCCGTGTGACTGGGCCCCCAGCTGGCGGTGAACACGGCCAATCCAGAGACGCCCCTCGATCGCCCCAAGCTGTCCCGGAACCCTGACTCCAACCCCAAAAACATATTGTTTCCTTTTAGGCATGGAAAGGAAGCCCTTCATGACATTGCTTTGAAACTGAGGACGAGACGAGATAGACGGACAGAATGGTTAGAGCTGGGGGGAGGGGAAGGGGAGCAACCAAGGACTTCCGCCACAGACAGCCAGCAGCCATGACCTGGGACCTGGCCCGGGGCGGGGCCCTCCTGCCACATGGAACACGGGGTCAGAAGTCAGAGTGGCCTGCGTGTAGAGTGTGCATCGGGCTTGTGAACTGGGGGGAGCAGGGGGAGGGACACAGATATATAAATATGTTCATATCTGGTGTCTATAGAAATACGAAACCATTGCAAAGGCTCCTAAGGCCTGGCAGCCGCGCCCTAAAGCTGGACCTGGAAGGAAACAGATAAGATGAAGCAAAAATCACGTGATACCGAAGTGACCAGGAGGAAAGACACCCAGAGCGTTAAGAGTCAGGAGGCAGGTTTTTCAGAGGTGATTGGCTTGGCACCCCATCTCGGCCACTCTGACCAATCCTGCTTGGTCCTGCCTGAGCTGGGCAATGACCCCTGCCATCTCTCTCCTCCAGAGGAGGCCAGGGGGCAAGACTCTCGTGACAGGTCCCTTGGGCGCCCCTGTGGCCAACAGTGGGAGTGTGGGGGTGTCCAGCAGCTGCAGCCCCCGAGAGAGGCTGACTCCTGTGTGGGGAGGGAGCTAGGGGACCTGCATGCCCCTGCCCTGCCACTGACAGGCGGGCCACCTTGCCTCTCTGGCCCTCAGGCTCCTCTTCTGCAAAACAAGAGGACTGAACTGGATGAAGTCTAAAGTTCCATGGAGAGTTTGTACAACAGAGGCTGGAAAACGCCTTGCCCAGGAGACTCTGCTCTACCCCACAGAACCTGAAATGCCCCCATGAGAGCAACATTTTCTGCAGTCTGGCCACCAAGGGCTTTTAAGGCACCAATAAGACAGGGCAGTGAGCAGATGAGCTGCGACTCATGGTTCGGGGCTCCCCTCCCCACAGCATGGCTCATGCCACCAGGGTCCGCAGGGGCCCTGCCTCCAGGCTTGGCGGGAAAGCTGAGAGGGAACAGTGCTAGCTAAGCCGAGGGTCTGAGCATAGCCCCTTCTCAAACCCTAGACATACACGGGGTGTGTGACTTTTCAGGTGACTTAACACACTGCGTTAACACTGCTGTCGGGACAGATTTTCATGCCTGGGTAAGTTTGTTAAGTATAAAAATAGTTCATTATGGGATCACTTGAAAGCACAGAAATCGAACTCCTCCAGGGCCATCTGGTCAACCTCTTACTCGGGCTTGGCGGTCTCTGCTTTCGTTCCTACATGCTGCTGCCTGGTCTTTTTTCCTCACACCCTTCATACTCTGCGGAGGTCCCACTGGGCCACAGCCAGGGCAGGGCCTACGAGGCCAAAGTCAGGCTGCTCACATTCTCCCAAGTTCCCCCAGCCACTGCTACTTCCACCTCGGGTCAGCCCTCCTGTCCACCTACGGTTCTGCTGCAGAGGAGATCCAACTCGGTGACGAGCTGGGGTGGACTTCAGCTGTGCGCGTGCACACACACACACGCGCATGCACACGCACACACACACATGATACATGACCCCGAGAACCCCCAGCCTGACCCTGTGGGGAGGGGTGTTGGGCAGATGGAAGGCTGGGGTGGGGGGCTCACGGCCCTGAGTGTGGAGTCTGGTGGGACACGTGTGGCTATGCTTGTGGGAGATGCTTGTCCTGCCCCGAGCCTGAGCCGAGGAGAGGACCCCAAGGACAGCATGCTGCCTGCATGGCCAAGGAGTGTGGGGATGATGTGAGGAGGCCCGTGGGGTGTTGTTGGTCATCACAGGTGCGGTCCAGGCCTGGTGAGGCCCACGGTCCCTGTGATGCACAGCTGCGGCCGCTCCTTCAGCACCCCTGGGAGGGCTGCCCATGGGAAGCTGGGGGCTGCTGGGCAAAGGAATTCAGGGAGTGGGTGGAGGCCCCTGGGGCCAGATGCCACGCCACGGGCAGAATGACCATTCCCCTTGGTTGTGGCAGAATATTTGGGAACGTCATGGAAGCTTTGTTGGGTGGCTGAGTTCGAGATCTGTAGTGGGGAGGCCCCCGGCTGGGAGTCTTATGTAGCTCATCTGCACGTATGTGTTTACTGTCCACACAGCTGTGGGGCCGAGGGAGGCCTGTGGTGACTTTCTATCGCTGACCCTCAGACGGTCTTGGGACTGGACCTCAGGGATCCTTAGGTCTCTTCCCTATGAACTGGGATCTCTGGGAGGCACTGCTCTTGATGGGCGGCCCTGGTCACCGATGGGGAGCTGTGTCCTCCACAGAGTACTTTTTCTGTCCCTGTCCTAAGCTGGTTCTTGGGGTCCAAGCATCCTGTTCCACTTAGCAGCATGGAGCACTGGGAGCTGCTGGGCGGTCTGGGTTGTAATGTGATCTCGGAGGGAGGAGAAGCAGGGCAGGAATCGGCAGTGATAGCCTTGTCAGGCTGGGCCGTGAACCTGACTCTGGGGGTGGGTGTATGGGGCTGGCTGTTGCGACCCAGCCCACACAGGCCCTGTGGGTTCTGTCAGAAGACCAAAGCTCCCCGGGCTCACCTTCTCACAGGGTATGGGACACAGCCTCTGGTTGGTAAGGCCTGGGACTCTGGATGGGCCGGGAACGCCACATCCCCATTATAGACCATTTGGGACCCCGCTGTCAGCAGTTTGCTCACCTGGATAAGAACTGCCCTCTCCAGACTTTGGTCCCTCATCGGGCCCTCACACACTTCAGTAATCAGATGCTTTCATTTTGCAAGTCGATCTGGAATAACTGGGAGGCAACCGTGGGGCGGCGCTGGCTGGGGGCAGCCACGGAGCAGGTGCAGAAGAAGGGTGGGCGGCCTGGCCTGCTCCGGCCCATCCGTGGTGATTTGGCGATGGGTTTAACTCACACTGTTCTGCTCGCCTTCGAGATGGGTCTCCCCTTCTATTATCTGGTCTTCCAGCCACACCTGTCTGTTCTACCAGGAAAGGGGGGCAGACTGGCACCCACAAACGCCCAGCTTCACGGGGAAGGAGGGGAGAGGCAGCGGACGGCCTTCCTAGTGTTTGTGGGGTCACCCTATGTCCAGGCTCTGTGCCGCTCAACTCCGGAGACCCCTTTTGCTTCTCCTGGAGAGAACAATGGAGGGAGAGGCCCAGAGCCTGCACACGAGGCTTGTGAAAATCAATTTGGACAAATCAATGTGTCCATCTGCTTTCATTTACTATAAAAACAGAATAGAGTTCAAATGTGTCATTGGCTCCGACAGACTTGGTGGGATGAGGGTTTTGGCTGGAAGGTAGAATGCTGGGCCTCTGTCCCGTTTGGTGTGATGAAGGGACAGCTCTCCCCTGCAGTGTGACATTTCCTCCCACACCCCGGCTTGGGGGCCACGTTTGGAAGCACGGGCAGGGAGGGCAGGAGCTCTGCTCTCTCCGAAGGACAACCCCAGTCCTCTCTGACGGGGCTAGTCGACGCCTCCCGTGGCACCAGCCGGCCCTGAGCCCTCCTTGGCTCCCGGGGATAAGTGAAGAGACATCTCCACTTAGCCAAAATGCCCAGGGCAGACCCAGGTCCTGCTCAGCCGGGTTTAGAAGTGACTCTGGGCTCGGGAGGTTGTAAACCCGGAACGCCACTAGCTCTAGTCTGCTCTAAATATCCTCCCTCCTTCCTGAAGCCCGGGGCTCAGCCCACTCAATAGTTCTGGGGTCCTCCACCAGCCTAGAGGCTGGCGAGGTGCAGTGAGGGCACAGCCCCAGCCCTAGCATCATCCCAAGACAAAGCCACGGCTCTTCCTCCTGCCCTGATTGTCACAGGGACTCAGATGGGGTGACAAAGGGGAGGTGAGGCAGCCCAGGGGGCTCAGCATGGCTCCGCGCTTCCTGATGGCCTCCCGGAGCCTCCTCCGTGCTCCTGTTCATGCCCGAGGCCGGGTATGGGGACAAGTGAGCACTGCAGAGGTGGGGACTGGGTTTTCTCTTGGGCAGATCTGGTGGCCAGTTTACGAGTGTTTCCAACAGATGCACAAGTGTGCATGCACACACACACACACACAACATACACATACACGCACAAACTCTGCATCCCTTTCCTCGCCTATCTGTCCACACTACCAACCCTGAGTTTCACTTTCTTTCTGTATAGGCTTCACGCACAAATAAAGACTACCCTTCTGCTCTTCTCTGGGTTAGCAAATGGATGGTAAGAGCATGAACTTTGGAGTGAGACCTCCCATCCCAGTCCTACTGCTTCCTTAAAATCCTCTGGGCCTCAATTTCTCCATCTGTAAAGTGGGGACACTAATGCTACTTGTTTCTCAGGGTTAGTGGGAGGATTTTCAGGATGACATTCGACATTTCTACAGGCTCCTTGGGGAAATGAAATGAAATAAGGGAAGGCTATGGAGAGAAGCTGTTGCAGCCGCACCAAAGGTATACACACACGTGAGGACAGTGTGTGCACAGAGTGGGGGTTGGCCTGGGGCCTGGCGACCGGGGGCAGGAGAGCTGGTCAGGAGAGGACACTGAGAACCAGCTCTGCCGCTCACGGCCTAACTGTCGTCCTTGTGAAACACACATCTGACCACGACAGCTCCAGGCCAAAAGCAAAACCCCTGAGGGCTGGCTCCGGCCTCGTTTGCTCCATCGCCACCTGGCGCCTGGAAGGGCAGCGACACTGAATCGTGTGCTGGGCCTTGCCACCCCTGCCGTCCCTGAACGTCCCTCTTCCTACAGTCAGGCGCTCTGCGGGGCTGGGCGGGGGCGGGGGGGGCTCTAAACCCCATTTCTGTGCTCAGGGCTTCCTCAGGATAGAGACCCTTCTCATCTAGTGTTTCCTGCGAGAGGGGCTCCTGCTGTTTGCTGTGCAAAAAGGACCGAATGACTTGGTTTCCCCACGTCTGTCCTGGGGCTCCAGGTGAGGGTCTCTACACTGGGTTGTGGCTGGGGGTTGGGGCAGGGGGCTCACTGGGGCTAGAGTGGTGAACACGACCGGCCCCAGGACGGAGGTGGGCAGGAGTCCAGCCTGAGCCCCCAGGTCTGCGGGTCCTGGGACGGCAGAGAAGAGTGGGTCACCTGTTCTGACAGTGCTCACTGAGGCCATCATGGAAGGAAGGACCAGGACACAGACCGTCCCTCCTCCCTCTGGCTCTTCAGTGCAGCTGCCGGAGAGGGAAGCCCCTGCCTCGGGTTCAGCAGGCAGGGCCCCGCCTCTCCCGCCGGGCTTTTCTGGCCACAGCTCACTGAACCCGGGGTCCCAGCCCGAAATGACAGGGAAATGACACCGGCTACTCCCTGACCACTTAGGGGGTGAACTTCTCCAGGACGTTACATGGCCCAGAAAGGAAATCAGCTTTCTGCAGACTCTGCTCTCCTCCCCACAGCAGGAATTTCTTTGCAGCTATGGGCAGAAATGGTGATGGATGCCAAGCTTAAGAAGGGGGAACTAAAATTTAAAATGGCTGCAAATTAATATTATGACCTTCCGCCACAAGGGCGCCTCTGGGCTCAGCTTTGGCCTTCCCTCCTCCTTGAGTGACCCTCCTCTACGCTGAAGGGGTGTCCCCAGACCTCAGGCCTCTCTACATTCAGGTCTACCATCTGTCTGTTGCCTGGCAGGCATCCGTCCCAGGGCACCCTTCAGACATGAAAACCTGCCACGCCAGACACTCATTTCACCCCTCGCCCCCAGCTCTGCCCTGACACTGGTCCTTGGACCTGCCTTGCACCCCGTGGCCTCACCATTCTCACATCCTGGGGCTTGCACATGGGAAACCTCTGCAGGGCTGGCTGTGCCCATCCCCTTACTGCCACCCTGGAATGTTGGAACTGGAAGGAAACCTGGATGTCATTGGAACCAACCTCCTGCTTTACAGATGAGAAAACTTGAGGCCTACAAGAGAGGATGTGACTTGCCTGGGGTCGTAGGACAAGTGGCAGAGTCAGGTGTGGAACCCAGGTCTCTTAGCTGCAGGGGGGCGGTGCCCTCTATTTCTGATTAGGGCCACTGAGGCACATCCTACAGTTCTTTCACCTTCAGGGGGACATCCCTTTCCCACTGCTCTGGATGCCCCCACAACCTCAGACCAAGCCCAGGGCTCTAGCCCAGGGGTCGGGCTTGCCCATCTTTCTAATCCCAGCTCACATCCATCTCTGGGAAGGCTATCTTCCCCTCCACACTGCTTATGACGGCCTCTGTCCCAGCTTTTCATTGCAGGCAACCCATGACTTGTCTGGGGCATTCTAGAACATTCCTTATATTCTAGAACATTCCAGGCAACCCACCTCTTGCCTGGAATGTTCTTCCTCCTTCCTTTTTGGCCTAAGAAAGCCTTCACTACTTTGGGTTCCCACCAAGTGGTGTCCTCTGTTGTGCACAAGAGTTTGGCTTTACGTGTAAGGTCTCTAAAGACAGTGAAATGGCTCCTGTGCTCCTCTTGCCCACCTCTGTAGTCCAGGGCTGGGCCATCACTTAGTACCAACCTGCCCCTGCATCCTGCCCGCTCTGTGCTCTCCAGCTGGTCTGTAGCAGGGACCAAGGCCCTAGGATGCTGGTCACTGCCAGTATCAGAATTTGCCAAGAGTGGCAGCACAAAGACCTCCCTTGGCCCGAAGAAGCCACTGGACGTGCCCCTTTACCCCAGAGCTCATGCCCCTGACCCCTGTGCTTGGTCACAGAGAACCCAAGCACTGGGGGCGGGAGACCCAAGCTGTCCATGAGACTGGAAGTCACAAAGAGCCTGCCCCTTCCTGCATGGCTGGGGCCAGCGCGGCTGGGTGGGGCTTGCACGCCGGGCAGCTCAGCTCTAAGTGAAAGGACACAACAGATTGGAAAGGAGATGCCAGCCAGTGTGCCATCCTGAAACAAAACACAGTCACTCTGGGGTTAGTTGGCAAGTCCAAACACAGCATTGGGAAGCAAGCAGAGGTCCTGTCCTCCCACTCTGAGCCCAGTCCCGGCTCAGCGTCCGCCCCGGAGAGGCTGCAAGGCAAAATGAGCAGCGGCATTAATCTGCTGATGGTGAGAGAAACAGGAGCGTTACCCTGGGCCGGCCCCCTCGGCTGCTCTCCCTCACTAAGGAGCTAGAAGGTGGCCCCTGACTTCTTTGCGAGGGTATGAAGCAGACAAAAAAAAAAAAAAAAAAAAAAAAAAAAAAAATCAACATAATGGAAAAAAAAAAAGATGCTCATGCACCATTAAAACTCATTCAGGTAGAAATAGCCGGGGCAGAGGGCGGAGGGGAAGGAGCAAAGGCTGAGAGAGACCGTGTTTAGGACACACCTGGTCTGTGCTCAGACAACGCCGGTTTAGGCTCCGTGTACAAGTATCAAGGCATGCAGCGTGAATGCGGATTTGGCTACAAGTCTCTTCTCCCCAACTCAAGCTGTGGAAAAGCGGCACCGTGGGCGCCTTGTGCTCCTCAGCGGGGGACAGCCTGGTCGATGTGCTTTCCTGGCATTAAGGTCACTATCGACAGCAGCAATGATGGTGCCTGGGCCCCTGTGCTGAACCAGTGGGGACAGTGTGCCGGGGTCCCTTAAAGTGGAGTCCGCAGTCCTCCTAATCTCAGGGAGGGCTTGTGAGCCACTGAGAACTCGGGATCCTCGGGGCAGGGCGGGGGTGTTGTCTACGGCTGGCAGAGGCCCCTGGTGACCAGCAAAGCTGCGTGGGACGGGCTGGGGGCAGTGGCTGCTCTGGGGCTGTATGTGAGAAAGGGCACTCGGGGGTGGAGGGGGGGGGAGGAGAGATGGCTACTGGCTCTGTGACAGGGAGTCACGCTTCAGGAACCTGCAAGAGAGGGGAGGAGAAAAGCGACACAAAAGCGTCCTACAAAGGAACAGACCCGACCACAGCTGGAAGGAAGGCAAACCTTTGAATCAGGTCCTTGAAATACAAGCTGCAGGAAGCTAGAACATTTTGGTGGACTTCAAACTCTCTGCCTTCAACAACAATTTTCAGGTCTGTAAACGCTTTCGCTCTGCGTTGCTGGTTCAATTCCTTCAACATTTCTGCAGAACAGAGAAGACAGACAGGGCCAGGTTCCCATTAAGAGGTTTTTTTTTTTTTTTTCTTAATTAAAAATTTTTCTTTCAAGAAGTAGAGAAATCGGAAAATACTTGATACTGTTTCTTGGCAAGACTGGCTCAACACTGACAGTCAAAAGAAGTCACGAACAGTATGTGTCAACAAGCAGCAACTGGGAGGGGCAACAGAACCAAAGGAATGACAACTTTCCAAAAGCAAAAACAAAACAAAACAAAAAAAAAAACATAAACCAACCGAACAAACAAACAAAAAACCCCAAACCAAAACAATACAATACCAAAAATAAAATATATATATATATATATATATATATATATATATATATATATATAAAATGCAGAAATTGAAAGGCTGGGGGAAAAGATTCCCATACTGACAACTGGAAACACAGAGAATACATTATCACAGACAACTGAAACTGTCATATAACTACAGAACAAGTTCTCCAAATGCCAATGAGTGCTGATGCATTGGATGCCAAGTAAAGCATGGCATTGTGATGCAAGATGGGCTGCATATGGATCAAAGGAATAAAAACCACAGAACCTGCAAAAACAGCATCCCTTATGTTAGACACTCAAGCCATGGCACAGGGTGAGCTTTTCTCCCTCCCTCCAAGGAAGGAGGGGGTGGAATGGGGGTCTGCCAAGCACTTCTTCCGTGCACACTCTGGGACTGCCGGGGAAGGCTGGCAGGAAGTGGGGGCTGGGCGCACCTCCTCCCATTTCCTTGGGTCATTCTCTCCAGACTCCCACCTTCAGCTGAGGCTTCAGCATGGGAGAGCCTGGCTTGCAGCCCCCAGCAGTTCCCAGAAAGTGGCCTCCGGAGCCTTTCCCACCCTGATGCACACCTACCTTTGCCTGGTGTCTTGGCCACCTAGGGCCGGCCCAGAGAGTGCCCCATGCCCGTGGGCTCCGAACCTGGGGATGTCTCCCAGACCCTCCTCAAGGCTCAGAAGGGGGAAGGAGGAGAGCCTGACAGGTACCTTGATTCGCTGATACAAACTCCCATTTTCGAAAGTTAGGGCCTTCCGATGACCAATGTTCCCACTAGCCTTGCCTTGCCTGCCTGCCCCCCTGGGGTCCTTAGTTGCTGGTTGCTGGACATCAGAGGCCCAGATTCTTGGCCAGAATGACCGAGACCATTGTCAGGCAGGGTTATGTCCTTTGGCAGGTGAATAGGAAAGGGGTTCTGCAGAACTGAGCCCTGCTTCCAAGTCCCCCACCATCGCCCTGAGCCCTCCGGGTCGATGCTGCCCCCAGGCTGGTGTTCTGGAATCATCCTCCAGCATGCTCTGCTCCAGCCTGACTGTCATCTCTGTCCACATGGGCTGACATCAGCTGCCTGTCAAGACTCCCTTCTGAGCCCCACCCTGCCTCTGACAGCTGTGCGTCCTCGGAAAAGCCCTTGTGCTCTCTGAGCCTCTGTCTGTATGTCAGCAGAACGAAGCTGGAGGCTCCCGCTCTATTCGCAGAGCCTGGTGAAAATCCCCGAGCTCAGGCTCAGGCAGGGGACTGTGGGCTCGGGGGCTGTGAGGTCAGGTAAGTCCTTCTTGGCAAGGACATCCCGGGCTCTGGTTCTGCTGAAGACCAAGGCACATAGAGAGAGAGAGGTCTGAGTTGTGCAGGCAGAGCTGAATCACTGACCACACCACGAAGCCTACATCAGGCCGGGCACCTGCAGGGGTGTGTTGGGGGCGCTGGCTGGGGCCTCCAGAAAGCTCCCTGCGGGTGTGCTCCGACCTGGACGAGGGAGACCAGCAGCGCCTGAAGCACCAGGTGGAGGGTGTGGAGGGATCCTGTGGGGCCGACAGGGAACAAAGCAACGATGGGGGCGGCAGGCGGGGTCAGACGTCAAGAGCCTTGGAAGGGGGCTCCGGTGAGTCTTGTGGGCACCAGGGAGCCATGGGATTCTGTTCAGGGGAGCGACAGGTTTGGACCCGGGTGCCAAATGAATCACTCTGGCAGCCCCCTTAGGGGTGGGACCGGGAGGAACTGGGTAGGCTGGAGGCTGGAGGCCAGGAAGGAGGTGGGGGAGCGCTGGGCCTCAGAGCCAGGCCTGGGGGAGAACCTGAACTCTGCCTACTATCAGCTGTGTGACCCTGGGAAAGCGTCCCTGAAGCCTCAGTTTCTCCTATATTGAAGTTAAATGAGCTAGCCCATGGTAAACTGTTCCGTGGGCCTCAACGGGTGGCAGGCACGATGTCATTGTCAATGGTGGTGACGGCTCCATGATCTAAGTGAGGAGGGACAAAGGCCTGAATGGCAGTGGTGACAGAGGACAGAGAAAGACAAGTATTTAGGCTGGGAAACTACGGCCCTTAGTGCTGGAAGGAAGAGGGAGGCCAGCAGGTGCGAGGACCACTTGCAGGAGATGGCGGGAAGGGAGGGGGTGCTGAGCTCAATTTGAGGTTGGGGTTTGGGCCTATGAGACGCTTCGGGGCGAGGGGCAGGAGGCAGGACGCGTCTGCGGCCCGGGCAGGAGGCGAGGCAGTGGAACCTGCAACCTAAGCCCGTGGCTCGGGCAGGGACACGACGTGGTCGGGGAGCCCGCAGGCTCGGGTGGGTTCAGGCTAAACCGCTCGCTACGCTCACAGAGCAGCTCCAAGAAGAGCCACGAACTGAATTCATTCCCGAAACAGGAGCCAGGTGGTGATGTCAGCTTTTTGAGTGAAGTCATGTGGGGGTTAAAGAGTTCTGGGCTGGTGTTCCAAAGACCTGGATCCTGGTTCTTGTTCCAGCTTTGCCACTAATTGGCTGCGTGACCCTGGGCAAGCTGCGCCAGCTTTAGGTTCTCAGTCCCTTCAAGCACCGAGAGGCACCTGCCGGGTGCCTCCCAGCTGTCAGGCTTCAGGGAGTGATAGATGCAGCCCCACACGCCTGCTGAGTTAACCAAGCCCTGGGGGCTGGGAAAACACAGTGGTTACAAAATACCACTCCTCCTGGGCCCAAAGCATTCTGATTGTTTCTGAAAGCTCTGACCCGGCAAAGATGACATGTGCAGCCCCAGCCCTGCAGCGCTGCCTGCTGCCCTGGGATTCCTGGCTGGATCTAGGAGGTGCTGGGAGATCCAGGTCACCATCGAAACGCAAGCGCTTTCTACTCTCGCTTTGTGGAAATCTGGATTTAATAGCTGGGCAGGATTACTCAGTTTCGGAAAAAATTTTCAATTTATGAAAGTGCTCACCAGGGGATTCCTTTTCACAGCAGGGACCCAAGTGCATTCAAGGTTTCGATCAGGCGGTGTGTGCCTACTGCGGCCGGCTGAGCGCCCAGCTGGAGGGAGCCCTTGTTTTGGGACAGCACGTCCCAGGATCCACGGGAGGAAGCCAGCACTGGCTCCAGGCACAAGCCGCCCTCCTGCCTAGCCCACTGTCTTGGCTGAGGACAACCACTTAATGTGCGAGGGGCTCGGAGGAACATGGGGTCCTGGGGAAGCTTTCCAACCAGCCGTGCTGTGCCCAGTCTGCAGGCGTCAGGACAGAGCCCGGCAGAGGCTGGACCTTCGGGGTAGACCCTGGTAGCACCCCAGCACCCGGCAGAATCTGACTGTTTCAGGCTTGGGGAGGAGGGGGAAAGTCCTGACCTACGGTCCTTCCTTTTTGGCTGACATCGGAGAACTGTTTTCTGGCCTCCCAGGTTTTGGGTGGGATGTCCCACCTGTGTCCGCAGGATGCCTTGCCTTCACCTGGCCACAGAGTGGCTGCCCTTTGCCCTTGGCCTTGCCCCTCAGTGGGGAACTCTCACAGGTCCAGGTCACTGAATCTCCCCCCTCTGATTCCTCTCCTCCCCACACCAAGCCCACCTCCTTTACTGCCTAGAAAGCTCTGCTGTCCATTCTCTCCAGGCCTCAGGAACAACTAGGCTCTGTCTGAGCCACTGACATCTGGCTGTTTCCAGCCCTAAGCCACCCAGCAACCTGGCAACCCCTCCTGGATTAAATAAACCCTTCAAGGCTGAGCAGGGGGAGCAAGGCTCCTCCACGCCCCGCTGAAGCCTCCCTGTACCCCAGGCATGTCCCCTCCCAGCCCTCACCCTTCTCCCTGCCCCAATCTCTCTCCCTTCCTTCTTCTTCTGGCTAATTACCATTTTGTCCTGTAATACCAGTTAAGGTGTTACTGGGTCCCAAGCCTCTGCCTCCTTCCCCTCCTCCTCCCCCACCCTCCTCCATGCTCCCACAGCATCCCATGCTTACGTCTTCAGAGCACCCTGTGCATTGTAATTACTTATTTACATGTCTGTCTCTTGCACGTGACTGTGATTTATTTATATTTTTATGTTCAACATTTATCACAGGGCCTGGCATATACACAGCTGGTGTGGTAGAAGACAAATTTCTTTGTCTCCCCTCCCACCAAGGGGTGAAGTTCTTTTCCCCACCGTCTCAATCTTCATTGCCCTTGTGACTTGCTTTGCCATGGACTGGGGTTGAAAGGACATTGTGTGAGTGTGAGCCACAGCCTCAAGAAAACTTGCTTGCTTCAGCTCACACTCTTGGACCCCTGCCCCTACTACCCTATGAACAAGCCAGAGCGACTCTTTTGGAGGATAATAGGCCACGTGGAGCAGAGATGAGTCATTCACACTGGCCAGCCCTCACAATATCAGCTAAGCCTGACCTAGAACAGCTGAGCCCAGCCCCAAGAGCAGATGAGAATCATAATCCAGATCAGTGGTGGTTGACTTAAGCCACTAAATCTTGGGATTTTTTGTTACGCAGCAAGAGCTAACTGATACAGAAAGCATGAATAAATGATAGGGCTCAAGTGCTTGTGAAACTTCCCCTTCATCAGGGTCTCCTTCATGGGTAGTGTTTAAGCTAATTTTTTTTTAATTGCAATAAAATTTAGCATCATAACTGGTTTTAGGCATATGGTTCGGTAGCATTAAGCACATTTATAGTGTTGTGCGGTCAGTCCCTGGAATACTTCATCTTACAAAACTGCAACTCTGTTCCCATTAAACAGCCGCTTAATGACCCTTCTACTTTCCATCTCTATGAATCTGACCGCTCTGGGTACCTTGTGCATGTGGAATCATGCAGTATTTGTCTTCTTGGGGCAAGCTTACTTAACTTACTATAATGCCCTCAAGGTTCATCCGTATTGGAACATGGGTCAGAAATCCCTCCGCTTCTAAAGCTCAATGCAATTCTTTTATATGGATGCATCACAGTTCGTTTGCTTGTTCATTTATGAGTGGATGCCCGGCTTGCTTCCGGCTTTGGGTGACTGTGAACCATGCTGCCGTGAGGCCCAATTCTTGACACTCAGTGGCGGACTGTGTCTCTAACTGTGTCGGCTCAGCCCCCACTGGAAGTGGCGGGGTAGCCTGGCTCTGTGGACCCAGCACCAAGCGGCTTCGGAGAGTGGACACTGGGGAGGGTCGGCCTGGACCTGGATGCTTTGTTTAGAGAAGAGGGAGGCCACAAACAGAATGAAGCCTGGAGATGACATCGCAGCCCAGCTTCTGAATATTTTTCACCAAATGACACGAGTTATTTGTCAGAGACTAATGGGCTCATTCCAGCTGGACTAGAAGGGCTGTCTGAGTTGGTAATAAAGAGGAAGAGATGTCAAATATTAAAAGGCAACGCATTTCAGTGGCTTTGCAGCAGAGAAGTCCATTAAATCAGAGCCCCGAGAAAGGTTGTACAGCCGAATAATTTTTTCCAGAGCTCAAGAAAGAACCCAGCTAGGTGACAAATGCTCCTGATTCCAGTGGTATTTATGACACATATTTGATAAAGGACTTGAAAAAATTATAAACTCAGAGCAGTTGTGAAATATAGTGAGAAAGCCCAGCAAGGACTGTGTCACGCCTGCCCAGAGGATAATTCATCCTGGAGTGGAGGAGCCTGGTGTGTGCAGACACTGTGGGGACAAATGGTGACTTTGCACAAACAGAGCTTCCTGCTGCCATGGCTGGGTCAGGCCATAGACGGTCAGGGACAGGCCCCAAAGCTGAATGTCACCCTTCTTCCTCCCCTGCCCGTGACTGATCAGAGAAACACATCCCCTTTTCCAAAGAACAGCTCAGAATCGACCTGGAGTGCCAGCTGGGCCCTTTCTTCTAGGTGAGGCAGGATAAAACCGCCTGTGGACCACGTGCCCAGCCTGAGTTGGAGGGATGGTCCTCTACTGGGAAGTCATACCTGCCCCAGGCCAGGGCCTGACAGTCTCACACAGGCAAGCGCTCCCTGGAAATGTGTCCTTCTAGAGAAAGGAAGCATGAAAGACTCAGATGTATTGCCCGACTTAGAGTTTTAGTGAGGAGACCTTCTGGTTGTCCTGTTGCCCAAATGGAAATTCCTACCATTTATTGGAAAGGGAAAAAGCCCTAAGGACAGTCACCACCACTCACTAGCCTGCCTTTTCCAAGGCGTCTAATGTTGGGTGACAAGACCTATTTCTCAGGCAGTAAAATTTGGCACAGAAGGGCCTTTCTGTCCCTACAGCCCCTGTCCCAGGGCTACACACTAGGGCATGCTTGATATGCATTTGCTGGGCAGAACTGAGGGTTACCTTCCAGTGGGAACATTCTCAGGCCCTCCAAGACGATACAGAAGTCATGAAAATTTTCTCCTTAAAATTTAAAAAAATTCTCATAAAACTGCAAAGGTGGGGGCAGACCACTGGCTGGGCAGGGAAGGCCAGTGGGCAAACCCTGAAGCTGCGATCAGAGGGAAGGACCCCAGCTAGGTGGACACTGGCTGCTGTTAGTCCTTCCTGCCTCCAGAAAAGTTGCCTCCACCTGGCTCCTTCCCCTGCTTTGAGGATGAAGGCTGAGTTCACCCTCTGAACAGGAGAGGATGGAAATGTCATGGGGGTCAGGGCTAGTAGACCTGGTGGCAAGTCTGGGGCTTACGAGAGCTGACAGTGTGCAGACAGCATGCAGGAGCTGGGAATGCAGGCTGACATGCCACAGCCAAGGCTGGGGGATATGCAGTGAATTAAGCATCCCGGCAAGTCAGGTCAAGACACTGAAGAGCTCTATGGGGATCAGAAGCCTGAAGGTGGTGTCTGCAAGTGCAAGGGAGGCCACAGAGATGGACTGGGAGCCCCTAGGAAGTCAGGGGTCTGGAGGGAATGTGGCCAGACAGTCCCTCTATGAGGCAGAAGACAACTCCTGGAGCCAGAACTTGGTACTAGGGAAGTGGGTACCCTGAGGGCCCTTGGTCCTCAGGACCAGGGGAGGATGAGACTCAAGTTTGGCCCCAGGGAAAGAGCTGAATCTGTTGTCTGGGGTGGGGATGGGGAGCTCGCCTCTTCCCCTGGGCCTCTGTGAAACTTTCTTGTGCCTCTAGCATGTTTAGAGACACTGCTTCTCTTCCACTGGAGGGTAGATTTGTGGAAGGTGGGCAGTGGTTCTCAGCTAGAGGGACTAGAGAGTCCAGAGGCCAGGCCACAGTTAGGCCACGTGAGAGAACCATTTTCAGCACCTTGGAGAGCTCTAAGCACCCAGGAGTCTGGGCAGAGAGTGGGAAGGGCTCTAGAAAGGTTGGGGGTACTAAGTCCACAGCTGAGTAAGGCTGAGGTATGGACAGCCCCTTTCGGAGGCAGACTGGGAGCTTCAGATGCCTTCTGTCTGACCCACTTGTTTCCTCATTAAACAGGTGGGCTGGGGTTGGGGGTGTGTTGGGGGTCTATTTGCAGACCCGAGGAGCTTCTGATTTACCAGGAAACACACGAAATGACTGTGGTGCCAAGTGAGGGGAGTTTTGTGGGGCAAGTGCTGGGTAGAGGAGGCTCACAGAAGGGACTGCTGGCTGGGTTGGTTGAGCAGAGGGAGGCTTGGGTGGGGAGACAGTGAAGAAAACACTGGAAAGATGTGTAGCAGCTCACCAGGTGGGCTGGAGGGGCCAGGTGTGAACCATATGCATATGTGTGTATGTGCGTGCGTGCGTGTGTGTGTGTGTTGGAGTGTGTAGTGTATGGAAGCATGTGGGCATGACCATATGGTATGTGTGAACATGTGGTTGTGTATGAGCCCGTGTGTACATGTGCAAGCATATGTGTGTGTGTGTGTGTGTGTGTGTGTGTGTGTGTGTGTGTGTGTGTATGTGGTATAAGACGCAGGCCCATATTACTCTGTGAAAGAAAACAAACCCAGTGTGGTCTTTAACCCATGGGAAACTGGGGGCCATTGGTGAATTTTATGAGATAGGGTGAGAGAGTCAAGTTTGTCTCTTCCACTCAAAAAATCGGCTCAGAATCAACCATCAATGGCTCACCTCCATGTACCCTACACTCTGCCCCCATCCCTGGCCTTCCAAACCATCGGATACTTCCTTTCTGCTATTCCAACCCATTCTGATGCCCCCTCCTCTGAATTTCCAGGTACGGGGCACTGGGCCCAGAGCTGGGGTCGTGGTGGGAGCTGCGGAGGAGGGAGCAATAGTCCCAGGGGGAGGGGCAGCTCAGTGGGGACACTGACTGACATCAGTGGGTCAGTGGTGGTGCTGGTGGCCTTCTGAGGAGGGAGAGATGAGGGGTCTGGGGAGGGAGGGTTGGAGTGGGATGACCAGGAAGTACAGGAGGTATCACCAGTGGAGAACCAAATGCACATAACAAGACGTATTCTTAATTTACTAGTTCACAGCCTAATACATATTTACTGAGAGCCTACTATGTGTCAGGACCTGGACTATGGACACGAAACCGGTTTCCATCCTCAAGGCGCTCACAGTCAGATGGGGGAGGTAGATGCTGCCTCGGACTAAGGTCATTTGGGTTGCTTGGCACTGGAACCCCCTTCTATGGGGAGAATTCCAAGGTGGACGGGAAGCTGGGCCCTGTGGGGTGAGTCTGGTGGGGGCAGCCTCCTGGTAGCTGGCACGTCGCCACAAGACCTGGGCTCAGCTGATCCCAGGGTGTCCTGGGGGGATGCAGAGCCAGCCAGTGATGACCACAGTGCTTGTGGCAAACCAACCCAGCTGGCAGCTCAGGGGTGCTCGAGCAACCCCGGGAGGTATGAGTTCGGGAGAGAACAGTGCCAGTGGGTACTGACCCTGACATGGATCTGCCCGTGCTGCCCAGTCCCCAGTCTCGGATCAGTTCCTGCTCTCCTGAACTCTCAGAGCGGCAGTCTATGGTTGGTGTCATGTGACCTGAGTGGCACCAACATGGACACATGTGTTACATTGTCATACACAGGCTGATAAACACCCCTTGCAGCAGAGCCGGCCTGGGCCACTGGGGGAGCACAGGGAGCAGGTGGAGGAGGGAAGGCCCGCGGGGGTGGGGATGGGGGACTTGGCCGTGTCTTGGGAGGGGGGTGGGGCTTGTTAATGGTGGACAGGAGGGCATTTTGGTTAGCAGTCTGCCTGTGCAAAGGCCCACATCGCACATCAGCACACAGGCCGCGTGAGTAGTGGGCAGCTGAGTACGGCTGGAGTGGGGAGGGGGGCGGGGGCTCTGCGGCTGAAGCGCCCACAAAGGTCCCTGTGACCGGCTTGTGTTAGTAGAGTGTGGGCCTGGGAACAAAACTGAGAAAAGTCATCCAGGTCACCTGGGGTATAGAAGGGTGAGATGGGGGGAGGGCACATATCTGGAGAAAGCTAGACCCTGTCCCGAGGGGCTGCTGCTGATTGGGGGGTGGGCGGTGAGGATGAGGCCCGGGCCTTTAGCCTGGAAAACAGTGGAAGGGGCCTTGAGCTCTGATGGGGAAGCAGGACCCCAGGTCTTTGAGAGCCCATGCAGGGCTGGGGCCGAGGGAAGGATTTTCTGGGCGCTGTCCCCTTCTTCACCCACCTCCCTGCTGGGCCTGGGACATGGCATCCAGGAACCAGGTGCTGGCTGCTGCCTCTCTTCCCTTCAGCATCGTGCATGTGCCCCTCAAACTGATGGGTTAGGGTTAGGGTTTGCCTCGTGGGCTGTGAGTACAGAGGCCTTTCTACGAGGAGCAGCTACCAGCCTGTGGTCTATCCTTGGCTGTTACCATTTTGTAGCTTTCTATTTTACTACTCACTATTTTAGGGGCAAGACGTCAGATTTCCAAATACGTATGAGGATCTGTAGCTGGCCCCTGCCAGAATAGAACAAAGCTGTGTGTGCCGCGTGGAGCAGTGCCAAATGTGCCCCCAGATAGGGATAAACTCTAGACGTCTTTGCCCGGAAGACAGAGCTCAGCGAAGGCAGCTGGGGGACTGTTGCCACCACACCCTGGAACCCAGCCTAGCCCCCCAGGTGGAGAGGATAGGGCTCTAGGTGCAGAGTCTGAAAATTCCTCATCCCGCGCCTCTGCTTTCATCATCCGGGGTAAAAGTGGAGAGTGCTCGCTACCCTCATTTCCTGGACAGCGGGCAGCAGGGGGCAGAGGAGGCCCAGAGGGAGCCCTGCTTCCCTGCCTCACTGCCCTGGATTCCCAGAGGGGCTGGCTCTTCACCCTCGATTAGCCAAAATGACCACCCCATCCTCTCTCCATCCAGAGGTCCTGGCCGACCTGCCTTCCACCTGGGTTCCTGCGGAGCCCGGGCGAGACAGTTGTGTGTGTGGGTAGCAAAGGGGCTGGCTGGGGAAGAGGTCAAGGGAGGGACCCCAGAGCTTCCTCACCCATCATTCCAGACCCAGGGAAATAGAAGAGCAACAAGGACCCAGAGGAGGAAATGATATCTCAAATAAAGGGCGAGAATCCCAATAGACATGATCTCAAAGCCTCAATTCTCATGAGCAATGTTCCACAGAACCTTGCTTTGTTGCAAGCGTCCTGAAGACTTAAGCCCTAAAGGTCCAGCCAGAGAGGACGTTCGTAAAGTCAGCCACCTGCCCCAGGAAGGGAGAGGATGGCACAGAGAAGGGGTGGCGGGAGGTGCTGGAGAGGAGAAGACAGGGCGGGGGGAGGGCAGGCAGGAGAGAGATACAAGAAGTGTATCACAAGAAGTGGGGGAGACATGGCCCTCCCCGACCTGCTTTAGCAAAAGCCAGTGTTTCCCGAGACTCCGGAGAGTGCAGTCCCAGCAAATAAATCAATAGTTTTAAAGGATTTGCAAGAATTAGTGAACCAGAGCTGGGAGCACGATCAGTTCAGTTACCCGGGTAAAGAGGGAAATGAAACGGAAAGCCCAGATGCCAAAGGCTAATGGCAACTCTGAACACTTCGAATCACATCGCAGGAGAAGAGAATTCGTGGCCAGAGAGGCCCTGGGGTAAGGATGCAGGGGAGGAGCACGTGAGCCCCTGTGTGTGTGTTTGCAGGGGATGGGGACCCCACTTGTGTCTTCCGGTATGTCTGGGAAGGGGTGTCTCTCCATGGCTGTTTGCTGCTGAGTGTCCATCTGGGTCCAGTCCTCCTGCCGGGACTGGCCAGGGTCAGGTCTGGGGCAACACCTTGCCTCTTGTCATTTCAGGGGAGACGAAAGCCTGGGATCATTTCATTTTTTTCATACTGCTAATGGTCTTGAATGATCACGCAAGCAATCACCATGATCATTTTAGGAAAATTAGCAAAAAAGAAGGAAGTGCCATCTGTTCTCCAGGTGACCAGGTGTCAGCTTCAGGCTCTGGCACAGAGGCAGAGGGTCAGGCCTGCCTGAAAGCCAGCCCAGGTGTCACACCTGTGGAGAAACCCTGGCCACCAGAGAGGAGCCAGCCCTGGGTCCATGGCTGGTCTCCCTGTCATACCGGCTGGCAGGATGCTTGTGAAGGAGGCACCCTAGGCTTGGTCCCAGGAGGTGCCTGGAAGCGTCAACAGGCGGCCTCTTCTGACATCCCTCCTTCCTGTCTCCTGTCTGCCAGCTCAGGCCTCTCCCCCCGCTGATCCTGCTCGCCTAGGTCTGTGATCCTTGCCTGGAAATTCTGTTTCCAGTTAGACGAGAGCTCTACTGTGATGGAGAAGCTGCCTTTCATTCTCCCAACTCCCAGAGCTTCACACGTCTCTGGGGCCCTGGAACTTGTCCTGGGGTAGCCCACAGATACTGCTAGGTGGGTCTGCCACACTCTGTGATGGCATAGAGTCTGAAGGAGGCTCGCCCCCCCACCTCCAGCCTCCAGCTCCAGGCCCAGGGGTGGGCAATGCTGGACCTGACCTGGGAGCTGTCCCTGCCACCTGTGGGCTGTGGCTCTCCTGCCCAGCTCTGTCTTGCTGATAATGGTGTCCATCTGGTACCATAGCTCCTTTTAGGAACAGAAGCCATCTCCAGGCTCCCTGGATCTTCTAGTATTCCACTGTGGTAGCCCAAGCTGGCTTCCATCTAGGGTGGGTCTGAAACCTCTGGTCAGTGGAGGTGAGGGTCTCAGTGGAATGAGAGGGTCTGGGTGGGTACAGCCCTGGCCTCAGGAAGCTGCAACCGGGGCCTGGGGCAGGCGGGGAGAAGGCTTTCTCCAGCACAGCTCACCTAGGGCTAGGAAAGGTCTGTGCTGCAAACCGTAGGGCTGCCCGAGGCCCAAGGAATGACCCCATGTGTTCCAGCAAAGGAGGATCAAGGGTAGGAGTGGGCTGGGCTATCCTGACTGCCACCAGAGGCTGCTCTCTCTGCTCCCATCTGCCCCCGGAAGGTCCTGAAACCGACACTTCCCTCCTTGCTCACCTCTGCAGGCCAAGGTCCAGCTGTGCCTGTCTCCTGTTAGCAAGACCTGTGTCATCCACCGTGAGCAGCGTCTGTTCATGTGGTACGTCTGCATGGCAGCAGGGGACACGGCCTCCCGCTCCCGATAGGCGCCGGGGAGGGGAACATAACAGACTTTGATCATTGCTCACAAGAGCTTTCAGAGGCAGAGCCTGGATCTGGCTGGTCTCTGTACCCCAGCACTTGGCATAGAGTCTGGCCCTGATCAGGTTTCAGGTAGAGATTTGAGTGAATGATGGGGGGAATGAATGAAGAGTTGCCGGACTGGACAAGGTGTTGTGGAAGAGGAGACACTGAGCTGGGTCTTGAATGGGAAGGATTTGAGCCAACAGCCATGGAGAAAGGGCTGCCCCCGGAGTGATGGCAGAAGCAAAGGCCCAGAAGCAGGGGCAGGTGGGACAGGTGGCTGGGTGGAGAGACGGCAGCAAGCAGGGAGAGCGAGAAGCTGCAGAGCGGCAGAACCCGGGGAACAGCCACACGGAAGGACATGAGGCATTTCCGGGCCTCCAGAATTTTCTTTGCTCAGGCAGCACCCATAAGGGAGGGAAAAAGCCTGCAAGCCCAGGGCTTGGCTCTCTCCCAGCCTGGGGTGAGGAAGGGAAGGAGATGGGTGGGGACAGGCGGGCTTGCTCAGAACACAGGGCCTCCTTCTCCTAAGCTCTCACTTCCCAGGCATTTGGAAGTCATCTGGAAGGACAAAGAACCAAGGGCCTCAGACAGAAAGGCCCCTGGGCCCCACCTGAAGCACTGAGGTCTCCTAGGGGCTGACTGAAGCTCCAGTTGGAGTTCAGGGCGCCCCATGGGCCAGGCCAGGAGGGGCAGTGGGTGTCCAGATGTTCTAGAGGGCATGGGAGGACACAGTATGGGGACGGCAAGGAACAAGCGCATGGTGACCTTTTGCTGAGAGCCCGTGGTGTGCTGGCAAGGCCCTGGCATGTCACCCACCTTGCTGTGCTGAAGTTGTGAGTGTCCAGGACATACAGTGGGGGGGAGGGGGGAGGTGACATGCCCTGTGTCTCCAGCTGGAGGCTCAGGCCCTTTCGATCTGACATGGGCCTGGCCCTATCTAAGGCATCAGGTCTCAACCTGTCTCTTCCACCCAAGTATTCACAGAAATCCTTAACACCTGGGCCCCACCCCCAGATTTGTGTCCAGTAGTATGGGGGACAATCTGGGCTCCAGGATTTCTAAAAGCTTCCTAGAAGATGATGATGTGTAGCAAAGTTTGAGAATCTCTGGTCTCATGCCCCAGCGCTGTTCTTGGGTTTTTTTTTTTTTTTTTTTGCCTTTTTGTTCTCATTCCTAAAGTGTCCAGATCTGTGCTCAGAGCTCAAATAAATTTACTGAAAAAAAATAAAATAAAATTAAGGAACAACAGCTCAAAGAGCCAGCAATTTATGCAAATGAATGCAAATAAATACACACTCCATACATATGTTTATGCAAATAGTCTTGTGGTCCTTGCAAATCACTCACCCGCCTGCAAGCAGCTGTCTACGATTTCTTGGTGAGAGCCCTGGGCAGGGTGCCCGGGTTAATGACAGGTGATATCACGACCTCCCAGAACAGACATCTCTATTAGCAAGCTCATCCCAGAAGTCCTCCGGAGAGCTGCTCATGGAGCCCAGCTCTGTGCACCAAAAGCCCCTTGCCTCTGGACTCAGGCCTCGGGACTCACTCAAGCCCACAGGCCAGGGAGGGACCAGGAGCGGCTGCCCAGTGGGCTCTTCAAGGCCATCAGGCCTGGAGGCAAAGAGAATGAGGGCCTGGCAACTGGTAGGCGCCTGGTAGCTGCTAAGAGGACAGCTCTGACCCCCAAGGGCCTCGCTGGGCAGCCTTTTGTTCTGGGTCAGTCTGGGTAGGCCAGCATGTGGCTGCGCACTCAACCCCACTCAGATAGGCTGTCCCATATGTGCTTTTGGCCTGACTGTGTCCTATGGCTCATTTATATAAACCCAGTGGGAGACACAGAACCTCAGAAGAAAACCTGCCTAATCAGCATGAGATTGGCACGAACACCCACAGCCCCCAAAATGGCCACTGTGGCCCCAGCACTAGTTTGAAACGTCTTTTCACAGGCCCTGGGAGACACCCATGGCCTCCGTAACTTTGGGACACCCTTGCCTCATTGCCTCAAGGATGAGCCAGTCCTGCAACCCTCTGGCCCCTGACTCTGTTCCCTGAGAAGGACCAAGAGGAACTGAAACCTCACTGCTTCCCTTCTGCAGGCTCAGCACTCCCCGGGGTGTCCTCCTGGGCTGGGCACACCCCCCTAGTAGGGGGAGGGAGTTCCTCAAGGAGGGCTGGGAGAGGACTGAAGATCCGTCTAAGAACCAGGGCCCTGGCTTCCGGGATCCTAGCTCAGCCTGCTATAGACAGCCCTGAGGTCACACTCAATTCCTTATTTCTCTAGTTGCCTCGTCCAGGAGATGGAGGCCATACCATTTGGGAGGCTCTGGGGAGCCAGAGTGTGAGCTCTGTGAGGGAAGAGTTTTAGTTAAGGATGGCAGGTTGGGGCTCACGGCATTTTTGTTGGCTGACTGAATGAACAAGCATTTCCTCCACAACACACATGCAGCCCTCTCTTCCCCCGTTGTCCCTGTCACTTCGTGTACAATATGGGGTGGGGGAGGCGTGGCCCATCCCCATGAGGGAGCTCCCCTCTGGGATGGCAGCCATAGACAGTGTTCCCTGTGCATAGCCCATGTGGGGAAATGCCTCCCTCGTTGAAAGGCCAGTTCCCTTGAGCACAGCTCTCACTCTGGGGGGAGCCGGTGGCAGGGAGATGGCAGAGGGGAAGCAATCCTTTCAGGTTGTGAAGGAAACCCAGTGTCTACTGTTACAAGCGGGTGCCGGGGGTCAGATGGGGGAGGACTCTGTCTTAACAAAGACCTGCTACAGCAACCAAAAGTCTCTGAGCTCGGGCACCTGGGTGGTCAGCTGGTTGGGCGACTGCCTTTGGCTCAAGTCATGATCCTGGAGTCCCAGGATCGAGTCAGGCCGTCGGGCTCCCTGCTTAGGGGGAAGTCTGCTTCTCCTTCTGACCCTCCCCCCTTCTTGTGCTCTCTCTCATTCTCTCTCAGATGAATAAATAAAATCTTAAAAAACAAAAGGTATCTGTGCTCCTGGGGACAACCCACCCACCCAGGCCCTAACGAGCCCCGGAATCCAGTCTAGTGAAGTCCACCATTTTGTATTGGGGTACACGGCTTGGGCTCACTGGCCACCCGCCCTCCACTCGGTGCCCTCAGGGGTCATTCTTAGTTTTTGTCAGTCCAATTTTCCAAGAGGAAAAGGAGCTTTCCCCCTCAGAAACATCTCCAGAGTACCAGCTGGCTCCGGCTCAGACACCAGCATCCCCAGAGTTGCAACCCAGGCTGGTGACAGAGGGCCAGCCCCTGGCAAGCACTATCTCCCTGTCGCCGGCTTCACTCCTGCTGGCTTGAATTGCGCTTCCAGAGGGTGATTTTATTCTTTAATTATTTCAGGCTGACCCTTCACCTCCTCAGCTTTTCCAGGCTGTTTGGGAGATTCCCTGTGGCTCCAGTCACTCAGCGGCTACGTGATAAGGAGCAAAGGAGATAAAGGCTATAAAGGCTTCTCCTTTGGAGGAAAAGGGAGTGACAAGCCCTGGAGCCTCCATGGCTGGTTGGCTGTGGGCCTGGTCACTGAGTCTGGGTCTGCTTCTTGTCAGGCTGTTATCTGGAGGGACCAGCCTTTGCCCACATGTTGACCCTGGGGGAGACCGGCCATGGGCATTCTGAGACTTCCCTCCTCTTAGCTGAAAACTGGCTGGAAAGGTCAGAGGTGAACGGAAGGCACACTGGATAAATTTCTGTGGTCAGTGGGACCCACCAAGCTGACAGCGAGCTAAACCAACATTGTCAGGAAATAGCCCTATCCCTCTCCTGGCTGGGGGTAGAGACCTACTATCAGACCAACTCACTCAGGACCGGTGGACCCAGGACTGGTCACCCAGAGTCCAGATTTGAGAGCCTAGAACCAATCCTAGAGCCCAGAACAAACCCAGAATTTACACCTAGAGCCCAGAGCTTAACATTTAGAACCTAAAGCCCCAGACGCAGCCCCATGTTTGACACAAAAGCTAGACTCCTGATTTAAAAACCTGGCGCTCGGACAATTGGACAGAGTCCTGAGAACACTCCCAGCCCCGGTGTGCTAGAAAGTTCCCTTTGCTGCTTCCAGCCCTCTGACTGGCACCTGACAAGTGTGTGGAGTATTAATTATGGTCAGAGCTTTTCAACATGCAATAAAAAGCCTTTTAAACCATTCCGATGGGAGGTGATTAACTCTATTAAGTGGCATTATGGATCTTCCTATCTGTTGCTTTCATAAACATAGTTGTAGGCGGAATGTTTTATTAAGGGCATAAAAATGTCCCACATTACAATGCATAAGCACATATTGATGTGATATTTCTTTACTGTGCTTCACGCCCTGGTCCCCAACCACTCCGAAAAGAAACTACATGTCTTAATAATTTATGCTCCAAGTTTTAACCAGGATTATCAATGGCGGCTTTTGAGCTTTCTCTTTTGGCAACACAATAGATCATAGTAAAAATGCACCGACAAGCGATGTGTCCGTTTGATTTTTTCCACCTGAATCAGCAGCCCAAACTCCAGACACAGCAGTTTAGGGCAAGCAGCACGCTGAAGAATTTAAGTCTAAGCATTTAATCTGTTCTTTCCATAAATTTCTGCTGCTTGTGCTTTATAATGATTCTACCAGAGGAAGTTTATTTATATCGCAGATTTTCAACATCAGCACATTGAGAACACAAGGGCGATCGCTCAGTCAATAGCTTACAGCCATGTATAATATCACTCCGGAAATCAAAAGCCCATTTGAAGAAAAGAAGGCTCAGATTAAAGTCACTTTAAGACATCAATAACTCGGAACTGGCTGCAGAGAAGTTATAAATATCCAACCTGCGCATATGCAAATAGGCGTTCGCAGACGCGCCGCGGCCGCCGAGCGCCCGGGAACCCCGGCGGTCCCTCCCCTCCCCGCGGCACGTGCCGCGGCGCGGGGGGCGGGCCCTACACGTCACTGGGGGCGGGGCCTCCCCTCTCCGGCCCGGAGCCCCTGCAGGCGGGGGCATTTGGCCGCTGCGCTGAATCGCCACCCGCCGGGTCTGGGGCTCCAGCTGGGCTGAGCTTGAAGACCCGCGCGGAGTAGGAACCCAGCCTGAAAACCCAAAGCACTGAAGAGACTGGCGCCTTTCTGCGTTGCTTACCACGTGCCAGGTGCTGGGGCAGGGGGCACTTCAATTACATCCGCCGCCCTCCGCCATCTTTCTGACCCCATACCTGTCCTAGCTGCCCACCCCCCCCCCCAACTTCCTGTGCCGGGAGAGTGGGGGTGGAGGGGTTGGAGGAGGAAGCACCCGCACTTTGTAAAGCCCCTCCTTCCCCCCAGGGTGCATGCACCCTGCATCCTCCTCTGATACCTACCGATTACATTAGCTCCTTTATCCCCATGGTAACCCTAGGACAGGTGGTCCCCATTTTACAGATGATGAAAGTGAGGCGCAGGGAGAGTAACTTGTCCCTGGCCCAAGAATGGCAGAAGCAAGGTTTGAATCAAGCTCTGCTGAATCCCAAACCCTGCTTTTATAGTTTTAAACCACTATATATTTTGCTGCTTCCTGCTTGCCCTAGCTGCCTTCCTCAGGGCAGGGCAGGCCCAGGGGCCTAGGAAGTTATAGGTCACTCGGGAAGGTGATGCCCAGGGTCCAAGGAGCATCCTAAAAGGTCATGACGCAGATAAAGCAGGGGGATGCCAGTGGTTGGGGCTGGGTAGAACTGCCTCAGAAGGCAAGCCAGAGTATGGCCAGCCAGGTGAGATCCCTGGGATGCGCCCCAGGATGGGTGGAAGGAGTCACAGTAAAGCCCAGGGTCTGGAGCTAGCTTGGGGCCAGGGCTCTGGTCTTGAGGTGGTGAGGGAGACCTCAGGCCTTCAGGAAGGAAAGGCAGGCAGGACGAACCCACTGGGAAGGGCTCTGACCTAAAGTGGGGGCTGGTGAGCTCAATGGCCACAGACTAGCAATTGTACTATCCTGGGCAACCCTAGAAATTGCCAGAGCCTCCAGTGGCCAAGGGCTTATATGGCCAAAGCTCCGGACATCACAACAACTCCTCAGAAGAAAGGGTAACCCTGCTTATTGCCCAGGAGCATGATGGGGTCCTGCAAAGCCCAGGGATCCATCAAAAAGGGGGTTACCTATGGTCAGTGGGCAACAACAAGATAGGTAATAAGGTTAAACCCTGCAAAAGTGTCTGGACAAGAGAGACTGTGCTAAAGGGCTGGCCGTTTGAATGAAGTTCTACAAAATCATAGAAGCTGATGACTGAAAGAAGACAGACATCCCATCTTCAGGATGGCTTTTGTCTAAAAATGCCCTAACTCAGTAGCCGCCTCTGTCCTTGCTCAAGTTGTCCCGTCTCCTTGGACTCCAACACTCCCTGCTCTGTGTTCACAACACTGTGGGGTTTACACTTCAGTACCGCGGGCAGAACTAAGCGCTTACAGCTATAGTCCTCCCTTCATTCATTTATCCACTCATACCCTCAGCCAATATTTACTGAGCACCTACTATGTGCAAGGCACCATGGGACACATTGATGAACAAAGGATCAAAAGCCCTGCCCTGTGGGGCCCTGGTTCTGGAGGCGTTTGGTGACCTGTCTGTCTCCTCTTTGTCAAGGGCAGGCATGGTTTAGCTGGCTCATGAGGTTTGGTCAGTCACGCATTTCACTGCACCAGGTCCCAAAGCTCCCAGCGAATGGCTGTTCAGAGCCTCAGCCCTCATGACTCATCATCTCTCTTCCCTTCTTCCTAGTGCACCTGGGCATTGCTCATATTTTTTTGGGTTCCTTCCCAGGACAAGGGTCAGTAGTGGGATTTTTTTCTTCCTGATGGGTAAGACCAGGTCCTTTCAGGTCAGTGACCTCATCCTGGAAGGGGGATTACACACTCCCATTCCCATTCTCTGCCCCCGTGCTAGGAGGGCTCCAAGCCAAGCCCCGACCATAGCTTAGGAGGGTGCGGAGCCAATCCTGTGATGAAGGCAGAAGGAGGCTGTGCACGTGTGTGCCGGGTGCTGCCTGTGTGACTGGGATGTAGCTGGAGGAGGGTACAGGAGGGTCTCCTGGATGAAGGGAATGTTCAAAGCTTGGGCTTTTCTCCTTACTGACTGGGGCAGAGACTCCCTGAACACCTGAGCCATCCCCAGCTGCTTCCTATCCCCAGGGGAGGAGCTGGATTCCCATGGGCTGGGGCCTGGGAGGACAGTTACCTGAGCCTCCCTGACGTTTTTGGCTGTGAGAACTAGCTCTTCTTAGGTTGGAATGTTGCACTTTCCTGGAACTCTCTGATGGCCACATGCATAACGGCTTCCTGTAGTTCTTCAGGAGGGCCCTCTGGTTTCTGTGCAGCAGCCACAGGGGCCTGTGGGATGGCCCTGGAGAACCCTGATTAGGTCACCCTTCACTTTACCCAAGAGGGAGTCATGGCAGCCCTAGGCTGCCACTTGAGCCTGGGGTGTCTGGGAAGGTTTTCCGGAGGAGGAACAAGACTAAAGGCAGGTCTGAATAGGGGTGGGCCTCCTGATCCACAAGCAGAAGCTGAAGTGAGTGTGTTGTTGGGCGGAGGCCCTCAGGGCCCAGGCCTGTGGGGCTGAGGGGTGGGAGAGGCTGGAGGGGTCAGCAGCCTGGAGTGACAGGTGAGGGAGCTTCATGAGAAATGGGGACCCTTGAAGGATGTTGACTAAGGGAGGGCCTGGTCACATGGTGCTTTAGAAAATCTACTCTGTCGGCAGAGTGGAGAGTACCCATGAGCGGGCCGGCCTGGAGGCAGGAGGAGCTGAGGAGTGAGTCCTGAGGGGCTGAGCAGAGAGTGGATGGCAGAACTGAGACCACACAGAGGCTGACCAGGTGGGAAGGAGGGCCTGGCTGAGGGAGGGCACTCGAGGGCCCTGGAAGCCAGTCTGGTGGGCTGAGCTTGAAAGGCCCTGGTGGAGATGAGCCAACAGGCCCCAAGTCCTTGTTGGGGTGTGGGGCTCCCCAGCTATGGGCCCAGCTTGGGTCCATGTGAGGGCATCTCCTTGGGTCTGACTGAAGGGCAACCTGCAACAGCTTCTGGGGGGAGCCAGGGCCCCTGAACTCTGACCCTCTGCATCTGGCTCCTCATTTTATAAACACGTAGAGATTCAGTGTGAGGGGGAGGGCAGGAGAGGGGTTGAACTGGGCTGGGAGCCAGGCCCTTTCTGTGCCGTTGTGGCAAACAGGGCACCCTCAGGGCCGATCCCAGAACTAGAAACTGAGGCTGTTACCGTGCGTACATGGTGCAGGGCAAGGCCCTGGGGCCAGATGGCCCAGTGTCCACCCCGACTGTGTCCCTGACCAGTTGGATACACACGGGAAGTTTCCTTCATGTTTTTGAGCCCAAGTTTCTCATCTGTAGAATGGGGCCTCTGACCGCAGCTGCCGTGAGGATTACACAGTGTGTGTGAGGCTTCGATGAGAGTCTGGAATGCAGTACCCTCAAGAAGCCACTTTCTAGCTCAAACTGCACACCGCACAACTCCAGGGGGCGCCCATCACCTTCCACTCATCAAGATTTCTCTTGGTATTGTGACAGTTTTCTGGTAGATGGCAAGCAAGGGTCTTGAGAAAAGGGTATCTTAAAATTTTACAGGGAGTTGCTAAATTGGCCAGCGGCGGGGGTGTTCTAAAGTCATTCACAGTCGAGTGGGGGGAGACAGACATGAAAATAGACCATCAAGATGCTCGCTGGTGAGACGGGTGAGTGAAGTCTGCGTGCGCGCTGGGGTGAGCTGAGGAGAGCCTCCCATTCTCTGCTGCGCTTCTGCTTCGGGCCCAGGCTGCTGCCCCGGAGTACTGGCCTCGAAAACTGGAGTGTTTCAGAAACCCTGGCCTCGCAGGCGGTCTGGGAGCCTCGGTGCACCTGGTGCCAGGCTCCCTGACGGTCCTGTCCAGACTTCATAGCAACAGGCAGGCGGGGAGGCTCCACTCCGAAAAGCTCCACTCCGAGTGAGCTCCCTCTGCCTTGGAATGTAAATGCAACGCTTTCCTCTGCGTTCAGTTCCACCATGGGAAAGGCAGGCGAACACAAAACAAATAACCAGAAGACCTCTGCGCTCTGGCCCTCGTCCCTCAGTGATTCCTGACCAGCTCGTAGCTCCCCTCCCACGTTGGACAAGGCAGGCCTGCAGTAACTCAGCAGCCCCCCCTCCCCTTTCTCCCCTGGCTGCTCCAGGCCCAGGAAAACCAAGCCTCGAGTTCTGTCGGTAAAGGGGTCATGGTGGCCTGTGCTGAACACCTGGAGGGGACTTTTGGGAGCTTCATGCAGAGCCCTCCCTTGCCTCTGCTGCCTCCGCTCTAATCAGCAGTGGGGGGAGGCTAGACCCTGGGAGCCCCCGACTCCTGGGCTGAGCAACCTGTTCTGACAGGGGCGTCTTCCCTACCCTGGCGAGGCCAGGCCGATTCCTGAAAGGAAGGGGCTCTCCTCACAGAGCCCTGAAGCTCAGGCCGGGGTTAGGCTCTGGTGACACAGACAGCTGAGCCTCAGAAGAGAGAAACCCTCAGCACTGTGTCGGCCTTTGTAGGGAGGAGGGGACCCTCACTGGGGGTGTGCAGGTAGGGGAGGAGGGCTGAGAAGAGGAGGACCAGCGAAAGGGAAATTCTAGGGCCTAGTTCAGATGGAGATGCTGCCTCTAGAAGTCTCCCCAGGGCTCCTCATGGGCCTTTACTTTGAAGGCTGATGATCCCTGAGGGCATTTATCAGGGAGATGAGAGACCTCGGGGGGATAATGCTGCAACCTCTCCATTCCTGCACCTGCCAGCACCTTGGGAGCTTGGAAGGCTCTGGAAGCAGGACCTTCCTACCGAGTGACCAACCAGCTCAGATGAGGCTGATCAGGCCAGGGGCTGGGGGGGGGGGGCAGTCCCCTCCTCCTGAGGCCGAGCCCTGAGGGCTCCAGGGGAGGAGAAGATGCCTGCTGGGCCAGCTCTGTCCTCCAGGCCTTGCAGAGGCCCCAGCTCCCTCCCAGAGAGGGCCAGTGAATTTTTCCTGCTCTGCTGAGCTCCTTCAAAGATATCAGCACATGGTTAATCTTCCTTCTGTTCAGAAATGCAGAGTAATTTGCCCGAATGGGGGTTTCTGCATATTTATACTAATGTCTGTGTTTAAAGCTTATGAGACAGGGAATTGCTGAGAGATGTCCATTAGCAATATATACAGACTGCAATTATTTCTTTATGGTGTGTGGTTTGACTGCAGAATATTTTATTTCAATGGAAGTAGCAGGCTTTGCCTACTGTGTTTTCTTATGGGCCCAAAGAAATCAATAAGAACAGAACAGAAGTGAAAAGGGGCAAGAATGAAAGGATTGTGACCTTTTAGGATTCTGGGAGCCTTGAATATGCTACCGCACGAACTGCCTTCAGCCCCAGAGTCTAAATGCATGCATCCAAGTGGGGGCCATTCTGTACGTTTAAGACTGTGGATGAAAACTGGCAAAGCCTCGCCTGGACAGAAGCCAAGCTCTTAATTCATTCACTCCCATCAGAGACAAGCCGGAAATGGGAGCAAGGGGTGTCCTCAGAGGACCCCACTTCTGAACCTCCAGCACCGCCCCCCCAACCCGTTTCCACCCCAGGACAGAAGCTCAGAAGAGAGGCAGGTTTTGATCTGAAACAAAATAAGCCTCAAGCTTCGAGGTTCATAGACCAAGGCTCTCTGGCATCTCCTAGGATTCCGGTAGAAACCAACTTCTCCCTGGGTGTGTGTGGGGGAGGTGGAAGGAACAGGGCTGTTTTGGAACCAAAGAGCAGGAAGAGCCAGGCTGAAGACCAGGAAGGAAGGGCCTTTTGTGGAGTTGCAGGCAGTGGGTGGCCCGCCTGGGAGAAAGTGTGGCGGGGAGGCCAGGGGAAAGCCTCCCTGCTGAGGGTCCCATCTGTGCTCCCCTCGGCTCCCCCTGGATGCCCAGCCAGCTTCTCCTGGCTGCTCGGCTGACTTTGCTATCTTGGTGTTGAGAGTCAGACAAACCCTGAGCAGGCCTCACACCGGACCCCACACACTCCGGAAAAATACCCCAATTATCAGCCACTGGAGGGGAATCCTGGCACCTACGATGGTCCCCAAGATGCAGAACTGTCCTGATGGGCTTTTCGGATAAGAAAGGCCAGACAAGCTGGGCAGAGGATTGCAAACAGATGATATCTGACTTTGTGCAACAGGTATGTTGAAAACGGCGACGACATCTTCCACACCTTCTGCCGGGGGGGCCCCCGTACCTTCTGGTCCTTCCTCTCAGGCTGCTCTCACATCCCTCATCCTCTCAGTTGGGCCTTGGCACAGCTGGAGCATCTCCCTGGCCCCACAGCTGTTTCCTTCTCGCCAGCGTCTACCATCTCATGGCCGCCATCGAGCGGCCTCCATCTGCTGCCTCAGCTTCCCCTCAGTCGGGAGGCACCCTTCTCTTCCGGCCTCAGAATAGTTCCCTGAAGTCAGTGCTGACTTCTCACTGCCTTCTTGCACAGAAATCTTTTCCAAGAGGTGCTGGGGTCCAGAAGAGGGACAGATGGTCCCTTTCTTTTTATAACACGGCAAGTCTTTGGAAGTGAAGAGCTATGAACACAAGTTTTGCCTTCAGCAGATGTTCTGTGGGCACAACAAATACCACTTTGTGTTCTTCAGCAACTGTGAGCAGTGTTAACTGGGGGGGGGGGAGACTGGAATTGGGCAGAGCATTGGCAGAACATGTTCAGGGGGCCCCGGGGCCAGGGCACGATGGTCCCTGTTCAGTCTGCAGTCGGGCTGACGGCTGCTTGTGTTTCTCCTCAGCCGGTTCCAGATCTACGCTTCCTAGAAACTGTCTGCTCACCTTCCCCGAGCCCAGGGACCACCCTGGGCCCTGGCCAGTCTGGAAGGGCCGACAGTCTAGCTGTTCTCACGCGCCTCTTCCAACGAATGCTGAGGCTGGGCCTGAGGCTGTGGGCTGGCATGGACACTATTCAAGAGATTCCTGGCTCCATTTGGTCACAGTCTTCCTTGAGCACCATGAGGCTGACCAGTCCCCATGGCTGTCCTGGGATGATCTGAGGACTTTGCAAAGGACAAGAATGGCTGGCTAGGCATGACATCTTCTGAGCTCCCAAGGAGCTGAAGGCTACCCAGGTGTCAGTAGGAAGCCAGTTCCAGGAGCCCTGTCCTGGTGGCTCCCTTGTCCCTTCATGACAGAGGTACATGGCATCAGTAACGGCTTCTGAGTGGGTGTGCTGCTGTTTGGTGGGTTTCAAGAACCATGATCACTTAAAAGGGCATAAGCTCCATAGACCTCATTAACTTCGAAGATGTATCATCTTTGCATGGAATTCCTGACTCCTCCCGTGGCTGGTTGGCTCCATTAACTTTACTGCGTTGGCAATACTGTGTATAAGATGCGGGAGATGCCACAGTGGGAAGGAATCTCTGGGGCAGCCTGACTCCCAAGCTCCGGTGGCTTCTGGGGTGGCCAGTGCCCTGCCTGCAGTATCCTCCAAGGGCCCAACGTCCCTCATGGGTTTACTTGAGGAACTACATCCATTCCCTCACCCGTCCATGCACCACACAGTTCTTCTGGAGATGAGGAAAGAACCCAAGAATCGCTGATTTATATTGAGATGTGGCCCCAGGAGATGTAAGATAGCCATCGTGACCCATCATTAGCCCCGATATGCTGAGCCCCCGACGAGGTGGAGAAGCTTCGAGGTGTGGTATGGTGGGATGGGAATGGGTGTTAGAGGCAGGCGGCCTTGATCCTGACTCCCATTCCTACTCTACCACCCACATCCGGGCAAGTGTCTCAGCCAAGCCTCGGTTTTCCCTCCTTGAAGCCACTTCAGAGGGGAGCCGCAAGGATTACATTAGTGCGGAATGAAGCTACAACGGATATAAAACATCCACTCCATGCCCTTCTGAGAAACAGGGCTGCGTCTACCAGCACGGACCGCTGCCCCTCCTCCCCAGCCGTGCTCTCCCAGGCCACTCATCATCTATCCCACATGGTGAGAATTTACTCCTAAGCAACAACCCATCCCCTCCTCTCCGCCTCCTCACCCCTTCCACACCACTACAGTGTTGGGATAGTACCTTAAAGATCATTTAGAAACCACGCCCTCCCAATTCTATAGGTGGGGAGACTGAAGTTCAGGGCTCTCTCCAAGATACCACGTTGTCCCCAGAAACTGTCTCTAGAGAGTCCCCTGTTGAAGCCATTCCCACTCCTTAAGCAGTCACTTTATCTGCAGCTAGGAGTTCTTTGCCTGGAAACCTCTGTCCTTGCAGACCGAAAGCAGCATAGAGACGGGCCCCTTGTGCTTGGCTGCTCTGGGCCTGCTCACTGGGCCTCTCCCGGCCATGCTCATGGGACACACATGACCAGGCTGCTGGAATCAGAGCGCCACCTCCCACAGGACCACTTACTGGCTGCCAGCAGCTCCACAAGGCATGCATGGGAGGAAGAGTGGGGACCAGACACCCCCACACTTATGGGGGGGCCCAGTCATAAATGGCACCATGTGGCCAAGGTCAGTGATGGCCCCAGGAGTGCGGTCTGACTGGGGAGGAGACATTGTCCAGGCAAGATGACACGGACTAACTCTAACTCCATTTGCCAACTAGACTGACAGGTAGCCTGTTAGGCACTGAATTGTGTCCCCTCGCCCCAGTCATATGAAGCCCTAACTCTCAAAGCAGCTGTGTGTAGAGACAGGGCCTCTAAGAAGTGATTCAAGCTAAATGAGGTCATGAGGGTTGAGCCCTAATCCATGTCCGACAAGGAAGAGCCAGCAGGAGGGCTTGCACAGAGGAGAGGCCAAGGGAGGGCCCGACAAGGAGATGGCTATCCGTAAGCCGAGGAGGGAGGCCCCATGAGGAACCGACCTTGCGGGCACCCTGATCTTGGGCTTCCAGCCTCCAGAACGTCGAGGACACTAACAGGTGTTGTTTCAGCCGCCTGTGGGTGGCAGGCTGTGAAGGCGGCCCTGACACGCTCAGACACAGCTGATTCTACAGACAGCAGGGCTACACAGATCCGTGGTTGTCCAGGCCGTGTGTAGACCTGGGTCTACGACACGGGGCAATGACAACAGTGAGAAGTCATGTGGGAGAGGAGGGAAAGGCCGTGCGGGGCCGGTGGGCCAAACCAGACAGCTCACGGCGCGGCTGCTAGGTCATCCAAAGGGCGGCTGGCATGGCTAGAAGGTAAAAAAGAGCATTTTCTTGATGCACTGATGCACACTTGGGCTTCCCTCTAAGATAACGTTTTTGAAAAGAAAGAGCGTTATACAATGAAAACAAGCAATGGTGACTGCTTCAACAGATCGCAAGTTTTGGGCCGTTTTTCCCCTTTAAGCAATCTACACGATGTTTTCAGTTCCTAACATGCATGTGCTATTCTGACCTTTTACGCTTCTGGAATAGTGAGTGTGCTCTTGAATGGAATGTAATTTCAGCCACAGCCAGTGTTGTGTCCCATTTCCTCCCACCGGTTTCATGGTTTGGGACACCGTGACCTCCGCATCACAAGGGGACACGCAGCAGGCACCCCACAGCTTTGTCCAGCTCTTCCCCTCTCAAAACTCATCCCCAGCCTCAAAAACTGAAAAATGTTAGGGATCAGCCTGGCACGGCATGTCCTTCCTAACAAAGACAGCCTGTGTTAGATGTTTGCAGAGTGATCGGGCAACGGGAAATTTGCCATTAACCTGTCACAGTGGGAGAGAGAAAGGTTTACAAATTCTAGACCCTGGGTGTGCACCGATTTCCCAGTGAGGGGTTCATGGCCCTCAAAGGTTTCCTACTCAGATCAAAGCCCCTGAAGACCAAAGGGTCTTCACCTGCAAGACCAGAGTGGCCTTCCAAAACCAGAATGATTTGACCTTGACTGGAATGACTTGTCCTTGGCCAGAATGACTTGACATTCGCTAGAATGGCTTGACCTTGGCCAGAATGACTTCACCTTGCAAGATCAGAATGACTGATAAAATGGACTCTTGCCCAAGATCATTATCTGGATCCTTATCTGGCCGTCACTAACTGGGCAAGTAAAGCCACGAAGCTGGAGGAAAATCCAGGTTTCCTAAACTCTGTGTACCAAGAGGACAGGGGCTCCTGGGGCCCTCAAGTGTAAATCACTATCTGGACCTGTCTTGAATCAGGACAGGCCCTATGAGCCATTTGAATAGATGTGTGTGTGGCTCTGTGGTAGAAATCACAATTCTGTGTCACTGGCATTGATTTCAAACATTCTTCCCTAAGATCTTGCCTCCATAGGACTACCTCCCTTCTGCTCACTCCCCTCCATCATTCTGATTGCCTTTGAGGCCCAGTCCATACTGATATCTCTTCTCCAGGTCCTGTGGCTTTTATTGCCGAGTCCCCTGGACTCCCCAAGTGGGGTACAAGCTCCTTCCACCACGTTGGCGGTGTCTGGAACACTCTAGGCATCCCCATGGGGCTTCAGGTTCAGTAGGAGCAGGGAGTGTTACGGGGCAGCCAGCACATTCCGCAGCGCCTTCTGAGTGGAAAAGCTAATGTGGGCCTTGCACACAGTAGGTGCCTTATACTACACATATTGCTTACTCAATAAATGCTTGGTGGTAGAGCAGGGAAGGAGGTGACATAACTGAAGCCGCTTGGTGGCCTCTGAGTGTCAGTGATCTAGAACTTGGTGGTCATCCCTGCTGGTATCTGCGTGGGCTTGAAACCAGGGCGGCTGGCTTCCTGCCATGGGTGAGTGCCACTTCCTGAAGCCCCTGGACAGGAAATATCCCCTCCTTCTGCTGTCATCTGAAGAGCCCTCTCATTGCCATGGCGTCTTGACTCCGCTGGCCCTGCCGGTCAACAGTTAGGGGCAGAGCAGGATTTCTGATCTCCAGAATGCTCAGCAGAGATTTCGGGCTGAAAGCCCATATGCTACTCCTAGTTCTATGCACTCAGCTCATTCAGGGCAGGGGGTGGGCAGATACTGTGTTGAGCAGAGGGCCCTGAGAGGGTTGCACATAGGCTGGGGTATTTGGGTCACCCCCTGTTCCGACAATCTCCGGGTGGTCTAGGGGCCTTTGTGGCATCTTTCTGCTTGCCTGTTTCGCTCATCATCAAATGATCTGTTAACACAACAGTTAAGCCCTGGACAACCCTCCAATTAATGATTAACAAACCCCAGGGGGCTGAGCCCGGCGAAGGGGAGGGGGGCTCTCCGAGGCAGGCCTGGGGTAGGCACGACACCGGCGAGGACCCAGCACCTTTTGTAGACCAAGTGTCAGATTCCACAGCCACTGAGACACGTATTTCTTGGGTGAGAGTGTGTGTTGGGGGGGGGGCAGGCTGGAAAGGGGAAAATTAGGGTAACAGGGGTCTGTGGATTTGGTTCCAGATCAGCACTGAGGGTTATGTCAGTTAGTTCTGGGAGATTGTTTTCAGCAACCTTACTTTAGAAACAATGGAGGGCCTGAGCCAAAGGAGCACGACAATATTTCTTCTCCAGGGTTCTCTACATCAGTGGCGGTCGTAACAACAGCTAATATTGTGGGCTTACTACGTGCCATGCGCTATGTTAAGACTTGGCATACATTATTAAGTCCTTCAAACGTGTCTATGACGAGAGCACTAATATTCTCTCCATGGGACTGATGAGGAAACTGAGGCAACTCAGAGACACCAGTGTTCCAGCACAGGTCCACTGGGTCGGCGGGTGGTGGGGCTGGAATTCTATGGCAGCAGTCTGGTGCCGAACCTGGGCTCCTGGCCACCTTCCGTACTGTTGGCCCCATGTGTTGGTTGGTCTGCAGGCGCAACCCAATCCTATTTGTCCCATCTACTGATATGGCTCCAGAGGAGGACCCACGCCACAAGTTTGGCACCTGGGGTCCAGCTGAATCTTGCAGGACGCCGAGATCCCCTGACGGCAGATAGAAAGGAGCCCCCCTCCAACAGCTCCTGGAGTTAGGGGGAGGGTCTCCCCAACAGCGTGATGCCTTTTGGTTGTCATGGCAATGTGGAGGGGTGTAAAGTGTTATAAGGGGGAAGAAAGCAAGGTCTTGTGTTCAAAGTGGATCCCCGGGGACAAGGGGCTTCAGACATCACCATGGGGGCACCTCGCAAGGTAACCTGGCCTCTGGCTTTTTCATGTTACCTCGGGCCCCTAGAAGACCACAGAGACTGAAAGGAGGCCCTGGCATTGCTTTTGTAGAGACCTTTTGCAGAGACTTTTGTAGTAATTAACGATATGCTGGGTACTATTCCGAGGGCTTTATGTCAAAGAACTCACTTAATCCTCACTATGATTTTAAGAAGCACCTTTTGTTATTGTCCCCTTTTATAGACAAGGAAACTGAGGCAGAGTTTCAGGTTCCCCTCTGCTCTGGGGCAAGTATGTGGGGGGAGGTGCCTGGCCCCAACCCAGCGCCTCGCCACTTAGTGGGAAGAATGACACGGGAGCAGGGCGACTGTACTGTAGGTGCCTGGCCAAGGGCAGAGCACAGCTGGAAGGGAGAAAGCCCCTGTCCTGACATGGCTTCAGGGCAGCCTGTGAGCGGAATGGCCGAGATGCAGGTGGAGGCAGGCGGGAGTCAGACCCTGGGGCCCCACGTGAAGGGTTGGGCACTGTCCTGAAAGTAGCGGAGGCTGGTGGAGGCATTCACCGGGAGAGACGGGACTGGACCTGAGCTCTGCAGACTATAGTGGCTGCACGATGGGCCTGGACAGGAGGGGACACGCCGTGGGCCTGAAGGCCACAAATGCAGGCCAGAGGTGTTAGGGCCTGAGAGGGGAGTGGTGGTGGGGATAAGAGAGAGGAGAGATCTGGAGGAGGCAGAATCAAAGGCGTTCTCAGACTCGGTGCACAAGGGGGATAAAGGCTGGTCAAGGACAACTATGGGCTTTGACTTTGAACTCCTGGGTGGACTCATGATGTCATTGCTGAGACAGAGGCACGGGAGGAGCAGGTCTGTGGGAAGGTGATTTCAGTTTGGACATTTTGTGCCTCTGGGCTAACCCTGCATGGCAAACAGCTTTATCATGAATTCCCAGCTGCTTCCAGAATCTGCACGGAGCAGTGTGCCCTGGCCTGTCAGAGGGTGGGGCTGGGATGGGGGGGGGGCATCTGTTCTGGGCTCCACACCGGGGAGAGCAGTCCAAAACCCTCCTGCCAGAAAGACCACATGTCGACTCCCTTTTACGCATGGGGACATGGTGGTCCCGTGACGCTGCCTGACCGGGGCTGCCAACCATATGAACAAGCTTGGGCTTCCTCCATCTCCTCTGCATCGGGGAGGGGGCTCTGCTTCCCACCCCTTCACCACCTTCCGTCTCTGCTGAACTCTAGACCTGGGGTCACTGTTGACAGGAACAACGGTTTGCAGGGTTAGGAGGGCAAAGCTCTATGTATGTTCATGGCCACAGTCTCATTCAAACCTCCTCAGGCCCGATGAGGATGGTACTCTCATCCCATTTTTTAAAGATGAAGACAAGGAGGCTCAGAGAGGTTAGGAGACTTGTCCTTGTCACATTCAGTGTGCCTCAGGGTTTCTTTTCCAGATCCTGTCTTTGCCACTCGGAGAGACGACAGAGTGGCTGCTTTCCAAGCAGAAAGTGGCATAAAGACACACAGAGCTCCCCCCGGTGGGGGTCCACCGGCAAGGATGAGAAGGAAGAGGTGTGAAACCACAGGGAGGGGCTGAGCCCATCCCACAACATGGCTCTCCAGCCGTGGGAATCCTCGAGGTCCCTCGCCCTAGGTCTACAGAATCTGAAGTCAGAAGAGACAAGCCCTCACCGCTTCAGGTTAAGTTGGATTTTGCTTTTTGGTTCAGAAAAGGAAGGGAGCAGGTGCAACCTTGCTTCTTTCTCCTTGGAAGTGCAGGTGAAAACATAACCTTTCTGCAGCTCACCATTAGTCTGGGGCTTTTAAAGGTCTCTGGCTACCTTGTTAGCCCCCAAGAATCATTTGTGGAAAAAGGAAGTGGATAGAAAAATGACACCAAGAGCTTGTGCCTCTGCCCTGACATGGCTGGACTCCCATCGCCCCAGGGCAGGGACATTAGACATCCTTCACTCATCTCACATGTCCTGACATTGGCCACCACATCAGCCTATAGATTGCTTCTCAGTTTTCAGTGCAACAAGACAAAGGCCTCAGGTATATAACAGGATTCAAATGGAACTAATTCTTTTTTCCTCCCTTATCACTTTGCACACATGAAATCTATTTTAATTAGTTTTCAACACATAATCTTTTTTTTTTAAGAATGAAATCCTACCCCCAAATTGTTCTTAGAGAAAGAAAGATTTATCTTATAAGTTTCTTAAGAAAATCTATATGTGCTCATTGCATTTAAATAACACTCATTAAAGTGAACTGCACGCAAGCCGGCTTCTCTGTTCACAGACGAGACAATCGCTTGACCTATTGCAAATCAAAAAGCATTTCCACATCACCTTTATTTTTCAACTGGTTAAGTTTTAAATTAAAGTCCCAACGCCCTTTTTGGAAAGGCAGACTCACATAGCCCCAACAGATATTTCAGCTCCGTCGATTGGAAGATAATTACAAGAAACAAAATGTGAAATTTTAAATCAGGGCACTAATGAAGTCTAAAAATACCCATCCAGAGGCCCATCTCTCTGGCTGGTAAGACCTGTTCCTCATGGAGGGGATCTCTCCATAATTACTCAACCCCGGGAGAGGCCAGGTTGTCATGTCAAACAATAGAGGAAAAATCGTGGGACTTTAATGAGCTAGATCTCAAGGAGCTCTACAGTGAATCTTATTATAATGCCGGGCAAGCTTTCAAACAGAACAGGAGAGAAGGAAAGTTCTTTTTCTTTTTTTTTTTTCTTCCTTAAGTGGAGTTCTGACTAGTGTTGATGCCATCACGCCAAGCCTCCTGGTTCCCACTTGGAGCCAGCTGTCTGTCATTTAGGAGTGTGAAATCAATTGGGTTTTGGAGATGTAAAATCCCTTGGGGAAAAATTAAAAGTGACCCAAATCCAAACCCACACGGTCTTGTCAGGGATATGATTCTCACATGGTAAGTTTCAAAGATTTGGTTTTAGAATCTGGGTTTCTTATTTAAAAAAAATATATATTCAGTTGTTTGACACTAGATCTGACAGACAAATTATAGCTTTAGCAATAAAGGCTTTTAAGATTAGAAATGAAAGGAGAAATTACTTTACAAAAAAAAAAACCCTAAAAAACAAAAAACCACACAACCCACCCAGGCTTGAGTTTGGAGGCATTTGTATGTTCATGCTTCATTGTCTTTCTTTGCCACAAATATAAGGGGAGAAATCAGCTCACGAGGGCCATAAATAGAGAAGTGAGTTAAATGTAATCTCTGGGGAAAGAGCCCGTTCCCTGGCCGACTATGGAAATCAACATGACAGATGGGTCACCGGTTGTCGCAGGCTGGAGCTGGAGGGACCTCACTGGCTTACCAGAAGGCAGGGCTGTGCACCCTTTCTAGGCTTACCCTATGCTTGGCCTCACCTAGCCCTGAATCCACCCTCTAGGGCTAGCAGGACAAACCCCAGGAGGGGCCCTCTCTCTCCTTCCCTCCTGTCTGAGGGTTGGGGATCACCACAGAGGGTGATTCTTGCCCTCTGGCCCCGGAGAGTTGTATGGCTCTACAATGACCCCGGGGGCCCAGTGGGTCTCTACTGCCTGTAACTTCCTGAGCTTATGGGCTCAGATGCGTGATGAGAAATTGCACGTGTGCCTTTGGGAAGGTGGACCCCAGTTCTGTGCTAAGCCCCAAACCAGGGACTTTAGATCCATCTGGGCCTGTTCCCTCTCTGCCCAGAATAAATCCTTTTCCTAGATACATGTCTGAAACTTGGCAACTCAGCAAGACCTTTCATCAGCCCTAGGAGGCCTCTGGGGGCAGCGGAGATGCTCCTGTGATGGGGAGAGGAAAGCCCACCCAGTGCCTGGCCTTTGGCACAACCCCGGAACCAGCCAGGACACCCAGTTCCCAGTGTATCAGAGCTGGCAGCATATAAACTGGGAGTACTTTTTTTTTTTTTTTCTTTTTAAGGGAAAGAGAGCTTAACCAAAACAATTCAAACAAAAAATCAATTTAGTCAATTTTTTTTTAAAAAGATCTTAAACAAAGCAAGAGTTTACCAGAATTTTAGATGTAATTTTCTGTAATTTTGTCATTTAAAACTAGTGCTGATTTCCAAAACAAAGGCGGTTGGGGCGCAATCAGATTGGGAATGAAACCCAATGGAGATCTAGACACGGCTTTGTTGTTGGGAAGCCTGACGAGGTCTGAAAATTGCTCAAAAGGATAAGGATAGAGATGCATGAAAGCAGGCTGGAAAGAGAATGGCTAGTGGGAGTCATTGCTCTGCAGAGAGGCAGGGCCCCCCCGAGGAGCCGTCTCCAGGGGCTGTTAGCCAGAAGACAGAGAAGTGATGCCCAGAGGTCCACACCTCCTAAGACCGTCTACTCCCCTTTTCAAAGGAGGCCTGGGTACCCCAGCAGGCAGACCACCCACTGTGTGCCCTCCTGCCTGCGACTGGGGCCAGGCCTGGCTGCCTCCCCTCTGCACTCAGCAGGAAAGGGGCTTGGCTGTCTGGAGCTCTAAGGGATAGCAAGCAAGTTTGGGGCAGATGAACCCCAGCAGTGTAACATCTGTGGTCCCCCGTCCTCCTGCCCTCTTCTGCATTCCAGCTGGGTAGACCGCTCAGACAGACATCAGGAGTGAAGCCTGTTTGCTGAGGCACTTTGTCCTGACACTAAGGCCGGGGGCTCATCCTTCAGGCTCTGTTGAAAACTGCCCCGGGGGGTGGGGCAAAGGGGTGACTGAAGGCTGAGGCTAGAGGGGCTCTTTCTTGGACCCTCACAGAGCCACCCTTGCTTCCTTGAAACCAAAAATCCAAGTGGCTCAGGATGGCCCGGCAGTGTCTCCTGGGGAGGAGACATTCCTCTCCCCTGTGGTCTGGGGAGCCGCTCTCACCCACCGCACAGCAGAGGGAGCTCTTCTGGGGAAGGCCACAGTTCGTGTTCTGTCTGTTCTGGGTGGGAAATGGAGAAGGCCGCACAGAGGACTGTTCCACGGAGCCCTAAGAGGAGCACATGCTTTCTGCTCATTCCATACCTGGCCTAGCCTCGGGGTCAGAAGGGAGAATGGCCTAGGGCTTGGGCTGGAGGCAGAAGGACCCAGGACTTTGCAAGGCTCTCCCTTCCCTTCCTCTCCTGGCAGCTCACAGGCATTTGCCTGGCCTTCCTTCGCTCCCCCACCTCCCCCTCTGCCTCCTCTGAGGCCCAGCTGCCTTGGGCAGGGGGAGGCCCCACTACTGCTTCCAGGCCGGGTGAGGCCAGCGAGGGAGCCGCTGGAGAGCACAGGACGCCAGGAAACGGACGCCAGGAAACGCACGCCTGTCCGCGCTGTCGTGACCACTCAGGGAAGCACAGATGCGGGCACACGGGAGTATGTGGGCAGCGGAACTTACCTTTGGGGTGCCCGGGGTCGGTGAACTCATACTTCCCCACGCCAATGGTCCGTAGCATCTGCAGCCCGTGGGCCGAGTCAGTCGTGGGGGGCCCATTGGTGGCAGGGGCACCGCTGGGGAGGGTGGCAGACGGCTGGGCTGGTGGTGGTGGAGGCAGCAGGGGCCCGGCCATGTGGCCGTTGCCCACGGCAGTGGGTCCCGGGCGGGCCACCTGCCCCACACCAGGCAGTGTGGACATGGCCAGGGGCTGCGGGCTGGCATACAGGGCCTGGGCGGGCATGTTGACCACCACGCTGCTCAGTGGCTGGGAGGGTGGCTGTGGGAGCGAGTAGTGGCCTGGCATCAGCGGGAGCTGGGGCCCCACGTGGGGAGGCAGTGAGGGGGTCACCCCAATGACCGGGGCCTGGACGTTCACAGCCGGGCTGAAGGTGGGAGGCTGGGCCACTCCATAGGAGTGTGCGATCAGGGCGGGCTGGCTCCCGGCGGCCACCGTGGTCACCCATGGCCCTGTGCCTGCAAGGGAGACAGAAGAGATGTCATTTGCTGCAAACATATTCCCTCGGCAAATACCATCTGCCCCAGGCCCTGGGCTAGGTGCGGAGGTCACAGAGGCGGACAAGACACCCACATCCAGGTACCCCCAGATTACAAATCTGTGATAATAGTAGCACAGGATAAGTGTGTTGGGGGTACATGAGCAGATGGCCATGGAGGCCCAGAGAGGGAGCACAATCTGCTTGGGAGAACTCAAGAGGCAACAAAACTGAGAGGGAAAAAAAAGCAGAGACCTTCAAAGAGTGCTGGGTTCAAATCTCGGCTCTGCCATTGATAGCCAGGAGCCCTGAACAAGTTGCTTATCTTCTCTGAGCCTCACTCTTCCCGTCTGTTAGACGGAACTAGCAACACCTACCTCAGAGTTCTCTTGGGAAGAACTGAATGAGGAAAACATATTTGGGAAAAAAAAAAAAAAGAATAAAGAAAAAAGAAAAACTAGCAGAGTGTCTGGTATGTGTTAAATGTTCCATAAATGTTGGTGTTTTTCCTTCCTTTCTGGAGAAGAGCTGTCTGGAGGAGGTGGGGAGAAAGGTGGACTCTGAAGACAGTAGGTGTTTGCTGGGCAAGGTGAGGACACCAGAGCCTGGAGCCGTGCAAGAGCCCTGTGGTATGGGAAGGGAAAGAAGGAGGTGCGGGCAGTGGGGGAAGCCAGCCAGGGACTGGAGTCCACTGCCCTGCTGGGGGGCCAGGCTTTCTCCTAAGCAACCTCTGCATGGCCGGTCCCAGGGCAAACAACAGAAGTGCATTTTGGCCCGTAAGGGAATTCTGACTGAATAACGGGGCCCAGACCCACCTCCTGAGACTTGATACAAGATTCGAGGCCAGCTGAAGCCCAGGTCAGGCCGAGCAGGGCCAGGTTCCTCTGAGCTGAGCTGACCCAACCATGCTTGTGAGTGAAGCTAGAAGACACTGTGACAGGGAAGGACACTCTGGGTCACCTCTGACTGAATGAGTGTGGGGCTGGGTCTCCATCACCCAAATGCTACCTTGGTTTTCATGATGCTGTTGGAGTGGCAGTATAGACAGAGGGCAGGGAGACTGAGGAAGAGAGTGGGGGCCAGGGGACCACTCAGGACCCCCAGCCCCAGAGTCGAGAAGAGGAGCTGGAAGCTCCCTAGTAGAAAGAAAACTAGTTGTCTAGTTGGAGACAACTAGAAGCTGGCAAATACTGGCGAAGCAGTGCCGGCGAGATTCTAGAATGGGCTGCTAAGGGGGACTGTCCCCAAGCCTGAAGAAGAGGAGCCAGCTGTGAGCGAGCCTGGTGTCTTAAGCACAAGGCATGACATCCTAGGCTCATTTCTCTCCAGGATTAGCTGGGGAGCCTGGAACGATGCACCAGAACTTGGGAGCACGGCCAGTGACTTCTCTGGGAGCTCTAGTGAAGGTACAGAAATGCCCATGGAAGCGACTGATTTATGAGAGGGCGACTGCCCCAGAGGATGCTGGGGACCTAAAGGAGGTCTCTACTGATGGGTCCTGAGTCCTGCTCACCCTATTTATCAATGAACTGGATGAGGAGAGGGAAGCTATCACCAGCTAGCTGCAGGTGACATAGTATCGGGAAGGCTAGGACCAGGTCAGCAATAAAGACCCGGAATCTAAGAGATCTAAGAGTCCTGCGGGGAGATATGGAATAGGACTTGCTGTGAGTCCCTACACTCCACTGCCTCAGGCAGATTGAGAGGAGGGGGGTCAGAGTTGCTGCCATGACAGTCTTGGGGTGTCACTGGTGACAGCACATGTCTGGGGCTAGCAGACAATCAGAAGTGATCTAAGGCTGCAGTGGGGCTGAATGAAGGAGGTGCTGGGCATGGCACATGTGGGCTCTTGGCATTGGGTTCTGGGCCCTGAGCGACGCAGAGGGAGATATAATTCTCTGGAGGGTAAATAAACTGTCAGCCATAGGCTCTGGAGTGCGGCCGAGGAACCTGGGGTGTTTACCCTGTAGACGATCTGGAGGGGAGGATGAGTGGGGTGTCCAGGTATCTGCAGGGCTGTGGTGTGGAGGGCCAAGGAGCCGAGTTCTGTGTATCCTAAGGGAAGGTCTGGGACCAACAAGGTGTTGTTACGGTCAGAGCTGACCCAAGAAGGACTGGGGTGCTGTAGGAGGTGGGGAGCCCCCAGTCCCAGGGGGAGGGGGAGCATCCCGGTTCTCCTACAAACACCCACAAGGTGAAACCTCCCTGGAAGGTGTGACTTGAGAAATGTGTGAACCGGAATACTGAACTTTGGGAGGGGCTGTTCACAATAACACAAAGCAGATTCAGAGTCACTCCTGTGATGCCGCTCTCATTCCTTCCTCCTCCCCAAAGCTTTCTTGAGTAGCAGAGAAAGGGGCAGAGATGCAGCTACCGTCCAGGGCACACGGGGTCCCAACCCGCAGGCAGCCTGAGCCTAGGACTGCAGACCCGTGGGCCGGGGTCTGCTGACAAGCTGGAGCACCTGGGGGACCTCTGACACCCCTTCCAGCCCCGGCGGGGGGGAGTCTCTGGCTGCCGATGACGTACGCACCTGGATTGTCGCTCTCCCTCATCTGTTTGGAGGGTGGCTCATCAGTGTCCCAGGGCGTGGACTGATTGATGGGTGTCTGCCCCCACCGGATGCTGGTCGTGAGTCCCTGGGACTGATTGTCCGCTTTGGAGATTCCAGGGGCCTGGGGAGAAGCAGAGCAAGAGGGTGAGCTCGGCCTGGCCAGAGCTGCTGCCTTGGGACCTATTCCCTGAGCGGAGCCACGTGTCCAGCGGGCCAGCGGCAGAGCCCGGGCAGGCCCCAAGCCTAGCACCCCCGCGAAGTTGCAGAGCATCTGGGCTTAGTCCTTGTTAGGCTTCTGCTACAGTCCCACCCCTGGGAGCACCCACCCGGTGCCTCCCCGGCTGCCTTCTACAGCCGCTCACTCCACCTGAACGATCGCAAAGGAAAGCTTTCTGTGCTGTGAGAAGCGAAGATCCCGCAGACCTTGGGCCATGACTAAATCACAGCGTCTACGGGCCTGAGCCGCAGACCCTTGTGTCTTAAGACCAGGCTCAACGCCACTCTGGGCCTGGCCCTTTGACCTGTGAGAAGAGAAGACCGCTCTCTGAAACACCGCCGTTGGGCTCCATACCACGGTCTGAGGCCCCGCCACGTGCCACTTAACGGAGGAGGTGTAGGGAGGGCAGGGGCTGAGACCCGTGGGAGGACAGCCCAGCACAGGGGACATCTTCCCTGGGACCCTCGGCTCCTCGTTGTGGGAAGGAGGCAGGCTTTCTGTCTCAGGATCTCATTCGCTAACTTAGATTTTTAGATGAATGAGAAAATGAACCCCGGGCTGAAAACAAACATTAGCACAGAACTGGTCTCTGAGCGACAGTCCTGATGGAATAGTATATGGTCATTAAAAATCATGTTTACTGAAACGCATAATGAGATGGCAAAATGCTTATAGTATAGTGTTAAATGAGAAAAGCAGGACATAAGAGGACACAAATAGAAGCTCACATGTAAAACGGTATGTGTAGGAGAGAGAAAACCAAAATGCTAGCAGGGGTGTTATCCTCAGTGGGAGGAATATGGGTAACTTCTATTCTCTTGTCTCTATATGTCTGTATTTGCCAGATTTTCTACTAGGGCCATTACCATTATAATAAGAAAAAAAGAAGAACAAGAAGAAATCCTACAGCATGTTGGAGAGCCTGGGATCACTGGGAATGTGGTGGGGTGGGGGGTGGGGTCTCAGCACAAGTGGTTTCAGGAAGTTTCTGCAGTTTCCAAGACTGCAGCCAGAGCCCCAGCCAGGTTTGGGCTGGTTGCAGGGTAGAGACACTCTCTACTGGGGACAGCCACGGACGGCCCAAGGGGCCTGAAGGGGCGTCTGCAAGCTTCTCCCAGGTGAGGACCACGGTCTTTCTGACTTCTCATAGAAGCTGACTCAGTGAGCCAGCTGGGAGGGCGGCGCCCACAGTGGGCCTCTGGGAGCAGCAGGGCTGGCTGGGTAGGGGCAGGTGGAGAGGAGGGAGGACAGCACTTTTGGGTCTTGGATGCCTAACGCAGATGACAAACAGCCTGCATTATGGCCTGCTGGGAGGAGCAGAGCCGGATCCCGTTAGGACCTGTGGTCTGCACGGAGCTAATTACATTAGGCCGCACTTTCTCTGGCCTGCATTTCTGATGCTTTGCTTCTGTGAACAGAGCAGGAAACAAAGGGAAAGAGTGACTCTCTGGAGGAAAGAACAATTCAATGGACAAGCTTCCTTCTCATCGGGACAGATGGGAGCTTGGGGTTGGCTGTGGTGGTGGTGGTGGTGGTGGTGGGCGCTGGGGAGGAGGCTGGGGATTTAGCCACACTCACCAACAGTCCTGTGGAACTTAGGGAACAAAACTGTGGCTTTTCTAGCATTCTCTAGAGGGCTTTGCAGCGGGCCCTGTCTGTGGTCACCTCCGCATGCCCAGCTTCCCCTGCGTGCTCGTGGACTGGGAGGAGCAGAGGTCGCTTCCCATAACCAGAGGCTTGCGAAGGGGAAGGAGCCTGTGGGATGTCTCACTCAGGGCCCTGCCTGGGCGTGAGGTTTGAGGGATGACACTGCAGCCTCCCTGGGCACCCTCTGCCAGGAGGGGGCGCTGCAACCCTGCTCTGCGGCCCCGGGGTTCCTGGAGGCCTCTCAGGCCAGAGACAGGTCTGGTTTGCAGGGTCCTCCTGCCCTTGCCATTCGTCCCCGCTGAGTCAGCATGGTGTCTCCTGGGCCTGGTACTTTGGGGCAGGGTCGGGGAGGGCTCTGGGAGCTTGGCAGCTCTGGCCCTATGGCGGCTGTGGCCACCAGTCTAGGGGATTGGGGTCTCTTCCTCCACAGTGAGTACCAGATTCTGAACTAGAAAACTCCAGGAGTTCCTGTTTTTGCTCTAAAACTGGGGAGTTTCTGTACTTGAAACATTGCACACTTTTTCAAGGGCTTAGTCCCTTGGCTCCAAAGCCCTCCTGGCAGGTCCTTCCGTTACACGTTTGTTGGTTAGCTGGGTTGTTTGGGAGGCAAGCACGGGGCCCCTGCTCCATGACAGGCCCTGCCCCGCGCACCGGGGACACGGTGACTGAGACTCAGCCCTGCTCTCAAGCAGCTGCTCCCAGCAGAGGGGGGCACTTAGCTCTACACATGGCAGGCAAGTTAGCCTCCAGAAGGAAGCCGGGGGCCCAGGGGTGAGCCCAGAAAGGCTGGGAGCACTGGGCGTGGCTACCACAGTCCTTCTGCTCGGCTGTGTCTTTCATGACTGTTACAAGCAAGTTCTTTGTACAAGAAAGCTGTTCTGCTGTGAGAAGGCAAACGGGGTCTTTCATTTTTTCCTTTAGGAAAGATAAATAAGGCCACTCAGTCTGCTCGCACTAGCAACTCCTGAAGCAAGGAGCAAATCACAGCTCAGAAATTTCTGCTTATTTTTTTTTTGAAACAACGAAAACGAACATTCCTTTCTCCCCTCCCTCCAGAAGAAACTGGATGCGGTTGTGCATTTTGCCACGCGCCTGGGCACCCAGGTGGGTGAGGGATGTTGCAGCTGGTGATGGGAGTTGGCTCGGCCTGACCAGAGCCCCTCCTCCCTCGAAGGGCTCCAGGCCCAAAGTAGAAGCCTCCCAAGTTCTGGAGGCTTCGGGGGCACCATGTACAGGTCCATGGCTCCAGCTCCGAACTGAGCTCCCGATAAGACTTTCTCCCTTGGTCCGGAGTCCCCAGAGGTCTCTGACCTCACCAAAGGCACTCCAGGTCTCGCCCAGCCAGAGCAGGCCTCCCCAGTTCCACTTCTCCTTGCCAGGGGAATGTCAGCACAAGACTGCCACAGAAACCAACCACGAGGACAGCCCAGGCTGGGAGAGGAGGAGACCAAGGCAGGGACGGGGGAGGCTCCTCCGGCCCCTCCCACTGCATCACCCGGAACGTCAGTGAGGCCACCCGATGTCTGGCCTGGTGCCAGCATTCCTGGCCATGCTTCTGCTCCCCCGTCCTGATGACACTGGGCAGAAAGAGGCAGATAAGGAGAGCCCTCCTTCTGCCTGGTGCTTCGGAATGGCCCTCTCTGCCCATCGCTGGGCCGGCCAGGCTTCTCTCTGCTTCCCTTTAATGAGATGCTAATAGGATGCATCATTAACGCGGCAGCTTTTAAACCCCGAGCTCTTGTAAATTTTCAAAGGTCACATTTTTACGGCAGCTGACAGCATCCTGCTTCTTTCAGCGACAGAAGAACACTAAAGACCCTGATCCTTTACGGATGAAGCTTTCTGTGAGGCGGCAGCCGGGGCTGAGGCGCCCGCTGGTCTAGGGGGTGGGAACCTCACCCCGTGACAAGCCTCACGGGGCCCCTGGCTTGGGCTGTACCAGTCCAGGTAAACATCGCCCACCTAGCAGTACTGGGGGGCCTACTGTGCTTGGGGGGGTCTGTGTGGGGCCAAAGGTAGTGCACAATGCAGAGGTGCCTGGCAGAGGGGGTTAGGGGGCACTTTTCCTCTGGGGATTTGCCCGTGAGGCTGCGACCGCCCAGAGGAGCTCATTTTGGCTAGTCCGTCCACTCCGAGGGAGCACCTTTTTCTATTTTGCTCAAAAGTGCCACGGAGGTGAGCATCCCAGGGGGTCAGGAAGGTTTGAGAGATGATGAGAGGGAGCTCGCCTGGGGCGCTCACGTGCCTGCTGGTTCTGGGACCGACGCACTGTGCATGCGATGATCACAGTCTCCTCACACTGCCTCTCAGGGCCTGTACTGACCCCGACCTGGTGGGGCAGCTCTGTGACAACAGGGACCTGGTGTGGTGCCTGGCCCTCTGCAGGTGCCCAGGGAACGAAGGAGCAGGCAGCGTCTCTGAGCTCCGGGGCTGGCCAGCGGTAGGAGCATTCCTCACTCCTAGTGCAATGCATGGGGTGTGTTCCAGAAGAGTGGACCGTGTCCACTGTGTGGATGTGGAGTAGCTCGGTGCCCGTGGGAGATGGCAGGCAATGAGCTCCCCTTACTGGGGAGATGAGGATCCAGACTGTGGGGGACTTGTGTGCGGGGGCCCCCCAATGTCATCGCCCTGAATGCTGTCAGGGGTTTCTTGGAGGCCTGGCTCTGTCGGCCCCTCCCACGTGCCTGAGTGGGACAGAAGATGTGGGGTGCTGAGGCTGACATCTGCCTCTGTGGGGCTGGGGGATGGCCGGAGGAACCAGAGCTCAGCTTCTTCCACTGTTTGTCCAAGGAGGTCACAAGAAGGTGACTCAAAGCAGCTTGGAAGTCAGGTACAGCATCCAGAAGAAATGGGGCTGGTGTTGGGCCACAAAGTCTAGGCAGGATTCACCAAGGGAGATGGATGCGGGCCAAAGTCACCACCAAGAGCCTCACACCAACAAGTGCGTTTCCCGCCTACAGACATTTGACAGAGCCAGGCTCCAGAGTCCACTTTGGGGGTTCAAGTGGCCTCCTCTGGGAGGAGTAATGACAATGCCTGCGCATGTGTCTGTCTCCTGCTGATGCTGATAAACCTGCCTCCCCAGATCAGAACCCGTGAGCTTTGACCTTCTTGTCACTTGTGGGGACTGACAGGGCTGGCAGAGACTGCCTTCTGCTGGGCGTCGTGAACACGGCTGGGTCCATCCTTCATAGCAATGAGCCTCTTCTGCTCAAGGGACCCCAGAGTCCCCCAGCCCTCACCTCCGTTTAATGGGCCGGACAAAGCTTCCCTGTTCACTGTGGGCCAGAAGCACTGCGGGACCCTGGGTCATAGTGATAGTCAAGCTCGGCTCCTGCCCTCAAGCCATCTGCACCAGCAGGACGGGACAGGCCTGTCCAGGGAGCAGGAGGATGACCCAGGCTGGGAGAGTGGCCTCAGGAATCAGACCCATGAGGCTATGACATTATGCCAGCTCAGGGCCAAGCCTTTCAAGAGGACTGCCAGGCTGTTCCTGGGCCCCTCAGCAACGCCGCTCAGAAGAATTCCACCAGGCAACTCTGGTCAGTGCCACGGAAGCAGCAGACGGTCCAGCCAAGACCTCTCAGAATTTGTGTACAAATCTGTGAGGTATTTGGGGGATATTGCTTAAAGCCACTAGAAGAAAAAAGTCTACTGTGTATATTGCAGAATAGCAAAAGACCAAAAAAGTCATCTGCGTGCTGCTCTTGACATATGAAAGCGACACTTCTATATGTATCCTTTGTGTTCCACAAAAGACGCCTGCCGCTTAACTCTAGTGGGGACCAGGCATAAAGGTTTCAAGTAAAGCGAGAGCAGCGTCTCCCCAAGCACACCCCAGCTGGGTTGGGGCGGCGGAGGGGAGAGGTCTTGGGTGAAAACGGACAAGCCACGAGGAGGACAATAGCAGTGGGTAACGCAGAGCTGACCCCACTCTGAACTTGACCTGCAGCCTTGGTTTTGCCTCACGACTTCCCATAATTTCCACCTAAACTGGAAAAGACAAGCATTGGCTCTGGGTTTTGAAGGCCCCTTGTGACGAAGGACTGCTGCTGTTGTGTGGCCCGAGCCCCCCACTGGATGTTGGGCATCGTCTCTGACTGCCCGCACCTTGGCCACACCACCCTCCTCCCCCATCCTGAGGTGGGAGCCAGAGAACTTGCTCTGCCAGCTTCCCTTGAAGCTGTGTTCCAGGCGTGGGCCCTGCTGCTCAGACACACTTGGGGGAGGTTTTGGTTTGGAAGTTGGGCAATGTGGGGAAGCCAGCCCAGCTCGGAGCCCACGGTCTGCAGAGGTTGGTGGCAGACACCCACGGATTTGGGAGCACGCCGATGGTGGAGGCACACCGACGGTAGAGGCCTTGGGGTCCCAGGAATAGCATCCGCTGTGAAAAGCTGTTGTTTCCTTTCCCTTTTTACTCTGGAAGGTTCTCAAGGCTCCTCTGAAAACAGCCAGAGTCGGTTCCCACCCAGCTCCCAGCAGAAGCGGATATGCTTCGAATATCCGCTTCGAATCCCATCACAGCTGCAGCTCGCAAAGCAGGACCGGCCACTCCCTTCAAAGAGTGGTTGTTTCTTCTCCTTCTCAGCATCCTTTCCCCTGCAAGGCATTGAGATTCTTCACGGTGTCTAGCCCACCTTTGGGGGTGGGCGGAGGCCGGTTTAAACTATTCAGATCCATATACTGGGGCTTGAGTGTTGGAACCTCCCCGGGGCTCTTGCACCACAAAGGCAAGACCCTAGGAAGGTGATTTTTACTTGAAGAATGGTATTCTAAGGTTGGCCATTCAGGTTTGGGGAGGAGCTATTTTGGTGTCTGGGTTTTTTTGGTTATAGCTGGTGTTTATGCCTAGGTTGTTGGCTTTCTAGGACCAGCAGGTTGTCAGTGAGAGCTCAGATACCAAGGTGACACAGATGGAGCGCCGACCACCTCTAACGTAGGGGTTCTCCAACGTGAGTGCATGTGAGTATCTGGGGGTGTGTATGTGTGTTAGGAATCCAGGTTTCTGAACCCACCCGGAACTTCCGATTCAGTAGGCCTGGGGCAGGGGGCCCCTGAGTGTGGTGGTGTAACAGGCCGACCCGGGGAGGAAGGTAGTCTATGGACCTCAGTCTGGGGAGTGGTGACAGTTTGGATGTTCAAGGTTGCAGGCGTGTGGGGAACCTAGCCGTGGAAGCTACTGGCCAGATGCTAAATGGGACAGATTTCTGGGTCTTGCTCACGCGGCTCATGGGAGCCGGCTTCTTGGTGGCACCGTCTCCACGGACGCCTGGCCCCAGCCTTAGTTTCAAGGGGTCAGAAGGATGTTTTGTTAGATGCTAAAGCTAGAAATGTGTGGCCTCTGGGAAGAGCATATGACATTTATGGGTCTCTCAGTTCTCATTTCATGATTGCCACCGAACTACAAACAAGAGAATCATCACAGTTAAATCCCCACGCGGGGCTCGGGGAGGCTCTCCGGAGCCCCTCCTGCTCTCAGTAATGAGGCTGTCCTCTCTGGCCCCCTGGACCCAGGCCGGCGCCCTCGGCCTCCCCTTCAGAGCACCGCCATAATATGCTCCAGAGACCGCTGAAATTTCTAATAATACTAACCAATGATGTGTTAAATTGAGACACTTCTGGCTCGAATGCCGGAAACTGCATGATGGTTTAAAGGACCAGTGCTTACCTTTCTCTATCAATTTGCTGCTAAATTGCTGCTTTCGGAGCAACTTACAGAAAAGTAATTCTTTATTTAAATTTTAATTTCAATCTTGTCATTTTAAATATATATTCAGATTCCAATCATATTACAGAATATGATGATGTCTCTGGGGGGGCAGGTGTTCCTGCCGGCAACCTGGGTGGGGGTAGGGGATGTGTTGGGGGAGGGGCAGGAGAGCCTGGTAAGGAGGGAGCGGCCCCTGGGGACAGCTCAGCGAGGGCAGCCCAAGTGCTGGGGTGGGAGATAGAGCTGGAGGCCAGTGCTCGTCCTCTAACCTGGCCTTGTGACCCCAGGCTTTGTTGCCAGCAACCATTGATCCCTTCCGGCGCCTTCTCTCTCATGGGGCACCCCAAGGGCACCCCAACAAGACCAGCCACAGGCACACGCCAGGCACAGATGGAATGGGGCTGCCCCGACTGCCGCCATCTTTACGGCTCACATGTATTGGGCGCCATCTACATGCCAGGCACAGGCATGACGTGATTTCCTTCCACGAGGAGTTCGGTGATTTCACCTGTATTTTACGGATGACAGTAATTGGGACTGGAGAAGTTTGGTAATAGCTAGTGTAGGCCAGACTCGGGCCTCTTACCCATGTCTGTTCTACTCTTAGGCCCTCGGAAGTGATCTGGGGTGGCTGGAATGTTCCAGGCCACCTGGCTCCAGCCATCCCTGCTGTGGCTGACCGCCCCATAAAGAGTTCAGCCATGTCAAGGCTGCACCCACCCACCCCATTGGCGTAACACTGATACACCCGCCCCTGGTGCTCTGAGTACCAGCCATGGCCTCCCCTCCCCACACTGTATCCAGCCCAACGGAGCCTCCTGCTCAGACTCTCACAGTACACTCTACTTCCCTCATGTCTCCCATTCCCTCAGGCCACACACCCTAAGCCATCGTGGATGTGTTTCCCCAAATGCTGCCAGTGTGGCCTTGACACTGTCTGGTAGGGCCAGTTCTTCTGTCTCAGAGCAGGGCCATATAGATACCTCCCCTCTCTAACGCGGACGGTGCCGCGGGGCCCACCTTCAAGTCCCTTCGGTCTCCAGCTCTCCCTCTCTCCCTCCCTCTCTCAGCAGCCCTTCCCCTGGGCTTTCCAACACAGGGACTGAAAACTTGAGAACTCATCGTCTGACCACCTCACCTGCCACTCTAGCATCCATCTGCCTTCCTCTTCCACGCTGTGCCCTCCGTGGGATTCTGGACGTCCCCCCATGCCCCTGAACTCTGTACTGTAGCCATCCTCTTCCTCTGGCCGGCCTCCTCCTTCCTCCTCCTTGAAACTCCCTTTCCTTCTGTTTTTGGAACAGTGCCCTTCCTGGTTTTCTACCCAAACGGCTTCTGTGGCGATCCCTGGCTTCTCCCCTCGTCAGTCCTCCCACGTGGCCCCACCCCAGGGCTCATGCCAGACCCCCTCTCTCCCTCTCTCAGGGCTCTTCGGGCCTTAACGTCTCCCATAATTATTTTTCTGATAGGAAACATCTGCAAGGTAGCCCCTGCTTTCCATAGAACCCAGCTTCCTATAGTACTCTGGAAGTACATTTGTTTTTTCCTTTCCCCACATCAAAGTCTATACCTTGGAGATGTTTCTGCTGGAAGTGCAGCTCGGATGGCTCCCCTTACAGACGTGAAGCAACCGTGGCTGGGGCTGGGTTCGGCACTGTGCTCTCTCGCGGGCCCTGTCTGGCTCCCCAGCCCCTTCCCTCCAGCCCCCTGCCCCCACGGATGGGCCTCATGGACAAAAGGCATGATAAATCTGGCAGAACCTTACAACTCAAAGCTTTCAACTTTCCTCTAACAACTTTCAACTGAAAACTTCTTAGTCCCATTTCCAAGTTACTTTTCATCCATTACAAAACCCACAAAATTTTCAAAGGGGCTTTGAAATAAGATCACCTAGAAAAAAAAAAAAAGCCCATCACAAATGAAAGTCTTTGAAAAGAAAGAGGCCCTTTCCTGTGCTTCAGTTCCCTCTGATATCAGTTTCCCTTTCATTCTGCTGAAAGGTACAGGGCAGGCCTGGCCCTCAGCAGATGCCTGTGATGTGAGGGAGCGAGTGGCCCAGGCGGACAGACGGGGCCGCGGAGGAGCGCGCGGGGCACCTGCTCGCAGGGCTGGGATGGGCCTTTCATCGTCCCCCCAACAGCCGTTGCTCCTTGTAACCCGCGTGGCCCGCTCAGAGGCCCAGCTGCCCTGTGCGTTCCCGCTCACCTTGGCCTTGGTGACGAGGCAGCTCCCTCTGGAGCACAGCGACCCATCTTCATTCTTATCAGCGAAGTGGGCGGGAAGGGAGGCTTGGCCAGAGCAGCCTCACCCTGGCCTTTGATGGGACATTTCCCAAATGCCCGCCCCGCAGGCAGTGACACTCCGGGACCACCCCTCCACCTCCCAGCCTCAGAGCCGGTGACACCCCCATCCTCCCCAGGGTCAGCTCCAGACTCACAGAGGCACAGCGGCAAGAGCCTTTTCGGTGCCTTTGTCGTTCTCAGATTTGAAATCCTCAGTGAATCTGGTGAGAAGATCCTCTCTGCCGGTGTGGGGCTGAGCCGGGAGCGGGTGTGGGGATACACGTGCGTCCCTGACTGAACTATGTGCTGGTCTGGCCTGGCCCTCAGAGGCCTGGACTCTGAGCACCCAATATTGATTGTGGACCAGGCTCCCAGGCCTCCTGGAGATGGTTCCCAGCCCCTCCAGGGGACACAGCGGGCTCTTTTTGGGGCTAGGGACTGGCCTGGCTACTTTGCCCCTTGAGGCCCTGACAGGCCCTCCCTAGCGGGCATTCGGGGAGTAACCAAGCCTGCCTTGGGTGCAGGACTCGCCCCGGAGCCAGTAAGAACCCCAAAATGAGTTCTGGCTGGCTGTCTGCACCTCCCCCTGGGGGTCCTTTCTTCAACAAACACCTAACACTCCTTTTAAAACTCCTGTGGTCTACGCTTCGAGTCACGGGCCTCGGCAGAGGATTCCTTACTTTTTTCACACAGACAAAGGCCCGCCGGGGAGAGGGGACAGTTCTGAGTTCTGAGGGCCTCTGCCGTGTGACTCGCACAGCCAACTCTCTGAGCATGAAGTTAACTTAGAGCTCGGCAAGGCGGACCTGACACAGACATCTTTAGCGACCTCATTAGAGCCTTAACAAGAGAGGGGATTGTGGCAGGGTCGCCCCAAGGTCAGGCGGGACAATGAAACAAACAAGGCAGCACAAATGTCCCCGTGAGGCAGCTCCTCAGACGGGATGGCCCCGCTGAAGGAGCTGAAAAACAGTTTCACTGCCGGGACTTCAAGACTCACTGATGCAAGTCAGCACCCGAGCTTGTGTCTCGGGACTGGAGCCTAGGTTCTGACCTGGTAAAGGTCCGACCAGCTCTGCGGTGGAATTTTCCAGAAGCATGCAGGGACTCCATGAACACCTTCCCAGCTCTCTGGCCCTCTCTCTTTCTCTCTGCTTTCTGCTTGCTCAGGCTTTCTGTCATGATAACAACTGGCAGCCAGGCACGGCCCTGAGGGAGATGAGTGCCCTCTGGCCACAGTCCAGCTCAGCTCCCTTAGTTCAGAACTGAGGTGGTTTGAGTGATTTTTTTTTTTTTTTTAAGGAGGTGGCATCGTTCAGTACCAGTCCGTCTCTTCACAGAGCTTGCTGGATTTCTGTCCCAGCTCACTGGAGGTCCAGGTGCAGGATGGAGAGTTCTGGTGAAGGGAATGGGAGTCACAGGGAAGCAGCTTTTTTGGGGCAGGTTGAGTTTCTCTTCCTCGGGAGTGACAGTGGAGGAGGACCAGGGTCGCAGGTGACCATAGCAGCAGAAGGCCCCGGCCCTGCTCTGTAAGGGGCTCGCATGACCAGGATTCTGTCTCCCGGGCTGCTTGGACCTGACTCCGCACGGGGACAGACGAGGGAACGCACCCAGGGCTTGCCACCTGTGGCTGCTCGCTGCGGGTCCCTGGGTCAGGCCAAGGGGTCCCGGACCAGCCCCTTCCACCGATGCCCCGTCCTCAGCGGGGGCCCAGGCTGCCCCGTCCGAGGCTGCCTTCCTCTCATCGCCGAGTGAGGCCTCCCCACTGCCATGCCCTGCTCCCTGGCTACCATAGCTTCCTCAGTTCGTGCTGGCGCTCATTGGCTTCTGCTATATCATTCATTCATTCATTCATTCACTCCACACTTACTGAGAAACTACCCCATACTAGACGCACAGGGAAGAACAGTCTACGGCCTCGGAAAGCACACCGGCTAATGGCAGAACCAAAATCAAAATGGTAACAGCCAACAGCTACTGAACCCTTAGGTGCGCCACTTTCTACCCTCAAGGCCGGGAGTAGTTTGAGGCCAAGGTCCGGCCGTCCGTCTGTTCTGTGCGGACGCAACTCAGGCTGCCATAACAAAATGCCATAGGCTGCTTGATGTAACAACAGAACTCACTTCTTGTGCTTCCGGAGGCTGGAAGTCCAAGACCGGGGTGTCAGCATGGCTGGGGGCTGGTGAGAGCTCTCCTGGGTCTGCAGATGCCTGCCTTCTTGCTGAAAATTCTAGTCCCTCTTCTTATAAAGACACTGATCTCTTCATGGGGGCCCCACACTCATGATCTCATCATAATCTAATTATCTCCCGAAGTCCTCATCTCCAAATGCCATCACAATGAGGGTTAAGGATTCGACAGACGAAATCTGGGGGAGACACGGTTCAGCTGATGGCACCTGCAAAGCATGGATGCAAGGACGGTCTGGAAGATGCTGGCTGGCTGGGGAGAAGCTCCGTCTGCGGGCTGTGTCCGGGCTGCACTTTGTCCACCAGACCCCGAGGGGTGGGGGGTATTTAATAGAGGGACACCCACGGGCCTGACCAGCATACGGCGGGTCTGTGCACAAGCCTGAGCTCTAATTTTCTGACGGTTTGCTTTTTTCCTCTCATAACATAATCTCCATGATCTCTAGTCTTTCCTGAATGCTGTTGAAAGTCTTGTTGTATTTATCTCCGGAGAATCCGCCGTGCCCCTGTGCAATTTTCCATTGTCATGGTTCATTTTAATTTCCTCTAAGGCTGTTGGCCACTCTTGTGTTCAGAAATAGCTTGTTCCACTTAATAAAAGCACTTAAATATGCAGACACGAGAAGTTTCCTCTGCTTGCTCCTAAATAACATAGTGAGTGGAGCGAGTTCGCGTTCCCTGCCTCATGCAGTGAGGCTGAGCGCACGCCAGGTGGCTTCCTGGGAAGGAGAGGCTTGGAATGAAAGGTGCAAGGGTAGAAACAGGATCCAAGAATTTCTAGGGGAAACCCAGCCAGCCCGGACTCCACACATTGCCATTGTCTGGCTGGCAGCGCGCCGGTCTCCTGAAGCACCTCCCCCCTCCACAATGATCAGGGCTCCGGGTTTGAGGCCTGCTCCCCCTCTAGCTTGCCCTATGACCTTGCACAAATCAGCCCCTCGGAGCCCCTGCTTCTTCACCTATAAAGCTTGCATGGTAAACCGGCTTCGAAAGACTGATTCCGGTGAAGGGCAGACGTCCCCTGTTTCCAGGGGCTGGCACAGAACCCGGGACAAAGGAAAGAGCACACGGCATTCAAGAAAGGGCAGCTAGCTATTCGGACCTGAGGGGACCCAAGAATGCAAGAAGGAAGCTGTGCCCACAGCAGTCTTTCTTCTACATCCTTTTCCTCTGGGCTCCTGGGGCCAGAGGATCCCCCACAGACTGTGGATTATGGAGAAAGGACAAAAGGAAAGCAAGCTGAATCTGAATTAATTCACACACCGCTCCTGTGGAAAGCCTGGTGGTTTGGCCCCGAGACCAAAGCCAGGGCACCTCGGGCTCTGGCGGCAGTTACTCCGAATTGCAGGTCAAGGTCTTGGGGCTGTGTTGGGCTTGTAACCCCAGAGAGCCATGGGCAGAGTCACAGGGCACCCTCCTTTGGCTTAACGAACAACACTTAGGAACCACGAGTCTAGGGTGCCTGGTGGATGAGAATAGGAAGGAGGAGGCGTGAGTCGCACTGACTTAAAATTCCTGACGGAAGGGCAGCTCAGGAAGCCAATTCCTACCCCGTGGGGCTCAGCAGGACATGGAAGCCTCCTGGCCCTACAGAGAAGCTCCAAGCTTAGCTCGGGTTGGGGGGACAGGCAGGGCTAGAAGTGCCACTCGCCTAGGAACTGCTGTTCCTGAGAATCACCTCTGGGGCGGGGGGCTCTTCACTCCTATAAATACCCTCAAATAAGCCCGTCCTCTCACTCGCCTGCATCCAGGGCCAAGCCCTGACATCCCAGCTTACGCACACACGCACACACACACAGACACACACACATGTCTACTGACACATGCATACCTTCTCCACTCCCGCACAAACCCACATAGCCTCAACCTGTGCGGGCTTCGGGGGGACTCCAGCCCCCACAGGGCAGGAGACGCTGGCAGGTACCCTCTGCTTGCCCCCAGAATCTTTTCTTCTCCCACAGCTCTGCAACACGAGTCCCCCGTGGCCACTTTGAGCTTCCCTCCCAGAGACTTTTTCCTAAATCAGCTTCCAATCTGACTCATTTCAGTTTTAAAACAAGAAAACATCAACAAACACGATGGAGGGAAACAGATGGTAACAATTACAGGAGGGAGAAAACAGAGCCATTCCCTCTAGAAGGGGCAGGCAAACATATTGTCCCCTGACAGTGCATTGCCCCCCAGCTACCACTGTGTGAACCTGAGGGCTGGGCTCCCCAGGAGTGTCCCCACCTTGGGGTACAGGCCCTGGAGGGGCTGTGAAGGCCTCGGAGCACCACAGGGCAATGCCTCCCTGAACCAGGCAAGAGCCTGGTCTCCGGGGAGGGAAGTCTGGACGTTCCAGCAGATTCCAGGCCACCTCACAACCTCTGACGTCCTGTCTAAGGTCGGAGATGTGGGTGGGACGCTTCCTCCCCTGCTGTGACTGTAGCCGCAGGTCTCCCCTGCCAGAGCCCTGAGGGTGGGACAGGGTCTCTCACCTTGGTGCGGAGGGCCAGGCCGCCTGGTTCAAAGGCAAATCCTGCAACTTACAAGTTGGGTGGGCTGAGCCAAGCTAATGGACCTTTCTGTGCCACTACTTCCTCACTCCTAATAGGGATAATTCTAAAGATTTCATTTATTTATTTGACAGACACAGATCACAAGTAGGCGGAGAGGCAGGCAGAGAGAGAGGAGGAAGCAGGCTCCTTGCTGAGCAGAGAGCCTGATGTGGGGCTCGATCCCAGGACCCCGGGATCATGATAATTCTAGAACCTACACCACAGGGGTGTGCATGAATACGTGCAAAGTTCTGAGGACCACGCCCAGCACACACGGACGTTGCATGTGCAAGCCATCTTGTTGTTAAGCCCCACGCAGACAGCCTGCTTCTCGTCAAGGTCTGCTGAGTGGAGGGCATTGCAGGAAGGGGAAGTCGCGCCCCGAAGGTAGGGCCGAGAGGACAAGCCCTGCTGTTGAGGCAAGTGCCTGAGGCCCGGGAGCATTGGATTGCCAGGGTCAGGGTCCTGAGCCGGAGTCTGCTGGTCTCTATTTCTCCATCCCGTGTGTTTTGAGCAGAACAAGGGCTCTGCCCTCTGGCAGAACAGACTGGTGGAGATAGGCAAGGAAACATGTGCATGCCCGGGAAATCAAGTGCTGTGACAGAGGGGGGCACCCCCCCTCGCCCTGTGGGCCTGGGAAAGCTGCCTGGGGGAGAGGCTGAGTCCCAAGGGGCAGGAGGATAGGTGTGGGGGTGGAAGGACGGGTAATGGGCAGTTCTGGGCACAGGGGGCATGATGCCTTTGGGAGTCAGAGCAGTAAGACATCAAGAATGAGGGGTTCGAGTGCCCCACACAAGGGTTCAGTGTCTCTGAGCATCAGTTTCCCCATCTGCCGGGTGAGAATTATAGTCCCCTCCATCCCAAGCCCCATGTGAAGAAGAGAAGCAAGGATGTGTATCAGACATGCTTCGCCGACATCCCAGCACGTGAGGTGTTCACCGCAGGGGACCGCCGTGAACCCACCTTTGGGACGGGGCTTTCTCCCACAGGTCCCGTCTTAGCCACACTTACGCGCGCAAGCTCTCACGCAGGGTAAACGTTTCCTGGCACACCCGCGGTCACACATGTCGTCACATGCTGCTGTGGACTCAGTGTCTGCCCCCAGAATTCATGTGTCGGAACACCGATCCCCACGTGGTGTTGGGGGGCCCTGGGGGGTGACTGGATCTCAGAAGTGGAGCCCCCCCAGAGGGATTGGCCCCCTCTCTGCTCTGCGGTGAGGAAACCGGATGGGTCAGCAGGCTGCAGGCCGGAAGAGCCTCTCACCAGCCCCTCACCATGTGGGCGTCCTGACCTCAGCCTTCCAGCCTCCCAACTGGTGGCAGATAAATTTCTGCTGTCGAAAAGCCCCCCCGGGGCACGGCACTTTGTTCTGGCAGCCTGAGGTAGAAAATACACGCACCCTCCCACATGCTCACATACAAGGAGACACCAGTTGGCACGCACTGTGGACGCCCCGTCTCCCCCTTGGCTTCCATCTGGTTCCCTCTCCCACCCCCGGACTCCGCTGAGCCTCCAGCCCCGTGGGAGGTGCTGTGGCCGTGCCTGTTCCAGGGCCCTGGGTGAGGTGGGCCGCACTTAACCGCCACAGAGCTGCCTCTCTGTGCTCCCTGTGGCAGGCCGAAGCTGGCGTGGAGGCTCAGGGATGAAGGCGAGGAGGGTATATTCTAGCCCTTCTTGCCCGCTCCTGGGGCCTGTTCCTTAAAAACGTGCATCAGGCCACTTCTCTGTTAAGCATCCCCAAAATAAAGAGGGGAGACTCTCTGCCACACGCTATTTCGGCAGCTGCTCTCTCTCTCTCTCTCTCTCTCTTTTTTTTAAGATTTTATTTATTTATTTGATAGAGAGAGAGAGAAAGAGATCACAAGTAGGCAGAGCAGCAGGCAGAGAGAGGGGGAAGCAGGCTCCCTGCAGAGCAGAGAGCCCGATGTGGGGCTCGATCCCAGGACCCCGGGATCATGACCTGAGCCGAAGGCAGAGGCTTTAACCCACTGAGCCACCCAGGTGCCCCAGTTGCTTCTATTTTAAAACGTATTCACATCCCCCCTTGTTCTCCTGGGGGGCCGGCATTTTCAAATTCTTCTCGGTCTGTGCATTTCCTGTCCTGTTTGAACAGGGGGCGAGCCTGGTCCTCTCCTTCTGTTTGCTCTGGGCACCCACTGCTGTTCCTCCCTCGGCTCTCTGGGTAACCTGGCCAAGACCCTTATCTCCGCTGGGCCTCATGCGCCCCTTTGAAAGTAGCAGAGGGTCTTGGCTGTCCCTTCATGTGTGTCTTAAGCTGCCAGGCTGTGCGCCATCTAAGACCTACAGCTTGCTCTGTGAACGCCGGACCCGGCTTCCCACGCAGGTTTGCCCCCTGGGGGTTCTCATCGTACGTGGCACACAGTGGCCCGGTTTACACGTCCGTCTCTGCGGGTTTGGCCTTCCCTAAGTGTCAGTGTTTCTCAGGGTGCCATAACGTTCTCATGCCTTCCTCTCCTACACCTGCACGGGACCCTGCTTGCACTTCGGGACCTGATCATTGCCCAAATGCCAAATCTTCAGCATCTCTGATTCCAGACCCCACATGTTCAAATGCAGAGCAGACACCTCCACGGGGATGCTTAGCCTGCACCGCCCCAGATCGGCTCCCTCTGCCGAATGTTGGGCTCCAGAGCTCGTCCCAGCCCCCACGACGGAGCTCCCCTTCCCCAAGGCTCAGTCTGTTGTATCCGTGAAGACTCTGCTCTGGCATCTCTTCCTGAGAAGCATTCCCTGAACAGCTCCCTGTCCTGGCTGGGCCACAGGTGTCACCTCTGGGCCCCAACACCCCATGAGAATGGAGCCCCGCGTGTTCCTGTTTGCTCGTCTGTCCCCACTAGGTCATGAATTCCTTGAAGTCAAAGACTGTGCTTTACCTTCTGGAAAGGGTCCGGGACATAGCAGATGCTCAGTAAAGGTTCAAGGGGGTGAATTAAGCCTTAGGAGGGGGGCTTCTCCATCATGCTCTGAGAGGGTGGGCTTTATGTAGCTGGTGGCTTTACCAAGGCCACAGAAAGGCCTCCATGTCTCTCTCTGTGGTATGATTCCAGGGTGAAGTGTGTTGTGAGTCCTTTCTGATCAAGCTGTCCGTGGGGAGTCCTGACACCAGGCATTGATTTTTCGCCAAAGGGGAAGTGGTTTCCCTTCTGCATTCTGCATCCCGGCAGTCAGTTCCTGTGTTTAGACCCCGATCTCTTCTGTCCTTGTGGGACATGCCCACTTCTGTGCCACTGGGACCTGGTTTTCTAAAATCAGGGTCAGAGTTCCCGTCACTGAGATGCTTGGATTTCTCAAGGAGCTATGGCCGAGGCCTGCACAAATGGACCTATTCCCTTAATCCATTTCTTCCCACCCCTCTGGGAGCACCCAGTGCCCTCAAAATAGTCCACTGGCCCAGGCTGGAACCAGACACTTAACACCACCAGAGAAGCGAGCCCTAGCTCTCCACTGAGCCCTGGAGATGCCCCCAAGTGTGACATATTCGGCTCAGAGCCTCACCTGCTGCAAAGACCATTGCAGACCCATTACTTTGAAACGTTTCATTCCCATTTTCCTTTTCCTTCTAGCAGGGGATGAGCAAAGGAACAGTCACTGAGTCTGGGAACCAAGAAACAGGGGCTCTGACCAGAACCTGTTACCTGGTGACCACCCTTCTTCGGGTGGGTACTTGCAGCTGCTGGGTCTATGTCTGTCCACTCTATCCCCCGGTAGCAATGTTCAGGTCTGGTTCAGGGACAGGTAGCAGGCCAGAGGTTACAGGGCCAAGGGCCATGGACCCAGCAGGTGTGGCCAAGTCCCCAAATATATGTACTTGGGCAGTGCCCTTCTCTGCTTGCTAAGCCATGTGCCCTGCAAAGGGACATGTCAAGGGAGGGGTGCCTAGGTTGATTAATTTTCTTTGTCAACTTGGCGAGGCCATGGTGCCCAGATATATGGTCATACATTATGCCAGATGTCTCAATGAGGGTATTTTGGGCAAGATTTAACATTAATGTTTTACTTATTTATTTTTAAGTTTTTATTTAAATTCCAGTAAGTTGACACACAATGCAATATTAATTTTGGGTGTACTGAGATTAACATTTAAATCAGTGAACTTTGAATAAGATTGCTCTTCCTGATAGGGGTGGCCCTCATCTAATCAGTTGAAGGCCTAAATAGAACAAAATATTGACTTCCCCTGAGCAAGAGGAGATTTTGCCAGCACACTGCCTTTGGACTTGAACTGTAACACTGACTTTTCTCTGGGTCTCCAGCCTAATGGCCCACCTTTGCCAGCTTCCATAATCACATAAGCTGGTTCTGTAAAATAAATATTCAGTCTCTATATGCATCCTATTGGTTCTGTCTTTTTGGAGAATTCTGGTTACTAAATCTCATATATTAAAATTGCATCTTTCTTGTATGAGGACAAGTGGGCACTATGAAAGGGAGATCTGCCCTTGTATGGGACATACGTACTGCATCTCCACGAGTTCAGGCATGCCCTGACTCGAAGGGTCCCAAGTCCTGGGGAAATGGGTGATGTTTTCATAGGGCAAGAATCACTACATCCCAGGTTGTGACTTTCTAAGGCAGGCAGACCAGGAAGTCCCCCAGTTTTAAAAAAATGGAAACCTGGCCATGCCACTCCTGTATCAAGCTCCTCAGGGGCTCTACACTGTCTTCAGGGCAAAGCACGAGTCCTGCCACATAGCCCATGAATAACCCCCAGGACCAGGCCCCAGTCTGGTCTCCAGTTTTATGCCACACCACACTCCCCACATGCTCCTGAACCCTCTCTCCCCACCCCCACCCATTCTTTCCTTGTCACTCTGCCTCTGTATTTCCAGTCCTCACTGGGGTGTTTTGTCACCACCTCTTTGCTTGCCTAACTGGAACTTAAATTTCAGCAGGGTGTTACTTCCTCCTGGAAGCCTTCCCTGACCACTCCCTATGCCCAAGTCTGGGTTGTATCTTCCTCCTCTGGGTTGTGATAGGGCTCAGGGCTGATCTTGATCTTGGGACTCCTCACAGAGTATTGTCTGTTTCCTCCTCTCAGCTGTAAGTTCCTTGAGGGCCTGGGCTGGGACATAATTGGCATACTAAGTGTTTGTTGAATGAATGTGTGAGAGTACAAATAAAATGGCTACTTCATGTGATTTCTTTTTTTTTTTTTTTTTTTTTTTTTTTTTTTTTTTTCTTCACAGTTGAAATGCTTTGGTGGGCCACAGACTCATTTTTTCACCATTTTCATGGACAGGGTGATGTTATTGCCAAGGCTCTAAAGTCATGTGTCAGCTTGTGGGTATTGATAAATCCAGTGAAAAGGGCTGATGATCTCAATGGGAAGATGATAACAAAATTTTATTGAGCATTAACTCTATTAAGTACTGAGCTAAACTTTTTACTATCTAGTCTAATCTACTCTCCATAACTAGGTTTACTAGATAAGGCTCACTTATCTAGTAAAGTGAGAGGTTACTTAACTCTCTCAAGGCTGCACAGCTAAGAAAGTGGAGCTGGGATATGAAAACCTGTTTACTTAGCTGCTGAGCTGCAAAGCCTAGGGTTATTTTAATTCTGGGTAATAGTGCCTGGGTGAGCTATCTAATCTGTACCAGTTGGGGCCCCCACCCCATATGAACCCCATAAAGGAACCCCCAGCCATGGCTGGACACTGGGTATAGATGGCAGGTGATACCCAGTTCCTGGGGTAAGACTCTCAGCTCCTCTCAGTTCAGGCTCAGGTCTGTGCCCTGTGCCACTCCCCGCCCCTCCTGCCGGCCCCAGCACCCCACTGCCTGGGAAGAAACAGGGGCTGTGCAGGTAAAAAGGACTCAGGACCTCTCCGTGGCTGAGGTCCACCTTAGGAGATGCAGTTAATGGGAGGGCAGCGGCAAGGCAGCTGGAGGGTTTTCTGTTTTTTTATCAAAACACGTCTGAGGGTGTGGGAGGGACTCTTCCAGGGATCTGGGTCATGATCACAGTGAAAGGGCGTCTCCAGCACTCCGATGATGCTAGGTTTTACTTTAGGAGCTCAGCAGGACCTTGTAGGGTAGGTCCAGGCCAAGCTGGGAGAGGGGATGTGGAGCCGGGCCTGAGTCCTTTGCTTTTCCAAGGGCCATTCTGAGTGGGAGGAGCCACGAGGTGCTGGGTGAGAGAGGCAGGTGGGAGAGGCTGGGGCTATGCCCATTTCCCTGTCCCTCATGTCACCCTCGCCTCATTTCCATTCACAGCCTCCGATTTTCTCAGCAGAGAGGTATGACTGGAGAGTTTTCTAGAGCCGCTGGCCATATTTTGAACAATCCGGAGATTCAGTGACCCTCTTCTCTCAGAGAAAACATAGCTGATTTGCTCAGGTTATGAATTCAGGAACGGCTCTAATATTTCAGTCCCTGACTTACTAATGCCTCCTTATTTTCAGGGTTCTCCAGAGAAGCAGAACCAATGGGAGATATATATGAAGAGGTTTATTATAAGGAATTGGCTCATGTGATTACGCAAGCTGGGAAGCCCCAAGATCTGCAGTTGGCAAGCTGGAGACCCAGGAGAACCAGTGGTGTAAGAGCTAGCCCAAAAGCTGGCAGGCTGGAGGCCCAAGAAGAGCCAATGTTTCGGTCTGAAGGCAGAAAAAAAACCAATGTTCCCGCTCAAGCTGTCAGGCAGGAGGAATTCCTTCTCATATGAGAGGGTTAGCCTTTCTGTTCTATTTAGACCTTCCACTGATTATACAAGGCCCACCCGCATGAGGGAGAGCAATCTGCTTTGCTCATTCCACTGATTCAAATGTTATTCTCAGCCAGAAACACACCCTCATAGACACGTCCAGAATAATATTTGGCCAAACAGCTCAGCCTCCCTTGATCCACTCCAGTGGACACATAAAATTAACCATTACACTATCTATTACAACTTTCATAATTATATCACCTCTTGTTGCAATTTTTGTATGAATCTGTGCTCTGGGTAGGGAGAGTCCAGGCAGGGGGAGAAAAAAAAGCCAAAACAATAAGAATACTAAGCAGGGCTTGAGAATTCCTTCCACAATGTCAGAGCTTTTCCTCTGGCTCTGCCTTGCTGGTAAATACTGCCCACTCCCAGGAGAGGCAGGGTCTGCCTCTCCTCCACCCCCGCCCCCAGCAAATCAAATAAATAAGCTGCTTCCCAGCCACATCTGCTCCCACATCTCAGCATATGCTCTGTCTCGCCTGCTTCTTAACTGTTCAAACTATAATGGGCAGTGTCTTCTGTGCTTCCAACACCCTTGGGTACTTCTCCGGGCCCAGCCTTCCCAAGCTGCTATTTCGTGCATTACCCACAACATCAAAAATGTTCCACTGGTGGTTTCAAGATTCCTAAAAAATAGATTCAAAACATCTTTAATACTCTCTGAAGAAGCCATATATCACAGAAAAAGCTGTAACCTTTAGTACTGCTGATATTATCCAGACTGAGGACTGATTAGCAAGGTAACTGCAGCCAATTTGGATGCTGCGAGGCGGGAGCGGCCCCGGTAGCCTGCCTACCCGCTGTTTACACTCCCAAGAAAGGAAGCTGCCCATTTTCCCAGTGTTTGCCTAATGCCCTTTTATATAACCTGGAAAATCACAGTACTCGAAGGCGGTAGTTTCCAAAAAACAGCCATCCCCTATTAACACAACATCCCTGAAAATAACGCCGACCATTTCTACAGCAAAGACAAGTCCTCGCTGGAAGACCTTTTCCTTCCTTTCCTCCCCGTCCCAGCGCTGGGAGCGCAGAGCTCTGGCTGAGCCTTGCCAAGGCTGCCAGACGGAGGGAAAGCTCAATGAACTGTTACATACGCGAGCTTCACAGTGCCCCAAAGCCAGCAAGGATCTCCCTGTCCCCAAAGGAGGGGGGACACGTGTGGGGTGGGCGGTGGGCCTGCCCAGGCCTCCCCGTCCGATGACTCCCGTAAGGGTCTGCGGCGTGTGCCCCTGCCGTGCCCAAGGAGGACCCAGCCAGGAAATCAGATACTTGGATTTGCCAGGTTGTTTACCCTCGTTTCTTTCTGAAGGTTAATGTTATGGGCAATCAAAGCAAGCTGAGAGGAGGAGACACAGAGGCAGAAGAATGGAAATCTTTAAACCAGGAAAAGGTTTCGTTTACCTTTGGTTAATAAAAGTGTGTTCATATTTTCACTAAGATATTTCTATTTCGCCAGTTTGCTATTCAAGCGGGGCTGGGCAAACACGCTGGGATAGGGTCACAGCTCTGGTCCAGAGAGAAATGGAAAGCAAAGACCAAAGGTAGGCATACCCTGTGGTCATCCCGTAGCTTCAGCCTATAGCAGATGCCCAAGGAGGCTCTCCTGTCCTCTGCCTACCTTGGTCTGAGGGGGGGATCCTGTCGCGATCCACCCTGGGAAGAGTGCCAGAGGCCCCCTGGGCTCAGCGCGAACCAAAGCATATCCCTCTCACAGCCTCCGTGTCCTTGGACAGGCTGCCAGCCTTCTCCCAACCTGTTTCCTCTTTTTCTGGGGGATGGTGTCCATCTCACAGCCCATGGGGTGGCAAGAGTGATGGATGCGGAACCCTCAGCCGGGGCCCGCCACAGACAGGGTCCCTCCAACACGAGAGCTTGTATTATTCTCATTATTCTAGAAAATGTCTTTGAGAATTGTTTGCTTGGTGATTGAAACTGTGTTTCTTTTTAATAAAATCTTGATTTGAAAAAGGCCTGAAGGCACCTCTGTTTTCTTTATTCAGCAGGGCAGGGAGTGTGGCAAGGACGACATTTACACCCAGCAAATGCCTCACTCTGACCTGCCACACTCTGTTCTCCTCTTTCCATCTTTCCCTCTTCCTCCTGGCTGAAGAAAGGTTAGATTAGGTAAAGGGAGAGCTCTGAGGCTCCCACCAGAATAAGGTGCACCCAGGCTGGCTGTGAACACCCCAGGGGGTTCTGGGGAAGAAGGGAAGCTGGTGAGAAAAGAAGGCCAGCTGCTCCCTGGGGTTACCTGGGGCAGAGGGCCAGCAGGGGCTCAGGGGATAAGCTCGGGGTGTGCTTCCCCCAGGGACGCAGGGCTGGAGCAGGCCTGGCTCAGCAGATGGGGCAGAAGTGTCCCCATTCCCTGCTGGGACCCACAGCCCCAGCGACCTCCTTCTCATCTGAGCCTGAGGGGATCGGCCTTGGGATCCCTCACCAGGAGGAATCAAGGCCTGGAAGGCCAGGGGCCCCAGGGAGCCTGGCTCCCAAAGGAGAAGCAGAGGTGGGTCCTACAGGCCCTGGATCTGGGGCAAGAATGTTTGCGGACAGCGGACGGGAATGAGCAGAGGCTTATGCTGAATGAGGGGACCAGGACATCGCTTTGCTAAAAAGGCCAGTGCAGCTGAACCAGATTGATGAGGCCACTTCATTTTAATCCCAAACCCTCGGCGCCAGCCACGTCCACACAGTGACCCCCAACAGTTGCCTAATCATTTGGCTGCAAATGCAGAGCGAGCCTGTGCCTGCGGTCTGAAGCCGTGACCGGAAGAATGGGTTTTCTCCGAGGAGGTGGGGAATGGGGGCGGGAAGCCCACGTGGGGGGCCGTGTCAGCAACATTCCTCCCCACCCGCTGCCTGGTCCGGGTGCTCGGCAGGGTCCGGACACTGGATGAAGCCCGGTTCTGCAGAGCCCGGGACCTCTTCCCTGGCACGCTGCCCGCTGGAACAAGGCAACTCTCAGAGCAGAATGCGGGACAGAGAGGCCGCTGGGCACTTGGCCTTGGGCCACGAGCATGGCCTTGTCTGGGGGTGTGCTGACCTCAGTGAGCTCTGCAAGCTCCTCATGGCTCCGAAATCAAAGGCAGAGCTGGGGGAAGGGGTGAGGATCTTCTCTAAGCAACGGCCACTAGGATGAAAGCATTCTTAGCGGCAAACACGAAGGACTGAGAAAAAGACTTTGACTTATCTGTTAATTTTATTGAGGCCTCACAGGATTTTAAGACAGGCTAGACTTTGAATAAAGCCACACAGTGCTAGAGGTGTTGAGCCAAGCCCATAGGTACGGAAGGGACAGGAAGAACGCTCTGTGCCGACAGTGGTGTCCAGGCACCAGGTAGCCCCCTCTGGTAGTTGGGTCTCATCGTTCTGGGGTGTGGGGAAAGGAACATAGCCTGGGGCTCAGAAGACCTGGATGTGGCTCCTGCTGCTTCCCCGAGGGACTCCGGGTGATCTTAAGTCTTGGTCTTTCCAATTCTAAAATGGGATAAGACACCAGCCGCATTCAGTCATTTAGTCACTGAATACTTGAGGTCTGCCACATGCCAGCAGTGTTCTAGGGACCTGGGAGATGGGGATGCAAAACAAACCAACCCCAGCAAGGATCCCATCCCACCGTCATGGGTCTAGTGGGGTTGAGAGAGCAAAACAGAAAAAGTGACTTCAGGCACAAGTGAGTTGTTGGGCAGTGATGGGCACTCTGAAGAAGTGTGAGGCAGGGTAGGGGTTTCCGAGTAATGGGGGCCTTGCCCGACGCACTGTTTTATCCCTCCAGGTCCACTCCGGGCTTCTGTGCTCTGCTCTGAGCCCTGAAAGGTGACTCCTGATGACTGCATCCGTGGTCTCCCTTACCGTCTGGTTCCAGGCTAGTCTGGCCAATGGGAACATGCAAAGGAGATGATAGGGTGGGTATTTACTTTGGCTCCCTCCTTTGGGCTAAGGTTGGTGGTAGCATCATTCCAGCAAGGAGGGCCACACTCCCAAGCATGGGTCTCTCCAAAACTACAGCTCTCCTTCTGCGTTCTGATACCCCCCCATCCCCACCCCGCGTCTTCAGGCCTCAAGTCCCAGCTTCGTCCTGTCGCTTGCCTTGTGGTACTTTACCACCCCTAACCGGAAGCACGTGCGGGTAAGCAGACCCTTCATTAAGCAGTCTCCAGTTACTCCCTTGGAGTGTGTGATCTGTCTCTTTCCAAGACTCTGCCAGTGCCAGGATGTGACATCAGATCAAGTGGTCCAGCAAGTCCTTCCTGATGAGCACCAAGATCAGAGGCCTGAGCGCTGAGCCTTCATCTGCAGACGCCTGGACTCAGGACAGTGTTCAAGTGGTGGATGTGTCCTCAGCATGTGAGAAGGACAGTAAAGAAATTGGGAAGGCTGAGGCACTGTTAGAGAGACGGTGGCCTGGACAAGATGGCGGCCTGGACAAGATGGCGGCAGGGGAGGCAGTGTGAAGAAGTTGGATTTCAGATCTGCACTGAAGGGAGAACCCATCGGATTTCCTGGGATATGAGAGCCAACAATGACTATGGTTTCCAGCTTGAGCATCAGGGAGGAGAGTTCTCGTGAGGCACAGGTGGAGGAAGGTCAGTGAACACATCATAAACTATAAAATGCTGGTCAGTGCTAAGGGGTTAAGATGAAGGTGTTCATCTCACGTTCATGCAGCTAGAATCTCGCCTAACCTCAGAATCCTGAATAGTATTCTTTTCTTCCTCTGTGGGACATGGGAATAGAAGCCACCAGAGCTTCACACTGGTTAGAAAGGTAAGACTGACATGCAGCAAGCACAGAGGTCAGCAGGAGGCCTTTAGTGACAGATGAGAAACTGAGCAGTGTGGGCCACATGACCGCCAGGGAGGGGAGCTCTGGGCCTGGAGAGCTGGATGGAGGAAGGAGAGGGAGGCTCTCCTCTGCCTTCCCTAGACTGGAAGCTGGGGCTGCTCTTGGCATGACCAGGATGAGGACAAGACCTGCAGAGGAGGATGGGGCTGAGTGCTGAAGTCTGCCCTGGGAAAGACTATAGAGCCACCAGGAGCAGAAGGTGGTATTGTCTCAGGGCAATTGGAAGAGCCCATGGGAAGCTCTGAGAGTCCCACCTTGTTCTTGGGGCCCAGAAATAAGTACAGGGTGGGAGGAAGAGCCATAACCCCTGGAGGTGGCTGCCTTGAAAGGTGGCCACTAGCAGAACCTGGTGACAATTCAGATAGAGGGTAATGTGAGCATCTGTGAAGAGGCTAAGTTTACAAAAGAGCAACAGACCCAGAGAGAGTTTTTCTCCTCTGTCCAATGGGAGTAATAATAATACCTACCTCCAGGCTTGTGAGGATCCGATAAAGGACTGGAGGAGGACTGTGTGTGCTACAGAGCCACAGGACATTTTCTGTGGATATCAGGTTCACTGGCTTCCCTGAAATCTTGGCCAAATGGGACACTGGGCAGGGACTGAGCTTTGGAAGGTGTGCAATTCCAGAGCTGACGGGGGCCTGGAGGGCTCATCGGACATGGACGGAAGTGACCCGATGTCCTGGGTAGAATTTTGGTGGAGTCTTATTTTGTGGAAGCAATGCTGGCCTGGGTCTGGAGGGAACCACAGGCACAAATTCCCAACAGCCACACCCAGGGCACAGGTGCCACTCCTCTGTGGGAAATGTACAGCCCACGTCCTCCACTGTGGCGTGCTGCTCTAGCTACGTGGGCCCCTTGCTGATTCCCAAATAGGCCACACACGCAGTCTCCTGCCCGAGCCTACCATGCCCTTCCCTTAGGCATCTGTGCCACCTACTCTTATCTCCTTGGGGTCTCTGCTCAGATGCCACTTCAGTGAGGTCTGTCCTGACCCTGTTATTTAAAATTGCTCAGCCAACACCCCTTATTTATTTTTCTCTGTTGTACTCATAAATATTATATGTGTGATTCAAGAGAATGTGTATTCTCTAGTTCTTGTGTATAGTATTAGATACCTGTTCATTAAGTCACAATTATTAATTGCATCAAGTCTTCCATACCCTTACTTTTTGGGGGGTGGGGGTCCTGCTTGTTATAGTGATTATTTAGAGAGTGTGTTAAAAACCTCCCACTTGAAAAAAAATGTTCCATTGTGGTTGTGGATTTTGTTTTTTTTTTTCCTTGTAGTTCTATCATTTTGGCCTTATGTATTTTGAGGCTCTGTTCTTAGGTGCATACAGTTGTTGTATCTTCCTGGTGAACTAAGGGTTTATTTTTACATTATGTCCTCTAGTATTGCTTTTTGTCTTAAAGTCTACTTAGTCTAGTAATGACATAGCTATACCTGCTCCTTGTATCTTTTCTTTTTCTGTCTTTTAACTTTTAATCTTTCTTCATATTTTATCTTTTAATGTGTTTTTTATTAAAAACATATAGTAAGAATTCTCAGATTCAATTTGAAATGCTTAGTCTTTTGGTTGGAGCATTCCATTTGATGTATTTATGTTTAAATTTATCATTTTATGAAATGCTTTCTATTGGTTTCACTTGTTCTACATTCTCTCTCTTTTCCCTTCGCTTTCTTTTGGATTAAGTGTTTTGTGTTATTTCATTGTAATATCCAGAGTTATTATCTGCATCCTTGACTTATTGAAGTCTAATATTGATTGATATTTATACTCTCTTCCTTGTCAATTCAAGAGCCTTAAAATAATTTAGCTCCATTTCCCACCCCTGCCAATTTTGCATCTGTTTGATTTCCCTCTATGTGTTAAGGTCCATATGAGAGTATTTTTTATTGTTTTATAAGCCAATATTCATTTAGATATACATTTTTTACCTTTTTTTTTTTTAAAGATTTTATGTGACAGACAGAGATCACAAGTAGGCAGAGAGGCAGGCAGAGAGAGGAGGAAGCAGGCTTTCCGCTGAGCAGAGAGCCCGATGTGGGGCTCGATCCCAGGACCCTGGGATCACAACCCGAGCTGAAGGCAGAGGCTTTAACCCACTGTGCCACCCAGGCGCCCCTTTACCTTTTTCTTCTTCTTTTTGTTACTAACTGAAACTCCAACTTTTAATCTTGAATTAATTTTCTTCTGCTTGAAGAACATGCTTTGGTATATTCTGTAGTGTGCATTTTCTGGGGACAAATTATTTCAGCTTTTGTTTGTCTGGACATTTAAAAAAAAAAACCTCACCTTTGTTCTTGAAGAGTATTTTTACTGGGTATAACATTCTAAGCTGACAGTTCTTTTTCAGCACTTTAAAGATATCATTCCATTGTCCTCTGACTTCCAAAGTTACATGTTTAATTATGTATCTTGAAAGGAATCCTTTTTTTGCCTGCTTTTTAGAATTCTTTTGTCTTTTGTTTTCTGCAGTTTTACTACAAGTGCTTCAGTGGACTTATTTTTCTTTCTCCTGCTTTGAGTTTGTAGTGATTCTTGTATCTGTGACAATGTCTTTTCAATGGTTTGGGGATGTTCTCAGCCATTATCTTTTTTATTTTATTTTTTATTCTTTTAAATTTTAACTCCTATATAGTTACCATACAGTGTTATATTAGTCTCAGGTGTGCAACACAGTGATTCAACACTTCCATATATTACTCAGTGCTCATCAAGGTAAGCATACTCTTAATCCCCTTCACCTATTTCAACTCCACCCCCCCACCTCCCCTCTGGTAGCCATCAGAGGGGAGGTGTTTTCTGTAGTATGAGTCTGTTTTTTGGTTTGTCTCTCCCCTGCCCTCTTTTTTTTCCTTTGTCCATTTGTTTTGTTTCTTAAATTCTACTTATGAGTAAAATCTTATGTCATTTGTCTTGCTCTGATTGGCTTATTTTACTTAGCCTTATACTCTCTAGATCATCCATGTTGTTTCAGATGGGGCAAGATTTCATTCTATTTTATGGCTGAATAAAATTCCATTGCATCTCCTTTTCCATTTACCTATGCATTGTCACTTGAGCTGCTTCTATATTTGGCTATTGTAAATAATGCTGCTAAACATCGGGGAGCACATATCCCTTCAAATTAGTGTTTTTGTATTCTCTGGGTAAAACCCAATAGTGTGATTACTGGATTGTAGGGCAGTTCTATTTTGAATTTTTTTTGAGGACCCTCCATACTGTCTTCCACAGTCGTTGCAAGAGTTTGCATTCCCACCAACACAGCACGAGGGTTCCTTTTTCTCCACATCCTTGCCAACACTTGTTGTTTCTTGAGTTTTTATTCTGACAGGTGTGAGATGGTATCTCATTGTTGTTTTAATTTGCATTTCCCTGTTGATGAGTGATGTTGAGCATCTTTTCTTGTGTCTGTTGGCCATTTGGTTGTCTTCTTTGGAGAAATGTCTGTTCATTTCTTATCCCCATTTAAAAAAATTGGATTATTTGGGGGCACCTGGGTGGCTCAGTGGGTTAAAGCCTCTGCCTTTGGCTCCGGTCATGATCTCTGGGTCCTGGGATCGAGCCGCACTTCAGGATCTCTGCTCGGCAGGGAGCCTGCTTCCCTCCCTATCTCTCTCTGCCTGCCTCTCTGCCTATTTGTGATCTCTGTCAGATAAATAAATAAAATCTTTAAAAAAAAAAGAAGCAAAAAAATTGGATTATTTGGGTTTTCATGTTGAGTTTATAAGTTCTTTATATATTTTGGATACTAACCCTTTATTCAATAGGTCATTTTCAAATATCTTCTCCCATTCCATAGGTTGTTGTTTAGTTTTGTTGGTTGCTTCCTTTGCTGTTCAGAAGCCTTTTATTTTGAGGTAGTCCCAATAGTTTACTTTTGCATTTGTTTCCCTTGCCTCAGGAGACATTTCCAGAAAGATGTCGCTATGGTCAGTATCAGGGAAATTGTCTATTCTCTCTTCTAGGATTTTTATGATTTCAGGTTTCATGTGTAGGTCCTTAATCCATTGTGAGTTTATTTTTGTGTATGGTGTAAGAAAGTGGTCTAGTTCCATTCTTTGGCGTGTAGCTGTCCAATTTTCCCAGCACCATTTGTTGAAGAGACTGTCTTTTTCCTGTTGCATATTCTTTTCTCCTTTATAAAAGATTAACTGACCATATAATTGTGGGTATATTTCTAGGCTTTCTAATCTTTTCCATTGATCTATGTATCTATTGCTATGCCAATACCATACTGTTTTGATTATTACAGCTCTGTAAATAACTTGAAGTTTGGAATTATGATACTTCCAGTTTTGTTTTTCTTTTCAAGATTGCTTTGGTTATTTGGGGTCTTTTGTGGTTTCATGCAAGGACTAGAACTGTTTATTCTAGTTCTGTGAAAAATGCTGCTGGTATTTTGATAGGGATTGCATTAAATATGTAGATTATTTTGGATAGTATAGACATTTTAACAGTATTTGTTCTTCCAATATGTGAGCTTGGAATGTCTTTCCATTTCTTTGTGTCATCTTCAATTTTTTTTCATCAGTGTTTTACAGTTTCTTTTTAAAAAATATTTTGTTTATTTGAGAGAGAGCGAGAGCAAGAGCGAGAGAGAGAGAGAGAGAGAGAGCGAGCATGAGTGCATGAGCAGGGGGGTAGGCAGAGGCAGAGGGAGAAGCAAACTCCCCACTGAGCAGGGAGCCTGATGTGGGACTTGATCTCTGGGATCATGACCTGAGCTGAAGGCAGATGCTTAACCGACTGAGTCACCCAGGTGCTCATTGTTTTACAGTTTTCAGAGTACAGGTCTTTCACCTCTTTGGTTAAGTGTACTCCTAGGTATTATTATTATTATTATTATTTTATTAACTTTTTAAACATTTTAAGTAAACTTACACTACACCTGGGGCTCAAACTCATGACCCAGTAATCAAGAGTTGCATGCTCTATTGACTGAGCCAGTCAGGTTCCCCTATTATTTTTGTTGCTATTATAAATGGAGTTGTTTTCTTAATTTCTCTTCCTGCTGCTTCATTATTAGTGTATGGAAATGCAATGGATTTCTGTACATTGAGTCTATATCCTGCAACTTTAGTGGGTTCATTTATCAGTTCTAGTAGCTTTTTGGTGGAGTCTTTAGGGTTTTCTGTATATGTGTCATGTGGTCTGCAAATAGTGAAAGTTTTACTTCTTCCTTACCAATTTGGATGCCTTTTATTTCTTTTCTTTTCTTTTCTTTTTAGAGAGTGAGAGAGAGCAAGAGCGCATGTGCACGCAAGTGTGCACATTTGCGAGTGGGAGTGAAGGCAGAGACAATCTTAGACGCATGGGCTTAAGACACAGGCTCGATCTCAGGAGCCTGAGATCAAGACCTGAGCCCACATCAAGAGTTGGAAGCTTGACTGACTGAGCCACCTAGGCACCTTTTATTTCTTTTTGTTTCTTTCTTTTTTAAAAAATTTCTTTTTGTTATCTCATTGCTGTGGCTAGGACTTCCAGTACTATGTGGAATAAAAGTGGTGATAGTGGACAGCCTTGTCTTGTTCCAGACCTTAGAGGAAAAGCTCTGTTTTTCCCCACTGAGTATGAGGTTAGCTATGGATTTTCAATATAAGGCCTTTATTATGTTGAGGTGTGTTCCCTCTAAACCTACTTTGTTGAGGGTTTTTATCATGAATGGATGTTGTACCCTGTCAAATGCTTTTTCTGCATCTATTGAAATAATCATAGGTTTTTATCTTTTCTCTTGTTGATGTGATGTATCACGTTGATTTATTTGAGAATACAGAAGCACCCTTGCATTCTGGGAATAAATCCTATTTGGTCGTAGTGAATGATTTCTTTTTTTAAGATTATTATTTATTTACGAGAGACAGAGTGAGAAAGTGAGAGGCAGATGGAGAAGCAGGCTCCCTGTGGAGCAGGGAGCCTGAGGCAGGACTCGATTCTAGGACCCTGGGATCATGACCTGAGTTGAAGGCAGATGCTTAACTGACTCAGCCACCCAGGCGCCCCTTGAATTATTTTCTTAATGTGTTGTTGGATTTCGTTTGCCATATTTTGTTAAGGATTTTACATCCATGTTCATCAAAGATGTTGGCCCGTACTTCTTTTTGTTTGTGGTGTCTTTACCTGGTTTTGTATCATGGAAATTCTGGCCTCATAGAATGAATTTGTAAGTTTTCCTTTCTCTTGCATTTTTTGGAAAAGTTTGAGAAGAATAAGTATCACCTCTTCTTTATTTATTTTTATTAATTTATTTTAATTTATTTTTTCATCTCTGCTTTAAATGTTTGGTAGAATTCACCTGTGAAGCTCTCTGGTCCTGGACTCTTATTTGTGGGGAGTATTTTGATTACTGATTGAATTTCATTGTTGGTAACTGGTCTGTGTAAATTTTCTATGTCTTCCTGCTTCTGTTTGGGAGGTTATATGTTTCTAGGAATTTATCCATATCTTCTAGGTTGTGTTGGCATATAATTTTTCATAATATTCCCTTACAATCATTTGTATTTCTGTGGTGTTGGTAGTTATTTCTCCTCTTTTATTAGTGGTTTTGTTTATTTTAGTCCTTTCTCTCTCTCTCTCTCTCTCTCTCTCTCTCTCTGAGTCTGGCTAGAGGTTTATCAATTTTGTTGATCTTTTTGAAGAATAAGTTCCTAGTTTCATTGATCTATTCTATCATTTTTTTTAGTTTCTAGATCATTTATTTCTGGTCTAATCTTTATTATTTCATTCCTTCTGATGGTTTGGGGTTTTGTTTGTTCTTCTTTTTCTATTAGCCATTATTTCTTGAACAATTGCTTCTGGTCCATGTTTTCTCTCTTCTCTCTCTGGAATTCCAATCATAAGTGTGTCAAATCTTTTCTTTCTTTCTTTTTTTTTTTAAGATTTTATTTATTTATTTGTCAGAGAGAGAGAGGGAGAGAACACAAGCAGGGAGAGTGGCAGGCAGAGGGAGAGGGAGAAGCAGGTTCCCCACTGAACAGGGAGCCCAATGAGAGACTCAATCCCAGAACCCTGAGATCATGACCTGAGCCAAAGGCAGATACGCAATGACCGAGCCACCCAGGCATCCCTATGTGTCAAATCTTTTCACCAAAACCTCAATGTCTCTTATCTTTTTATTATTATTGTTATTATTTTTTCTTTTGTCTCTCTGTACTCAATTTTGTGTATTTATTTCTAACCAATCTTTTAGTCCATATTCTCTCTTTGGTTTTATCTGTTAAAGTCATTATGAGTTCTTAATTTGAAAAATACATAGTTTTTGGTTCTGTGTTGAAAACCCCCATTTTGGCTTATTACACTTTGATCACAGTAAAGTATAGTAATTTTAAAGTTTGTTTCTGATCACTCCGATATATCTGGAGCCCTTGTGGGCCTCTGTTTCTTTTGTTTGTTTGTTTGTTTGTTTCTACTGGTATTTGTTCATGTTGTCTCCTTGTGTCTGGTTATTACTTTTTTTTTTTTTTATCATGTGCCAGATTCTGTCTTTGTATATTACTTTTAAAAGTAATTTGAGCCCTAAGATGCTGTTATGTTCCTCTCAAGAAGGTTTGTTTGCTTCTCTTGGGCACCCGGGTGCACCAGCAAACCAAGATATTCAAGTTGAAGCTGAGAGGCCCAGGGTGCAGCCCTATGGAGCCCAACCCAAAGCAAGTGAAGGAGTCCCTGGCTCCCACTGCTCCCTTGGCAGATTCTGGATGCCACTCCTGGTCCTCTGATCTCACAAGGCTGTCAAAAAGTCTTGCTCAGCCTTCAGCTATCCCTTCAGAGCTGGCAAGGAGTCCTGGGGAAAAAACCAGCCCCAGATGCTCGGCTTGCCAGCATGGGCCGCTGTCCTTCCCCAGTCTTCAATATGGCAACTTTTCACTATCTTCTTAGGTCTCCAGAGCCTTCGAGACTCAATGCCTGCTTTTCTAGTTGTGTGCCGTGGAAGGATGGGTTAGAAGTTCCTAGTCAACTGTCTTAGACACAGAACTCATTAGCACTCGTTATTATGTAATGTATGATCTATTTTTGCTACTTATTTTCTTGTTGTCCTCTCATTCGCCTGAAGGTACTGCTCCATGAGGGCAGTAATTTTTGTCTGTTTATTGCTCTATCCAAAGCGCTTGAAACTGTGTTTGGCACATAGTTGGTGAATGAATGCATGAATCTATTATCTGATTCTATAGCCGCAAATATTTACCCAACAAGCAAGAATTTGCATTTCTGTTTGTAGAGGCATATTAGGTCCAGAAAGTAAGGTGACTTGGGCCACGTTTCTGTAGTGACTTGAGACAATCAGGACCCAGGGTGTTTGAGTAGCATTTTAGGGCACTTGCCCAGTGCACAGAGCTCCTCTGCTATCCCAGAACCAAGGACAGGGCTGGAGTGGGGACAAAGAGGGACCTGCCCATCGCATAACTGATGACACTGAGGAGTTCGGGTTCAGAAGCCGCACAAGCTCCACAGGGCAAAGGCAAACAGAGGGCCTGTGGGGAAGCGGAAAATCAGGGAGATGAGTTTTTCTAAGCTTGCCATTCCATACAGCTCATTCTTTACTGCACTCAAAGCATCAATTTATGGACTTTATTCCGGGGGGCAGGGAGGGGAAGGAAGAAGAAGAAGAAGAAGAAAATGTCCATTAAACTGCTCAGAGAGTAGCAGATCCTCCCCAGAAGCTCACTCAGATGGTGATGAGATAAGGAGCTGGGAAATTAGTTGGTTTTCCAAGTCACACCTGAACAAAGACAGCAGGGCACATTTCATGCTAGAGGGGCAGCGAGAGTCAGGGTAGGAGCGCAGGGCAGGCCAGGGGCTCAGCAAGCCCAGCGAGTGCAGAGTGAGGAGGCACCCCATCCCCGCCCACCCCTACTCCATGCCCACCCTGACACCTAGTGGAAGGGCCTGTAATTCCAAGCACTGAGAGAATCGACTTCATGGCAGGGAGAAGCCAAAGGACGAGGGCTCCCTGCTGCTCCTGGCACCACGTGAGCCCCGAGGGATTGTCAGCTACCCTAGTCACACCACCTCTCATCGGGCACAGCCCACCCTTCCCACCTGGGTGACAGTCTTCCCATCACCAAGCCACTGGATGTAATAGTTAGGACCATGGGACTCTGGATTCACACAAGGGTGTGGGTTTAATCCAAACAGGAGTCTGCTTTATATTTGTTGCTTAGATGAGTGGTGTGGTCTTGGGCCTGACGTTCTACTTCTTTGTGTCTTAGTTTTCTCTCCCATAAAATGGGGGATAATCAACACAGCCTCCAATATTTTGTTTAAATATTATACCAAATGAACAGACAAAGCCTCTGCTACAGGCTCCGACACATAGTGAGAGCTCATTAAATCCTTACTATTGTTATCTTGACTTGTCCTGAATGTCTCGAACCCTCCTGTTTCTCTTTCCTCCGGTGCTATCCCTGCCACATTGGCCACCATCCTCATGGGTTTCTGCATCTGGCTCTACGCCGGCATCCCTGCTTCCTATCTCATCACCCCACTGCATAATGCAGCTGGAGACAACATTCTGAAGTGCACAGAGATCACACTATTCTGATAGAACCTTCAGTGGCTCCCACTGCCCTTAGGATCTGACCCACACTGACATCTCCAGCTCTTGCCTGACTGTAACCCCCTTAGTAAAAGGATGGAACTACCATCCATCCTCCAAAGGACTAAGCTCTTTCTTATCACGGGGCCTCTCCAGAGAATGGTCTTTCCCTCTCTGGTCCACTCTCACCTGGATATTTCCATCTCATCTCCCAGGTCCCAGCTTAGCTCCCAGTCCCCACCACTGATGTTGCTGGCTCAGTCACACCTTGCTCTAACAGCCTCACACCTGTCTGTAACCACTCCTGGATCTGGAGAGTGGGCTCTCTTAATACACGTTTGTCAAACAAATGTATAAATGGTATCAGGAGAACAGGTTAATGGAATCACAGATGGAAGAGAACCCTGGAACCGACCTCACCTCCCAGTTAAGGAGTCTTCTGGAAGCAGCTCTTACATAAACCTCCTTGTAATTATTCTATTCCTGTTTCTAGCACAGGGTTTGCTAAAACTTGCAAATATTTTGTTTCCTAATTGCTTATCTGCACCTTAATCACATAGTAGTTTTATTATTATTGTTACCATTATCGTTATTATTAATGGTGATAAATAAAACAGTGTGCAAATGTATTTCCAGCAAAAAACAATTGGGTGATTTAGAATTTTTAATTAATAAGAGTTGGGGTTTGTACTGAGCGCTCCATGTGAGAGTGGATCACCCTCGGTGCCTCCCCCATCGGGGTTGGTATCTAAATGCTCCATATTATAATTTCCATCCTGAGGGGCCCACAGCACTTAGAAATTCATCACTTCTCTGGTTATCTGGCTCCTATCAGCATCGCTTTCTCCAAATGAATGCATTTCAATTAAAGGAAGAATTTACCAGAGTAAATGTGCGGTGTGTATTTTGTGAATTATAGCTCTAACTTTGAATAAACACAAAACAACAAACCCTTTCTGAGCTCCTATGATATTGCAAGCATTGAAGATAAGACAAAGAGGCAGAAGCCCAGGCCCTACCTCCAAGGAGACCCCGGTTTTGCTGGGGACACGTGCTGTACACAAATTGGAATGATCAAGGGTGATGCAGGGCACCTGGGAGTTCCTGGTACGGACAACAAGCCAGATACGTTCAGGAAGAAACAAACAAAACCCTGGAATTCAGCACAGATCCTGCCATTTTAATGTTTACAGACACACATTGACTCCCTTCTGTACATGGTAACATCTCCCAAATTATTTCTGGGCATCGCTCCCCCACCATAGCAGGGATGGAGACAGACGTGGCTGTGTGTGTGTGGACAGCAAGAGGTGACATTTCTGGCCCATGATGGATGACCTCTACTGGTGACCTGGAGACTCCCGGCCCTGCCCTTCCCATCCCGAGGCAGTGCAGGACCCTTCGAACGAGAGGGCTGTGTGAGAACTGGGGAGTGGCAGCGCATGCCGCCTTGGAGCCTTGCTCACAGAAGAAGCAAGTCTGGGGCCCTTTAAAGAATGAAATACTAAGTCTATGTATAATTAGCCAGGATTTGATTTTAGATATTCAGTTAAAAATAACTTTCCCCTTTGGTCCAAGACGAAAAAACCAAAATGGATCACTGGAACTCTCTACCTGTCTTTCTGCACAGCACCCCCCCCCCCCCCCCCTTTCAATCATTTCTCCCCCCCCCCCCTCCCCCTTGGCGCCCCCCCACCCCAGCCCCCAGCATGGGCCCCAGGAGAGACTCTTCTCTGGGCTGGGAAGGAACCCCTTTCAAGCCCCCTGCTGATCTCTGCCTCCCGCATGCCCTGGGCAGTTGGCGGGCTGCTGAGTCATCTCTCCAGGTCCGTGGGTGGTGTCTCCCTCACTAGTCAGCGGGCAGGCGGTTAGGGTCCAAGATGGCATCTGCCTCTTGGTGCAGGCTCAGCACATCCCTGGCTCCTCCCCAGCACTCCCCTGATGTGCCCAACAGGTGCCCACTCCCCGGGTGCCCGGACCCCCACACGGGACCCTCCCTGGCCCCTCTGCTTTCCCCTTGGTTTTAGCTTTAAAAGAAAAATGGATAAAATCAACTCAAACCATGCCGTGAATGATTTGTTCCCTCAGGGGGTTAAGAGTGCTAATTGTGTTTTATAAGAAAAGAAATTTCATAAAGTGAACCTTTTAATTGTTAAATTAGTCAGGCTGAACACAGAATTTTGGGCAGATCCCTTAAGCTGCTTTCAGGCAGTGTTTCCCATGGTGCCTTAGATCTAGCCACTAGAGGGAACGGAGTCAGGGACCGGAGAGGCTGCGGCCCAGCAAGTCACAGAGAGGGTAGGCCCACAGGGGACCCCAGGCAAAGGAGGCCACGGAGCCCTCTGCACCTTCCAGTGGAGTTGGCCAGGGGAAGAGGCCTCCAGCCTTCCCGAGACTCTGCTGTGTGCAAGGCCTGGCTCTGCTGCCCAAGCATGGCCTCTGCCCATGCCACCTTCCGGGGTGTCTGAAGAATGTTCTGGAGGGGCGCCGGGGTGGCACAGTCGGTTAAGCGTCTGAGTCTTGGTTTTGGCTCAGGGTATGATCTCAGGGTCATGGGATTGAGCCCCACGTTGGGGTCTGCACTCAGTGCAGAGTCTGCTTGGGTTTCTCTTGCTTTGCCCCTCCGTCCCCCCTGCCCTGCACTCTCTCTCTCTCAAATAAATAAATAAATCTTAAACAATAAGAATGTTCTGGAAACTCTCTCTCTCTTCCCCCTTCCTTTCACACACACACCACACTCACATTGCACACACACTATGCGTGCACGCACACACACACACTCACAGGTTGACCTTGACCCTCACCCTCTATCTACTCTAACATGTCCTTCAAGGAAAGTTTCCCCAGGGGCGCCTGGGTGGCTCAGTCAATTAAGCATCTGCCTTCTGCTCAGGTCATGATCTTAGGGTCCTGAGATCGAGCCTTGTGTTGGGCTCTCTGCTCAGTGGGGAGTCTGCTTCTCCTTCTCCCTCTGTATGCTCTCTCTCCCTCTCTCTCCCAAATAAGTAAATAAAATCTTAAAAAAAAGGAAGTTTCCCTAGTTCCTAAAGACTTAGTAGAATTTCACAGTGCTGAGGTTATGTGAGAAGGAGGGTTCTGGATAACTTTTTTGCTTTTATTCTGGTTCCTCTTTTTTTTTTTTTTTCCCGGTCCAGAAGCTAGGATCTGTGTCAATTTACAAGGACACTTTAATCAGTAGGGATTTACATGTTCTGACAACATGACCAAATTTACTTTATAGCACAACAAAAATGGAGGGAAGATGAAGGGTGAAATCTTCCTTCATGTCCTTTCCTAGGCAGGAGTCTGGGAGAGCCAGGGACCATGTTGTCTAGATGGCCTTGTGGGACCCCTTCAGGGTGACTATGCAGCATGGAAGTCACCAACAAAAAACTGCCATATTGTCCTTTAAGTGCTGGAGGACTTACACTAGGTCTTATTGAGTAAGGAGGTCAGGTCAGGTTGGATCAAGTCACACTCCAGCAGGCAGGGAGCCATTCTCAGCAGATGGTCCTCTAGGACTCGTCTGTTTTGCCATCTGAGAGGCCTGGCCCGAGTCTACAATGGCCAGAGGACAACCATGCCCTCAGCCCTGGGTGGGAGAAGAGACACCAGTCAGGATGGAGACCACTTGCCAATAGTTAGCCAAGGAGCAGAGAAGAGGAGGCATGGAGTAGAGGGGAAGGAGACGGGCTTCAAGGAAGGGGTCCTCGCTAACTTCAGAGGTGTGGGGTGGATTCACACATATTTCTAGTTCTCCTTTCTGATCCCATGGCCGCTCTTGCTATTATATATACATATAAATATGATGAACCCAAATGACCCGAGGTGACTTGGTCTTTCCATTTTGCAGATGGGCACCCAGTGCTAAAGGGGCCCGAGTCCTCAGGGCACGTTCAGTGTCAGAACCAGAAGGAAAAGCTCTCAGTGTCCACCCCCAGGGCTCCTGCTGCTGCCCGGAAGGGACGCTGTCTCCCAGGAAATCTGCCACTTTCATCATCGTCGGTTCTGTCCTCCGGTGACACCCACGTCCCAGTGGGACCACTTATCAGCAGGCCTTGTAACCAGCAGCAGCTGCCTCAGTTACGGAGAGGAGAAACGATCTTCCAGCTGTCCAATGGTCCTGGGTCCAGTGTCCCACGCTGGATGGCAACAGGGGCCCCGTTGGGGCTGCCCCAGCCCCTGGGCTCTGACGACCAGGCCCACATAGGACTGTCCGCTGGGCATCCAGGCCTGAGCATACAGAATTGACTTCATGGTGCCGTGGCCATGTCACAACAGATCCAAGCACCTCCTTAGCCCGGTCCTTCAGGAGGAGACGAGAACAGTGTCGGGTGACCAAAAATTGCCCCACATGACCCGTTCCTGCCCCGTGCTCTGTGATGAGCTGCTTACAGATGTCTCTTCCCTCTACAGCCACCCGAGGGCCTCTGCTAACGAGTCCGCTAGGGCTCCACAGTCGGGAGGCTCCCCAGGGCCAGACAAGTGTTAGGCCTGGGGAGGGGCGTGGGGTGTGGGCTCAGATGTGTTCATTTGGCTTTCCTGGACTCCAGCTCCAGACAGAGGACATTCTTCCCTGGCCACACCTCTTCCAGCTCCCTCATTCAGAAAACCACCTTGGGGAGATTCTTCTTACAAATGCCGCAGAGCCCACCTGTAAATAAATGTGCGTTGGAGGGGAGACTTTGAGGATCCGCCAGCTCCGGAATCCCTGGTTTCTGTCCTGAGACACAGAGCCCGGGGCCACCAGAGGTGCCCCGTGAATCCAATAGCCCAGGGCCAGGCTGAGTTCTCTGGGGCACTCACCCCTGTCTGGACCCCCTCTGTCCAGCCTCACAGCCCAAACCAGGACTCTCCTTGACTGCTGCTTGGAGGTGGGGGCCCGACCAATCCTGCTGGATGACTCTTCTGGCCCAACTCACCCCCAGGCACATAAGAACTTGCAGCAGGCTGGAAATTCGCCAGTTTTAGGTCCTGAGTATCCTGCTCCCCCTTTACCTCTGACCACGGACCTGCCATCCTAAGCCCTTGCTTGCACTGAGTAGGGGTCCCTGCTCTGACCTTGATCTACCCGGAGAAGAGGGTGACCTCACCTCACAACTCCCGCCACCGAGCCTGGCACAGAACTCTGCTCACTCCATATTCAGTGTTTTATTTGCTGAGTGGCAAGAGCCATGATGTCGTTTCCTGAGAAGTGGGAGGGGTCCACAAGCCACAGAATCACGGGTAAGTCCGAGGCGGCCTGGGATGGGCAGACCCTCTCCCACTTTCTGATGTCTCCGAGCCAGTGGGATCTGGCCCCAGGGGCCAGGCCTGGGAGCATCTGAGATCCAGCCTCGTACCCCTCCACGTCATTCCCTCCCACCCAGGAGTCAGATCCTCAGGGTAGAGGGCCCTGAGCGTGAACAAGCATTTGCACTTAGAACAGCTGCCTAGAGCTATCCCTCGGCTGGGGTGGGGGTGGGAGGGAGATAGGCACCTGCTTATGGATCACTGCCACGGCTTTGTTGACAGCCTTAGCGGCTTCCCAAAGGCACCCCACTGACCTCACCCAGGCCCCGGGCTGGGTAAGGAGGAGGCTTCCTGGACGAGGTGGACATGCTGACTCAGGGTCAGCCTGGGGGCTGACCAGGACAGAATGTCTCCAGGAGGCCCCTGTGCAGCGGCCACAGCCAGTGCTGTTACTAAGAAAAGCCCAAGGAGAAAGGGTAACACAACACGCCCGCCTCGGGCTGGCCCTGCGGCTGGGGGGAGGGGAGCAGATGACTCAGGAGATGCTCCAGGAGGCACAGGGACAAAGTCACGTCGAATTGTCCGGCACAGCTGTCCCCTTGTCTGTTAGGGTGAAGAGGCTCTGAGCTCCTGTTGTCTCCAAATTCTGCAGAGACTAGGTACAGCCTGGCGGGAGTCTCAGGTCAGTGGGCCTCCTGGGCTTGTCAAAGGTGCAGAAGATCAGGGACACACTCGGAGACCTTTGCTGTTGCCCCTAGCCTGGGTGAGTGGGTTTCTCCAGGGCTGTCACTGCCATGGCCACTGGACTCTCCCAGCAGCCGGCCTCAGCCTGGCCATTTGGCCTCCTCTTCCCTGCATGACACGGGAGTGGCGGCTGTGAACTGGGCCTCACGTGCCCCTGACCCTAGGGGAGGCTTGGGTGTGCATCTGGCGTGGCCTGGGAGAGGTTGGGGCATAAGCAAATGATGTGCTAGCATATGGGGTGGAAATCCCTGGAAACGATGCCGAAGAGCCGTGGGGCCAGACCATGTGGTGTGCTGGCCAGAGAACCCACCAACCAAAGATGCCCTGTTCATTGGGGCCATTGTTAGGAACTGAGTTCGTGTCCCCACAAAGTCATATGTTGAAATATTAACCCTTAAATACGATGGTATCAGGAGGTTGGGCCTTTGGGGGGTAATTAGGTCATCAGTATGGAGCCCTCAAGAATGGGATTAGTGCTCTGATAAGGGAGACCCCAGAGAGCTCTTTAGAGCCCTCCCTGCCACGTGAGGGTACCACAGGAAGTCGGCAGCCCGTAAGCCGGAAGAGGACTGGGATCAGGACCCTCCCAGCCTGGCAGCCTGATCTGACCCTGAGAATGGTCAGAAATAAATTCCTGTTGTTTACGAATCACCATGACGCGTTTCTTCCAGCAGCCAGAACTGTTTGAGACAGAGGGGCACTCCTGCTTCACCGGGCGGCTCAGAGCTAACGTGCATCCCCCTCGCCGCCCCCCACACTCCAGTGGGCTGGTGTGGAGGAATTCGTTCTTGTTCCAGAACGCTAGCATCTGGAAGGAGATTGCAAAGAGCTCAACGCTCACAGGCCCTGACGTGGCCTTGTGTTCCCTGGGGACTGAGGAGGTCCCTAAAGGGTCAGCCCTTATCTGAGGGCAGAGACCCCAGAAGACATCACTTACAAGCACAAGTTTGGTTTAATAAGACCCCAGACCTGCCCACGCTTCCCTGTGGCAAACCACAGAAAGTGCAGGCCTGACAGACGCCCCTGCTCCAGTGGACTTGTGCTCCTCTACAGCCACATAAATTACTCCATCTCCTTTAACTGCCATTAGCAAATCATTAATATAAATTCACACATCCAGAGTGAAATCACTGAGCTCAGACATTCTACTATCAAAGACATTCCACCCAACCAAAGCCCCTTTCAAATGTGTGGGAATTTTTTCAGTCAAGCAAATCCTGCCTCCACGCTCCCCACTGAGCCCCCAGTAGCCCTGGGAGGCATTCACCAGCTCTTTTTCCCTTTTGAAGCTTTTTGTTCCGTTTTCAAGTGTGTGGGTGTCTGTAAATGGGAACAACATAGTGGGGTGGACGGGGAGCCCAGACCAGAGGGGCAGGCACATCCACATTTAAACTCCAAGCGGTGTGAACAGCAGCTAGCGGTAGGTAAATTTCCGTAGGCCTTAGTTTTCTTGTCTGTGAAATGGGAGTAATGATACTAGTCATGAGGTAGTTGGGAGGTATAAATGAGGTGGTGAGGAGACCCACACAGTGTCAGATAGACACCTTCAGTGAAGGACGGCTGTCCTCGACCCTGCGACGATTCTTCCCTAAGGGAAGGGGGACCAGGATGAAGGCGGCCCCTTCTGCTCTGTGACTCAGACAAGACTGTCATCAGAGGCCAAGGGTGGACTCTGGCAAGGAGGGTCCGGTGTGAGCCAGACCCTTCCCCATCTCCCAGCCTGAAGGAGCCCACCCTTCCCTGAGCTCCCTTCTTTCTGTCAGAATCTCCCACTCAGAGAATCTCCTGTTTAAGAAGGTTCCATGTGTCTCCTCCGGGAGTCAATGGGGGCAATTTCACCAAAAGGGCAAAACTGAGCAAAAACTGAGCTGATGGAGGAAGAGGGCTCCCTTCAAAGGAAGGCCCTAGAGCTCTGCCAGATGCGAGTGGACATTCAGCTTGGGGTCCTGAGGGCCAGGATGCTCATTAGACCATGGACGGCACCACAAGCGCCTCGTACCCAGGTTGGAAGACCAAGGCCTTCCCGCCTCAGTGCTGCGTCTTCAGCACCTCCAACCTCTTACCCTTTCTCCGCTCCGTGTTCGAACAACATGCTATTTAATATGGGCCAGGCTGAGTAACTTTATTCTTCCCTTAGATCTACGCCCATAAAAGGACACCGCGTTGTCCAGATTGGCCATAATTCATTATGCTGAATTCCCTTCCATCTGGAGGCTTATACAGTTGTTGAAAAGCTGTCACTATAACCTATTGTCACTGCAACCTTTTATGAACCAGCCTACATTTTTATGTCAAAAATTTATCTTAATGGCCTCACAGCTCTTACCTCCAATTATTTCGGTGTCACTGACCTCCAGCTCAGGCTGCGTTCCAGCTAATACGCGGGGACAAATTCCCTCTTCACTCTTATCCTGGCCCCACACTGAAACTAGGAAGAAACCTTGTGGTTCCTGTGCCTAGCCCCTCAAGTGGCAGATGTGTGCCACATTGGGGATGGGGGGTGGCCAGGACCCCTGGGGGACATGCTAAGGAAGGCGACGGGATAACAAAAGCTGGGCTGAGCCCACAGGAGTTCTATGTAACCAACGTGTGTAAGGAAACACAGAGAAGGGACATGGCGCCCAGTGGTGCCTTGTGAAGAGGTGGGGCTCATTTTTATGTATGTATGTATGTATTTTTGAAAGAGAGAGAGAGAGTGAGCCTGTGAACCCATGAGCAGAGGGAGGGGCAGAGGGAGAGGGAGAGAGATAATCTGAGCCTGATACGGGGCTTGATCCCATGACCCTGAGATCATGACCTGAGCCGAAATCAAGAGTCTGACGCTTAGCCAACTGAGTCACCCAGGTGCTCCTTCCCTTTGCTTTTAAATTTGAAAAAGTGTGAGACACATTTCCTGTCCATAGCAGAAAGTGCTAGAGGAGAAAATAAAAACAAAACATGAGTACTATGAAGCATGTGTACCAGTATTCTCATTTAGACTTTCTCTTGTTCTCACGCTTCCACAATACATGTGCATACATGCCTGTGTGCATTTACATGTGCATCCACACGCATATAGACAAATATTTATGTATGTATACAAATACTGATATTTCCTATATTAAACGTATGTATCATATAATCTTCATTTATACATACTTTAAGATATTTCACTACTTTAGAAGCTGCCAGTGACTGAAGAAATGGACATTTCCTTCCACACCTTCTCTTGTTCTCACTGATGGGAAAAGCCCTGCTTCTGCATCTGGAGAACCTCTCGACATTTTCTACAACTATCTGTGAGGTTTTCAGGGAACCTCAGTATTTTCCTCGCCCAACACATGAGGAAGCGGAGACCAAGGCATGCTGAGAGGCCCAGGGCGCACCTGGGCCTCGAACCCAGAGCTTGAAGCTCTGCGAGTGTCCTTGTACCAGCTTCAGACCATTCTGCAGGAGAAATTTTTTCCTCCTCTGTTCTCTGAGAACAGACTTCTCTTGCCCCTGCCTGCCCTGGGGTAGCTGCTTAAGTCAAAAAACGCTCCTTAAATAGGAAAGAATGCGAGGAGAGGAATCTGGGGGTTTCTCTGACCCTTCCCCACGCAAGCTGACCCGAGCCATGGCAGCTCCCAAGGGGCTCCGGGCAGGGTCTGGCGTTCCCAGGCCTGCCCCCATTTCCCAGCCTTCTGGGTCTGGAGGAGGCTGCCCCCGTGATCTGGCAAACACAGGCATTGCAGTTCTCTACCCTCAAGCTTCATTTCAGTATTGGTCGTTTTGAGCGATCAGGCTCAGAGGCCAATATCGGAGGGAGGACCGCCCAGAGACCCGGCGTGATGGAGATTCCCAATCATCAGCCAAGGCCACCGCGGCCCAGGCCTCAGCTGGAGCCTTCCCCTGGGCCACCCAGGGGCTGCACGCGGGTGCTCTGGGAGTCTTCTCTGTCGCAGACATGGCTTCACTCATGAGCTTGAGTTCTTTCCGCGACTGTGTAGGAGGGCAGCTCCCACGCAGACATCTGCGGGTGCGGGGTCGGGGGGAGCTGTGCATCAGGGAATGTGGGTGCCAACAGGACGGGGCTGTGTGTGCCCATGCGTAGCATAAGTATGAGTGTGCACGTAAGCGTGCAAGCCCTTCAGTGAATGCCACCTGAATTTGCATTTTTGCCGGAGGCAAACACAAGAATGTTAACTCTTGGACTCTTTCTTGGAGTCAGACGAACCTGAGGTCAAAATGTTGGAAGGTCACTTACTTTGCAAATGATCTTGGCAAATGAACTTCTCTAAACCTCAGTTTTCCATCTGAACATGCGGATAATAATACCTGCCCCATAGGGTTTGAGGCAAAACGTATGCAAGGCACTTGGGCATGCCTGGCAGACAGTAAAGATTCAATAAATGCCAGCCGTCATCTCCTTTGCTCTCACTGTCAACCTCGAGTGTTGGTCTCGTTAGCCTTGTCGCCATGACGGGATGCCTTTCCCCTGCGCCCTGCAGAGCCATCCAGCTGATTTTCCGCAGAAGTGAGAGCCCCCTGTACCGGAAGGGAGCCTTGCTCGTGGCACTGGGTGCAGAGGCGGTGGAATCCTCTTCTCTCTTCTCTTTAGAAGGACCTGCAAGGGCACTGTCCTGGGTTGGCAGCATGAGAGGGCCAGAAGGGACCTTACAGACCTTTGTGTTAGGGACAGGTGAAGGGACACACGGGAGATTTGTGGCAGAGCCTGGAGGGGTCCAGGGCTTTGGATCTTGATTCTAGGACCATTTCCCCTGAGGGTGCCCCCCACTCCCTGCGAGGTCAAGCCCCAAACTACCATCCAGGCATCTGAGCCTCTGCTTCTTCTCTTTTTTCCTTATGCGGCCTCCTTCTCCCTGTTTTCTGCTGGTCCCACCTGCTCCTGGTGACTTCTGAGCCACTTGCTGCCCTTCCCAGTCTCCACCCGAAGCCATCAGTCCCAGCCTCCATCAGATGGCCACCATGTCTGCCGTAGCCAGAAGCCGAATTACCAGTGGGCTTACCTCAGTCCTGCCTAATTCTGCCTCTGCAGCCAGACCGGGGGTCCCCAAAGGCAGATGCAGGCTGAGCAGAGGCAACAGCACGTCCATCAGAGGCTGGGACCTGCGCAGACCCTCAGAAAAGACAGGTCTCTGGACACACAGAGTAGAACGTGCCACTTCTCCCCAGCTATGGGGCCTCAGGCTTCCATCTCCTCCTCTGTAAAACAGAGGAAATGGTAAACACACGCCTAATTGCACCTTTTTAAAAGGAAGCCTCCCCTAAAAACATCTTTTTAATGTGTGGGTCTGAATTTCAGTAGGAGCCCACCTAACCAAAGCAGGGCCCCCTGAATAAAACAGCAAGAGATCGGCTCCGAAAGCTACTTTATTTCCCTTTCCAGCAGGAAGAGACTTCACCATTAGCTCTCTGTGATTCTCATGCAGCCGCGAGACTTCCTGCCTCCCCCAGGCACCTATCTGGCTGGCTGGTACCGATTAGAAGTATGACTTGTCGGTGCCATGAGTAAGAAGGAAGAAAATCTGAAAAATGGGTAAAGTATGCAACAGGAATCTTCTATTTATGTGTGTCCTCCTGGGGGAGTCCGTGTCTGAGATGGAGACAAGGATTTTGCCATTCTAGGTAAGAGATGGTTTTGTCCTAGCTGTGAAGTCTTTCTGGTTTCCTTATTTAGAGAAAGATGCTCACAGGAGAGGAACTGAAGACGCACTAAAGAGGTACATTCCTGCTCCGGGAGAGGACTTCCCCTAACACACTGTATTGCTGCTAACACGGTCTCCTCTTTCATCATGGAGAAGGATGACTCAGGGTGAGCTCTATTTTCTGCTTAAATTTAAGCCATGTCGTGCGCAAGGACCGTGTGGCCCGGCCCCTGATTAATCATGGCGAATGTCCAAACGACTCTGCCCGGTCATGAAATGGGCTCTTTCCTCTCCCAGGGACACAGCCACCAGGACACCAAGACCTGTGCTTGGAGATGGAGTCTCAAAGGGGCTGACCTGCAGCTGGAGCCCACACGAGAACTGGAGAAGTCCCCGGCAGGATGAAGCTGGCATCCTTTAAATGAATATGTTTTCCACCACTATGTTTTCGGGGCTGGGGACATGGCTGGCTGGCTGGCGCCCAGCAGAGAGCACCTACCGCCCAGCCAGGGCCCCCGGGTGTGAGGCTGCTGTCCTGCCCTGCCCTGGCTTGTGGGCAAGGGCCTTCTGGGACGCGGAGCACAGCTCCAACCACTAAAAGGGCCCAGCTTCTCCATGGCAACCCCAAACAGCCTGTTCATTCCAGAGGCTATGCTGGCAGCAAAAGTGGGGCCATGGAAGGGTGTCCTCGCGACTAACAGTGGGAAGCATGCAAACAGTTCCTGCTGACCGCCGGCTGCTTTCTGGGAATGCCTCCGAGGATGGAGCCGACCAAGAGACGGCCAGGATGGCCACGGGGAAGCAGAGGAGACTGATTTACAGGCAAGGAATCGTAATTTATGGGAACTCATCATTTACTGATCTGGCAGCCTCCCCGAAAAGGGGTGAGGATCTAGGTGGAGAGAAAAAGTGGGTGGGATGGGAGGCACGGGGGAGGGGGATCCACAAGATCTGGTGACTCTAGGGTAGCCAGACTGAATCTCCTGGCCGTGTGTGGGACCGTGTCCCCAGGCACGACTGAAGACCTCTGTCCCCTCAGTCAGGATGTTTCTCCCCGTGTCACACGGACACACAGACTCATGGCCATGGCCTGGCCAGTGGCTGCTGCCCTCCACCCATCCTGCCTGCTCCTTTCTGCTCTGGGTTTCTGCTCTCACTCAGGCTGGCCAAAGTGTCCACCAGACTCCACCCAGCCCTGGGTACAGACGCCTGCCCGCCTTCCCAGGCCCTGGCACAGCGAGGGTGGGAGGGAGGGAAAGGGGCTGAGCTTTGGAGTCAGACATATTTGGATCGAACGTGTTGTTTGGACGTAAATGGCCTCAGGGAAGGGAAGGGGCAGGGCCCTCAGCTTTCTCAGCTGCCCATCAGAGGCAAACAAACACATTTGGATTTGGTCTGTGAGGGAACAGAGGGATGCCTTATGAGAGAAGGGGTTCTTCTCCCCTCGCTGCATCGCCCCCTTCCCACACCCACTCCCCTCCTCCCTCCTGGCCTGTCTGCGGGTCCCTATTTCTGGGCACCTGTGTCAGAAGACCAAAGCTGGAAAAAGCGATCACCGAAGGGCACCCTGACAAGGTCCACCAGGATGTTCTGAACACTCTGTCTCTGTTGTGGTAAACGATGACTTTAATTTACAAAGCAGATGAATACTAAATCTTCATGAAATTAAAAACTATATTATTTATGTGAGCGGAAACGGAAAATGTTCTGTAGCTAGCAGTGATCCTGCTTTGTAGGAGGAACACTAAAATAATTAAAACCACTCGTGCTTCAGTAATAAATAATGATAATAAATAAATGTCCTGACCTTAAGCGAAAATATAAAATTAAAACCCATTTGGTATGTAAATTCATTCAGGACGTTATCGAGTCTCCAAGCCCAAGACGGTGTGGGACAGAGGAAGCGTTCACTACATGAATTTTGAAAGGAAAATCAAAGAACAACAGGGTTGTGTGTGTATTGACTCATTATTCTACTTTAATTCCATCTAATGCTGTGTGGAGCCTTGAGGCTGGGACATTAATTTCCTGCTTTTTCTGTTTCACCAATTCCTCATGGAGACCAGGAGAAAGAATTTCAATCCTAAGGCTGAAATCAGGGGAGGCCAGAAAATTACAGGAGAGGTGGGGAACTCAAACCGGAAGGCGATTTTTAATGTGTTTACTGAGAGAGCCGCTGAGGAGAAGCCAACAAAGAACAGGGCCTGTGCTGTCGAGCCTGGGGAGGGGAGGCCCAAGGGTTTGCGCCACAAATCAACAATGGAATGCAACGTCCCGGGCCTTGGGTTCAGGTGGGGAACTGCTCCAGGGCCTGGAGAAGCCAGGCAGGAAGTCTGTCCTTGGCCTCTGACTTCAGGAGAGCACCGATCGGTTCCAGATGGTGCACGCCGCAGTCCCCCCCATACCACCCCCCACCCCTGGCAGCCCGGCGCCCAGTCTGATCATGAAATCACTGCATGTTCCATGAAGCCTGTGGCTCCCCGGCCTCCTCCAATAGGGCAGCCAAGGAAACTACAGGCCAGGGGCTCAGGCAGTAAAGTCAGAACCTTCGGACCACTGATGTCCAGTAAACTTTCCGGCACCCTCTTCATTTGGACCCTCCTGTAGGGCCTGCCACACCCTGCCTCTCATTTCAGGTTCATCGCTACCACGTGGGGTATGCAGGGGGTGGGGTGGGGTGGGTTTTCCACCTTGACAGGCAGGGAAACTGAGGCACAGGATCTGGCAGTATGTGGGTTGTAGGGAAAGGTTCCGAAACCTGCTCTCAGGCCGGCGCTCTTGTGCTGTGGGGAGGGAGGAACAGGAAAGGAAGGCTTGAGGACAAAGCGTCCTTCTTCGGCAGACCGGGTCTCAGGTGCGCCCAGATTTCTCACGCCCCGGATGCTTCCAGTGGGGGCCCTCCCTTCGAATTTCCTGCTTCCAGGCTGCTGCAGGCTGAGATGTCGAACCTAGAAGACGGGGCTCAAGGGAGGCTTTCCTAGGTGTAGACTGTGGGTTTCAGAGTGTGGGTTTTAGGAACCAGAGGATCAGCAGATGGGGGTGGGCTCCCTGGACCACCCTGGTCCTGACTGCATATCCTGGGGGGGGGGGTCTGATGTCCTCCCATCCCTTCTCCCACTTACGATTGCCCCCAAAGGAATGGTGGGAGAGGCCCTCCACCATGGGAGGGAGGGACCCACACCCTCTGCTATGCTAGGGCACCCAGAATCACCCGCATCCTGGGGAGACAGGGCCTTGGAGAAAGTGAAAGGCCCTTGGGTCTCTTCCACGCAGACCCTGGTGTTCACTACTCTGATTCAACCCACTGCTTGTCCCAGTGGACAAGATGGGAAAAATCCAACCCAAGCCTGCCAGTGTCTGCTTGGCTGCAAACCATCCAGGTTTTGTAAACAAAGCACCAGGATAAATGACTGATTTTCTCCACTTTTGAATCTCAGACATAAAAACTTGCTGAGCCATCAACAAGCCACTGGACAAGGTTCCCCGATGACTGAGATGTTCTTTCTCCAGCTGGGGAGACAATCTGCCTGAGTACTCCTAGGGACTTGGGGAGTGCCCCACATAGGAAATCTGTGGCCTACCCCAATTCAGCCAGTGTGGTCAAGAGCCCCTTCCACTCCTGCTTGCTTGTTTCCGTGTGACCCTGCTGCAGGCACAAAGACAAAGCCCCTGATAGGACCAGTGGGGTGGCTGGGGGGGAAAAAGCCTTAAAAACCTATAAAACCAAGTGCTCTAAGTCCCCTAAAAAGGCTTCTAGAAAAGGCCTGGACCAGTTCACCTGCAGGAAGTCAGGGAGGCTCCCACGCACTTTTGGGGCCGGAGGTCCCTTTGCTCCCAACAGATTTATAAAGTCTTCTATTGACTGTTCCTGAGAAGCAGTGAGGGTGCCTTGAGGTCTCTGTTGGACAGACAAGTCACACCCCGGCATGTCCATTCTAGAAAGGGGACTGATTTTTTTCTGCTAAAAAGCCTATGTGACCCCAAAGCAGGGCTGACTTCAGGACAAGACTGGGCTGCAGCCGGTCAGGCAGGAGCCTGAACAGATCTCTGTCTCCCCAAGATGCCACAGGCCTGCTATCATGTGAAAGCTAGACCTCTCTCTGTGGTGGCCTCTGGCCTGTGCCCCATGTCAGAGTGTGCCCAGGAAGCTGCCTGAGGACACCTGCGACAGCTCCAGGAGGCTGACTCCTGGGTCTTTGGGTCGAAGTGACCAGTGAAGGAGCTTTGCACAGGCCACTTGGGGCTCAACGTGGGGATAAATTTCCCTGGAACTAAAGAGACACTCCCACCCTCCACTACCATCCAGGAGCTGCCGCTGGGCAGCCTAATGCCCTAGGTCTCTAATATCCTCCTGAGCCCCTAGCTGTGTCCCCTTTTGTGAAGCCCATGGCTGTGACAGGCCAGCTGGGCCCATTTTACTCTGATGAGGATGGGACCTCCCTCTCCAGGGAGCTTCCCTGAGGCCTCTCTTTCTATGGCAGCGAGCAGGCACAGGCTGACACAAGTTGGTGCTCAAAAAAATGCCCACTCATTCACTAAACATTTACTGAAAGCTTCTGTGCTCCCGGCCCAGTGGGCCCAAGGACAGTTCAGGGGCTCAAGTGGACAGGTGCCGGAGGAAGGCATTTGGGGGGGCCACCAAAAGGCTTCATTTCCCACTCAGCACTCCCCGAGGCCTTATGTATGTCAAACTCGGTGGGCGAAGGTCACTCCACCTTGGCGGGGCAGGAGGGGAGAAGATGACAAGGCCAGGTTTTAAGGGAGGGGTGAGTGTTGCTTGGTTGGAAGGGGCCATAGAAGGAGTGGTGGGGGAGGCTGACCTGGCGTGAGGAAGCCAGGTTGCCCCTCAGGCGATATTCGGCAGGGGCGGGGGTGGGGGGGGTGGGGGGAAGGGTGGGGGGGGGGGGGGGGGGGGGGGGAAGGGTGTGGGACACAGATGAACCATGGGGAGGGCCAGTGCCTTCCTTTGGTCCCTTTCAGTCCACTCCCCAATGCGGCAGCGGCAGCCGGAGGGGTCTAGTTCGGAAGCCCCAGGGGCGCCGGCCTCTCACAGCTCCTTGCAAGGCCAGGAACGCTCCCCCACGCTCCGGGTCTCTGCACTGTTCTCCCACCTCCTGGAATGCTCCTGCCCAGACACCCAGGTGGTTCCCAACATTCTCCAGGTGTCTGCTCAAATGTGGCCTAAAGCAGTGTACCCCACTTTCTACCCTGGCAGGCTCTTGCTTCCTCCTCGGCTTAATTTCTTTGGGACACAGGACACCACTTGACAGTTATTATCTGTCTCTAGCCGTTAGCGTATAAGCTCCAGAAAGGCAGGGATGTTTGTTTTTGATCAGGCACACAGTAGGTGCTAATACACTTTATTTATTTGGAGGAATGAATAAATGAGCGTCCTCTGGCTGGCCCCCATCCCCACCTCCACTGAATCAAGGATGTCCTGGGTTGCTGCTAATTCAGAGTGGAGTTAGCCCAGCTCTGGGCCTGGGTGCTGGAAGTGTCAGAAGGGCTACTTGGGACCCCTGGGTTCTAGGCAGCTGGGGCCTTCAGATGCGGCCTCTGCAGTCTAGAGACTGAAATGCAGCCTCCCTGTGGGTGGTGATCTCAGCATGCACTTGGCCACCGTGGGCCTCACACAGGTCTGGAGAGGAATGTAGAGCCTGGGCAGGACGCCTGGAGTTGGATGGAATTTATTATTTTGAAGGCTCCCTGAGTTTTAAGGTCTTGAACATTAACGCACATACTTTGGGGTGGGGCGGGCAGATGCAAAAATTAAAACCCAAAACCTAAAGGAAACAATCTGGGGAGAGCTGGAGGGGAAGTGTGAAATGGACAAAACATATGTTCCAAAGCCTGAACAAACAGAGCAGGCGGAAGGGACAGCCCAGTGTAGGGCCTTTGAGCAAAATCACCATTTAGAAAGTTGTTTGGGAAGAGGCAGAAGATTCCAGAATGTGATCTTTCTTTGAGACCGCATCCCTCATTGGTACCAGAGAAGGTAAAACATCAGAGGAAGCTAATAGAAAGGGTGACAAGAGACAGAAGAAGCTTGGAGACTCAGAGGCCTAGCCATATACTTAGCTCTGCCACAGATGCTGTGTGATATATTCCTTCCTTCTCTAGGCCTCTGTTTTTGTCTGTCAAGTGAGGGGTTTGAACACTGGGCCTTCCAGCTAGCTGCTCCATTTCTTGGTATTTAAACAGCCTCCTTTAGAACAGCCAGCTGGGCTCTCCCAAGATGCCAGCTGTGTGCCCTTGCAAGTTATTACAGTACAGTAGAATGTAGAATGGAAGTTCCCAGTTGCTCAGTGTGCAGCTTGTGCAGCTGTACATGGCAGTCTCATCTGCCTGGCACTGTAGATACCAGTACCCCTTTTTAAAAGCAATTAAACCCTAATATTTGGGAAGGTTCCTTTGAGAACTCTTCTGGGTAACTGGGGTCCTGGATTTAGCTTCTAGACCGTGTAGCATCCCGATGGCTGCTGTGTTGGCCGTGCTTTGCTCAACTCAAATTTTCCTCTGAAGCAGAAAGGAAAAACTTGTTTCCCTGCAGGTCCCAAATGTGCTGTCTGTCTGTTGACCCTTGTGCTGTGTCCAGCAGGGGTTTTAGGAGTTCTTCTCTGGAATCCTGGGCCACGGCTGCTCAACTTGGCTCTTGCTTCAAAGGTGACCCGGACTGCCACCTGCCACATCTCCCACCTCCATCTGCAGCAGTGTGGAGAGGGGCAGAGCTGAGGCAGGCCCACAGCCCGGGCCGGGGTACAGGCGAGCAGAGTTCCAGAGTAGCCCCTCGGGGCCTCTCCCTCTGCCCAGACACGCCCAGAACGCCCTATTAATAGACCAGCTGCAAGAACGCTGCCTCCTTCCCAGTTTCCATTTCACTTGTACTAGAGCTGGCTGTCCCGCTGGGGACAGCTTCCTTGCAAAACAAACAGCAGAATCAGTATTTCCTTCACCGGGGGAGGTACAGGGTCTTTGGATGGCAGGCCAGGCCCTCTCGCCACGCCTGCTCACCGGGTCCAAGGAAGGGGGCCCTCAGGCCACTAAGGCCCTTTCCTGCCTCAATTCAGCAGATTACATTAAAGGAACAGACATTTATCGAGCATCTTCCATGCGTCAAAGCACACGGGGCACAAGGGACAGAGGATGAGTAAGACAGACCTAGGCCTGGAGGAGCACATGTGTTGCAGGAGACAGACACATAAATGAAGCTTATGGGCCAATGTGTCATTGGCAAGACAGGGTGAGGCCAGGAGACCAGTGTCTGAAGCCCTCTGTCTTCTGGCACAATCGGTGCGTGACACAGAGAGGAAGCGGACTCGCACACCCCGCAGCATGCCCAGCGCGAGTGTGGGGATGCTGTCTCCTGGGGGGCTGTCCGGGAGGCCCCCACCCTCAGCCAGGCCTCACGGCAGAGTTCTGGGTGAGGTGGCTCCTCCCGTGGGCTGCAGGTGCCCCCAGCTGGGCCCCGTACGATTGCATCCAGCGTCCTGCCAGGCCAGCCCGGAACAACTCGTAAAATGTCCAGGGGCAGAGGGGGGCTTGGTAAAACCCAAGTCCAGGCTACAGCCCTAGAGGTATCGAATCAGTACGCTCTGGCTGGGGGAGGTGGCACATGGGAACCCGCCCGTCAGACAGGCGGATTCTGGGGGGGGAAGTCCTCAAGTCATGCTCTGAGAAGAACTGCCCGGGATGTGGGCTCCTTGGACCAGCCCCAGGCCACCCGTGCTCCACTCAGCCCCCGCACCGCCATGCCCCGCAGCACGGGTGTCCGTCAGCATCTGGTGAATGACACGTTTGTAGGAGAATTCTCTCAGACTGACAAGAGTGGGGAGTGCAGAGCTGACCCCAGGACCCCCCTTGACCTCCACACCACAAATTTGCATTTGTGGCCCACCGGGGGCCTCCCCTGCCATTCAGGTGAGGGCATCTTTCCCAGCTCAGTGGTTAACAGACCTCGGGGTCAATGGAGCTCGAGTGTGTGTTCTGTGTGTTTTATCAGATCCTGGGTCCAAGAAAAATCCAAATTCCACATTCCCCAAAGATGTGAACACAACTCCCCCAACACCTGCTACATTTCCCCTCCCCATTACTTTACTCAGGTGTACCAAGACATCTGAGGGTGACAGGAACAATGGCCCCCAGGCCAGTGGCCACGTGCTGCCTGGCGGACTTCTCCTGACTCCCCACTGGGCTCCCCTAAGGGCAGAGGGCCTCCCTGGCCTCACCCCTGCTGGGCCCAGGCCAGGCACCGAGCGGCCCTCCTCGAACATCTCTGGCTGACTAGTCTCCAGACCCTACACCACTCCTGAGCCTGCCCTGTGTGGGTGTGGCAGGCCTCACAAACGGGGTGCCCCCTGGTGTGAGGTGGGGACAATAAAGGTGGGGCCAGTCAGGAATGTGGGATTCAGAGCGTTTCTCCATTGCAAGGGTTAAGGAGACATCTGGCACACGTGGTCTCATTTCTGTTCCATGTGGACCGCTCAGCGAAGGATCATGGCAATAGCCCCATCTCTCCTAAAAACAGCTCCATGACGACAGCCTCTGTCCCCGGGGAGCTGAGGCAGGACTGGTCACAAATATCCCCGGGGAGTGAGAAGCCCAGAGATACCACTATCACGCATATGCGGGGAAACAGAGTCACCTGGGGCTGGAGTACGTGTCTCCAAGGCCTTGGTGCCCAAGGGAGGCCTGGGAGGGCCCACACTCGGGGCACTCTTGGGTGGGAGGGGGCGAGTTGAAGGTGGTGAGGGGTGCTGAGGCCTCACGATGCTGCCTCCTTGCCTGGCCTGCTCCCAAGTGAGCGAGTTTACTTTCCCACTAGGAAAAGGAGAGGCCTGTGCCTCACGTGGCTTCTTATCAATATAGCCTCTCTTCTGGGGCCTGCTGTTATCCAGCTTTATGCCAGGCTATGTGATGGGGAGGCCACGAAGGGGAACAGCCCTCGCTACTGGGTCATCAGGAGATGTACAGAGGGGACAGGTCAAGCCCAAACTGCAAAGCAAGGACGAGGACGTCAGAACTGTGAAGACTGACGGGAGGGGTGGGCCGTGAATGGCGTCTAGAGGACAGGGTGGGTTGGGGTGAGCGGAGGCCAGGTGAGAGGGCTTTCTAGAAACAAACCACTACAGGACAGGCTGAAGACACCTGAGAGAAATGTCACGACGGGGCCAGGGCCCAAGTTCTTCTTCCCTGAGCCCCTAAATATTCGCTCAATAAAAACCAAGCCGGTTTTCCTGTCCCTGTGTCGGGATTTGGCGCGCAGCAAGAATGAGAAGGACCACAGGGACTTCAAACCCTGGACACGGAACCGCTTAGCCGGCATGTTTTAGGGTAATAAAGGAGACTAGCGGAGTAGAAGTGCTTCCTTCCCCCAAAGTCTCCATTAAGCTCTGGAATATGGGTGACACGTACGGGGAGGAGGACACGGCACAGTTAGAATTCTGCCGGCAAACATTCTAAAATATTCATGAAACATGGGACCAGGCCTGACTGTTAACGCTGCAACTGGTTCCCTCCAATCGAGTGACAAATGGGCACCAAGCACTGTCATCTGTCCCTTTGATCTCTCCAGGTCCCGCCAGGGAGCAGAGTGGGAGACTAGGGCAGCCCGGGAAGGCAGTGGTGGATGGGGGCAGGGCTGGGGGAGAGCAGAGCTCTCCTAGTGGCTTTGATTTCCATGTAAGCAGGCGAGCGAACAGTGGATGTCTTCAGACTATGAGGCAAAATAATGGGTTCTCCAAGTCCTAGTCCATCAAAAGAGCTTAGTGGGGGGTCCCGGGGATTCCACTCTACCACACTAGCCCCCTTTGTGGAAGGAGGTACTGTTAGATACACAAATCCCAACGAAGAACACAGGCAAAAAGCAAAATGTCTACATTGGCCTTTGAAAGAAAATAAGGAGGAAAGAATAAAAATGAACTCCTGGCTTTCTTGGTGGAGAGCTTCTTCCAAGCTTCCAGACACGCTGAGGGGACCTCGGTACAAAATTGCTGCAATTTAACAGGACGCCTAATTAAAAGGAGCGACATGAAGGGCCTTTTCTTCCTACTCTGGGTTTGGCTTTCTGTGCAGGGTTCAAAAGTCTGACAACTGGAGGACAAAGAGTTATGTCCCCAAACAATGAGACGTAGCATATCGGCTACTGAATTACTGGTTTTTATGTCTTTCTGCCCAACAAATGTGGCTGAAGTTTTTTATGTGCCCGCACTATGCTAGGAGCTGAGGTCATGGGGAGTAGGACACTGGCGGAGCCGGTGGGTGAAAGAGAAGGTTCAGACAAGGGAAACGCAGCGTGTGCCCAGGCAGTGGGGTGCGTGGCCTCCCGAGGAGGGGTGGGGAACCCTCTCCCTGGGCCTTTACCCCGCACACCATGTTGGCGAAGACCACAATCCACAGGAGCGCTCTCTTACCCCTACTTTAAAAAAGAAACGTGTTCAGGGAGCAGGGCATGGGAAGTGACTGTGGGATGGGTCTGGGCTTCCTCTTGGGGTGATGAGAATGTTCTGGAACCGCAGAGCGATGGTGGTGGCCAAACTGTGTCAGTGCACGGAATGTCACCCAACAGGGCACTAGACAACGGTGAATTCTGTGTTTACATTGATTTTACCACCATTTTTCGTAAGTGAAGTTTTCTGAGGTCACATTCTCTGCTCACAAGATCAAGGGCTGCCCTCGAAGCCCTGAGGTGGGGGGCTGCAGGGGGAGGGGGTGTCCTGAGACAGTGAAGCCTGCCCGGAGGCTTGCCACTCTGTCTCCTTCTGCTCAGTGCCAGCTCCCAGCTGGGCTTTAGCATCGCAGGTCACGGGGGCCCGCCGGGCCACATCACAGCCACCCTCTGAAAGACCACGGAGAACTGCTCCCCGCAGCATGACTTCTGGGGCTCTGCCTGGTCAAGTTTTAAGCTCTCCCGTGGCAGAGCGATGATGGCCCTACTCCTCCTCTCGAGAAGCATCTGCTGTTCCCAGAAGTTCATTTCTGGGAAGGCGGCTGGTGGCCTGGGCACCTGTCACCCCTGTCACCCCTTGATGCTTCCCGACACCACCCTCCTGTTTCCAGGTACCTGTGGGTCCCCTCCCCTTGGGGAAGAGGGTTTACCTGGCAGAGATCCAGGGAGGCCGCTGGGGGCAGTGGGGAATGAGGGTGGGGAAGGGAAGGGAGGAGGAGGAAGTGGAGCCTTCCGGGATTCGGCAGTGACCCCGAGCCAGATCCTTCCCTCAGACCTGAACTGAGCCACCAAGCATCACACTCACCGTGCTCCCCCCCTTCTTGGGATGATGCAAATATCCAGCTTCCCCTTCGTGCAGCCAGCCGCCCATCTGTTAACACACTGTCCAGACTGGGGCCTGGTGGCACGGAACTGACCCAGAAGTAGGTATAATCCTCTCTTCTAAATGTGCTTAATACCGTCGATAATCTTGTCACATAAATCTCCCGGTTAGCAGGGAGCTGCAGCCATCACTGCTAGACTCCAAGAATCTTTCAGTAACGGATTCCACCTCCTGTAATCTATCTCCTTTCTTATACCGATTTCAGCTGCCATGTTGCTGAGCGCTTGTGAGAACCACCCGGCCTTTAAGGGCACCGTTTCTTGGAGCAATGTCCTGCAGGCTACGCCAGCTGAACCAACCCATGCGTTTGTCTGGCCTTCCCGAGGGCCCCTTGCATCTCTCTGTGCATCTAGGCCCATGCTCGTGGCCCTTCCTACCGTGGGGTCTTGTAGGTACTGTGGTCTGAGTCTCCCAGTTTCTCTCCTTGTTTGAGGCCAAGTGTCTACGCCCAAGTGGTGTTGTCCTTGACTCTCTCTGACCCCCAGTCATCCCCCAGTCTCCCTGGCTAAGGACTTGCTCCAGCACTGCCAACGTGGGGTTATGGTGTGGCCACAGGCTTGGAAGGATGCGATCAGTTCAAATAGTTTGTTTCTCCAAAGAAATTAAACCCAACTTGTTAAATCACTTCCAAGGGATTTAGTTAGCAGCCTAAACACCACTGGGCTGGGGCAGCACCCCCCAAATGCAGACTCCCTGTTCCCAGAGATTCTGCTGTTTTAATCCCCAAAGGACAAATCTGGGAGGAGTGTGCCTTTCTCCAGGAGCACGGTACACAGCTCTGTTTCCAACTCCTAAGGGATTAAAGAGTAAATATCCTCCAAGCAGCACTGACGCCTGCCCCAGGACGGGCTCTGGGCTGCCAGCAACAGCTGGGTACACAATTGGGCTGCCATCTAATTTCATACCCAGACTCAGGGGACCAGCTGGAGGAAAAGACACAGCACAGGCCCAGACCGGCTGCCTGGAGCCTGCCTGGGGATCGCTCGTCTCCCAAATTAGGCCCTTAAGCCTTGGCTTACCCTTGGCTAGTTTTGTCTGGGTGGCGGTACGGGTTTGTAGAAGTCCTTCTTTACCCAGTGCTCACCTCGGAACTTTCTAAAATGACCTGCTGCAAACCACACAGTCAAAGTGCCATCTTTGAGGACGCCACGTGGTCAAGACCACAGACCCAGCACGTTCTTCTCCTTTTACTTACAATGAGTCCAAGAGGAGCAGAGATGGCAGCAAAGAGAATTTCCCTTGAATTAAAGTCAGTGAGAGGAGGGGAGCTGTTAGGGCTTGGAGGTGTTATTTGTCTTGCATGGTTGTTAGATTTAAAGAATTTCCTTGACTGCTCTCTGCATTTGATCAAGAGTCTTCTGCTGGAGGAGTAACCAGCAGAACGTGTCCATTCCCATTTTGTCATTCCAGCCACAGCAAAACTCTTGCCCCAAACACACAAATCCGCCTTTCTCTGCAAACAGTGATGTGTACAAATGCAGACACCAGCCCAGGTGGCCCTCCATGTGGAGGGGACACTGCCGTCGGACGGGAGAGGGACAGGGGAGCACCTGGCTTCTTGCTTTACTCGCCCTTTGAAAGTTTTTCAAATTGGAGTCCATATGTGGCAGGAAGCAGGCGTGTGGTCGTTAAGAAGCCCCTGGAAACAGTTTTTGACATGAAGGAAAAAGGTGAAATGGTATTTCATTTCAACCCAGCAGAGGTCAGAAGGCCATCCTGCTCCTGGAGGGAACCCAGAGCATCAAGAGCATCCTTTGTGGGAAACCAGCCCCGACGCAGGCGGGCATTCTTGCAGGAGGAACTAGGATGAGATACTCTCGGGGAGCGCAGCAGTTCCCTGGGACAGTGCGACGAGTCAGCAAACCAGGGGCTTAAATGACAGGAAGTCATTCTCTCCCGGCTCTGGAGGCCGGGAGTCCAATATCAAGGTGCCGGCAGGCCGTGCTCTCTCGGAAGACTCTAGGGAAGAGACTTTTCTCATCTCTGCCAGCTTCTGGTGGCCGCGGGCGTTCCAGGCCTGTGGCTGCGTCACTCTGATCTCTGCATGTCAACCTTCCCTCTGCTTTCTCTTCAAAGGGGCCCCGTCGCTGGACCGAGGGCCCGCTCTGATGCAGGGCGACCTCATGGTGAGAACCTTACCTTAGTGACATCTGCGAAGACCCTATTTCCAAACAAGGTCCCACTGGGGGGTTATGGGTGGACTTGCATTTTTTGCATGGGGGGCACTATTCAACCCATGACACGGAGTGTCCCTGAAATAAAATCTTGTCTGTCTAACCCTGCTTTCTCACGGATTCAAATGTTTTAAAGAAGCGTTGAATTTCTTCGGAGGATGCCTATCTCAAAACCATAGCTCAAGTCTCTACCTGGGGGCCTGGGGGTGCCAGGAAATCTTAGTAAGTTCACCAGCGAGCGTAGGATGGAGTTGTGACACAGAGCCTAGATCTCCCAACTGTGCCCTCAGTCCAGTCACCAGATGGCCGATGGGCACCCCGAGAAGTCTCTGAGAAAGCGACTGCCAGCCCCCCCTCCCCCCAGGAGCCTCCTGACACCACTGCCCTGAATTGTCAGTACCTCTAGACTTTTCTGCGCTCTGCCCTGCACCATCCCTCCAGGCTCCGTGTTGAGGCTCAGCAATGTTAAATAACAATAATAATAATAACAGATCTGAGTATGACGCTTTAATAGCCAATCTGTCATTTTCCTACTTTATTTCTGAGATTTTAAGAACTGTGCCCTTCCTGCACAAAACATCAGGGTGCATTTATATTAAAAATGAAACTAATTAAAATGTTTGAAAACCATAAACCACACCACCATAAAACAGCAGCAGACCTATTTTTCCAGTCTAAAAAGATTTTTCTTCCCTGTTTTGTGGCCTGCCCCGATGAGCAGACTGCTGGAGTCGGGGAGGTGCCGGGGCTGGGAGCCCGGGGGCAGCAGCTCTCGCTCGGAGCAAGGCCTCTGGCTGCCCAACCTGGGCATGGCTTCCGGGGAAACTGAGGCAGGGCAGCAAGTTACCTGAAGGGCATCAGACCTCAATCCACTTCACAAACGCTTGTGTCTTGGGAGAGACTCCGAGGCTGAGCTCGGAGGGTGCACTCCAACCCTGACACTCACGGTGGTTCTTAAACAGAAAGCCACAGCACTGAGCTGGGTGTGTGTGGTGGCAGTGTTGGGTCCCCCGTCCTTCATCACAAATGGGGTGCCCAGGAGAGACAAGCATTGGGTTGTTCTCGGTCAGGGAAGCTGTGCTCACCTAAGTCACTGTCAGACCACCTGGGTCATCAGAACCTTCTCAGGAAACAAAGTGGATACATTGGCAGAATGAATAAAGGAGAGAGGCGCTGAGGGAAGGGCAGAGTGCGGGTGGGGTGGTGCGGACTAGAAGGACAGGCACAGCCACGTTCACCAGAAGGCCAGCAGTTTCTACAGCCTGTGCCCCAGACAGGAGGGGCCTGAATCCTCAGAGGAACATGGTAGGAACCTGTGAGATGTCATTGTTCAAAGGCTCATACTTTGTATTTTTTCAGACGAGCATCCATTTCTTCAAAAAATTCAGCCCCTAGGAACTGATCTATAAAACAAAACTCGTGTGGCGTCTCCTTTCACCCAAGCCCCCAGGATTTTCTGAGCACTTCTCGTTGGCCCAGTGATGCGCTAGGTTTTTTTTTTTTACCTGGAGTTTCCCTCATTGATAAAGTAGGATTGTTGTTGCCCCCATTTTACAGATGAGGAAAATGAGACCATAGAATATTACGCGTGTTACCAGTGATACGAGCCCAAGGCTGCATGTCTGAAGGCCTGTGCTCTTTCTGGGTCGTGTTCTGCTTCGGATGGGACTGTGGGCTCGCTCCCACGCTCCAGTTGGACTCACCCGCATCAGAGGTGGGCTTGCAGCTGAAGTATGGCTGAAACGTGGGACACCAGGGGTGTAGAGGTACAGAGGTGAGAGATAAGAGGCTAGCAAGGTGGTCACTTTATCTTCAGGCCAAGTTTGGGGTATTTGCACGTTTGTTTGTTTTTAAAGTAGGCTCCACGCCCAGTGTGGAGCTCAGTTTGGGGCCTGGACTCACCATCCTGAGATCAAGACCTGAGCTGAGATCAAGAGTCAGATACTTAACCAACTGAGCCACCCAGGTGTCCCTGCACATTTTGTAAAGCAGCGGGGTGGCAAGATCAGGTTTGCAGTGAAGAATGGTGGGAGGAAGGGGCAGACCGGAGCTGGGGAGATGGGCGTGGAGGCTGTCTCTGTTTCCTGGGGGAGCTTTGATGGTCTCCTGGACTACTGCAGCAGGCGCGGAAATGGAGGGAAATGGATGCACTCGAGAAACGTCTGAAGGTGGGGCTGGTGCAGGAGAAGGGGACTCCAGGTGGCTGGGCAGCTGGGCAGCTGGGCAGCTGGGCAGGTGGTGGACCTGGCCCAGAGCCAGGTGTGCAGGGGAGGAGCAGGTTTGAGCCTCAGGACTGGGAGTTTAATTCCAGGCACTTTACATTAGCGGCTCCCAAAGGAGGCAGGCGTCCAGGCAAAAGACTTGAGAGCAAGAAGTGTGGGCTTTGACCTAAGAAGGGGTTGAGTTCAAATCCTGCTTCTACCACTTAGGACCTTGAGTACTGAGTGAATTCCCCAGGCTTTCTGAAACTCAGTTTCCTCGTGTGCGAAATGGGGATAATTGTAGGCTTACTACACGGGGCTGTTGTAAGAATGGAGACAAAACACATAAAGCTCTTGGCACAGTGCCTGGACCTCCGCAAATGGTTTAAAAAGCAAAACAAAATAAAAGAAGAATAACAACACAACTATCACGACAACCCCCAACAAACAGAATGTGGCTTGGAGCCCAGGGCTGTTCAAAGTACCAGCTCTGGATTTGAGATCATCAAATACAGGGGATGATTTTCCATTTCAAGGAAGCACAGTAATTGCTTTGCAAAATGCCTTACTTTGGGATCCTTTTAATCAGTGAGGAGTTGCATGCATTTCAAACACCTAGTTAACGTATTTGTAGGCTCCTGACTACTCTCACTGAGATGCTATGTGAAGAACGAGAAGCAGTCGCAGAACCTCTCGGAAAAGACACTGTATGATCACGGAAAAGTGGAAGACGATTTTCAGAAGTGCACAGCTTTTTTTTTTTTTTTTTTTTTTTTTTTTTTAGGTAAAGCAAGTGATTTCCATGACTACACCTTCTTCTACCCACGATACAATCTGATAATTCAACACTTATTTCCTAAGCACATAGCAGGCAAGTGTGAGGTGCTCGCGATGTGAAACCCAAAGCAGGATCTTAGGTCTCAAGGACCCACTTTGTACAGGAAGAGAAGCAGAGAGGAGAAGACTGCACAGTGAAGGCCATGTAATAATAATAATGGTAGATCACACGGACAGAGGGTCTACTGGACACCAGAGGCGACGGGAAGGGCTTTGTATTATTAATTCATTTACTCTCCCCCACAACCCAATTAATAGATGATATTAGTATCCCATTTTATAGAGGAGGAAACCAAGCTCTGAGTGGGGAAGTAACTTGCTAACGGTCACACAGCCAGAAAGTAGAAGAGTCAGATTTGAACTTGGCAGCTCAGATCTGGAGTCTGGGCTCCCAGTCCTCTCACAGTGTGGGCAAGGATGCATGTTAAGTACTTACATCTGATGGCAACGGGTATCCCAACTCGGTTTGATTAGTGGGGTTGGCCAACCAGTGACCCTTTTTGCCCTTCACAGAACAACCAAACCTTTGGCTCTGACTGCCCCTCGACCTACAGCCCCTCCTTCTCTCTCTAGTCACTCCTGCCCTGGTTTCTGATAGGTCACATTTGAAATCCCAGGTCAATGCCTCTAATGACAAGGGAGAGTCACTCATTTACCAATGACCAGCTGCATAAGAACTGCCCATGAAGTTGGCAATGGTCACAGAATTTCTTTGGCCCCCAGGGTTGCCAGGCAGGACACGTCAGGGAAAGGGGCTTTTGAACAGTCCACACCAGAGACGCAGGACGAGTGCTCACCGGCTCTGCCCAGACCCGAACATGGGGCAAAGACTTGGAGCTTCTTCCCCTAATCTCCTTTTAGATTTTCCTAGGGGGTGGGGCAGCCACTCTTCTGTTCTGAGCCAAATTCTCATCTTTGATAACAAAAGTTAGAATTGAACCCCAGCCAGGAAGCCCTGTGTATCTTTCACAGGACCACACAGAGACACCATGGGTCTGAGCTAAGGGGAGGCATGGTTTCACAGCAGGTGACAGATCCTTCAGGTGGCAGAGCAGGCCCGAGAAGCCCACTGGAGACGGGTGTTGGCCAAGCAGGCTCGTTCCACTAGGACTGAAGCTGCTGATGCTTGACCGGCTGTCTGAATGTGGGTGCCCTGGTGCTCTGGTCTTTGCCACCGAGGGCATCAGAGGTGGGCGTGAGTGGTGGAGGGAAGGCTGCTGCTGACTCTTGGTCATGCCCCCAGAGCCCACCTGGCCCTGGCCGGGAAGCCAGACTTCCAGGGACAGGAAGCAAGGGACGCAGAATATCTGGACTTGGGAAGATTTTTCAAGAAACACATAGAGTCTCGTGTTGGATGTGGCAGCTACTAACTTCTTCGGGGAGGAAGAGTCTGTTCGGCAGCATAACGCTCATTTTACGGAACGTTCAGACCTGCCAGGTGCAGACTTTCCCCGTAGCCGTGGAGATGTCAGGTCAGTGGGGCCCCCTCAGCCTGGTGAGGGAACAGCTGGGATCTCAGAAATGGATCATCCGAACGCCCAGCACCGGCTTCTTCCTCAATTATTTACAAGGAACGCGACGTGGTGCAATGGAGCCCAATTCATAACGCCTTTTTAATGCCTTTATAACACAACATTCACAATATTCCCTTCTAATCTAGCAGATGACAAGTTGCCACCATTGAATTCCCATTAATATGAATTATGGGTACAATATATTTCGCCCAATATCCTCTCCTCAGCCTAATATTGTGGGGGAATAAAATCACACCCTCAGCATATTCCTGATGTGGGGGTTGACGGCAGTGCCAGTCCGTCTGCTCCGCTCTGGGCCGGGCGAGGCTCCCGGGCTGGGCAGACGGCCGGCGGGGCACTGGGGCTCCGTCAGGGGGAGCCCCGTCCTTCCTCCTCCCTGCCTTCTTCTCGTGGTGAGGAGCCCGCCGGCTGCAGCAGCATCCTAGAGATGTAGCCAGCCCTCCCCTGCTGGGGCCGGACCATGCATCACCTCCCTGAGCCATTACAGGAGGATGTGCTGGGCACCTGCCTCGTACACTCGTGGGATGCAGGGGGCTAACGCGGGCGAAGACACGCAGAGCCCTGGCTGGCTCACAGGAGGACTCGGTAGACATCAGCGTCGGTGACGCTGACGGCTGGCGGTGGCCTGCCCAAGGACGCTTCTAGGGTCTCGCAGGCTGGCAGCCCCGAGTCGCTTCCTCACGTGGCGTGTGAGAGCACAGGGTTTTAGGCCATACCTGTGCCAGGAGGCCCTCGTTTCTGGCTTGGAGGACCCTCGCTGCTGCTGAGACGATGACCACCAGTGAGCACAGCACAGCGAGGCTCTACTCACAGCCCCAGCCCTGGGGGGATGGCCGAGACAGTGAGCACACTCGCCCACCAACGGCGCCAGCATCCCCCAGGACCCTTCTCCGCAAGGGCCTGGGTTCCCACCGTGCCTGGCAGTCACCTCGCTTTGGGGCTGCTGCAGATGGGAGTGGAGCGCATGGCAGCGTGTTCCCAAAGAGGTCAGGCTGCCACGTGCGTCATGGCGGGGATCTCTCAGGGAGGCCAAGACCCCCGACTGCCTAGGCAGCCCTGTCCCTTCTCAGGAGTTCCTCCTCCCATTCCCATCACGCCCCCGTCGGGGTGCATTTGACCTCCATCTGGCCACCGTGAGCAGCACCCCCATTTCTCTTAATATGGAAAAGTACTTGGCACCTCAACGTTCCCCGAATTTACACAGATGTCTCCTCTCTTTTGATGGCGTGGCATTTATTTATTTTTAATACTTTTTCATTGTAAAATACATATGCTATACGATTTGCCATTTTTACCGTAACAAGACCCATAGCAGATAGTAGCCTTTCATCCTTCTCCCTGCTCCCCTCGAGCAGTGCTGACTCACAGAGAAGACAGCGTCAGGTCGCAGCTGCTCCAACCCCGTCTGACGTGAGCAGCCAGCCGCGATTTTGCGGCATCCCCACTCCCTGGCCCAGGTGGGAATCCATCTGGGCTGCCCCCTCCAGCTCAGGTATTGCCCCAGGCCCAAGGGCCATATCAGTGGCAGTTGTGAGGACCTAGAACACCCTTCTGGAATGAAACAGGCCAAAGCATTCTGAAGGCAGCCGCTAAAGTGGACACCAGTCGTGGCCTTTGTCATGGACCAGAACAAGAAGCCCCAAGAAAGAGGCTGTGGCCTCAAGGCTCCACAGTCCCCCATGTCCCGCATCCGAGCAGAGTCTGTGCTGCGCACATGGCTTGGATGTGAAGGGAAGAGTGTCAGCTGACCAGAGAGCAAGCGAACAGAAGTGCAGCCGGGCCTCTGGGAGGGACGGGGCTGCACCACGAAATCCCACATGCGCTTCGGTCCTGGCCTTCGTGGTTGTTTCAAATCGCTGATGAACAGAACTGCTTCGGTGGGTGGCCTGCAGCTCTCTCTCTCACAGCAGATGCTGTGAGTGTCATGGAAAGATGTCGAAGGCAAGATGTTCAGCCAGTGGCCCATTCACCAGATTTCATTGAGAGAGGACGGTTCAGGGCAGCGCCCACAGAGAGCTCCATACCCAGTTCTGGAGCTACACTGCCCAGGGACGAGTCCCGGGCTGCTGAGTGACCTCGGCCAAGTCCCCCAGCCTTTCTCGTCTCTAATGGTGGTAACAGTAGGTACCTCAGAGGGCTGTGATGGGGATTTTAAAAGTGAATGTTGGGAAAGTCGCTAGAACCGTGTCTGGAACAAAATAATTCCTACACGAGCGCCTTAAATAAAATAAGCAGATGAAAAAGGTTGCCAAGAATTGCAGGCAAATGGGAAAGAGTCCCAAGAAAATACTAATATCGGAGAGGAAAGTACTAATGCTGAATAAATACTAGTATTTGTGATCCCATGAATCTAAACACCTTGGGAGTAACGGGAAGGGGTGCAGGGCTTAGGGCAAGGCCTTGGTATGGAAACTCCATACTGTTATCCAGGCCACATTGTCAGGACACGGGGCCCATCTGCAAGCCCGCGAAGTCTTCCTTCTGGCTCCCCCTAGGGGTCCCATCTTCATCATCCTCATCATGGGCAACCACAGACATTACTCATTGTTTGAAGGCTCACCTACCATGTAGGTGGAGATGAAGTCAAAGGCATTCATCCTCTCGGCCCCAGCAATAGGGGCCAAATAAATGAGTAAAAATTTACATGCATAAATTCATTCATTCTGTCCTCACATGCTTACTGAGAACCTCTATACGCTGGGATCACATGGAGCCTATTCCTATGGAGTTCACTGCCTAATAAGTATACAAATGAATAGACGGGTAAGTACCTTATACTCTAGGCATTACGTAGGAACATAAATGAAAGTGTTATGGGAACAAGAGAAATAATAGCATTTTCTTCTCCCCACCACAGAGGTAGTAATATTTAGGCTGTCGGTTGTTGGATGAACAGGACTTCTTTTTTCTGGGTGGGCAAAGTGAGTGGCAAGTACAAAGACCCTGGGGCACAAGAATTCTTATGTCTGGGGAGTTGTGGCTAAAATGAATGGTATGGATGAACTCTCAAGTAACCCACGGTTTGGCCGTCCAATGTGTTGGTGGATTTCCCTCAGCCAGAAGCACGGTCCCAGGAAAACACATAAGTGTGGCGGGAGTAATCTATGTTCTGGTGTCAGCATTCAGTGAAGTAACAGATAGCAGAATCCTTGTACACAGCAGCGAGTGCAGAAGTGAATAAGTAACAGATAGACTCCACTCACAAAGGTCACTGCAGCTGTTTTTGGCAAACCAATGTGCCAGGCAAGGTCTGGGAAATGGACAAAGGCACCCATGCTGTCACTAGGGAGCATTCCACACAACGGACACAGTTGTGTTTTGTTTATTTTTTATACAATGTGGAAATGTGTTGGCTCACATATCAAGAAGCCCGGAGGCAGGAAGGAATGCACATTAGGGCTCTGGTTCCATATTTCTGAAATTTTCTTTTTTTTTTTCTTTTCTATTCCTCATGTGTTGGCTTCATCCTCAGGTTTGTAGCATGATGGTTCAAGGCATCATGTCCAGACATGACAGTACAGAGGGAGAAAGATGGCCTTTCTCTTGTGACTCTTCCTCAGAAGGAAGAAAACCTTTCCCCAAAAATCCCCAGACAGTATTACCCTAAAGTTCCACGGCTATACTTGGGTCACATGACCCTTCCTGAACCAACAATGGCTAAAGGGATTGGGATCACCAACACCTGGCTTAGAACCATCATAATTCCGGGAGAGGCTAGGGTTCAACTTCCCCAAGGCATGAGAAGTGGTGGATACCTGACCAGAACTGAGACCCTGTTAGGAAGGAAGAAATTCAATTCTTGTAGACAGCCAGCAACACCCTGACAGACCTCAAAGGTTGCTTTGTCAGGCCTGGAGAGGTTCTCCAGCTTCTGTGCTCCCACAGCGAGAGCTACCTGACTCATCGGTGGGCTTGGCCACCTTCCTATTCCTACCCCTCACCCAACCCGCCAGCTTCAGGGGCTGCTTCTAAACTGATGAAGGAATTCTTTAAGTAGTATGTCAAGCATCTGAAATCATCCTCAGGGCCAGTTTAGGGCTGAGGTGGGTTTCTTTTAGCCTAGAAAAAGTCTACCCTGTACTCAGAAGGTTTCTATGCTGCTAGAGGAGCTTCCCCAGGGTAACCTGAAGGCAGATGTTATTCTAGAATCACAGGGAGGATCACAGTCAAGTCAGAGCTGGGACCAGGGCTGACCAGTGTGCCAGGAGAGGTGAGTAAACACACTCTTGATGAGGGAAAGGAGCCTTCAGTGTGGGAGTCCTTGGCCCACTTTTTATAGCCAGCTGGAAGCAGACCAACCTGGGATAGACATTGATGAAGCCGGGCTCATGAGTCTATCCTTCTGTCCCGGCTCCTCTCAGCCATTTACATCCATGTTTTTAAAAGAAAGAAGTCAACTCTGAGAGGAGGAGTGACTGGGATCCTTCCAGCTCTCCCCAGCTCCTCAACACCAGCCTCTTAGCCAAGGGGAGTCCCGTGGGCTTTGATTCCTCACCCCTCCAGGTGTGAGGGACTCCCTCTAGCACCCCAGCTCTGTTTGGACAGGGCAAGGAGCCTTGCTCACTGAACAACCCAACGGGTGGCCTATGGGGAGGACTTTGGGGCCTCTAAGGACCAAGGAGTGTGCGGGTGAGGGGCAGGGGGTTAGCATGCTTAACCAAAATGCCTTGACTTCAGAAGTGGGTCTAATGAGGACCCCATGTGGGAACTGTGGCAGCCAGCAGCCAGGGGTGCCGTCCAGGGAGGGAGGGGCTGACCATAGGCTTTCTATTATCGGTGTGCCCTCTGCTCCATCCCCAGCCCTAAGGACTCCCCTCATGGTGCCAGAGGGTCCAACATGTTTGTCCATCTCCAAGAAGAGGCAGGAGAGAGGTGGCTGGAACAGCAGGGATCTCGCCCCACCAACAGGAAAGGCGTGTGCCAGCAGCCTCCAGAGGCACGTGGATGGGCAGGCAGGGCCTTTATTTTCCAGAGGAAAATGAGGTTTCTTGCCTACGGGTCCTACAGAGGCATATTCGTGACGCAAATGAACACGACGAGCGGAGCCGGTAGCCAGAGCAGCCCAGAGTCCTCCAGGGCCTTCATTGCAGGGCAGCCAATGGCTTCTGAAACTGACGGGTAATCTGCCAGGTTACATCCCTTTAGCTCTGCGGGGACATCATGGTGACTCTGCTCGGTGGCATTGTGCTTTGAGAGGGCTCAGGCCAATTTGGAGGCCGGTGTCATGAAAGTGAGTGAAACAGGGACAGGGTCCGCCTGGGTTTGGAGGACATTCTCTTCCCTGAAATTAAACAAGATCTGCAGATGCTGACGGTGAACAAATTACACCGAGAGGTAATCAGCTCTTCTCTTTATGTTTATTTCTCTGAGTTATTTTTAGCGTCACAGACAGTTCCCAGTTAGCAAACGGGTTGGGTTCTGAAAGTTCATTTGTAATTTGGCTGTTTAGATTTTGGAACATACTTTTCCTATAAAAAACTATGTTATAAATGGTGATGAGAATCCCAGGCTAGTTCTCCAAAGCCTATTTAACCCATAATGTAGCTAAAATACTGTCCTTTTGCAAGGAAAAAAATTGTTTAATTGCAACATGAGTAATTAAGTAAAACAGGGAAAACCATTAAAAGTGAATAAGAAGTAGATTTATGTTCATATTGAATGATGCTGTTTGCAGAAAACCTAATTTAATTTAAGAAGAGGCCTTTCCAAGGGCTTTTTGGGAAATTGCACGGAATTTAGCCTATTAGGGAGAAAGAGCCATTGCACTGTCCACTTTTCGGCTACTACCACATAACTGGCTTCCTTTCCTGATTCCGGGCTCCTCAGAACGTATCGTCATGTAGATTCCCACAGGGAGAAATTCACTGGCCAAAATCCATGAAGGTGGTCTCTTTGGGGTGGATTTTTAAAATTCTGAGCCACAGGTCGGCATCTGTCTGTACGGATGTCCTAGGAACAGCAGTGTCCCAGTCCCACCGACTCTGGGGGCAGTGACAGCGTCACGTGAGGGCCATGTCCTGGCCAGCAGTGGGTTCTCAAGGTAAATGCACCCTGCAGGGTTCCCTGGGGGCCCGCTGCCTCTCCTCTCTGGCAGCACAATCCTTGCTCTGCACCTTCTTTCAGACCTCACCAGGCAGCTCCTGGTGTAGACGGGAGGTGTGTAACCCTGGTGTGCACGTGTCTTGTGGGCCCCTGATTTCCCACATGAGGCCATGCAGAGGATAGTAGCAGATCGACCCTATCCTTTCTGCCAGAGGCATGTGAGCCTTGGTTTAAGCAAGTGTGTTGGAAAGCCTGGGGGTATGTTGCAAAAATGACCATAAATCCTCTCGTCCCTATACGCCCGCCTTCTGCAATGCGGTGTTATAACACCGTCCATCAAGAAGCAGGATCTCTTTGCCCACTCCTTGAATGTGGCTTGGCCTGGAGACTTCTGTGGCCAGTGGGATTTTAGCCAATGTGCCTCAAGCAGAGGTTACAGAAGCCTTTGAGCCTTGCCCGCTTGCTGCTCTGGGAAGCCCGAGAGCACCGTGTGAACAAGCCCGAGGTAGCTGTAGGGGGGATGGCAGGCCCCACGGAGAAGAACGGATACCCATGGGCTGGCAGTCTGCAAAGCAGAGATGTGGGAGCGAGGCCGTTCTCGATCAGCTGGCCTCAGCCGACGAGCAGTTGACCACAGACGGATGAGGGAGCCAGCATGGACCAGAACGGGCGGCCGGCTCAGCAGAACTGTGAAGGAGTAAGCCACTACGTTTTCGGACGATTTTTCCGGAGCAAAAGCTAACTTACCTACACATCTAGCTCTAGTCAATGGGCTCTCCTGGAAGCTTTCTTCTGGAACCCAGCCTGTGGCTCACCCCTTACAAATGCGGACGAAGACAGAGTCTTCTCCCCTCTTTTTGCCCCCTCGGTCACAGATCTGAAGCTCAAGCCCTTCAGGTCTTCCCTCCCCACACGGCAGGTTCGGAAACGGGTGCTTTGGAAGTCATGGCACTTTTCAATGGTACACGTTTCGTGACTGACAGATGGGTTTTAAGTCAATGAAGACAGAATCCAAACCGTGGCTGCAGCTCCACGTTCAGGCAAAACCCATTAGCTCGGCACGAACACGCACAAAAGCTGTCTCACAGCGCACCATCAGTGCCTGATCATTTATCACAAGGGAAATCACACATTCTCATTCACGGAGCAAGAACAGTCTTCTGGATAACATCACGCACAGTCTGGAAATGCGCCACAAAAGGGACTTGAGTGATTCTCCCAACCGAGCCCACTCAGCAGCCTTTGATTTTCAGTGTGAATGCAAGAGGAAAGGGAGGTCTGCTTCTCATTCCGTAACTGTGCAAAGCATCCCTTATCCATTCACGGATTCGAGGAACCACACGGGGGTAGGGGCCTGCCGGGCGGGGCCTCAGGGTCCTTCACACGGTTCCCCACGGAAATCCCAGCTCCTCTCCCCCAGGAGGGGCAGCTCTCCACACAGCGTAGAGTGGATGGGGAAAGACACTGTGTCCAGTGCTGTCTCTTTGATGACAAATACCCACCCTAAAAGCCCCAAATGCTCATAAAAGTAAAAAAAAAAAAAAAGTCTGGGTTGTTTGGTGCTTCGAGGACGGAGCCTACAGATTTCACACCCCCTTTTGGTTTTCCTCGGGCCCCTGACACCGGCTAAGTCTCTCTCTCTCCAGCCCAGATTTATTTTCAAGGGCTTCGCTCCGAGGAACGACGGGAATGTTTCAGCATGAGTGCTCCTGACCACAAGGAAAAAAGCCCCCGACACATTTCACAGACATCAGCCAGGATTCTGCAAAGTCCATTCTTTCAAGAACAAAATTGCATTTTATGAAGCCGTCCCTTTTCTGTTTCATCTGTCAGGCAGGTTTGCCGAGAATAATTTAAATTTCACGCCGCAGGAACTGCGGGGCAGCCGGGCTTCCCCTCCACCCTGCAAATAGGCCTGGCCTCGGAGCCTCATTTCTGCTCCTCGGGGCCACCCTCCCCGGGGGGCTGGACGATCTGCAGCCCAGAGTAGCCATGCCGGGCCGGGCGCAGGGCTGTCCCAGCTCTCGGCGTCCTCAGGCATCTCCAGTCAGGGGAGGAGATGGTCCACGGAGGGCTCCCACCAGCACCAGCCTCCAGGGGGCTGGTTTTACCCCACGTGTCTGGACACTTGGTCCAACCCGATCTCTGATGAAGCTTTTAAAATCGACTTTTATGGAGTGCTTGATGGATAGCAGGTGCCGCTCTAAGCTTTCCCACACATCCTGATCTATCCAATCCTCACAACCTCCTCATGAGGAAGATACTATTCTTATTCCCGCTTTATAGACAGTGAGACTCAGAGACATAGTCAGCTGCGAGGAGGCAGAGGTGGGATTCAAACCCGGTTCCATCTGAGGCGACAGCCTGGAGCGCCCACCGGCTCTGCCCTGTGGAGTCGGCGGCACCTTTGGGGCTGGACTTCCCCACCTCACCCAAGAGGGAAATCCGCCCATTTTCTTGCAGACTCGTGTCTGCTGGCAGGTAGGTGGTCGAAGGACTGGAAAAGTTATCTTCACGGGGCTGCACTGACGGTTACCATGGAGAAGGCACTGAGCCAGGCGGCCTGCGGGGAGGAGAGGAGCCAGCCCGGGCCGTCCGCTCCTCGCTCACCACGGGCCCTCCGCAAGCCTTCTTTCCTCTGGCCTCACTCTCCCGACCGGCAAAACGGGGATGCCGGAGGGCACGGTCTCTCTGTCTCTCTCAGCCTCGGGGGACTTGTGTGCGTGTGAGTGTGTGTTGCATCTGGTCACACCCTCCCCCTGCCTCAGTGGCCCTGGAATCCGTGCTTGTCCAACTGGCCTTTCATCAAAGACCAGCAAGAAATCCTCAGGTCACAGGAAAATGAAGAAACGTAAAAATCAACTCAGGCCTGAGGCAGCAGTGACAGAAAAAATTGTCATCACCTCACTCACCAGCCGCAGGGAGCCTAGACAGCCTTCCCTACCCTGGGGACCTGGGACCGTCCCCCACAGCGTGGTGGAAGCTGCCCCAGTACTGAAAGTGAATGGGGGACCAGGCCCATGGGACTCAGGGCCGGAGAGGGGCGGGCCATCTCTGCATGGGTAGTGATGGTATAAGATGTCAGCAGTCACCCCCAGCCCCCAGAGAGATGTGACGACACCCTGCTCCATGCCCAGCCCAGGGGGTCGCTCAGGCCTGACAGCACTAACACTTGTCCCTGAGAGTCATATTGGGGACTGGCCCATATGTGGCACCTGACCCTTCACCGAGGAAGGCAGGCCAGTATGTTCAAGCCCCCATTGCCACACTCCAGGGTAGCAGGAACACGTGGCTCTGCTCCTGGCTCCCATGCAGCCCCCTTCCTCAGCCCCTCTACACCAGAGTGGGGTCTCGGCCATGTGTACACACTGCACTTTCCTTGGAGGAAGGGGTCCTGTGGCTGAAAAGGCTTTAAAACCCATTCACTCCATCATCAAACTCACTAGGTGATGCTGACTCAAGGTCAGTTTGGGGTGTGGGTGCCCTCCCTCCAGCTCCTCTTGCTGCCATGATGTCACCTTGGTCATGTCAGGCCTCCATGTCACAGATCAACGTGAGCTCTAACCACTCAGAAACACAATTTGCTTTCTCCACCTGCCTGGGGCCCAGCTCCTGCTTCTTATCGGAAAACTTACCTTTTTCTCTTGGTGAGGTTAGAAATGATCCCTCTTCTCTACAGGGGAGAGAAGGTGCCCTAGGGGGACAGTGACAATAGTGGTGGGGGTGACAACAGCCACGTGCCAGGCCCAGCTCTATTCTGAGTGCCGTATATATGTTTGAACTCACACAAGGCTCACAAAAACTCTGGCAGACAGGTGCTACTACCCATCCCTATTTTACAGAAGCAAGGCCCAGAGAGGTCATGTTACTTGTCCAGGGCTGCTTAGTGAGCAAGAGATAGGGCAGAAGTCAAACCCGGGCAGGCTGGTGCAACAGTCTGTCTTCATCCAAAACACTAAGCTGCCTCTGCCAGTAACCTCAACGGGAGAAACATTCTCAGGTCATTTGGTCACACCACCCAGGCCAAGACCTGTCATATCCTGACCTGTGTGTTCCCCGAGGGCCAGAGCTAGGCCTTGGCTACTCGGTAAAGACGCAGCCTGTTGACGAGGGAAACCACAGATACATTGGTTTGGGCGTGCCTGTCAATGATGTGGTGCGGGCATGGGGATAGACAAATAGGCTGGGCGACAGGCTTCTGGCAGGGGCTGCTGCTTGGCCAGAGGGCAGAGAGGCATCATGGCCCAAATTCAATGGCAGTGTCCTGGACAGAAGCCACAACTGGCTGTTGTCCTCCCTCTCCCCTGCATACCCTGTTCTCCTGAACACCTTGAAAAACCCAGGGCGGAAGCAGGCACCTTTGTTTGGTTGGACCAGCTCCTGCAGGTCTGGGCTGGAGATGGTTCCAGAGGGGACACGTGCCAAGGAGCTGGTTGTCCCACAGGCATGAACTCTTGCCCCCTCTCCCCTCCCAGCCCCCCAGGGCAGTCCTCTCCAGATGCTGTTTTCTATCAAAGGCTGGGCTCCTTGCCCCCCATGTGCTGTGGTTTGGGCCCCTGCCAGTGAGGGTTGCTGACTATCAAGCTGCATGGGAGCAAAGCAAGGGCTGTGTGGGCAGGGCAGCCCTGTGTGAGGGGCCCTCATTGCCAAATGCCTTCCAGCACCCCGGCCTGGAGGGTCAAACCCCTGTCTCGCATGCAGACCCACAGCATCCCTTAAAAGGCCCCCCTCCAAGAGAGGGCCAAAATCATCAAGTGAGCCCCCGGCGGTCAGTTCCAGAAGCTGCCATTGTCCAGATGGCCAACAGCTGGCCTTCCTAAGCGGCTGCCAGATGTGGCTGGTGGGGCGGCAGGCTGGCTCGGCCAGGCAGAGGTCATCGCATCAGGCCAGTCCTGAGGGCTGGCGTCCAGGGGAGGAATGCGTTCAGCTGGTCTGTGGGCGTCGTGCCCAAATAACCCTCTGTCCCCACCGCCCCAGTCCGACATTCCTTCCCTCCCCACCTCTGTGGGGAGGTGTTTTCATAACAGGAAAATAAAATCAATAAGGCACTGCAGCAAGATGTCAGCGTGCTCCGAGCTGGCCTCCGCTAGCTCCATTGTCTCGGCCTCCGCTGGGCTCTGGGCCGGCAGTGCTCCGTTATTAATGGGAAGCAGGGCTGAAAGGGAGTTTTGAAAATCACGGAGACAAAGGCGCAGCACACCTGGAGCGCGGCTTTCCCACATCACGGCCACCGCACAATGGCCACGCCGGGCCTCCCCCGCCTTTCACTTCTCCCGCAACTTTTCCGTGAGCAGGGAAGCCAGCACTGGCCACACGCAGACGCCTGCACACACGCCGGCTCGGAGGGGGCTCCCGGAGGCCGCCCGGAACGGCTGGCGGAGGCAAGGGCGGCCTGCAGAGCCCCTGCCCAGCCAAGGAAACAGGACGGTCATAAATGGGGCTTCCTGCCCTCCGCCCCCGGCATGGGCCCATCCCTGAGGACGGGCTGCCTGAGGGGCTCCGAGCGGCGCGAGGGGGACCAGCTTGGCCTGAAGCCAGGCGAGAACCTTGGTGCCATTTCCATTTCAGTCTCTCTGTTGGGAACACAGCCCCCAAGGCAGGATCTGCCTTTGGAAGGGAGCAAATGCCCTGAAGCGGACTGCTGGGGCCCGAGGCCTGGTTCTCAGTGGAGTAGTTAATAAGTGGCAGATTTAGGACTATTTATGCCTTACTGCTGGTCACTACTGTTTTGCAAACCCAAGCCATTGGCACCCCAGGAGGACACGTGTGGTCTAAAGTCCCCGATTTAGGGAATCTTTACGGCCAACTTGGAGTTCACCATCCCTACACGCACTGAACTAACATGGCAAAGGACAGCAAGTGGCTTCAGACCTTCTTGTCTTACAGGTTAGTTGCAGACAGACACTTTACAGCACGTGAAACCATGTGAATGATCAATGGTTGGCTGGCCCAGCTCCTGGGACACCAAGACCCTGGGGAACACGGTGGCCGCAGGACACGGCGGCCAGGGCCCAGGCTGTGCGGCCATGGAGCCGGCCCCGGCCTTCGGGGTTAGAGGGCCCCCATGCCCAGCTCCTGCTCGGGGAGGCCACCAGGCTTACCTTGGTGGTGACGGCGGAGGCAGAGCTGGCCACGAGGCTGGTGATGGCCTCGCCGCTGCCCGTCGTGCAGGGAGCCGGGGCTGTGGCAGGTGTGGGCAGCCGGGAGGGCACCACAGGCAGTGGCAGGAGGCCGGGCCGGGCACTGAGGCTGCTGGCTGTACCGCCACCGGCCCCGGCCGTGGCATTGCAGATGCTGGTGGTCCCATGCGTCCCGTTGGCGCTCCACTCGCGGCGGTCCCAGCTCACCCGGTAATCTCTTTCGAAGCGGCTGTGATGCCGGGACATCTTGCTGGGCCGTGGCTGCTGCTCACAGGGAAACAGAGGCCGGACCTGCTGGCACAGAGCGGAGAGGAGGGCGATTTAGACCAATGGCAGCCCTGCTAGGATGCCAGGTGGGCAGCCACGCCCGTCGGCATCTAGGAAGCACCTTCTCTGTGTGCAAAGAAGGGCTTTCAAACGGTAGCTGATCTCATGTTCACAGCAAGCCCGCAATGCATGGATCATTATCTCAGCGTCACGGGGGTGGGGTTGGGGGGATAAATGATTTGTCTGGGATCACATGACCAAAGTGTAGTAGACAAGATTTGAACCCAGTCTCAGCTGAAGAGTGATGCTTTCTGTCCGCAGGGCCACACTGCCCTGAAAGGTGCGTGTGCCCGTTTTAACTGTGGTTGGGATTCTATCCCACCGTCCTCACTGTGGAAGCAAGATCCTGGGGATCCCCCAACCCTATGACAGGGAGAGCAGCCGCAGCTGTAGACTTCTTTCCTAGAGGACAATACCCTTTCTGTAAATCTCACTGTATCCTTCGAGTAGCCCGTGAGCTGGCCAGGCATGGCTCATCCCAGCTTATGGACCAGGTTGCAGGTTGAGCATAAGCGACCTTCCTGACGTCAGAGACATACGAAGGGAGAAGGGGGCCAAGATCTTTGGCCTTCAGACTGTCACCCAATGTGGGACTGCAGTCTGAAAAGGTGTTAAGCCCCTGGGCGTTAGAAGTGATTTACAACCCTATGATGTAGTCGTTGGCTTGAGACCCCCACGCTCCCTGTGAACCAGACATCTCCCATGAGACCTTCCTGAGTGTCTGAACGGAAGGCCCTCAGTGTTGTCATGGAGACCCAAACACACCAGGACACTGATGGCCTTCTGCATCACAAGGACTGGGCTTTGCTCTGCATTATGGTGACTTGCCCAGCTTCTTGTCCAGCCTGGGTCCAATATCACCTTGGTCATGAAGGATGTAAAGATACAGGAGGGGCCAACTCAGCCCGAGGGGCCACAGCAAGCCTGAGGCCGAGGGGAGAGGTAATGGTAGAGCCTGGTCAATGGTAGAGTGGTCAAGAGGTTGGGGTAGCATCTGTCCTGCACATCACGTCCTCAGCTCGGGCCACTGCTCCAGCTCGGTTTTAACTCTTTTTACTCTGCAATCACTTTCTGTCTGGGGTGCGAGCGCCTGGAGGTCCGGGGTAGCTCCTGTCTCATTTTCCTATCCTGCAAATTTAGCTCCATCGCGGCGGGAACTGGGGGCAGGGGGCTCTGGAATTACCGGCTAGTAGGTGATAGGCCACCTCTTTTAAACATTTCTGTCACTCTGGTCTTTGCACACCAGGTCTAGTTGTCGGCTTCTAGCACCACAGAGCCAGCGCCTGGACCTACCCCTTGTGACCTGTTCCTTATGTCCTCCTTGTGTGGTTGCAGGGCCCTCATGGCCACTGACCCCTCCCTTGGCACAGCTCCCCCTGCCAGGCACAAGGAGCACGCCCAAGCAGAGCTGACCGTGACCTCTTAAAGTGGACGGGGTGCTTCTTGTTTATTTTACCATTATGCTTCAGAGCTTACACAACGCCAGGACATTATTTTTTCATCTACTCAATATTACATAATAAAAAATTAAAAAAGAATCCCCCTTTGACCACCCCCTCACAGACTTCTCTGGAGAGAGTTGCTTAAATAGCTCTCGTCACCGTTCTCCGCAACCTGCTCTGAGGGGGCTTCTACTCGGGCCACTCCTTGGGAGTCTGTCTCACCGAGGTCACGCGTGATCTGCTCGTAAAATCCCACGGGTCCCTCTAGCCTTGTCTTCTCTCACCTTGGGCGTGGTTGATCTCTCCCTCTCTTTCTCGATATCTCTTCTCGTGGTTTCTCACGCTCTCTCCTTGTTGGGTTCTCCTTGGCAAGCAACTCTTTCTGGGCTCATCCTTGGAGTTCCATTATCTCCTCCTCTTTCTTCCCCGCCCTACACACTCTCCTCAGACACTCTCACCAGCTGTCACCGCTTTCCCTGATGGCGCCCAAGGCTACATTGCTGGCTCCCTGCCCCTCCTGCACAGCACACCCATGGTCCCACCGTCTGAAATACTGGCTGCCCCCCCTCCCAGGTGCCCCAACACTGGATGTCCCAGAATTAACTCATTGTTCTTTTGCCCCCTTATTCTCAGGAATTCCGTCTTGCAGACAGGAAGTCCTGTCAGCTCTGCAAGCCCATGTCCTCATCTCCATCCACATATTCAACAGCGGGTTCTTCAACTCTGTCGCCCCAACTGCTTCTCAAGTCTGCCTCCCTCCCTCTGCATATCCACCGCCCCGACATGTTGTGTCCCACATACATTATTCCCACGTCTCTCTGCTCCAGTCTTGCCCTTTTTACCCATTCGCTACCCAACTGCCCTTGTGACTTTTTTATTTTTTAAAGATTTATTTATTTGAGAAAGAGAGAAAGTGCGTGCACCAGAGGGGGTGGGAGGAGAGGTAGAGGGAGACAGAGAGACAGTCTTAAGCCGACTCTGTGCTGAGCGTGGAGCTTGATGCAAGGCTCGATCTCATGACCCTGAGATCATAACCTGAGTTGAAACCAAGAGTCAGGTGCTTAACCAACTGTACGACGTAGGTGCTCCCAACCTTGTGATTTTTTTTTTTTTTTTAAAGCACAAGTCTGATCACCATACTTTACTCTCCTGCTTTAAATCCTATCCTTCAGGATAAGGTCCAGACTTCTCAGTGTGGTCCAGGAGACACCTGAGGATTCTAGCATCAACATTCATTCACTCTTCCCACCCCAGAGGCAATGCCTGGCCATTCCCAACACCTTACTAGTTTCTGAAGGCATTATGCTGTCTCTCAGCTTGGGGTTCAAGCCCATGTAGCTCCTTTGCCAGGAATGGATTCCCACTCTTTCCACGGCCAAGACCTGCATGTCTGTTATGACTCAGCTCAGGCACTAACTCTTCTAGGAGGCTGCATTGACCCACTTCCTCCAGATCAGGCAAGAGGGCCCCTGGCCCCCACCACTATCCCCAGCATTAATGATTGGGGCATGTTTGCTACCTTGAGAACAGTCCCTGCTTATTGTCTTTGTAACGTTAGCACATAACACAGGTGAAGGGTTTTCAGTACACATTTGCTGAATGAATAAACAAATATTTCTTCTTAATTGTGGAGTGTGTGCAGAAGAGACAAGCACATTTGTGTGAAGGGAGAAGCTCAGACACTGGAAATTCCACGCAGTTACCACGGTAAGGAAGTGCCCTATCTTCCTGGTAGGTCACACCTGCAGCCTCCAAGGACGGCTCCGATGGAGAATGGAATCTCTGCGTGTTCAGGGTTGGCCGGACACCACGGCTTAGGCTCCCGTTTCCCAGGATTCACCTGCAAGGCTCTTCCTAATGATCAGTGCCTCAGGGTAGTTTCCCTGGGTTGGATCCTAAGTATGGCAGAAACAATGCCATGAGATTCACCACACCGTGACCTCTCTCCAACCAGGAAGACTTCCCCACTGCCTCCCTTGCAGTTAGGTTGGGAATCACACATCGGAATTCAGGCAGCTAGAATGAGTGGGGAGGATATGGAGAACATTCCCAGACCTGGCCGTTTAAGAGCATTTTCTACTAACCTCGGCCCCCTTCACCTGCCAGGGAAACCTTGGAGGTACAAGAGGCTTGCCCCACCAGTGTTGGACTTGGCACGATTGGGACATAAATCTTCATCATGTGAAGGTGCTGAGATTGCGAGGTTACTTGTTACTGAAGCCTAGCCCCGCCCGACTGATACCCTCAGTCAGCACTTACATTCCCATAAAACAACCCAACTTCACATACTGTCAAGGAAATCATCTCCTTCCAGCTGGTGTGGATAGAGAGAAGGAGGACAGACCTGAGATGTGCCCATAGAACATGCTTGGGAGCAGGTCAATGGGGCCTCCTTTGCGCCAAGGATGCCTCCGATGCCCCAGAGCCCGTCAGCTCGCTGCCTCTGGGACCATCTGCTGTAGAGCAATGAGCTTCACGGCCCCCACGGTCCCAGCAGCCTGCACCCCCCAACTGCCCCGCCCACTGCGCGTCTCTTCCAGGTTCCGTACCATACTAGAGAGGGGCTGGAGGGGGGACTCAGGCAGCTGGAGGCCCCACGGTCTGGTTTGAGCCTCATGAAGCGTATTCAAGACAAAGGTCAACTCCTTGCCTGCCAGATGTGGGTTAGACTTCATTCCTCAATTTAATTTCCCCTTTCGGACAGAATGCAAGACATGGGCTGCACAGTGAGTTGGCAGCGCGCCAGCTCCAGCGGGGGCAACTTTAGTATTTCCTGCTGGGCACAGAGCCAGCGTGTCAAAAAGGTCCTGTGTGTCCACACGTGTGCCCGGGGTGGTTGTGGTGGGGGGAGGCAGCAGGACGTGCCCGTCGGGGCGGTCGGGGGGCCCCCGTGGACAGGGCGCCTCAGACAAGATAGGTCAAGCAATTACAGACAAGACACACAGAGGTGCTCCCTTGTCGAGGTGAGCACCTTCTCCCGGCAGGCTGCCGGTGAGCTGGAGGAGCCTGGCACAGGGCCCTCCACTGAGACACGGAGGGGAGTCTGAGCAGAGCCATTTCTCTGAGTGTTGGGTGTACCTCTAGCTCCTGTCCCGAACCATCCTCTCACCACCCGTCTCTAGATCCCTAAGCTCCCCATCACACTGCTTTCTGCGCTGCTGATGCCCAGATCTGAACCATGCCCGGCTTCTACTCCGAGCCACAGCTTCCCTTTTTCCGGTTTTGCACGCCCTTTGAAAAGGAGCCATCTTCTGTTTAGAAGAAACTGTCTAAGAATTTGATCCAAAGTTTTAGGTGGTGTTTATTTTGTTTTTACATTTTCTAAAACACGCTTAAGATTACCTCTAGAATGATAGAAAGGGTAATGTGCAATGAACGTCTTTTTCGTCGGGACTTTGGAATCCTATAAGAAATAGTCTGGGGCTATGGAGCCTACCCTATGCATCCTTCCCTGCCAGAAACTGGGGCTCCACCCTATGCCTGGATTAAGGCCCAGTTCAGGCTCTGAGAACCCCACAGAGCTGGACCCTCTTCTGCTCCTGATCCAGTAGGATCCCGAAACCCAACCAGGCCCCAGTATTGGGCCACCTCTCTGGCCATCATTCAGTATGGTCACTGAGTTGCTGGGTTTCAGAGCCTCTCTGCAAAGGGGCCCACACTCCCTGCCCTGCTTTGTGAGGCCGCAACCCCCTGGCTGCTGGTGTCTGAGTTCTGGGAATGTCCTGTCTGCTCTGTAAGCCCAGACCTCTGGGTGACCACTCCAAGACCCAGACCTGGGTCCCCAGGAGTGGAAAGAGAGCCGAGTCGGGGGTCAAGAGGGCTGAGTGTGAACCTCAGTACTACCCCTTACTCGTTCCAAAAACTCAGGGTTGCCTCAAGTTGTTTATCTGGAGAGTAGCGTGGGACAACTCTACTGCCCCCTGGACCATGAGAATCCAGCATGACTCCTGTGAGCCCTCTGCATGGGCCAAAGAGCCCTGTTACTGGGCAATGATGGGACCCGAAAGCTACAGGGTGGAAAAAAGTAGGCCAACAGGAACCAGTTTTCCAGGATGAGGACGAAGGAGACTGCCAACCATGAAGCTGTGTGTGGTCTGGTGTCTGAAACACACAGCCACGGACTCCCCGAGAACCCCATGCTGGGTGCGTGGGACCCTGTAGGATGCTCTGCCTTCCAGAGCCCCTGGGAGAGAACAGACTTGGGTGGGACAAAGGTCATCCTCAGCTGAATACCTGTGACCTGGGGGAGCTTGTATCAGGAACCTCAGGGCCTGCCTCGTCAGACTGCCTTTTCCCAGCACCTCAGGGTGCTGTGACAGACTCGGGCCCAGGTTTAGAGAAGGCCTGGGCCATCCAGGGCCTGACGATAGCCTGGGTGTAGCCTGGGATAGCCTGAGGACCCCCAGGCTCAGTCCCAGTGCCTCTGCTGTGTCTCTGTCAGTCTCCTGGACACTTACTGGGTCCCAGATCAGCAGCTCTGCTCTGGAGGTTCTCCTCCCCGTGAATAATTCATGAGTAACTAATCCAGAGGTGTGTGCGCCATAGTCCCCAGTGCTTTCCAGCCAGTCTGGGGCACGGGGCCACTGTGCACACCAGAGCACACATCAGGACGGCGATGCTCTGCACCCAGGGACACCTGCGATGTGCTCGGGAGGCCGGTCGTCGCCACACACATTGCTGGGCCCGTGTGCACAGGCTGTAGCCAGGAGCCCAGGTGGCTAATGACCCCTCTTGCTCATGTCATGAAGGCACATGCAGGCGCGGCCGCTGGCTGTGAGGGCCCTGAAGGCGTGATTAATCCACAGAAGGTAGGGGAGCCCGCACTGCCTCCAGACAGGGAGCTGAGGAATGAGCCACAGCCTGTCCAGCCCGATTGGAAAATGTATGATTGCCTCATTTGGAGGAGACGTGCTGCCAAGTCAGTTGGAACAGGCCATGCCCATCTTTCTTATTTTCTTTTCCCTCTCTGCATCTTTTAGCCTTTCTTCTGAAGCAAAATAATAAATAGCAGCAGGAAGACCATTGGCAAATGCAACACAAAGGCAGGCTCCAGGCACTGGAGAAGCCGGCCCAGCTGTGACTTGGTGTGGATGCTGGTGGTGCCCCTCGGACAGGCCTCCCTGCTTCCTGGGGTTGCTTCAGCTCCCACTGACCCCCAGCCCAGTCGAAACCCCACTAACTCAGAAGACTTGCTTCTGGCTGAGGCTGCAGGAAGCAGTGTCCACCCAGCCCTCTCTTCCTGGAGCTCAGGTGCAGGCCTAGGACCCAGTGATGGCCTGGCGTGCTCTTCCTCCCACGGCACTGCTGTTCCTGCAAGGCTGTGCTCCCTAAAGGCGGGACTCCCCCGGTATCCTCCCTGGGGCTCTCTGGGCACAGGGTTGGCCCCTGGACCCAAGTGGCAAGTTCTTTCCAGCTCAGAACACGCTGTGGGGTGGAGACTAGGTGAGGCGATACAGGTGCCTGGGCGTGAGGAATGCAAGAAGGACCGCGTCAGGCTCCACACCACACTTGCTCAGCCCCTAAAGTGAGGCCTCCTCACACTGACCTCACCCAGCTCACCCCGGTTCTGGCGCGGGCCCTGAGGGAGAGATTTTGCTTGGGGCGTGTAGGTGTCGAGAACCTCGAGGGGGGATATGAACTGTGTGGCTACTGGGTGTACACTGAGGTGCCAGCCTGGGCCCGAGGCCTGCTTCGAATCCTTTGGATCTGCTCAGGAACTAAGGGAGCTCTGGAACATTCACAGGCTAACAGCAGCCTCTGCCTCGTCCTCTGTAGGATGAGTGACCCGAAGTATGATTTTATAGTTAGATTTTTTCTCTTCAAATACCAAAGCCCCAGTGGCTGGAAACAGTCACACTTCCTCTCTGCTCTGGAAGGACCTTTCTCTTCTACCTTACCTCGCCCAGCCATGAGGGTCCTCGTGTGAACCTGCCCGCCCCCTCCCCCCACTCCCCCTACCATCAGTCACTCTCTCAGCAGGGCAGGTGTGGAGAGTATCCAGCCCAAGTGCCAGACCAGAGTGGCTCATTCCAGCCCTCTGCTTTAGTTGCTGGCAGGTTCCGCCAAGACCTGCTAAGCTCCAAGGTCTGGAGCCACAGGCAGCCTCTACCAGGCACTGCAGAGGAGGAGTCAGGGATGTGACCTCGGCTTCCTCCCCCCAGGCGGCATCCAGCTCTGTAACAGAGGGCTTTAAGGGGTCATCCTTATCTTTAAGGGAAGACTGGGCACCTGCTTTATTTCCCAGGTCTTGGCCCATCCGGAGCTTTGAGGGAGACACAACCCAACAGACCCCAGACCAGTGGGCAGACTGGCCTCAGGAGAGGGGAGGGAGAGGTCCCGGCATGAAAGGTCCAGCAGCGGTCACAGCAAAAACTGTATGGCCTTATAGGCTCACCGCTCTTTCCCTGTGCTGGGTTCTTGGCAAGCCACCACATCATGTGCTTCTCATGACAGCCTGGCTGTGCAGGCTGGGATACACTTGACATTCGCCTTTTATGAGTGAGGCAGAAGAAGAGGAGACCAGGGCAGGGGTAGTGGCTTGTGCCCACTAACCCACAGCGTGGACTGTGGTCTGCAGCATCGCTCCAGGCACTTGTTGGAGTACAGAATCGCAGGCACTGTCCCAGCACTACTGAGGAGGAATCTGCCTTTTTTATAGGATCCCCAGGGGGGACTCAGCTACAGGTTACAGCCCCAGCTGTGCCAGCCCAAGATCCGCCTCTTAGCAGGACCGGAGTCGGCCCTAGGGCCCAGGCCTCCTGACACCGGGCAACGTTCACCACTGCGCCGTGGTCCTAGGAAGGCGCTGGGGGGCAGAGGTATTTTGGGGAAAAGCCATAATCCATAATTACAGGGCTTCATACATGACCTAAAAAGACAAATGTTTCAAAATGCTTTTCTGATGATAGGTTTCAGGAAAAATGCCACCGATTCCTTTTCTGGGCACAATTGCTCACGCAGAAAGCAATCTCTCTGCCTCGGGAAGGTGGTATCCAGCGCCTGTTTTAGATGAACAATGTTAAAAGAACAAGCCTCTCATTTCCCTCCCTTCCCATGTGCACCTTTGCTTTGAGAAATCTGGCTGTGGGTTTTGATGTAGTGATTTTTTTTTCGAAGAGACGCACACGATTCAGAGACTTTTCTCATGGGACTAATTGACTAGGCATTTGTGCTATTGCTACTGGTGTAAATCATTATAATGGTGATAATGAAAAATAAAAAAGATATTGGAACTGACAGTTGGCAACATAATATCCGCATAAATGGGGGGAAGAAGGGAGGCGTGTATAAATTAGGGGCTCGTAAACATCGGGATCGATGAGGCTGCTATGGCGGCCCAGTTTGATCACTTACAGGGGGATGAGCCACGATTATCATTACCAGGAGCCATCTTTGTTCCTCTGACTCCCTATTCTTGGGGGCTCCGCGGAGAGCAGAATCCCTGAAATCTGGAGCCCTCTTTCCCACAGCCCTGCAAACACACGACTGCAGCCCTGGGAGCTAGACTTTGCCATCACCTCCCTTCTCCAAGCGGGCCTTCTGCTGTCTCGCAGGCCGCCTCTCAGGCACGCCTGATTATTCCGAATCTTGCAGAATTGACTAATTTGACGAGATCTCTCCTCACAGCAAATGGTGTTCACCAGTGACCCAAGCCGATGAATAAATCCCACTCGGTGCTTGGAGCCAGACCCAGCAACAAGAGTTGCAGGGAAGAGAGACTGACGCACGCTCTCTTTTTGGCTGCCAAAAATACTCTTGCAATTTGCTTTCTTCTAGACAAGAGTCTATTCAAAAGTCTATTTGGAAACATTAGGGAATGGCCGTCACATGGCCGGCAGATCACACTGCCCGTGACAGGATATTATCTTCCTTGGGAGAGACTCCACCACGCTTTTATTTCCCCGAGTAAGTAGCGTCTGACGGCTGCGGGATGGCTCCGAGGGCGGGGGACATCCACATCCCTCTCCAGAGCGCGTGCGGAACCGGCCGCCTCGTCGGCAGGTGGGACCTGTGGAACCTTCTTGGGCCAGCACATGGCTTCCTCGTCTCCGCCTCCGGTGGGACCCGGGGGCCTTTTGCTTGTCTGGAATACCTTCCTGGGAAGCCACCAAGTAGCCGACCGTCCCCGCTTCTAGGAGTCAGGACGCTGTGCCTCCTCTTCCCTCCTGAGCAACGCCCCAGCCAGGCTCTCGGGTTAATATGTTGTTTTGCCCACTCCTCCTCGAACCACATCCAATATACTGACCGCCTCTGTCCCCCTTGTGCCTGGCTCCGTGCAGGATCCTGAAGGCTGGTGCGGATGGGGGCCTGGCTCCTGCCGGCAGGGAAAGCGGGGTTGCTCACAGTGGTGGGGGGCGCGCCGTCGGAAAAGAGAGTGGCATGAACACATGGAACACGCCGGGGCTCAGGGGAGGGGGTGGCCTGTCGAGGCTGCCGCAGGCAGGGTCGGTCGGGATGGCCCTGCAGCCCAGGCAGGGTCGGTCAGGATAGCTCAGCTTCCCGGGGCTCCATTCATTCCTGAGAGCAGACTGCACTGGAGCTACGACAGCATGAGGGCGGGCACGTGGGGGAGGAAATAAATGCAGCCGTGGCCTAGGATGGAAACGCCAGCCCTGCCGGCCAGCATCCGCCTGCTCCTCTCACCCCAGCCACAGGCTCGAACACACCTCTCCTCAACAGAGAGGGGCACCCTAAGGCCGGTGCTGCTCCCTGGGGGTGCCTCCAGGGATCAGCAAGGGAGGGGAGGAGTGTCAGGGGCCTCTCGGGAGAGGTTTGTGTCCCCTGGTTCTGACCGCTGAGCCCTTGTCTTGGCCACACTAATGCTGACCTCTCTACGGAGGGCCAGGCTTGTCTCAAGACCTCAGAGCCTCTAGGGTCCTCGTTTTGGGAGCTGCTACCCTATCTTGATGTACTTGCTTCTGATTTTCAACCGTCTTTATTCTATGTCCATGGTTTTAATTTAATTTAATTAAAAACAAAACAAAACAAACCCATCCAGACCAGAGGGCAGCCTGTTGTGAGGTTGTGTGTTCTATCACCATCCAAGCATGCAAACGAGGCAGCCTCTGTTGACAAGTTCACATCTCCAGTGCAGAGCTGGCTGTTTGAACAGCTTGTGTGCAGTAATTGAAACATAGATTTTTGTTGCCTTTCTGTTTATTTTTAGATTAGCCAAGCAGGGACACTTGGCTTCCAAGCTGCCACCTCCACCTCTGTTGGGCAGTGTGGGACCACTGGCCCCCTGCACGCCAACAGCAAGGACCACCATGTTGCCTCTGGGGTCTTCCCCAGAACTGGCTTGGGTTTGTCCTTCACCTGACCCTGCTTTTGCCCTTCGCTGTGATCCCCAGGGCCCAAAGCCGGGAAGCCGATGAATATAGAATGCCTGCCGGCTGTATCCTAGCTCCCAGGTCCCTGAAGACTGCCCCATCCCCACTGTACTAAACTCTCGCAGAAGCTCTGAGGTCGGCCAGCCCCCTTGACGATAGTGGAACCGAGGCACAGAGTGTTAGGGCAGGGACAGACTAGAATCCAGACCTACCATGCCCTGGGCAAAGAGGGGTCACATGGCTCAGAGAAGATGCTTTCAGGGTCAGTTATCTATTCAGGCCACTTTAGAACAAACTGTGGTCGCACCGGCCTGGAGAGGTGGGTCATGCTAGGATGATGGCCCCAGATCTCAGGGGCTTAAACTATAACGTGTGCTATTTGCTCCTGGGGTACACTCCCTGCTGGGCATCTGGGGCCCTGTGCCAGGCTGCCCTTCCCCAGGGTCCATGCTGAGGCAGAGCCTGCCTCCTCCTCCTCTCGTTGCTGGGCCGGGCATATTGCTGGGGCTCTCCGACATTTACTGAGCCCAACTGTCCCGAGGGCAGGGGTGTAAGCAAGAAGGATGTGACCACACACCAGCACGTTCAGACCGATCTCATCTCCTATGGAGTATCTCCACCTCTACTCTGTGCCCCCTCTTCCCAGAAGCCCTCCCAGTAGGCCCGGACAGCAGGCATAGCTTACCCAGGCTTCCTCTGGCACTCAGCACGCCTCTCTTCTCATTCTAGATCCCACGAAATGATAGCTGTGTAGCAGGTTTGTTAAACAGGCTGAACTCAGTGGGATATCAACAGCAAACAGATTTCTTTTTCTCCCACTTCTTTGCTTTAAATCTACTCTGTTGGACCCAAACAGCTTTGTTCGGCGGGGGTGGGGGGGGAAACACTTTTGGGTACGACTTCTGTTATTATTACTGCTGCCGTTAGGATGTCTGCTACCGAGGGCTGTCGGTTCTGAGCATGTCCCGTGTGCCTGGTACCGCGCGGGGTTGTCTGCACACCAGCTCTCCCAGTCCTCACGAGAAACCTGTGATGGCGGAACCAAAGCGAGGCAGGGGGACGTTTAAGTAGCGAACAGGCTTCAGTGACCTAGCGGCCACACAGCTAGTCACTGGCAAAGGCAACTCTGAAAGCAGTCCCATCCTTGCTTCTCTCCTCAGCTGAATCCAAGCTTTCCTGGATCTCTGACCTCATGTCCAATCCACAGAACCTCCCCTCGCTCACCCAGGCTCAGGATCCGGTAGTGGGCAGGGGTGTGTGATGCGCTCCAGGTCTCGCCTCCTTCCTATTCACGAACTAGCTCCTGGCTTCCCGAGTGGCCAGGAGAGAGGCCAAGCGGACAAGGGCAAGGTGTGATTGGAGCACCACCCACCTTTAGAGGTGATTCTTTTGCCTATGGGCCCCCTGGTGGCCTCTGCGCCCTGCGAGGGTCCTTCCTGCAGAGCGCCAATGACCGGTACCCTGGTGGGTTATCCTCTGGGGTGGGGGTCTTCCAAGACGGCTCCAGTCTGGCTCCCTGTTGCAGTGTACACTCTGGAAGCGTGACCATGACATCTCCTTGACCAACTATGGTCAAGATCAACTCTGGTCCAGCCTCAGTGCTCCCAGCTTGAGGGAACCCAGGTCATACCGTCCCCAGTGTTGCAGGCTCAGGGAAGCACCAGGAGGATTGTCTTGAGTTGATGTTGGAGGGCGGGGGCGGGGGGGTGCATGGAGGGCATCTCCCCAGGAGGAAGGTAAAAGCCTCAGCACCCTTCCTAGCACAGCTCCACTCAGGGGTGTTCTCTCCTGCATTCTTAAGACCTTCTCAATATAGAGGTTGGGGGAGGGGTGGAGGGGGCCTGGGGCTATCCAGTTCCTGTTTTTAATGTGATGATACAGGGCACGTTTTATGCTCAGCCTTGAACCTTGTTTGAGTCTCTAAGACAACAGAAACCATCTAATTTAACATCTTGCTACAGATGATTCAATCCTTCTCTAGTTCAGTATTCACCTCCTCCAGGAAGCCTTCCTGATGATGTCAGGCTTTTCTGCTACTTCATCCTTTGGCCATGCTGCCTACTAGCCTTTGCTCTGCAGAGTCCCATGTACCCAATCACACACTAAACTCTGAAAACACACAGGATGGGCGCTTCCCCACTGGTTGTTTGAGCCGAAACCCTACTTACATCCATCAGTCAGATCCTTGGCCCACAGTCACATTCATGTAGATGCTGGCTGCACAGAGCTCAGGCCCAGGGTCTGCTGAGGACAAGGGAGTGGGCAGCCTGAGGATAATTGGGGATGACAGAGTCAGGGCCACTGAATGGGTGCTGGACAGCTGTCTACAGGCCAGATCTCAGCTGCAGCAGCCCCAGGAGAGGGAGTGAGACGCCCATCTGTTCTCAGCTCAGCCCAGTCCAGGCTGCAGGGACAAGCAGCCCATTTACAAGTGACAAGCCTGCAGCAGGCACCCAGGGCAGGGCTGACACCCCAGTGTCTGGAGTTCAACAAAGGATGCTACAGAGGTCTGGGCTTGAATACGGGGGTGGGGGGGCATAGGGGTAGGAAGGGAGTCCCTGCCTGGGCCTGGGGGACTCTGGCGTCAAAAGCCAGCCTGGCACCATCGGGGCCGACTTCCGGGACCAGAATGAAAGGAGCTCAGTATTACCCACGCCAGAGAAGAGGACTGGCCTGGGGCCCCTTCCCTGGCTGCCCAGGAAATGACTGTCCCCAGGAGCAGCAGGTAGGGCGTGCCCACCCCGCAGCCCCCGGGGCCCTATGGGAAGTGCCTGGTGAAGGCATCACGAAGTCAGAGAGACAGAGATGCCAACACGCCCTTTGCTTGCATGGGCTTGAGGGGGTGCCCCCCTCACTCCCCACACCTGAGCCTTCACTTGCCTTGGCCTCCTGACCTACGGACTCCTCTCTGTTGTGCTGAGCCTTCCTCACCAAGCTGCAAGGGGACAGTAAGGAGGAAAGGCAAGGAGCATTTACGGAGCACCTCCAGCACGCCTGTCACTCGCAAGTCCCTTAAGCTATAGGAGTCCTAGCACGGCCTCCATTTTAAGGAGGGGGGGAACTGAGGCCCCCAGATTAGGTGCTTGCTCTTATCTCTGGCTTTAAGGCCGGCCTTTTTCCACTTCCCTTCTGACCCTGGACTCCTTGATAGCTGCAGCCGTGCAGACCTTCACCTCAAGCTCCTGATGCTTCTTAGAGGTGCAGCTGCCCTGACTGACGGCTGTTCTCTCCATCTCTCTCCACCTCTCTCCGGGCCCCCCTGGTATTAACCTCCATTATCTCTCACCTGGGTTCTGGTGGAGTCTCTGAACTTCCCTGCCCTCATTTAGCGTATTCTCCACGCAGCAGCCCAAGCGACCCCGATAAAATGCAAGTCAGACCATATACCTCTTCAACCAAATCCTTGTCGTGGCTCCCATGTCACCTTGAGAAAAAGCCAAACCCTTACAAGGTCCGCGAGGCCCTCGTGCCCACTTCCCTCTCTCACTCCGTCTCTCCTTCGACAACGCAGCCCCAGCACACGGTCCTCCTTGCATCTTGTCCAGCAGCTTAGGCCCCCTCCTACCTCAGGACCTTTGTACCTGCTGCTCCCTCTGCCTGCCCCACCCTTCCCCAGTATGCTCAAGGCTAGTGCTCTCATCTCCTCCAGGTCTCTTCTCACACCTTACCTTCTCAGTGACTTTCTCTGATCATCTTATTTTAAAGTGACCAGCTCTTCCCTTGTTTTCTTTTTTGATTGCTCTTAATCCTTCCCTCAGACGACACAGTTTACTTAGATTTCTCTGTCCCCCTCACACTGAAATACAAGTTCTGTAAAGGCAGGGCTTTATACGTTTCGATGCATTTAATCCGCACAACACTCCACTGTGATGATGGCTCTCTCCGTTTTCCCAATGAGGAATCGGAGGCACAGACGCATCAAACAACCTGCCCGAAGTCATCCGGCTCGGGGGTGGAAGAATCCGGATTCCCACCCCAGGCAGCGTGGCACTTAGTCACTGCTCTCTGACCACCAGTTCTGGTCACCGCTGTGTCTCGGCTGACACAGTGCCTGGCCTCACGTGAGCACTCAGTCAACAATGAACAAATGAATGAATGTGTGACTCCCACCACCCCACGTCAGCGTGGGCCTCTGCTGTCCCCTCCCCACCACAGAGGGAGCGATGCTGGATTGAGGATGAAGCCCCCGACGTGACCCAGCCCAGCTCCCACCCCTTGTCCCTGTCCAGCGCCCCCCCCGCCCCAGCCCGCTGCCCCGGAGCCCTGTGAGTCTGCCGGGCAGGTGGAGGGGTAGGGAGACTTGATGGGCTTCTCCAGCCCCGAGCAGAGCATCGTATTCTTAATGCACCAGCACCGGGAGCACTCGGAAGGGAACAGCCCGCGCTCCCCCAGGAGCAGACGCATTTACGACGCAATTCCTTCGAGGAAAATTACTCAGGCTGCCATTTATTAAAACACAACTGCTCCTGAGGAGGCCTTTCGGCAGTGGAAATACCAAACAGCTTTGAAGCTCCAGCCATCCCCGAAACCGATGAAGCAGGCTCCTAGGCACTATCTGACTTTTAATCTGTCTGCTCTTTCCCCATCTGGAAGGGCTAATGAAATGCTACACTGTGAGGAAACCAGGAAATCAGTAGCATTGGAGGTGAGGGACATATATTTAATTTCTTGCCTTGGTCTGCTATTTGCATAAACCTCCAGGGAATAACCAGTAGAGGAAAGAGGAGAAAAATAACACTACGGGACTACGGGGCCAGGCACCGTGCTGCGGGATCATTTGCATTTGACGTTCAGCGCTCAGGGTAGACTAGGGAGGGACGTTTCGCTGTGATCTCTCTGGGAGAGGTGGTCTCTCTCTGGGGCTCCCCGTGTCTGTGTCCCCCTCTTTCTTGGGGACCACGGTGAGACGACACTCCCCAGTCCTGCTTGGTTCTAGCTGGGGCTGTGTAACTAGGTCTTGCCAGAGTGTGCAAATAGGGTGTGCAAGCCACGCGGGTTCCTTCAGATCTACACCTTCTTCACCATCTCTTTCTCTGTCCCCTGCAGGAGAGGACGAGGCCCAGGGGCCAGGGACACACCAAGGGAGGAGCTTTGGTTCTTGTCAGGGTCACAGACAGACCCACTGACCACCTTCCCTCCCCCCCTCCACCCCTTAACCTGTGATTTGGAAAAGAAACAAGTTTCTACTGGACCGAGCCGCTACATTTTGGGATTCCTTGTTTAGCAGTTACACTGCCGTGACTAACGCAATCTTAATTTTATAGATGGAGACACAGAGCTTCAGAGAGTTGAAAGTGGCTTTTCTGAGGTCACCGAGAGCCTGGATCTAGCCAAGCATGAGCTACGTGTTAGCGAGACCTGATTTCCCTGCCTCGGGTGTCCCAGGTGAAAGCAGCCTATTCTGAGCCTATCTTCCAGCTCAGCTCCCTGGGGCTGAGCAGTGCACACGCTGACTCCCTGAGGTCCCAGGCAGGGGACTGTCCCTGGGGGATGGTCCCCCACAGCCTCCATCGTAGAGAGTGAATGTGGGAAGGGCAGGGGCTGGATGCCAGCTCTCAGGGGATTGTCTTCTTCAAATGCCCGGCAAGCTCTGTGGACGGCACGTGCTTTGTGGAAAAGGTCAACTCCCGAAAGCAGGAGACTCAGCAAATCCCCAAATAGCCAGAACCTGAGCGCGGGCCGCCCCTGAGTGCACGTGCCATCTGGAGAGGGAAAAAAAGCAGGGCAGAAGGGGCTAATCCCCGCTCCGACGGGTCTCTCTGCGGCGGGAGCGTCCTGAGCGTGTGGCTTCCAGACAGGCGGCCCTGTAGAGGCTGGAATCAGCCCTCTAGACGCCTCATGAATTTCTGCTCCTTAATGAACATGTGCACAGAAGAAGATCCGATGGAAGAAAGGATGGGAAAAGCACAAACTTGCCAGGGAAGAAATACGATTGCCAAATTCCGAGGGGCTATTTTAAACAACAGATTAAAGGGATGGAAATTAAAAACAGAACAAAACAAAGCACCACACCACCCTGGTTGCCTGGGTGAGCCCTTTACTCTCATTAACGCGGCTTCCCAAGGCCACTGGTGTGCCGACGCCAGGACGACAACATGCGGGCTGACTCCTCCAACTGCTCCCTGGGGTGCCAATTACTTCCCAGGATTAATTCTTCCGTTTACCAGACCGTTCCAGCAGTCGTGCCGCCGCGGCTACAGCCAGAAACAAGAGCTCCTGGATGGAAGGCCCACCTACTGGTTCCTGGGAGCTGGACGTTGGGCCGAAGCCCACAGATCCTCGTGCACAAGAAGGAGGCATCGTCCCTGCTGCTCTCCCCCGGGAGCACCGATTGTGTAGGTTTTTGGCTTGGACTTAGAAAAAAACCCATGTTTTCAATCGTGAGGGGCTTGAGCGAGAATGGTGGACATACTGTGTCTGAGACCAGGAATCCGGGGAGAGAAGCTGCCTCGGATGCCGGGACTCGCCCAGCATGCCGGTCAGCTTGTCCTACTGTCCCACGAACACAAAAGGCACACGGTGCTGCTGGCAGGCTCCCAGCCCACCAGCCAGCTCTGGCCAGCACTCAGCACTGTGCCAGGGGCTGTGAGGGGCAGCCGAGAGGAGTCGGTCGAAGAGCTCCCTCACGGGGGCTACCGTCTGGCAGGGCTGGGCCAACTCTCAAGGGCAACGGAGGCCATCAGACAGTTAGTGGTATTTCTGCCGAGCATGTACTTGAGCTCCTGAGTTCTGAGACCTGGTTTTCTCCCCCTGCCTTCCCCACAGCACCCCACAGTATCAGCCAGGCATATGGTTTCCCATCCTTCTGTCCATCCAGTCATCCCTCCTCTCACCTGCCCAACCATCCACCCACTCCTCGGTTCATTTCTCTACCCATTAACGCATCAACTATTCAGATACTTATCAGGCATCGGGAAGATTACTGTAGAGCCAGAAAGGTCTGAGCGGAACTCAGCTGCACAGTCTGTGCTGTCCGGTATTCATTCCTGCTTCATCCGATAATAGAATTCCTGCTTCCCATGTGCACGAGGCCCATTATAATGGCAGGTTTCAGGTGTTCTGACCCACCCCCAGGGGGAGCACGTGACCAGGCCCAGCAAATCAGTGGGCTCCAGCCCCCTGGCCATAATTACTCATTCAAGGTTCTTGGCCCAGACAGACCCAAATCCCTCAGATCAGATGGAAGAGCTCAGAAAACAAAGGTCTCTCTTCCCTCAGAATCAGGAACAGTACAGTTTTTGCAAGCTGGAGCTGCTCCTGGCCATCTTCCCTGATTGTGAGGAGGAAGCAATCTGCAGAGCAGAGAGTGAAGCCAGCCAGAGAGAGAAGCAGAGATGGGAGCCCGACAAGAGTTCTGATATTCTAGGAACTCTTGGGTCTAGCTATGTCGGAAGCTGTTGCCGAAACTTTCAGTTACAAGAGCTAACACATGCTCTTTTCTGCTTAAATTAGCCTGGGTTGGGTTCCTGTCTGCTGCAATCACAAGAGTTCTAGTATGTTCTAATACATGATTAGAAGAACTAAGTTCTATGCTGCTTAAGAGGAAGTCTGGGCTGGAAGGAAACTTCTTTGTGACTCTCTGGGAAACAGGAAGGATTCAGAGAGAGGGAGAGGGGAAAGACGCCCAAGATGAAAGAACAGCGTGGGCCAGCATTGCCCAACAGAACTTTCTGCAGTGATGGGGATTGTTCTATAACCTGTGCAATCCATGTGCTAGCTATAATCTGTGCTAGCCTCCCACCACACGTGGCTGCCTAGTCCTTCAAAACTGGCTAATGTGACCCAGGCACAGAATTTTTAATTTTCCAGACTCTTGCCCATTTATGATGGTTCAATTTACGATGTGTTGACTTGACAATGTCGCGAAAGTGATACGCGTTCAGTAGGAACCACACTTTGAATTCTGAATTTGGATCTTTCCCCAGGCCAGTGATATGCAGATACTCTCCTGAGATGCTGGGCGGGGGCGGCAGCCACGCGACCACAAGGGGAAACAACCAACCCACTGACAGCCATTCTGTTCTTCACTCTCAGTACAACATTTAGTAAGTGATATGAGACATGCAACTCTTTCCCCTACAACCGGCTCTGTGTTAGACAATTTTGTCCCACCGTGGGCTAATGGATGCGTTCTGAGCACATGCAAGGTAGGATAGGCTAAGCTTGGATATTCATTAGGTTAGGTGGCCTAACGAGATTTTCATTTTACGATGCATTTATCAAGACGTAACCCAGCTATATGCTGAGGAAGATCTATATTTAATTTTAATTAATTTAAATACTACATCTGTCTGGTGGCTACTATACTGGGCAGCGCAGGTGTGGACAAAGACCCTGGGGAGAAGGTGTGAAGAACAGGGGGCTCTTCCGGGGGGTGGGGAGGCGGGCATAAGGGAGACGGATTGGAGGATGGACAACTGGAAACAGAGAGATCACTGCAGACACGGATGCAAGTCGCCTGGGGAGGACTGATGAGGGTCTGACGTGGAAGCAGAGACAGGAAGGAGGCAGACATGAGCAGTCAACGGACAAAGTCAACTCACGGGACAGGGGAGCTGGTGTGGCCACTCACGGACATGAGGAACGCAGAAGAGGATGCACGTGGGCAAGGCAAGCAGAGGGTTTTGTTTTTGGATTATCTGGAATCTGAGGTAGGAGAATGTCAGGATGAAGGTCATTTAACAGAAAGCTGGAGGCTGAAGACAAAAGGTTTGGGGGCCATTGGTGGTTAGCAGGGAACTGGTCAAACTTGTAGAAAGACAAATGTATGCAAGGCTAGAACCATGATGAAGATTCCCAGGAAGAAGTGGTCGAAAGAGAAAACAAGGACAAGAGGCACAGGAAGTAACCAAAGGTAGCGTGAGCGATATAGCATGATCCCAGTCCGCTGGGATTCTCCGTGAGAGGCTCATTTTTCTTACCTACAGACATAGTTCTGAGATAACTGAAATTGATTCCTTTAAACATCCAATCTCAAACAAGAACAAAGCATTTTAGCCATTTTAAAGACAAAATGTCTTGAAATATACTGCCTCCTTCCCAACATGCTGCACAGAATGTGACCTAATAGATACACACAGGGCTGCAGACCAGCGTGACACGGGGGACCGAGGGACCAGGCAGGAGCAGGTCCACGCGCCTGGCCCCGGCTGCGGGGCCTCCCACCCGCGTACAGCGCATTCTAGGGCTTTTCGACTGCTTCATTTCCCATCAGCTTCCACCAACCACTGCTCGCTTCTGTTCTCCTTCCAACTCCTCTCCTTACTCTTGCCAGATCAAGTGTTTATGAAATCGGCTTTGAATTCAGAATCCAGGTAGTCAATCTTATAGTCAATTCACATTTTTTATTTTTAAAGAACAATTCTGAATTAAAGCCCATGGGACCGATGACGAAGAACGGATGGATTCCGGGTACACACACCTGGTGATGCCTATTGGTCCTGTCAGCTCCTCAGAGACGCTCTCCTATCTTTGCTCAACCTAGGCTCTGGGCCGGAGAGGTTTCCAGGTAAATGAGAATTGGTGGGAAAAGCAGGTGCCCTGACAGTCTTGCCACCCAGGACTGCTTCTTCTAAAAAAGATCAACGGTACACATTGTCATGTCTTCACAAATGTCGAGGACAGACACTGAACACTAGTGTCAGTCCGGCTACAGCTCGGAAAACAGAGTGACACATTCCGCAGTGTTCCTCCCCACAAGCAGAGATCATTTCTCACGCTCACCCCCACAAAGCCACAGGCACACTCCTCCTAGTGACTGCGATGCACTTTTCAGCCATGATTCAGCTTCCCACGTGCCAGTGAGCACGGGAGGTCTGGGCAGCAGGCAGCTGACCAAGGGCGGCAGACAACCCTCTTGTTGGGGGTCTCGGCCAAAGGCTTTTTGGCATCTTGGTAAAAATAAAACAGAACAAGAGCAGAGCCAAGTGGATCTGATATAGACTTAAAAATTCCAGCTTTGCATCAAGACCAGCGGGCTCCCTTGCCAGGGAAGCTGGCTTCAGGCATCTTTGGTTCTAAAGAGTGGTCCCTTGGGAGCCTGTCAGAAGCACAGAATCCCAGGCCCCACCCCAGCCTATACTGAATCAGAATCTGCATTTTAACAGATCATCAGGGGAACTGGATGCACAATTCATAGGCTACTTAAGTGTTCAGCGTTGTCCCCGTGCTGGCTGTTGCAGGGAAAGCTGAGCCTTGGTCCTACTTCTGCACTCGCTGTGAGTGAATTTGGAGACCTCCTTCTCCTTTCTGGCCTCTGTTTTTCCAAATGCTAACTGGGGTCCAGCCCAGTGGGTTCAATGATGTGCCCACATGTTCGTCCTCAAAACGGGGTCTGTAGGTACATTTAGTGTCAACAGAGTCGTTTTCCTTTGCAGACCAGAGCCTCCTTCCTCCTTGGGAATGAATCACCGTAGGATTTCAGAAGCATCTCCTTCCCTCCTGAAAGCTGTGACATGAATCCTGACCCCCTCAGGACACATTCCAAAGCCTCCAGCAGCCCAGAACATTGAACCAAGTGAGTGTCATCAACCCTTCCTTCTGAACTGGCGTCTTGGTGGCCCAAGACCTGTCCTCCAGCTCCCTTCAACATGCAGCTTCTTGGAGGCGGCCAAGCCCCACAGGCCCAGAATCTCAGCAAAAAGCCCATGGACCCCCCCCGCCCCGCCTTCCTAAATACCCGGATGGGGTCTCCGGTTTCCTTTAGTCCTTGTGGTTCTGTGCTCTAAATCTGCCCACAGAGGAACCCTGGTCGGTTTCACAGTGAAAACAACTCTGCGTTCCCAGTACTACCGCAGCTGATAGAATGTTGGTCATGAGTGGTTAAACAGGCCGCCTCCTCGCTATCTGCCGGAGGGGTGTGTATGTGTGTGTACGTGCATGTAACTGTGTTACACACAGGGTCACACAGCTCATGTTTCCGCTCAATGCAGGGATCTACAGCTCGAAACCCGCCGAGACAGGCAGACTGCAGGCAAGTGCTAACCGGAGGTGGGCTTGTGTGGGGCAAGAGCCATGCACACTCAGCCAAAGCTCCACAGAGAACAAGAACGTAACAGACAGAAGGGGCGTACTGGCCAGTCCACAGCAGAACGGTCTTCCACTGTGCCTGGAGAAGGGTGTGTGTGTGTGTGTTGTTTTTCACAATTCATTAGGTAGGAGGAGAAACCAGAAGTTGGTCTTAGAATGTCACTGTCCTTAGCTACAATGGGTCTTACATATGTATAGACAGCCACTCCAAACAGTATATTGTTTCTTTCTACAACATGGGCTCAGGACATCTCCATTTCTCAATGGATCCTCTTTCTGGTCCCCTCAAGACCTGAAGACAACAGACCGTTATGGAGAGATAGCAGGACTCAACATTCCAGGTCTGTTTGGCAAACAAAAAGGTCATGAGCCCCTTGCGGAACGCTGCTGCTGTGTGGAGCCATTCTCTCCTCTGAGGGTGATGGGGACAGTGTTAGGACATGCAGGGGCAAATCCAGTCTGGTCCTGAGGTAGAGGTGGGGACCGTTGGCCTCCTTAAGTCCTCAGTCCGGGGCCTGTCTGGGAGCCTGGCTCCCTGCTGTGACAAGGGCTGGGGTCACTCTGCATTACAGGCCAAGCATCAACCCGCCCTGACAGCCAGCCCCCTAGAGGGCTCTAATTTCTCCAGCCAGGAACCCCTTAGGTCTCGAGGATGGTTTCACCCCAATTATGAAGCTGGGAAATTCTGGAGCCATAAATGAATATCCACCCCTTGGCTGTCAGCTTGAGGCTGCATGTCACCTGAGAAAGTCAACATGAGAAAATCAAGTGAAACCAGGGTGTGACTGTGTTTGTCTTGACAAAAGGACCCAGCATTGAGGAGGGACCCTTGTCACCCTTCAGAGTGCAGACCTTGCACTCTGATTTTAAGAAAGGAGCAGGCAGTCAGAGGTCATTTGTGTTTTTTACATCTGGGTTTTCAGTACAAAAGGCACATCTCCAGGCAAACATCGCCTCTAAGACAGGGTAAATCACAATTTAGGGAAGCCACAAGGCAGGCTTAGGCCTTGTATTTTTTTTTTTTTTTGGTTCTTTTCCTTCAAAATCTAAAAAATTGTGACATAATATACAGAATATAAAATTGACCATTTTCGTCATTTTAAGCATCTACGCCAATGGTATTAAGTACACGCACAAGGTCATGTGACCATCACCACCACCCATCTCCAGAACTTTCTCATCTTCAGCTCGTACTCATGAACCACTAACTCCCTATTCTTCCCTCCCCACCAGCCCATCATAACTGCCTTTATACCTTCTGTCTCTGAATTTGACTCCTCCGGGGACCTCATTGGAGTGCAATCAGACAGTATGCTTCCTTTCGTGTCTGGCTTATTTCATTTAGTACAACGTCTTTAAGGTTCATCTGGGTTAGAGTATCTACCTGTGACTGTAGCAGTTTCTTCCTTTTCAAGGCTGAATAATAGTTCACTGTACTTTGTTTGTCCATCCGTCCATGAATGGGCCCTTAAGCTGTTTCCACCCTTTGGCTATTATGAATAATGCTATTATGAACATGGGCACACAGATATTAAAGGAGCCTGGGGGTCTGCATTAATGTTAACCCTCTGCCCTCTGGTAACAGGTGGCCTCCAGCTGGTGGCTGAGCAAGGCCACAAAGCTGAGAGCTGGCACTAGGGAGCTCTGCAGAGGCAGGTTAGGGCGAGGGCGCAGGGGAGCAAAGGGGGGGTACACCTCTGCACCCAGACCAGGCTCGGGGTGGAAAGGATTATAATTCCACAAGCACAGAAGCTGTTCTATCCCTTGGCTCCTGGAGCGGCCCTGTGACATGCTGGCTTTAGCCACACTTCTCAATGCCAGCTCACACCCGAGGAAGAAGAAGACAGGGGCCAGCACAGCCCTTCCTACTTGGTCTGCCTGGGCAGGCTGCAATTTTTTTAATTAATTAATTTTATGGAGATGCAATTCCCATAAAGGAACAGCTCAGATCTTAAGGGTGCAGTGTGACAAGTTTTGATAAATGTATGTACCTGCATAAACCCCATCCCAATCAAGGGGCAGGCCATCTCCGTCAGCCCAGAACATTCCTTCCGGCCAGGCTGCATTTTGGCAGTATCTTTTAGAGCAGTCAAGATTGCTGTAGCATCAACAGAGTTAGGGGACTTGTAAAAAGCCTGTTGTGGGTTTTATGCTGTGAAACCTGAGATGCCCTCAGCCCTGAGTCACCATAAAAGGCAGGGTTTTTTCCCCCCTAATTTTGCAGTTTGTTAGCTACCCACAGTGGTCTGGCAAGGGAAGTTCTGCATCACTGGAGCCCAGAGCAGACTGTGGGCCCCAAGAGCCACTCAAGTCCCATTCAGGCTATAAGCCTGTTCAAGCCCTGGCTCTGGGCCGGGCATGGGACTGGGCACAGCCATGCCAGGTAGGGGACACGCTGCAGAATAGGAAGAAGAATGGTATCTGGGCTGGAGCCCAAGTTCGAATCTTGTGATGCTGCAGAGACATCCATCGTTCTGGCCACGGCCCGCGGGAAGGCGTTCTGGAGGCAGGGCGGTCAGGCTAGCCCTTTCAGGGATGCAGAGGATTTCAACAGGAGGCCGGAAAGAGGAGAAAACTCCAGGCAGGGAGGACACTGGGTCAACGAAGGCACGGAGACATAAGAAGAGCCATCATTTATGAATGGCTGTTACGTAGGAGGCATGGGGCTAGGTGTTTCACACCATGATTTTGTTTAACAAGAATAAAATAATGACGATGACGGCTGCCCTACGAGAGAAATCCTATGAGGTACAATGTGGCTAAGTGACTTCCCAGGTTCTCAAAGCATTGCCCCGGGGTTCAGCCCTGGCTCTGGATGTTTCTGAGCCCATGTTCTGCTGCTTTCTGTGCTGTGGGAAGAAATACACTCTAACCAAAGCTTTAGCCTGCTGCACGGAGGGGTGGTGGTGTAGGGACTGAGGCCGAGAGGCATTCAAACCACTGAGGACTTTCGAACCTTGGTGCTTCCTTACTTGGTTCAAATTCCATTAAGATGGCAGGAGCAATACCGCATTCACAAAAGGACCTCTGTAAACTCCGCATTTTGCACACACATATCTCTCTCTCCCTCTCTCTTTTTTAATATCGTAGGAAAATCTTATTTATTTAAAGTAATGGGGGCTAATTAGTAAAATCATTTTTTCTAAAAGAAGTCTCATTTATACACAATGGCGCAAAGCAGGCTGAGAAGGCTGGAGGCAGAGGTGGCCTATACTTAGCACAGCTGCCCAGGAATGGGCCTTCTAGAGTGTGCTAGCCTGAGGAAATTCTCCTTTCTCCATTGCTGTCAATGCCTCCAATTCTGGCTTACACTGTGGGTTTGAGTTTGAGGAGGGGCCTCAAACTCCTGCAAATGTCATCTGCCTTCCCTTTACCCCAAGCACCCCACTCCATCCGGATCTGGCAGGGGAGGAACTCTCTAGAAGCCTCCACTGCACCTGACTTCTCTCTGCTAGCCAGGGTCAAGGATCCCCAGGAGAGACATAGAAGTTGTGTCAGAGACCAGGAGCTCCTTGTGTTGCATCATCTCCATAACTCCTGGGAGGGGCTCAAGTCTTCTTCAACACCTAATGCCACGAGTCTCTTTAGCACCCCAGGCTGGATAGTCCCAGCCTCCTCCCCAGAGTGGGTGGAACACCAGCCCAGAAGGGCGCGCTCGGAATGACAGACATCCCTGGACACAGAGTCCAGATTAACCCTGCATCCCCAGGAGTGCCCAATAGGTAGCCACGTTACAAGGCACATAAAGATCTGCAAACACACACACACGCGCGCGCGCGCACCCTCCCTCTCACTCACAAACACACAGGTTCTCTACTGTCTTTGGTCCCCCCAAGACAGCCGTGTACGTCCACCAGCCTTTTCCTTCCAAAGATCTCCAAACTACTTCATGTGCACGGAAGGAGGGAGAGCTGCCTCTCAGATGTGGAAGCTACTGGGTGGCAGAGAGTCTCGTGAGCCCCCTGAAGGCCAGGCTACGCAGCCCCTTGTACTCTCAGCTTGGGGTATATGAGACGTAATGGAGCTCTCTCCAGGGCCTCCAGGCCTTCTCACTGCCAGCAGAGCTCCTCCCCTCTGCCCCTGCGCACACACAGCTACAGGGCTGGCTCCTTTCTCAACAAAAGTTCATCCTCTCCAATTGGTAGCGTGGAGCCAGGCCAATCCCCCTCCTTCCCCAGAATGCTCCTGGGTTTGCAGAGGCCTCCAGTGAACCACAGACCTCCCTGCCCTGCCCTTCTCCTGGTGCAGAGGGTGGGAGGACAATGCTGGGGGTGAACCCCCTCCTGCCCAACACCCACCCTCTGACCCACAAACCACAGGCTCCCCGTGTGGAGGGGCTCCCCATCCCCCAGGCCTCAGCCACATCTTGTCAGCTCACCACTCCTGCGGTCCAGTCTCGAAAGAAGTGTTTTAGCTTCTAAAGAAAGCAGGATTTAGGTAAAACCTAGGAGGCAGGCAAAGTCTACCCTCGGTGCTGTGAACCCCATGATGGCCTGTTTGCGGGGGCTACACTCGGGACCCTGGAGCAGGGGGTGGTGCATGGTGCAGAGGGGGTGTGAGCCCACTACACACCTCGCCAGCTCCCGCCTGTCTCCCTTCGGCTGTGAGTGGAGCACAACGCGAACCCGAGTATTTCCTCTCCTTGCCAGGGAGCCGTTGCTGTGTGTGCACTCCAGGAGGAGGCCATTACAGGGAGTTAATCGAGTTTTAAATTTGTTTTTAAATTTTATAATGCAATTCATCAAATTCAGTGTCTGAGCACAGCATTCACATTCAGTCCTGGCGGCGTATGTCGTACTGGCCCCAGCCTTCCCCAACCCCATTCCCCCAGAGGAGGAAAGGTTAACTCTTAAGGGTAACTGGTAGGCATAGCCACTAAGGGGTGAGAAGGGCAGCAGGGTGGGCCCTGGGCTGCATGGGTCAGTCTGGAATTGGTTTAATGGAAAGGCTGGTGACTTAGCCGAGATGCTCTGGGCACCTTTCATGAGTTGGGACCATAGAGGCTGCCCTTGGCCTTGGTCACCTTGGTGAGATGGCCATCTGGGTGCGACCATGATGGGGTGCTGGCCAGAAGCGTGTCTGTGAGGATACCAGGTATCAGTGAGAATGAGCAAACACCAGGATGTGGAAAGTAACCGTGCAGTCTGCCGATTAGGGACAGATGTGAGCACGATTTCTGCTATTTTTTACCCAGAAGGATTTCCTTTAAGGATGTGTTCAGCTGAACTTAGGATCATTATTGTAACTTGGGATCAGTTGCTGCTGAATTGGAAATAAGTGAGATTTATGGGACCATGGTTTTGTGAAGAACATCTCGGGTATCAGGACTTGCCTCAGATCTTCTGTTATCACGAACTGTAGTCAATCTTGCCTTTTATTAAGCTTTAATAAGTGACTTCGCTTCTAGGGAAAGTTCCAGAACAGACAGTGCCAGCAAGTGAAATCCTACTGGTCCCAGAGCAAACTACAATAAAATAGTCTCCTCCTCCTGGTGGTCCTGACAGCTGAGCCTTCAGCTGGCTGAGGTCACAGAGCCCCAAGGGGAGTGCAGGGCCCCCTTGCCCAGCACGATCTGGCGGTGGGTGAACCGTGGGGGAGTAACTATTGGAGTGTGATCACCAGCACTCCTTGGCCCAACAAAAGCCTCGCGTTGGCACTGACCTGCTTCTGAACCGTATCTATTTTTAGTTCATGGAACCCACAGGGCGGCTGCACTCTGGGGCCCCAGATGTCTGGCCCCAGGGCAGGGAGTGGCCACCAGGCGGCTTTGACTTTTAGTCACTGCCGATTGGTGGCGTTGTGCTGGTGACAAGAGGAGAGGGGCTTCAGGTTGGCTTCTGCTAAGCTCCCGACATAGTCTACCTCCCCCTCGCTGAGCATCCAGGTGTGGACTTGAGACCTGCGCTTCTTAAAAAGAACAGATGTGGGGCGCCTGGGTGGCTCAGTGGGTTAAGGCCTCTGCCTTCGGCTCAGGTCATGATCCCAGGGTCCTGGGATCGAGCCCCATATCGGGCTCTCTGCTCGGCAGGAAGCCTGCTTCCTCCTCTCTCTCTCTCTGCCTGCCTTTCTACCTACTTGTGATCTCAATCTGTCAAATAAATAAATAAAATCTTTAAAAAAAAAAAAAAAGAACAGATGCAAATAGAAAGTTCACTCCTCCTTGAAGCCACACACCCCATGAAACACCCTGCACTACTTTTCAAGTTCTAGGGGACTCTGGCCCGATGTCTGTGGCCTTCCAGATGGAGCTCCAGGCTCTGGTTCTACGTAGCTTTGAACCGCCTGCTTTCAATTTCACACGAAATTAAAAACACTAAGGTGGGGTGGGGCAAGAACCCTGTGTGGCCTCGGCGAGGCTGAGCAGACTTGGGACAGATGCTCAGGCCTGGGCCCAGGTGGGATGTGGGAGCTGGGGTGGGGCTGGGCTCGGCAGCCGGCGGGGGCACGGGGTGGGCCGGGATGGAGGAGGAGCATCTCGAGGTGATGGAAGTCTTTTTGCATTCAAGGGCTTGCCGCCTCCCAACTTGCTACTTATTGCATTGAAAAATATTCCACGCGATTGAAGAACTATTTTCCAAAACAAAATGCTGGTATTCATCAGGAGGCGCGGGTTGTGCAGTGTGAACAATTCACTTTCGTTAAGTACCATATGGCCGCTGGTAGGAAAACGCTAACATGTTTCAACAGTACAGCTGGGGTAGGCCTCCTTTATTCACCGTGCAGATGGCTCTAATTGACATCTCTCCTAAAGCAGGTCTCCAGCATTTCTGCAGGATCATTAGAGTCATTAGTTATTAAATACCATCACCGCTTTCGGAGAGGGGGGTCTGAGCCTTGGCAACACTGCACAGGGGTGGGGCTGACGGGTCCCCGTGGAGGGCCGGTGGGAAGGACGCGTGAGCGCCTCCTCAGACCAGGCCAGGGAAGGACGAAGACGTGGCTCATTCCAGAACAGCCCTTTGGAGACAACTCAGGCGGCCAGAGGGCTCTGGACCACGGTTCTGGAGCTGGGCTCCTGTCTTCCTAGCTGTGTGACCACACAGCATCAATCCTTCAGACGCACTGTGTTCATCCCTTAAATGGGGTAACGACACGTGCCTTCCTGCCCTGGAGGGCTGACACCATGCAGTGCGGAGCGAACGGAAAGGGCTAGAAGGATGGACATAAGTGCTATAGCAGAACTGGTTTGGATACTTATATTTGAGGTGCTGCCTGGTCTTGCTTATGTTTGGCAAGGGGTAAGCCGTGGCCTCGAAAGACTTGGCCGCACCTGAGACACAGTCCCCGACACTGCAACAAGCGTGCCTTTGTCGGATTGTGACCAGAGCCACAGGCCAGAAAGGCAGTTCAGGGGCTGGGGGGACAGTGGGGCTCACACATGCAGCTGAAGCACTGAGGCCATCGCCGCAGCCACGCCGAGACACAGGGCGCTGCCCTAGCCCAGCCACCTTGCACCCCCGGCACTCCCGGACCCATCTTGGCTTCCACGTCACACATGCCGGTGGCACTGCGTTGCCAATCATGCCATCTTTGCGGGAAAGAAAGGAATCTAGGGAGTGTGTGTGCTCCTCAGAGTTCTTCCAAAAGTAAATACATGTATCCAAAGGGTAATATGGATTTAGGAACAGCCTTCCCTTTGAGCTCTTTCCCCATTGATCAAGGGTTAATAGTGTGGCATTATTAGTTTAATTTCACAGTCTAATCAGTTTCCTGCTTTATTGATCGAAGGACTTGGAGCAATTGTAATTTGGTGACGCTGAAAAGTAAAATTCTCAGCTAAGGGAGTCAAGCTAGGTGGTTGTGCAGCTCGGGGGCCGTGCGAGGGACCGCCTGACCTTGTCCACGCAGCTCCCCTAATTGGGGCTACGCAATCCACAGGGAACATGTCCCGTCACCCTTCCTTCCTCTCACTGCTCAGCCACCTGGAGGGCGCAGGGTCCACATCTCACAGTGACTACTAACTAGCACCAGAAATGGGGACCGGCTTTGGGTAGAGCCCCTCCCCAGGCCATATTTGAGCTCAAATCCACCTCGAATGCCACTCTGAGCCCCGAACCGGCCCAGGGCTTCATTGTTAAACACCCTCTGTCAGCAGGGCCCCATCTGTGCGATGGAATTTTTTTTTTTTGTCACTTTTTCAAATCAGAATAGAAACAATTTTTAGTCTATAATTATCATTTCTTTTCTCAACAGACAAATGTTTCCTTTTAAATTGTAGGGCGGAAAAAGCAAAGAACAACATTTTAAACCAAAAAGAAAGACTAAAATTAATTTCCTCTTTACAGAAAAATAAAATACAACAGCTCTAAGAAGCCAGGTTTTTTTCTTTTCTCAAAAGAGCAACAAATGCAACAGCATATTCCTTGCCACCACTAATGCCCATTGTTGGGAGGCAAGGCCTTGAGGGATAAGGGTGATGCAGTTTGCAGGCCTGTCTCCAGAGTCAGGCCTTGTACTCTGATCTCCTGCAAGAGGCTGGGCTCCTGATCTCTGAGCTCACTTGGGACAGATGATCCGAAACCCTCCTTTCAGGAAGTGAGCTCCCAGTGTACGGTCCAAGGAGCCAAGGTCAAAGCTTGGGGTCTACCAGTTGGCTCAGTTTCCGCATCTCTAAGATAGCTGTGCTACTCATCTCACAAGGCTGTTGGGAGGATTCTCTGGGCTCTATGACTCTAAAGCATCAAATAAAGCCTGCGTTTTCACCAGGGAGGCAAGACTAACCAGACTGATTGTTAAGAAAGTCCTGCTCCAATATTTTCTTGGCTGGTAAGCTGCTCTGCCCACCATGGAAAAGGTATCCCTCCCCAACCTGGCTCTCGTGCTCCACCGGCATGTGGCAGGAGAGCCACGGCTGGGCGTGTCTTTACCCAGCGGACTCTAAGTGCCAGGCCCCGGGCTCAGCAGTTCCGGTGCCCAGAGCCGGCAGGCCCGAGCTGGCATGAGCTGAGGGGGACTCCCAGGGAGGGGCAGCACGTGCTGAGCTTGGAGGGAGGCGAGCTGGCTGCATTTACGGAGCTGAAAGCAGTTCACTGTGGCCCCAGCTGGCACAGGTGAGGAAGCAGAAAGGCCGGAGGAGCTTGTTTCCTCCGGGTGAGGAGTGTCCCAGCCCCCGTGGTCCAGGTTAAGGAGTCTGGTTTCAAACTGACCAGCTAATGACAGGGCTGCTCCACGGTCCTGGAAGAGGCTCTGTCTCCACTGCTATCCTTGGCCTCCTCCACAGGGAAGGGGGCGTGCCACGGTCACAAAGGCGCCACCATCACCCAGGGCTGTGCTGGTAAGTGTTTGCGGGGGAGGCGGCGGGGGACAGACAAAGCAAACAGAACCGCAAGACCCTGATTTATAGCATTTGCCTGTCTCTGTTGTACAAATGCTCCCAGCTCGAGTTTGAGCTCCCAACGGGAAGGCAGTGACCACAGAGCTGGGAAGGGATGTCAGCAATGGGCTCCTGGGAGCCACCGAGTCAGGCCAGCTGACCACACTCACAGAACCTAGGAATGGGGTTGCAGCGGCGGTCGGGGGGCTTCATGAATTCATGAAGAGGCTGTCCCGAAGCAATGGCTGCTGCCCCATAGCCAGAGAGGCCCACGGCAGGCCGGCCGCAGGGAGCAGAGCTGCCCACTGTGTCCCCACCCTCCCCCGATCCGCCAGATCACGTCCAAGCACCTCTCTTCGCATTCAAGGCTTTTTACGCGGGGTGCCACCTCTTGCTGTCCCCAGGCCCTTCTCATGCCATCCCTGTGCAGCCTGCTGTGCAAGCCTTACTGTCTCCCTGGGTCCCATCCCACTTCCAGGCCAAGAGCAGAGCCTAGGAGTTTCCCTCTGCCAGTGACACATTCCCTCCTGCCTTCCCCGATCAAACCCTTCCCAACACACCACCACCGTACAAAGCTTTCTCTGAAAGCCCACTGCTCCCTGCATCTGCTGGGAAAGAAGTTCACAGCGCCCACGGGGACACCCCGCTTGACCGCACACGCTGTGCCCCTTCCTGCTAGAACAAGGGCTCTGGGACCTTCTGCTCCATGAATCAACACTCCCCGTGCTGGGTTCCCAATTCAAGACACTTCCTGACCCGACCGTATTTTCTGACCTTTGAGAACTTCCTCTCAAGGAAGTAGAGGGAGGGCAAGTGCTAGTGTCCAACATTTGTAATTCCAAGGACAAAATGACCAGAGTCCAAGGATCTCAGTGGCTCAGTTGGCATGGCCAGGCAAGGCTGGAGAGTTGGCTGGGTGACACTGGGAGGGAGACAGGAGGCTGCCTCAGACACAGTGAGACTCTCCTGCTAGACAGGCAGGGCCGGTGGCAGAGACATAGGATCCCTATAATGACCCCAAGCAGGTGGAAAAAGGCAAGTGCCTATCCTGTGCACCTGATAGCTTTCTAAAAATAGCGGGTGGGCCCTGGCCCCACAGGCTTCCCTATGGCAGGGGGCAGGCGCTGGAGCTGTTGGGTCACTAAGTTTTGGAGGAGTGAGGCCCATCACAGCTGGTTTTGGACCTTACCCTTCCTGGATGGGGCTGAAGTGGGGCCACAGCTGGATGTGCAAGCTGAGGACTGGCCTGCATCGCCTCCTGCTTATTAGCTCTGCCCCACCACCTTGGGCTAGGCACTGTTCCTTGTCTGTTGTCACATGGGAGGGGAAGGGAGACAGGGAGCAGCAGATGCCAGCAGCCTCCGGGCACTGGTTCTTCTTGGCCAAGGGACCTGGGTACACAGACATTCTCCGCAAACCAAGGCACTGACAGCACCGAACAGAAATGTCATGATCTGATGCCACGTGGCGTAGGAGGAAGCAAGAAAAGAAAGGAATTCTCCGGGCCGAGCCCCAGAAGTCTCCTCTGCCCTCCTGTGGGGCCAGGCTCAGGGACAAGCAGTGGGCAGGGGACAAAGGGAGAGTTCTTCTCTTTCAGGGGCAGGCTGGGGCTTCTCCAGCTTGCAGAGAGCCAGCTTCCTCTGGTTTCCTCCTCCCTCCGCCGTGTCTAGACGGGTACACTAAGCTCCCAGCACCCTTCAGGGGTGCATTGGGCCTCTCGTCCCCAGGACCGGACCTGGGGCTGCACCTGGGTGCTCTGCTGACTCAGGGAAATGTTCTGGAAACAAATCCCTCTCGTTACAAGTTACAGTATGTATTTTTATGGGCCAGAATGTCAGCAGATTTTGGAGATCACTGTCACCCAGCTGAGAACCAAAGTCCGGGAGGGTTTGAATAAAAAAAAAATTATAGGGAGCAAATACTTTCAAATAAGACACCTAGCAAACATAAATGGGCCTCCTCTCCAATCCCCCAACACACACACGCTTGGAAAAGGCTTTTCCCAATTCTTTTGCTGAGAGGCAGGGAGACTGGGAGGCTTTTGTTTTCCTGGAACATTTTCAGACCAATTATGCTCCTCTCTCCTCTCTGTCCCCGCGGAAACTCCGACTTTTAAACACAGTGTCTGTATTCCTGGGTCTTGGGAGGGACGTACAGCACTGCTTCCTCTGGCAAAGCTGGTGTGGTGGGCAGAGATGAGGAGCAGACAGAACCAGAGAGATCCCCGACCCCGTCCGGCCCGGCCCGGCCCCCAGCCCCTCCCCATACAGAAGACCACGAAGGAAGGAACAGCCAGGCTGCCCGGTCCCCCTAGCTCGCCCGCATTGCGCCTGGCTGGGATCGTGTTGCAGAAATGTGATGCCTGCCCACCCTCCACCCCCCCTTCCCCGCCTGCCAGCCATGCGGCCACCCTGGCCTGAGGGTGTGCGGAAGCCACCCACCCGTTCACTGCGAACATCCAAACATCCATCAGTGTGACTGCAGCTGCCGCCCGGCGTCCCCCATCGGCACCTCTTACGAGTCCCCAGGGGATGCAGCCGCTCCAGGCTTTCCTCCGACCCTCTGAGCACAAGCTTCTGCACGGGGCCCAGGCCCGCCCAGTTGGCGCCCGTGCCCCGGCCGTGTCTTCTGCCCTCCCGGCCAGCTCCGGGTTTGGTGGAGCGCAAGAGATGCGGCCGAGGGGCCAGCGCGTGCCGGGGCGGGCTCGGCCACTCCCTCGCGGGGCCCGGAGCAAGTCCCCTCACCTCACGGGCGCTGGCTCCCCGCTCAGGGAAATGGGAATATTGGAGTCTGTGCTACCTAGCTCCCGCGGTGTTGTGGGGGAGAGAGAGAAACCCCAGATGGAGAAGGAATTCGGAAGAGTCAAGCAAGCCATTCAGAAAGTTCTATGACAGAGCCCGGCGGGAGGCATCTAGGCCGGTCCCCAAAGAGGCACAGCCTTCCTCCATGAATCGTCTCTTTACAAGATAAGCACTTACTTCAAGGTTCCTGTTCCCTCTTTGCTAGCAGGAATTGTAGGATCATTGCCAAGTCCAAGCCGTACAAACAGCTAACAATCACTTGGATGAGAAGCCTGTTGAAATGAGCCTTTGCTGGGGACAAGGTCGGCCGGCGGCTTGGCCTATAAATCAGGGCTCCCTCCTCATCTCATTGGCTCTCACAAGGAGATGAGTTCAGCCCAACCTGGACGTTTCCCGGCTCCCGCTGCCCTCGGCTGCACACAGTAGGGATTCAGACAATGCTTGCTGAACCGAGCCACTGCAGCAGCGGCTGGTAGCGCAAAGGGGCCAAGCCCTGTCTGCTCCAATTGGAGATTCTGTCCATAAAGCCGAGGCAGGGAGACAAATCCGGATCTGACAGCACTTGAGGCTGGAGCAGGGGCCGCAGTTGGCCCTGCCAGCCGTAGCTAAAAGGGATTGCAGGGGTGGGGGGAGCTGAGCGAGGTTAGAATTAACATACTTACTGTATTATGTTGCAGCAGTGATAAGACGAAAATTTTAGGATATTCTTAATGAGACTCCTGCATTCACTGGTTTCCTTATCAGCCCCGGCAAGAACCATAGTTTAGCATTTATGTCCTTTGCTTTAGAATGGAAGAAGGATCATAAGAGGAATTCGAAAACTCACTGTGGGAGAATACGTCTGCACCCTTTTTGCTCTCCTCACACGGAACGTGGGTTCTCTGCCCCCGGCCCGCCCCAGACACGCTGTGCCATTACTCACTGGCATCCGGGCACCAAGCTTTCCCGGTCCAGACTTTGCTGAGCAAAATGCAAATTGGGGCTGTGAAAGGAATCTCTGCGAGTTAGAATGCCTCTGCCCTCCCCTCCCATCTGAGGCTCTGGAACACCACCCCCCACCCCCGGCCAAGTGTCCCTAACCAGCCCTGAGAGGCAGGTATGCAGCCTCCAACAGTCAGTTCCACAAAGACCGCTCTCACATCTGCCCACAGGGGCAGTTTTCTGCGGACTGTGACCAGGGCAAGCAATGACAAGCTCGGACCCCTACAACGTATGCAGGGCGGAGTTTACTCTGCAAACTCTGTTGGGGTGAGGGTCCTGCCACGCCCCCATTTTATAGGTCTGGAGCCTGGCCCCTAGGGTGGGTGACATGACCCCATCTATAGAGAGCTGACCCTGGAGTCAGGAATAAAATAGACAGTCTGGACCCAGGGCTAGGGTTGGAGGAGATCAAGCCCCTCCCCAGGGCTTGGGTCATGGGCATCTCGTCTCAGAATGCAAGACCTTGAGTCCCTTTGGGGCAACCAGCCCACTCTATGGGAAGAGAACCTGAAAGGCCCGCCTCTTCTTCCCATCCCACTTGGATGACTACTGAACCTTGAAAAAAAAGTTATTTTTTTTCCTGATCAGATTTCAAACAGCAAAAGGTTTTCAGTCTGCCCTGAAATAAAGAAGAGCTACCTTTCCTTTATCCCAAACACAGCCACCAGTCCAGAAGCCATCAAACAGAGCCTTCGAACAAGCCAACCAGAGGGCCTCACCATGCAGAAGCTCCCTGTTCACACCAAAGCCTCAGTGTCCTTGTTGGCGGCCTATAACTGCTTCCTTTGCACACAAGTAGGCCCATAGGAGGGGAGGGGGTGCTGTTGCTTCAGGCAACACACTGGCCACAGCAAGCTGAATGAATGAGGATGAGAAAAGATGCAGAAAGACTGGGAAAAGCAGGGCAAGCAAGCCTCACCAAGCAGGGCAAATTTCGGTGGTTCAGGGTCAAACATCCAGACTACCTCCATAGGACCCCTGGGGCATCAAGGCCCCGCTGAATAGGAAAGGATGCTCTCGAGGCTTCAGACTGGTTAAGAGTGAGCCTTGTGTCCTGGCTCTGACATGTATCATTTGCGTGTCCTTGAGCAATTGGCCTGAACTCTTTGAACCTCGGTTTTCTCCTAGGAGACACGGATACAAGTGATCCCCACTTTTTGCTGTGGGAGTGAGGCTGTTTGGAAAGTAGACAGTCCTGGGGTCGTTCCGAGAGCGTCCCCTGGATGGGCACTGCTGTGGAAGACGGGTGTGGGGGTGACGGTCCCTTCAGGAGCCTTTACCCAACATGGTTAAAATAAAAGAAAGTTAGGGCCTTACTGTGGGGCAAAAGCAACAGAGAAGACGACCCAGAGGAGAAGCTAGAGGAAGTGTGGGTGGGAATGAAAACAGGTGCAGCCACCCCATCACCTACAGGACACTGCTGGATACCAAGTACTGGTTAAGATATTTGATATAATTAATCTAATTCCATCCTCCCAACTTAGTTGTAGTTATTATAAAACTCCATTTTACAGGTAAAGAATCTGACACAGGAATGAAGACACTTTCCTAGGGTTACATAGCTTACAAGTGGGATTCAAATACAGAATTATCTGAGTCCAAAGATAGTTTCTTTCTTTCTTCTTGAGAGAGAGAGAGAGAGGTGGGGGAGGCCCTGAGGGAGAGGGAGAGAGAGCGTATCTTAAGCAGATTCCACGCTCAGTGTGGAGCCCGACGTGGGGCTCGATCTCAACCCTGAGATCATGACCTGAGCCAAAATCAAGAGTCAGATGTCTAACCACCTGAGCCACCCAGGAGCCCCAAAGACAGTTTCTTAATCCCTACAGCAGGCAGGGGGGCAGTGAGGGAGGGGCTTCCCAGAAAGTCCACAGGAAAGAGATGGAGCCTGAGTAGGCAAGGAGCTCCCCACCCACGGCAGCCCATTCGGCTGTCATGCCAGTGAACAGGCTGTAAGGTCATCGCCTGGAAGGGGTCTCCTACACAGCAGGCAGTGCCCAGACTGGAGGCCTTGGGCCCAGAGCCTTCTCCAGGGGTTCTTCTGGATTGTGAGAAGGAGAGTCTTCTGGGGGAGCCCCTTGCATCACCCCCTCTCACATTACCTCCCACATAGATCCCAGCCCCAGGCTCTGAGCCTCAGAGGCCGGCAGAGAAGAGGAACAGAGGACACAGAACTACACCATCATAATCCCTCTTAATTCTCATTGTCTGGATTGTGAGCCCAGCAGTCAAAGATACCTGCAAAGAAAACCCCAGAGTGAGGGAGAGGGTCTTTGTAAAATGTGGGCAGTAATCAGAATTTGTATCCAGAGAAAAATGACAATTGTTAAAACCCTATATGCAACCTGAACTCTGGTTTATGATAATGTAACATTTCCAGCAGTAATATTCGGGGAGGAAAGAGATGAAAATGAACTGAACTTTATTCAGGGATCTCATTACTATGAGTATGGTTCCCTTTGCTAAAATACAGAAATATCTATAATGAGGATTTGTGTTGTCCTAAGGAAAAATATATGAAAAAGTAGCCTTAAAGCATGGGAAGACTTTCATGCGCTATGATGCAGAAATTTGTCTCCCCCTGAGGAGAGGGGGTATGTACATAGTTCACTGAAAGACAAGACTTGTGTAATTACTCACTGAATTCGACACTTCCCAGCTAGTTCTGGTGGTCTCATGGTCTAGGGACCCAGGGAATAGGAGTCACGGCAGTGGCCTGGCCTTGACCTCCAGCATGGGGTGGGAAATCCCAGTGAGTCTACTCCTTGGATTCTGATATAAGCAAACAAGGCAGGCCTTGTCCTCTCTCTCTCCCACCGCCCAGCCCAGCTGTAAGTCTTTGTTTTTAAGTAGTCAATGAATCACAGAAGGCCAGCCCCAAAGGCTCCTGGAAGGCTCCTACAGGCTCCTCTCCCTCCAGCCCTCCCATTGCACAGAGTAGGAAACTGAGATCCTGGAAGGTACAGGCACTTGCCCTGGGTCCCATGGAACAGCAGACGCCAAGCCTGAGAAAAGTAATCATGCTCACCCCCATAGAGGACCCCATCTCTAGGGGGATCTGGCTCTGCTTGGGCTGGAGTCTGTTTGACCTGGAGTGGCCACTCTTCCACGAGACGGGGAAGACTTCCATCCCATCCTGCTCTCCCCGAGTCTCCCTTACTCGGCTTGTCTCTGGGGCACGCAATACTCAAAGGTGGTTTAAGCTGACACCCACCCTGCTGACAGCCCTCAGGCAGGGTGACACCCCAGTCCTGGGCTGGAGCCCAGTCCTGCCGCAGGGCTGGCCTGGCTGGCACATTCCAGCTCAATTAGCAGGTGAGGATGTCCCAGAGGAAGAAGAGGTGGGGAGGAAGAGGGCAGGGGGCCAGGAGCCCTGGGAAACCCAAAGCCTAAGGTGGTGACGGCTAAAGCTGGCTACAAAGAGTATGGAGGGCGGGGGAGTGGCCAGATCAGGTTGACAGCAAGGGAGGAGCAGGGCACAGGGTCAGCTGACCCAGGGAGCTTCGTCCCCACCTGGCGGCTACAGCTTCCTACAGAGCCTCTGGACGCACTCAGCCTCTGGCTGCCAGAGCGCCTCTAAACAGCCCTGGGCCTGGAAAGTGCATCTCAGGGCACAGTGTGCAGGACTTCCAGAAACGAGCTCCTTCTTCTCAGCTGCCTGGCCCTCGCTGGCCTCACAGACCCGGCCCCTTCTCTGCTCCCAGGGAGTCACTAATAAAAAGAAAGCATTGATTGTTCAAACGGGATAGGTCCCTTTGGCTGCTTCCTGAGCTGGTCTGAGAGTTGGGACTTCATTCATCATCCAGAGTCACTCTTTCTAGGGGGACAGTCACTGGATTCATGATGGAGGGCAAGAGAAGGGAGGGGATTTGATTCCCCATCCTGGTGGCCTCGATGGTCACCGCTCCCCAGAGACGACCGACATTTTACTCGCGAGTCAAATGGGTGGACCCCCAATTTTTTAAAATCTTTCTTTGTAGGTAAGAAAAAGATATCATAGTGAACCCTCCCTGAACATTTTATGCAAATCTTAAAGGGGCAGGGTGATGTGGGCTCAGGTGTCAGAGGGCACCTCCCATGTCTTCTCTATTCTAGATCCCCCAGGGCCCAGAGGAAGGGAGCTGCTGGCCTGAAGAAAGAAGCTTCACTATTGAACAGGATGTTCTTGAAAGCTAGCGGTGTGTCGGCGACGTAAGCCCCCAGCTCACCGAGCCTGTCTGCTTCCAGGTAATAATTCCTGACAACAGTGGTAACAGTATTTACTCTAAATCCTACTTCTATCCAACCCTTTCCTCGGTATTTCTTATGAACCACATACTATCTCATTTGCTTTTCACAGGTGCCCTCTGAAATAAGTATTCTTATCATGCCCATTTTATAGATGAGAAAACTGAGCCACTAGAGGTGGACAATGACTTGTTCCTATTGTAGCTGATGGGAAGAGAAATACCTACTTCCCTCTCCCATGCTATTAACCTCGCAAGGCTCAAAGAGCAGAAAGCCCGGTGTATTTGAGGCAAGAAGATGGTACACTAACGTACTTTCCTACGGCTGGGAGCTGGTGAGCAGAACTCAGCCCCGGGAACAGGGCCCCTCGAGCCGCTGTCCAGCCTCATAGTATGGACGGAGAAGTAGAGAGGAATCCCATCAGGAGAGAAGCAGAAACCATGAAAGCCTGGTATCCCTCTGTGTCTGCACGTTAGAAAGATGAAAGGAGAATTTGAAAGGCTGATCATTTCAAATTTTATACTAATTGGGTTCTTTTAAAAAAATTTCTGTCCAGTTGCTTTTATTTCGAAGTTTTAAGAGAAAAGTTCACAGAAGGCAGGTCCCTGGGCCGGAAAAAAGAGAGGCTAAAAAATGCTACCACTCGGCCTTGCCCTTGGACCCGGGGGGTGTGAGAAGCTTGTCTGGCATATTATCTTCCCTGCAGACCCTGTGGTCTCAGCTCCATGAGGCAGCTGGTGAAGGGGCCAGCTCAGTGCTCTCTGCAGAGGCACGCCAGTCATTGGCCTGCCCTAGTCCACTCTGCCTCCCCTTACCCAAAGCCCCTCTGTTCACTGTCCTCAGAGCCAGGTTGGGGAGACTTAGGTCCGTGCCCAGGGCACTGCTACCCCACACCAGGCCAGACCATAGGGGCTTTGAAGCAGGGGTTCTGTGCTCTGATTCCTCCTTGGCCTCCCCAGGGCCCAGACCAAGCCCAGACTGGGGTCCTGGTGGGTTTGCTGATCGGCCAACTGGACTGGGGTCCTACTTCCCAGACCCGTGCTGGTGAGCTACTCGAATTCCAGAAAGACTGCCAGGAAGTCGGCTGTTTGGGATTCAGATTGTACGTCCCTGTAGAGACAAAGCCATCTGTGGTTATGGGTCTGTGTGGCTAGACCACAGAGACCAATTTCATAATCTAGCTTGCTGCGTCATGCCACAAAAACCCAAATTATGAGCATTACCCCTGGAAGGTCTGCAAGGTGGGTGGGAGGAGGGGGAGAGGGAAAGGATCTCCTGTTTCTTGGGCTCGGAACTGAGTTTGGCCAGTTTAGCATTTGCATGCTGTGTGTGTGCACGTGTGCGTGTGTATGTGTGAATCAAGGGGGGGTTATTTTATTTTTTTTAAGATTAAAAAAAAGATTTTATTTATTTTATTTAATTTATTTTAAAAGATTTTATTTATTTTTATTTGAGAGAGAGATAGCAAGAGATACCATGGGGGCTGGAACTCCTTAGGCAGAGTCTTTGTCTCAAGTGAATGCTCAGGCCCTCGAGGGGAGACGGGATGGCCAGGCACTGTGCAAGGACCTCCCCCCGACCCCCCGCAGAGGTGTGGTTTTGCTGGGGAGTTGTCAATGAACTTGCTCTCACACACTATCGTGAACAGTTCTTTTTCTTCTGCGGGCTGGGCATGATGCTGGCCACATTCAGACACGGAACACAGCATTCTTGCCTTTAAGGTAGGACGCTCATGGTTTTTTATAACGTGGATAGAGTTACACAGAAGAACACAGGGAGCTGTGGGAGAAGGGATGGAGGCCCCAAGGCCTGCAAGCTCAGCTGGAACAGGTTTCTGGGGGACATGGTGCCAGACTTGTCTTCAAAGCAGGCCAACCAGGTGAAGAAGAGGGGAAGGGCCTTCTATACAAAGAGACTGTCTTAGTAATGGAAACAGAGTCAGGAAGCTGTATGGATTGTTTAGGGATTAAAAGAAGCTTGGGATAAGTGGAGTCAAACAGGTGAGAGGGGCGTGGTGGCGATGGGGAAGGAGGCAGAGGCCAAGACATGGCTCTGAACACTAGCCAGGTCCCGGAGCCTCGGGGGTCTTGCACGGGGTCCTGTCAGGAATAACCCAGGGCCCAGTGCAGGGCAGGGATGGCAGGGATGGGAAGGAGGACATGTGGGGAAGTCAGGAGGCGGTTTTGATGAGACCTGGCATTGACTGGCTACTGAGGGCATTAACAAGGACCTTCAGTGTGCTGGGCTGGCAACAGGGTGGACGGAAAGAGAGGCATCTGGGAAGAACCCCAGTTTTCAGGCTGAAGACACAGAGGGGTGCTGAAATTCCCCGGGACTGGGACCATGAGCAGAGGCACCAGTTCAGGGACGACTCTGATGGAAGCGGAGGAAGGGGAAGGCCAGGTGGGTTCCGTCCAGGTGATGTAGGCAGGATGGACAGAGACAAACGCAGCAGGGACAGATGGAGAGAATGAAAACGAAACTCAGCCTTCTTCCGTGAGTCCAGATGTTTGGGGTATGAGAAGCAGAGCTGGCCCACGGTGACCCAGACATGGCCCTTCTTTCCAATCGCACCTCCAAGGAATCAGCGATTCACTGACTGATGACGTCCGTGCGTCAAGATCCAGCCACCGTGGCCAAGTCACTTCTTCCCCAATTCAGCAGACGATGGTCCCAGGAATTCTGCCACTGGCTGTCCTTGGACCCCTGCTGTCAGCCCTCACTGAGGAAGCTGAGTGGGCACTTGTCAGGATGAGAAAGACGGAAGGAATGTACTGGGGCGTCTAAAACAATTTCCAGGGAAAACCATCTGCCCAGCCTCCTGTGAGGACGTGGCTGCCCAACCCCCACGCTCCTCTCCCAGAGGCCACTTAAGGATGCTCTGACCTGGGGTACCACGACTCCATGGCCCCTCCACTTATCCTCCTCTGCCCAGGTCTCCAAAGGAGCTTGGAGGGGTCCAAGAACAGGAGAAGTGGGAAGCCTGATGCAAAGCTCCTCAGATGAAAACCCGGCAATTGCATTTCATGCTCCTCGGAGGCTCCCCAGCCCCACTTGCTGGCAGCGTAATTACAGATGCCTCCCTCCTTACAAACCCTTCCCACGCACCGCATAAAGGAATACAATTTCTGGCTGTCCAAATTACAAGAGACCATAATGCATAAAAGCAATAAACACAGGTTCTAACAGCAATCAGATACCACTTATCGTAAACAATGGTTTTTGTGATTTATTGCGTTTGAAGCAGGTTCAGCATTACTCCTTAGAAGATTTGGTTATTCTTGTTTTCAAGCAGAGTTGCCGGCAGCCGGCTGACGTCAGAAAAAATTGCTCGAGCGCAGCAGATTTTAAAAATAGGGCCAATGTGGTGTTAAAATAATAATAATGGGAAAATTGGGGTGGCTGTAGGCTGATGTGAAGTCTAAAGACAGAGCCATTGCGGGTTTGAAGGCTCGCCTGCCGAAGTCCATGTATCTTCAGTGGGTCCCAGGATTTCCGATCCCTCCCACTGTCCTCCTGTCCCCTAAGTGACGTGGGAGGGAGGAGGAGACTAGGAGCCAGCGTGGGCCAAGTGACAGTCTGGATTAACACATCAAAGCTGTTCAGCTTCCCGGCTCAGGCCTCAGTTAGCTCTGACAGTCAGATGCTGGGGGGTACAGAAAATGTCCCGTTCACACAGGGCATTTGGGCCAAGGAGTCTGCGATGATTACCCAAAAGGAAACCGGCCCTGTTCTGGAAGAATCAGTCTCTCTCTTCTCTTGGACCCTACCCTGTCCACTCGGCCGGGAAGGTGCTATGGATACTGTCATGAACAGAGGCTGGCAGTGGGGGGCGGGCTGAGACAGCAAGGAGAATGCCCACCCAGCCCGGAGCAAGGGTTTTCCATGAGGGTTCAGAGACATGCTAGGATCCCATGTGGGGATTTCTGGGGCTCCCGGAGGAGGTCACCCCGATTCAACCAGGGAGCTCTGCTTTTATTAATTGTCTCTAATGGGTTTCTATACCATTGTTAGCCAAAAACAAAGCAAAACAAAAAAATTGGATTAGAGAACTAATCCCCACATAGGGGCCAGTGTGTTCTTCCTCTTTGATCTTTCTCCCTCTCTCTTCAAATCCACCATTTTTCTGTGATTTTAAAGTACACGCAACGGGAAGAAGGCACTCTTGGATAGTGGGACAGCGAGGACCCTGGAGAAGAAGCTGGCTCCCAGGAGGGCAGGGGCACTGCCCTCTGCCCTCAGGGGACCATCAGATGTGGGGCCCTACCCCAAGGATAAGTGACGGTGCGCTGCACCACAGCAGCTTGGCCATACCCCGTGGCCTGTGCACTGGGACTTGGTTTTGAGGGAATCTGAGTGACCAGTGTGCGTCGGGGACACTGCCTCTCCCAGGAAGCAGAGTCCCAACCGTACAAACAGAAAAGTTGCCTGAGTGGGCCATTGGCTCCAGCATCTCTAGGAGCTGGAAAAGACCTTCTCTAACCAATGTGTAGTAACCTCGAGACTGCAGGAGTGCGCGCACACGCACACATACACACTTGCTTGCACATATTGGGCCCTGCCCCTTGCAGGAAGGCTGGGACCCTGCGCTGCCTGAAGCTTCATTTCAGCCTGGGGGTGGGGGAGGTGTGGCGAAGATTCCTTGCCTTAGCTTGGAGCAGAGAGCAGAATAATCGCTGAGCTATACAGAGCACGATAAGGAGAATGGATGTTAGTGACTAGCCCGTCCCCAGAGAATAGCCATGATCACTTATTTGAAGTAAATTCTCAGAACATCACTCACCCAGGTGGAAAAAAATATATTGATCTCTAACATTTATTGCAGACTTACATTCCAGGCACTACGGTAAACTCCTCTTGTGATTAACTTATCTAATGTGCAACACACGACTATGCCGTAGGTAGGAGAGTAACTTGCCAAGCTCACCCAGCCAGAAGATGCGAGCACAGCCCCCAAGGCTACAGGTCTCATCGTGCTCCCTGCCCATATCCAAGCACGTTCTTTCCCACTGAGAGGTTTCCGTAGTGCTTTCTGTGTGCTCTCCTGTCAAGTCTCCGTTGGCTGGGATCAATACACATATAGGAAGATAGGTGGGACGAATGTCAGTTAGGATAATGACATCAACCCTGGCCTGCTGGAGTCAGAAGTCACCAGCAGTGCCCAGACCCGTCCTGTCTGCTGCTTCCCACCGCACATCTCCCTCTGGAGAGGTAAAGCTACCCCAGCCACACACCATCCAACCCTTCAAGTCAGCAGACCTTTGCTGCGGGTTGATGCCTCAGGCACCGATATCCCATTCCAAGACTGCAAATTGGACTTCCAGAAAAGAACAATATTTGCTTTTTGATAAAGACAAAAGCGGTACACTGCTCAGAGATATCCTTCACGCCGAGATAACTGTTTATACAGAACCTCACATCTTCAAGCATCCCTGTCCTTGGGTATTTCTAATCCTTGGCCTCGAACTGTTTCTCTGCAGAGGGAGATGTGGGAAACATCAACCTCTAGGACGGCTTCCCCAGTGCATCCTACTTCCTGCATCCTCCTCCTTCACATGGGTCTCTGTTGTGCCACTGGTCAGGCAATCACATGCTGGGTTCCGTGTTCTCCGACCGTTCATCTAGGTCTCGTTCCTTGGACGAGGCATCTCCTTCAAGGTGGAGCTGTTGTCACCGGCACCAGCATCACCTGGGGAGCTAATTTACTTTATTTAAATGCCAAACGCTGAGCCACACCCCTAGAGATTCTGCTTCTGTGGAACTGGTGTGTGGCTCAGCCGTTCATATTTTTATTTAGTGCCCTAGTTGCTTCTGATGCTGGCAGTCCCGGGTTCATGTTTTGGGGAAACCTGCTAGCTTGCCTCTCCAGGACTGCATCCCTCGGGGGGCTGACCTGTGACCCTGCACCAAGTTCCCCCGTTGACCGTCTCATCCCCAGTGGCTCAGATTGTACCCAATTTGGAGACAGGGTCTTTACAAAGGTAATTAATTATAATGAGGTCATTAAGGTAGGCCTTAGTTCAATACAACGGGTGTCCCTGTAAGAAGAGGAAATCTGAAAGCTGACGTAAAGGCGCAGGGAGAAGAAAGTCATCTCCAAGCCCAGGAGAAAGGCCTGGAACAGATCCCTCTCCCTCATGGCCCTCGGAAGGAACGGACCCTGCTGACACCTTCCCCTCTGACTTCTAGCCCCCACAACGGTGAGAAAATCGACTTCCGTTGTTTAAGCCGCCCATCAGAGCTGCTTGGTTGGGGCAGTCCCAGCAAACTACTGCCACACCCATGGCAGATATTGTGCAAATATATATATATATATATATAATATTATTATACATATTATAATACAAATATTTATATATTTATATATGTATATATATATAAATTATATAATATTTTATACATGTATATGTATATATATATTCCCCCCCAAAACTCATCTTTGCCAAACTTTTTCGCCGCCCTGAATTCTTTGCTGGGTATTCCTTCCCCAAGGCTGCGTGTGACCTGTTGTCACCCAGACATCTGCCAGGCCCGGCTCAGCATCCTGGCGTCAGGGCCGACGAGGGCTTGGGAAGGCATCTCTCACCAGCCGCACACCTGCCGGGCCTCGGGAATGCAGCCACCAACTTTTCCCCTGGAGCTCCAGCTTCTCGTCGTTATCCCCAGCCGGGCACCAAGCTCTGCTCTCCGGGGCTAGATGCCATGGGCACGTGCTGCCCGCCTCCTCTGAGAGCATGTGATGGCCACCCTGCCTCCCAACTCAGCCAGGCATTATCACCTGGACGGCCCTGCCAGTGAAGGCGGCCCTGGAAAGGCGGCCCCTCTCCTTCATGCCGTGTCCGTTTGGGAGGCGGGCAGGCCAGCAGCGAAGCTTGTTGGGGCTCTATTCACGTGGACCGCCACCCCCGCCATGTCCGGGGTGACATATGAAGCTCAGGGCTCACAGCCAGGGCAGAGCTAAAATAAAGGCGGGGTGGGGGCGCTCCTAGGTCACCAGCCCCAGAACCTGCAGTAAACTCTGGCTCATGACCCAAACTCAGCAGCCACAGTGGCCACCGGTCACACTTCTTGGTAAGGGCTCCTTCACCTTCTGGACATCTCGTGTGTTTCTCAATTCATCCCTCGCCCCAACGATGAGAAATAAGCTTTTCTGCAGGCAAGATTTAAACGAGCTCTCCTGTCACCGAGCACATGGCCTCACACTGAATAAAGGGTCTTTAGAAAGCTCAGATCCACCTTCTTCTCATTTCCTTCTCTCCTTGATCCTGTTTTCTCCCTGGGGTATGGGTATCTGTGCGGCCGGTATGATTAACTCAGCTGGGACTATAATCTCAGGAAGGAAGGGAATGGAAATCATTTTTGGAATATAAATCAAATAGGATTTCAGTTGAAGTTATTTAAAAGAAATTAATTGACTTGTACTTGCCACAATACACTGATAAGAGTTCATTGCCAGACCCATCAGGAGTAATGAAAAAACAGTTAATAAAATTCAGCTGTCAAAAGCAGCCTGCGCAGGCTCTCCGGGGACGTCCCACAGCCCCCCGGGTCGCAGGGGGTGGAGCACACCGGTTTGCGGGGGCCAAGCTCAGGCTTTGCTGCATTTTTCTCTTGTGTGGGATTACTCGAGTTTTAATACTGTAAGATTCTTAGGGCTGAGACTTTTCCCCAAGCTGCTTTGTATTTCTATATAGCACCATGCACATATTAAATCACAACCGAAGGAAGGATGCAGGCACGATAAGAACGGTTTTGCATTCAGTAGTTTGGTTTTTCTTTTTCTTTTTCTATTTTTTTTTTTTCATTCGCAAGGCCTTCTAAAAAGAGAATTCTCCTTCCCCTTATCGACTGTCAATGACCTTAAGGAGGAGGGAGTGGCAATATTTAATTAAAGACATCTTTGGCTCCTCTCCCCCACTCTCCCAAATCCAGGGAGGAGAATAGGTTATGAACTTGAAAAAATCATACACGTGCAAAGAAGAGGGAAGGGAAAATTTCCATACTGCTGTCCAAATGCCAGACCCTGGACTTGGCGGCCAGCCCCAGTGCCCAGCACAGCACCCCCCGGCCCATGTGGGCATCCTTTGCCATTCTCGCCCAAGATGTCAGCCCTTGCCATACAGGGGCAGAGATGACCCGATGTCTCTAGGACGCCACCAGCAACACCCCCCTGGACAGCAGAGCTGCTGCTTCCTGTCCCGAGCTCCTCTCTTGATTTTTCATTGTATTTTGTAGTGGCTGCCTCGGGCCAGGCAGCACTGCAGGCCTGTGCGGAGTGAGGAGTAACTCACGGGATCCTTACAGAAGCCCTACAAGGTGATGCTTTCAGTACACTGAAATGGGTCCCTCCATTCATAAGGTGAAGTCCTAACCCCAAATGCCGCAGCAGATGCCCAGTCTTAGGGTGTCCCTGGTGCTTGGCCCTGGCCACGCCCTTCCTGTGCTCAGCATCAGGCCCTGGGAGGCAGAGCCCAGACCCCCGCTGGGGAGCTGGAAGGAGGGCCTGATGGACCAGGGGACAAAGAGTACCGAGGGAGCAAACGTGCTGCCCTGGGTGAATTTTCCAAAGGTCAGGCCCCAGTGGGGGCCTCCTGAGCTGCCTACAGAGACACACGGCAAGCTGGGTTCTTGAACCAAGAGATGGATGAAGACACCTAAGGGGCAGATGCCAAAAATCTAGACAGACAAAAAAGAGTCACCTCTTCCTAGAGGCTCTGCAAAGGCAGGAAGCTAAGACCCTGGAGATATCAGGTCCCCAAAAGCAAGTTGCTGTGACCACAGTGAAGGATGTGGCACAGGAGAAGGACGTGTGTCCCACTGTCACACTGCGTAGACGGGGGCTGGCACCCAGCCAGCTTGTGGCAGCGATAAGGCATGTGTAATCCTATTATCTGGCAGGTCAGAACAAACTGGTCTCTGCAACCGGCCCTTTCCTGCACAGGTTTTTTTATTTCTTGTCTTAAATGTCCTGTTTTCCTGCCCCTCGTGTCAGAGGATCCTGACACTTGTGGTGCCCGCAGGCTCCTTGGATTGCCAGCACGTGGACACACAGCACGGACCCTCCACCCCATGCAGCCCCACACAGGACGGCAATGGGCAGCTGTGGGACACGCTGTCACAACTTTGCCACAAGCCCAGGGGCAGCACCGTTCTGGCCTCGGGTATGGCTTTTCTGCATTGCATCAAAAAAATCTGAACAGCTTGAGTCCGGGAAGTTGTCTCGCATAAACTCAGCCTCCTCCTGTCCTTGGAGATCTCCAAGAGAGACTTCTTTTTTTTTTTTTTTTTTTTAAAGATTTTATTTATTGATTTGACAGAGAGAGATCACAAGTAGACAGAGAGGCAGGCAGAGAGAGAGAGAGGGAAGCAGGCTCCCTGCTGAGCAGAGAGCCCGATGCGGGACTCGATCCCAGGACCCTGAGATCATGACCTGAGCCGAAGGCAGTGGCTTAACCCACTGAGACACCCAGGCGCCCACCAAGAGAGACTTCTGCCCCACTCTGCAGGTGCTGGGGGTACAGGGCACACTGGGCCCAGACACGGAAGGTGGGACTCGAGGGGGCTCTGCTTCCATCTCGCCTGCCCCTGTAGGTCCTCTGAGGAGTCAGGATGTTACAGTGTGACCACTTGGTGCTGTGATGGTGTCCAGCACTAAGGTAGACCCAGGAAAGGAGCTGGGGACCCCCGGAGGAGAGGCAGGTGTGGGGGAGCCAGACAGCCTAGTGATGTGATATTCTTTGTCTTTACTTCCCTGGTGCTTTCCCATGGCCCTGGTGAAGCCCCTTTTAATGTTCTAGTGTAATCTCAGCAGCAACAGGGAGAAGGTAATGGCCCTGAATAACCATACTCGGGCCAGAGAGCAGCCGGAGTCCTTGTCCTTCACCTAGGACAAGGCCAGTGGGATAACCAATGGGCACTGACTTAGCCACTCCTTACAGGTCTCTGCTTGCCTGCAGGGCTTAGACTGTACCCCTGGTTTCAGAACCCACTATCCTGGCCATGCTCTGTCCACACTTATGTCATCGTTCCGCCCCTTTTGGTGAATGCTTCAGTTGTATTGTCTGCTGACCCTCGAGACATCCTACACTCTGACTCTGGTGCCACCTTCCCTGTTCTGCCCCATCCCTGCCCCCTGAACAAGCTGTCAAAACCTTAGCCCAGTCTGATCACCCAGCCCCACCATCCAGGAGGAGAGGTCCCCCAAATACCGCCCCAGAACCTCCAGCAGGCAGGTTGACAGAAGCTGGTGCTCTCGGGGACCAGAAGGGGCATTTTCAAGGGTGGTGCCCTCCCAGACACTGACTTGCGAGTAAACGCCCCTTTTGTTGGTGGGAAGAGAATGGGGACATGGACTGGTCATGAACGCCTTCCCAGCCTGCCCCTGGAGGGTGGGCTTAGGAGGACACCTGCCCCAGTTTGGGAACCCCCTCCTGGCCCCAGAGGACTCTGAAGAGGACGTTCCGTCTGTCACAGCCAACACCAGGCAGGTCCCAGCCAAGCTAACCAGGTCAACTCCTCTCCTCATGCAGCCGGGCACCTGACCATGGAGGCCGCTCTCAGGGAGGGGATCCGGCTTCACTCAGCCCCGTGCCAGCCTCCACAGCAACCAGAGCACTTAGCTGGTGAACTCCTAAAACCATTGGGGCACTGATTACAACCACCATCATCACACCACCCAGAAGCAACACAGCCCACACCTTGGGAGAAGACCCTCTACCCCTGTGTGGTGGGAATTTGGGGGAAGGAGTCACTGGGCCCTGGTGACGCTCAGGGGTCCACCTGTCAGGACAAGGCTAGTCTCCTCTGACACCCCTCATCACGGGCTCTCCACCCTAGCTCTCCCATCAGTGCCTGGGCCTCAGTTTCCCCACTTGGAAAGAAAGTGAGGGATAGGGTAAACAAGCACATCTCACTGAGTGAGAACATTTCTAGAACGGTGTATAAAAGACCAGCATGACAGAAGACCAAGCATTCTAGCAGAAGGGAAGAGAGAAACTAAGGGTGTTTGTTCCCTGTGGGAAGATGAAAGGCAGAAAAACCTTCTGAAAACGGCTGCCTCTTGGGGGCAGGTCAGCAGATCAAAGCCACACAGTGCCCACCAGTGGAGGTTGGAGACGACTGCCTGGGAGATAAGACCACCCAGACCACCAGCGAAGGTTGGGGGCCCTGGGGGAGGGGCCAGGGGCTCACCTACCGGCAGGGCTGTACCCCAATAGGTCGGGAGCCTCAGGGACAGAGCTGCCTGGCCACAGCCCCCAGCCTTGGGCCCGGAGCAGGGACACCATTACTACAGGCTACATCCGTGGCCAGCCCTGGCACCAGGACCAGAGGGAATCTGTGGCCTAGTCCCTTCTTTGGCCCAACTTGTGCCTGTCCCTCCTCTAGTCCCAGTTGCAATAGGAGCTATGACCCCATTTCAGGGCAGGCCCCGAGCCTGACCCCGAGCCCCTTTGCTGAAAAAAACTGCTGCAGGGGCTCCAGAGGCCATGCTGCCCAGGGGAATACAGAATTGAGTCCTTGCCTGTAGCTGTGGGGCTAGGACTGAAGCAAGACCTGTAGCCACTGCCCCTGCGTGAGCAGCGGGGACGCCCATGGAGATGTCCCCACACCTGCCACTCACTCAGCAGGAGCCCCTTCAGTGCCTCAGACCCCCCTGTTCCGGGAAGCTGAGGCTGGTGGGCCATCACTTACACTCTGAACTTTTTCCAGATGAGTGAATTTTCTAGGAAACTGGCATTTGTCACTTTAAGCACCAAGTATTAACTTAAAAAAATATATATTTTTTAAAACATTTTTGAAATGTATTATAAATGTGTCTGGCCCTGAGCAGAATACATGGAACACATATTCTCTTCGCTTCAGGACCCGGGATTATTCTCAGGAAGACCCACTCCTACCCTGAGCTGTCATGGGCGGAGCTCCCAGGGTCTCCCAGGTCCCGTGGCCCTGAGGCCCTGGGCGGGGAGCACCCAGACTGCAGTTTGGCCCCTGCTCTTGCAGACCTCCCTGGTTGATTCATTGAGTGCTTTTCTGAGATGTTCCCAGCCCAACGGACTCCTTCGGGCTAGAACCAGAGGCTCCACGTGGAGGAGGAGGAAGGACTCGGCACACAGAAGCATTTCATCATTTACGCGGCCTCGAGGGCCGGTCTCTTCTTCACTGAAACACAGAAGGACCGTGTGTGAGGACGAAAGGCCTTCAGTGCTGTGCTTGGAGATCCGCCTGCCTCTTCTTCCTCCCAAACAGCAGCTGCCTCTTGGGGTCAGGGCCCTCATTTCTTCCCTGTGGCCTTACTCTGTTCCCCGGGGTCTGGTGGGAGCCAGAGCATGGATGGGGCAGCTTCTATAAGAGAAAGCGAAGGTGTCTCCTGGCCTTGGGCTGCTGTGGCTCCCTTTGGCTGCCTTCGTCCTGGGTAAGCAAGGCTGCGCAGTTGGAGCTGGCCCAGTGGGGCTGTTCTGTGGTGACGGCAGCACACGGGCCACAGGGAGCCCAAGCTGTCGGTGGGACAGCGCTACCCCTGTGGCCTTTTCTGTTGTTCCCGGTTTGAGTCTCTAAAACCTATTTAACTTTCACCAGTGTGGTTGGCAGAGATCCTGGCAGACATTTAAGTGACCGGTGATAAAGGAATGATGGAGCCACAGACGGTCATGCTGAGGTGACCTCTGACCTGCAGCCCACCCTATTTGCTCACTTCTGTCTGGTAGCTGGCTGCCTGGATGCTTATATCTGGAACCGACCGTGGCACCTAGCACAGTGCTGGACAGACTGACGGATCAGAGAGTGCGCCCGGGAACCCACAGCAGCTCCTGGGAGAAGCTAGGGTGCCCTCAGCACCGTGACATAAGACACATACCACATCTGAAGAGGCAGTTAAGGGGCCACAGTAGTGTGAGAAAGATAGTCACTGGGAAGACAGGTGGGTTTGCAGGAATTGCATTTTGTGACCGTCGGAGGGATGAAGGGCACAGAAGCCATAGCCATCTCTGCCCCCTGCTAGGCCCCACGGGAGCAGACCCCTCCTCAAGAGCAAGACAGTCTGGGGCAAAAAAAAAAAGGGCGGTGGTTGGGCATGAGGTGCTGCTGAAAAGTCTGACTCCTTCCCAGGAGAACCGCCCACCAGTGAGCCTCCAAGCCGCATAGCAGCATCTCAGGAACACACTGTTCTCTTTGTTGGGGCAAAAATATGTTCGATGCTGATTATGCAGGCCGACGAGCAGGGCTCTCTCTCTCTCTCTCTCTAATCTGGAGCCCTCCTGCTCAGCAGGCACAACTGCATGCAAGCAATCCTGGAAAAGCACAGAGTGGATTTTCTTGCCGTCCATTGTTCTCAAGGTATCGCGGATGTCTCCGACCAGGTGTGGAGGTGTGTGGTTGATGAGACTTTAGACGACCTCCAAGTCTGAGCCGGTGGGGCTTGGCGACCTCTGGAGAAGGTCTCTTGGGCCTGGCCGCCACCGGGGCTCCTGGGAGCCAGCAGCAGACTTTTGTCAGAGGAAGGAATCCTTTTTCAGGTTCAAAATGCAGGTGACGTTTTAAATTAAAACACTGGATTCAAATGCACATCAAAGACAAGGCATTCAGGGATTGTGTCCAGAGTAGGGGGTTGACTGAGAAGGGGCATGAGGAACTTTCTGATGGAAATGGTTGCTTTCTTGATAGGGATGTGGGTTACACTGTTGTTTGCATTTGTGCAACTGATGGACTGTCCACAGAAGAGCTCTGCATTTCCTTACGGAAAAGTTACATTAAACATTGTTATTTAGAAAGGAACTTGTTGGGGGGGGTTGGTGGTGGTGGTAAGGAATTCAGGAAGGATGAGTTTTCCAGATAAAAATGGTAACAGTTTAAAAATCAAAAACATTTTTAGTTTCACTATTTTGAAAGAAAACTAACATGTTGCAACATTTGAAGACACAGAAAACAAAGAGTACCATATTTAAACTCTTTTGCTGACATAGTTTCTTCAGCCTGAACACCAATGATTGGGTTGAACGAGAATGGCATTAAGCTGCCCTCTGTGCCCATTGCAGAGCCGTTTCCACTGCTGTCTTGCACTGTCTCCATTCTCCACCCCTAGTGAGTCTGTCCGTGCCTGTACCACCTCCTGCTCCATAAACAGCAGCCACAACACCTGCATCTCAGTGGGTGTCCATTCAACCCTTATCAGTCCCTACTCTTGCCTTGCAGAAGTGCACAGTCTAGCCAAGAATGGACCCCAAGATGCCAGCTACGCCCAGAATGGAAACCAGCCCATGTGTCCATGCTGGGTGTTTCTGACTTGAGCTAGACTGTCAGCTGCTCTGAGTCTCAGAGCAGCTCCTACGTCCTGGATCCCTGAAATGACCCAGTTCATCACAGCCCCGACGCCCCCGAACTACCGCAGGAAGCAATTTCAGCTAATCAAGACGCTCATCAGCTCTCCAGACTGGGCCACAACTTTTCCAGACAGCACACACGGGCCGGGAGAGGCAGACAAGCAGATGCTATTTCCACTTTTGTTCTCATTAAACAGTAGCATAATCATGATTTATAAAAATATTCAAATCTTGAAAAGCATGTCAAAGTGCAACCTCGTCAACTGAACTCGAAAAAGCTACTCACTCCACGTGCATGATTTGAAATCTGATTTCTCTTTCTTTCTTTCTTTCTTTCTTTCTTTCTTTCTTTCTTTCTTTCTTTCTTTCTTTCTTTCTTTTTCTTTTTCTTTTTTTTTTTTTTAGAATAGCCACAAGAAGATATGGAGTTGGGGAAAGTAATCAGGTTTAAAAACTCTTTTCTAGGAAATAATTAATTATGTTTCCAAACTCAAAATAGACGGGTTTTTTTTATAAACCTAGAAATCAACTTCCAAAACTGCATTTTAAATCACAGAAAATGTGTGAAGAGTGGCTTCAGAGTCACAGCTGATTGGCCATCACAGATAAATCATGTCCTCGTTATCAGTCTTGTCTGTTTCTCTACCTTTCTGGTTCGGGGGGGGAGATGGGTGATGGTCAGGGGGTCTCTAGAACCACAAACCAGGACCTAACAAACGATACCAGGTGGTTTGCCAATTCATAAGGTTTAACCACAAAAAGCAGATACCCAAATAACTGGAGATTTTACTAATAAAACTTTCCCCATGGCTTCCCTTCACTTATTCTTTCTCCCACCTGCACAGTTGAAGAGACCCCCTCACTCTTTACAGACATCTGAAACCTGCTACCCACGTCGAGGCCCAGCTCGTTTCTCCCTCTTCCATGAAGTCCTCCTGCTTGCTGCCTTCTGCACACTGGTGTCTGACATGACTGCCACACCCTGTGTCCTTCCTTGCTAACACTGTCTAAATAGCTTGGTCCTCCCACCCAGACCATATTGGGAAGAGTCCACCATTTAAGGCAGAGGTGACTGCATTCACTGTTCCCTTGCTGGAGGACAGCATAGGGCCTGCTGGACAGCAGGCACCAATACATATCTGCGGGTTTAAGGAGAGTCCCCATATAAGTTGATTATTCTTACAATGCTAAACCCAAAGCAAATGTTCTTAAATGAACCATTAAGCCTTCTATCCTAGGAAAAGCAAACACCCCCTACTCATCTGTTTCCACCCTTTTCAGCCAGTGGACCAGGGCTCTATTTCTAGATTAAGGTTCTGGAATCCTAAGCAGCCCATGAAGAAAAGATGTGCCGTAAACACCATGAGACTATTGAGCTATGTCCTTCACCCTCCATTGTTTCCTGAGTCCATGCAGGGGTCCGGGAGATTCTGGAACTCTAAGTGCTATCCCCCTTGACCTCTTTTCCCCATAAGATTTACTCCCTGGGGGGCTGGTGGGGTAGGCACAGACCAGGCGCTACCTCCCCTTTCCCAAAGGTTGAAGGCCTGTTTCTCCTCATCCCAGGTTCTGACTGGCTCCCTTTTCTCCCCAGTATCCCTGCTGCTCCAGGAAGTTAAGATTACTGAAAGCAGGAAGGGATTCTGACTTCTCCATCAGTTACCCGAGCCAGGCACTTCACAAAGCACCCCAAATCAAGCTACTGCTTGGGTCTGGCAGTTCTGGAGCAAGAAAATAAATATCTATCTAGGCATTCCTAACTTATACCCAAAGAGGGCATATATTTTCAGTGGAATGGTGCTCAAACTACCTCTATCTGCCCATTTCCTAAGAAAGCTGGCAATCAGCCCCTTGATCTCTCCAAACACCCCAAGGAAGAGAGACATGGTAGGAACTTTAAACTGTTTCTGGGGGGAAAACCCCAGCACCCTGGTCAGGAGTGAATCCTGAACAGCCAGCAATCAGAGAGTTGGAACCCAGGCACAGCTTCGGTGACTATGCCAAAGACATAAAAAAATAATAAAGCCTTGCAAAACCACTTCCTCAGACAGCTGGAGCGGAGGAAACTTTGTACAGCAAGAGGGAAAATAGCTTTGGGGGGGATGTGGAGGATCTTCTCCTATGCTGAGCACAATTCTTCTGACTACTAAGCGGAACGTGCCTGGTGGCAGGGACCTCTGTCAGCATCCAGCCCATTCTGATTTTCAAGATAATTTCTGAGAGCTTGGCATGTTCTGCCACTTCGAGGCACAGAAAGGGACAAGATCTTCCGGAGTTTTGGGAGGAATCAAGCAGCCTCAGCCAGGCTCTGCTGTGGGTCTCCTGGAGCTGTGTTGCTGATAATACTGTGGCCACTGGCCCATGGGGTTATTTCACTGAAATCAATGTAACTTGAACAGAATTAAAAATTCCATTCCCCAGTCACAGGAACCACTTTTGAGGTTTTCAATAGTACTAGACAACATAATGTAGAATAGCTCCATGACTGTGGAACGTTCTGGACTGTGTGTAGTACCGTTCTAGAAAGTCCCTGACCTTTCCACATTTCCTCATGGAGGTGCCAAGAAAGCAGTGGTGTGGGGTTGGGTGGTGAGTTGGGTGCTAGAGCAGGGCCAAATTCTCCTTCCAGCTGTCCTGCTCTCTCCTTCCTCTCAATGCTGACTCCAGCAGGGGGGCTTCTCTCCACCTATAGGTCTGGAGCTCCCTGCCTGGCTGGGCGCAGGCTTTGATTTGTCACATTCATGGGGATGTCAAGGCACCTTGTTGGCACGCCAGCTCCAGCCCATTTGGCACTGGGGCCAAGGCAGTAATGCAAGAAGGGAGGGTCCATGGGGATTTCAGAGAAGAGGGACTGACCGCTGCCCAAATCTCAGACCTCCTGATGGTCAGGGAAATCCTGGCCTGTTTTCCAAAGGATGACTTTTGGGTTCAAACACACACGTGCGTGCACACACACACACACACACACACACACAATGATCATGGAAGGATTTGAGTTTGAGAGCTCACAGAATCTGGCTTCCCTGCCAGTATATAAGATCCTAGGATTTTGGCTTGAAATCCAGAGTCAATGATTCCTGTAATCCTTAGACCAATTTCTGTCCCCCTGGACATTCTCAACTCAGTGCTAACCCAACACAGACCGAGCTTCAGTGCAGGACCCAGGCCCCTGGCCCTCACTCCCGACCACAGTCGTGCTCCCAGCTTCATGCCTTCCTCGAGTCACACACACACGTGCTGGTGTCAGCCAGCCAGCCTTCTCGTTCCCCTCCTGGTGGTTTTGCTTCTCTGGATCCTACGTTGCTTTAGGATCCAGGGGAAGATGCTTGAGGGATAAACCTTCCAGGACTCCCGCAGCTGTTTGTTCCTTTTCTCTGAGACCCCTGTAGTACCTTTTGCCCAGCCTTCTCCCTCCAGGCACAGGTGAGCTCTGTTTCTACCACCTCTGCTCACCGTGGTGGGGCTCACTGTCCCACTCCACCACCACCTCCAACCACAGGCCTGTTTAGCTAAAAGGTTTTTGGGGATGGTGATGTGGGGGGCATGCGTTGGGGCGCTGAGCAGGGCTCTACTCTCGGAAACCATCGGCTCTGTGTGCGACCCTGTGATTCAGAAATTCTGCACCAAGAGAGGGAAGGAGGAGTGGGGAGAGAAAAGGAAGGAGAGAGAACCAAACAGCCTGCAGCTGCTGGACAGGCAGAGCCATGGAGAGGTGCAGAAGAGGACAAAAGAGTGATTTACTTTAATCCCATTTTCAATAAACTGCAGTTGCCAAGAAAGAAACCAACTGGCCCCAAAAACATGAGGACGGAAGGGAGTCAGGAATTTTGTACCAAGAGAAACAGCACAGCTAGGTAGAGGGGGCTATGGTTGGACATTAAGTCATTCTAAAAGGGCTCATAGTTTTGTTTTGTTTTGTTTCTTATTCTACGAGACATTTGTGATTCCTATACGGCAGCAAAACAAATATAACCATGACTTATGTTTCCCAATTTACAGAGCGGATTTCATGTGCTTTCGACAGGAATATGATATTTCTGACAATCACAATTCTTCTTGACGCTGGAGTGTTTGGAGGGCAAATGCCCCATATGCCACACTCTTGATTTGTTTTTAGGGCCTTCCAGGTATGTGAGAAACTCTCATAGAAATGCAAATTGATGGCATCGAAGGATACAGAAGTCTGAGCTCCTTTGTGTGCACGCTGTAAATAACCTTCCTCCCAGCACTGCCATGGCAGTCATAGGAAGAAGAGGGGGATGCCAGGGAAATTCACAAAGCTGAGAGACCTCCTGCCTTGTCACCCTCCCCGGACTCCGCAGGAGAGCTCTAGCCACTCCTGCTGGGCTGGAGGCTGCTTCCTGGCTAGGGCCCCTGTTGAAGGGGGAAGGTGCTGTTGCTGCAAACTGGGGGCCACTGTGGGGGCAGGTCTTTGTCCTCCAGAGGGCCACAAGGTGGGGCAGGGGAGGAGAGAGGGGCCAAGGCCAATGCTCTTGCTGCAGACCTCTTTCTAAATGTAAGGATATTGGAAAGAATTGAGCAAAACAGACCATTTCAATAGTCTGGACCTGTTCTAGTTCTTATGTTCAGAGGTGGGGTCATGTGTGCTCTCTTATGGTCAAGTTATAAAACTTACCTAAATGCTGCATGCATTGTTTTGAATAGATCACATGACATACAAATCTGCAGTGGGGTACTCAGGGACGCCTAATGTTTTGCGATGCAGAGCCAGATTTCTAGGGTCAGTGTGGCTCTGGGAAGGGCAGCTCACAGACCATCTTGGCAGGTAAGCCAGAGGCCCCTTTGGCACTAAGTGTGGCTTGCACCCTGAGACGGGGGAGTGCCGCCCAGACAGTGTGAAGCAGGCGGGCAGCCACCAGGTAGAAGGATGACTCGCCCGGGGTCGCGCTGCAGGTGACAGGCGGCAGGCGAGGAGTGGGCCCAGACGACGCGGCAGCAGCTCCAGAATTTGGTCTCTAAGTAAAAACAAGCAGTGGGGGAAGAACAGCTGGTGTTGAGTCTGGTGCTAGGATTAGTCTGCAACGCTAATCACAAGAAGTGGAAAAAATTAGGAGGTCCTGCCTGCCAAGGAGGTTTTCAAACACATGCGTGCGCCGCAGTGGCTGTGGTATTAAATTCTCCCAGCGCCCAAGCAGACGCCCACTACCGGGAGCCAGAACCCCTTCCGGGGCGTCACACCCAGAGCCCCGGCTCTGACAAGACTCCCAAAGGAACAAGGGCCGTCGCTGGGGTGTGACATGGAGGGGCGACTGTATGCCGCAGGCCAGCCCCACAAAGGTCCTCTGCGATGTCCCAGAGAGAAGCTGGGACCCATGGGCAGGGAGAAAGAGAAGGTCCCTAACCCCAGCAGACACAGCAGAGTCGGACGTTACGCCTGTTGGTGCCCTGGGCAGAAAATAATTAGAAGATAACCTCGCAGACTGAAATGGGATGATGTTCAGGACCCACCCCCCAAACCAGTGGCAAGCCCACACATCAGGAGGCATGACCTTCCAATTCCTCCGCAGCAACACTATGGTTGGCCCGGGGCCAGGAGGCGCCGTGATCCACACCCAAGCCACCAATAAGCATAGTGTGGAAGGGATGGGGCAGGGTGTGTCCTACGACCTTGCCACTTCCTCTGTTGCCCACAGGCTCCTTACCACCTTCTAGAATTGCCACCACAGGGATGCTCCTGGCGGCCCGTCGTGCCTGGGTTTCCCTTCCAACACAGGAGCTGAGGCAGCACTAGGGTACTTGGGGCTGGGCGTGAGTGGGGAAGGAGAGATTAGCCCAACAAGATGAGAAGAGGACTTCAAAACTGCTGTGGACTGAATCGTGTCCCTCTCAGAGCCCCCTGTTAAAGCCCTCACCTGCCACGGGACCCTACTTGGACGTCGTCTTTATGGAAGTATTTAGGTTTAATGAGGCCGTAAGGGTGGGGCCCTGATCCAACAGCATTAGTCCTTTTCTACAAAGAGACGCCAGAAAGAGCTCTCCCTCTCTCCACCTCCTCCTTCTCTCCCTCATGCTCTGCCATGTGAGGACACAGCAGAAAGGTGGCCGTCTGCAGGCCAAGAAGACAGTGCTCGCCTGAACCTGGGGATGCTGGCACTCTAGTCTTGGACTCGAGGCCTCCAGAACTGCAAGGAACAGTTTCCGTTGTGAAAGCACCTGGTTTGGGGTGTTTTGTTACGGCAGCCTGAGCGGACGCGTCTAGAATGGACTTCACAGACAGCAAGGCCCATCTGAGATGCAGGACAGACACCGGATGCTCACAGGGCGTGAGCAGAAGACAGAGGGACCATGAATATTGGACAGAGGACCAAAAAGTGGAAGAGAAAAGTAGGTGATAGGTCACCAGAATCCATGTTGGATGAGATAGGACCTGAGGGAGTCTTTAGTGGTCCTCAGGTTCAAAGCCACAAGGAGGGGTCCCTAATGCTATCGCCAGTCTGGGACGAGGGGTCCCTCACGCCATTGCCAGTCTAGGGTGAGAGGTCCCTCACGCTGTTGCCAGGCCACGATGTGAGGTCAGACAGACACCTCTGGTAGGCCTTCAGGCCAAAACAAACTCTGTTGTCAGAACTCTCCAGAGAGGACTCAGCAGCCTGCATGAAGGTCCCTCCCATGCTCTATCTTGGAAGCACGCGACACGGATATTCATGACAAAGCATGTGTCTTTACAGCAGCCTGGAGCAGATTCGTTGCAGTTTGGACCACATGGAGATGAGGAAGGTGCTCGGGCCTGTGGTGTGCTTGTTCCCAAGGAAACTTCCGTTCGGGTCACGGGAAAGCTGCTCTGTGGAGGAGCTGCTGGTACAGATGTTCCTCAACATCCTTCCCTGCCTCTGCCGGCTCCCCCAAACCCTCATTTTGGTGTTGCTATTTGCCTCTACAAAATGTGGAGCTTTTCAAAAGACATTCAATTTCCTTTGTTGCTATTCAGTTGCCATAGTCAATTAAAATCTATCAATGCCCCTGAATAAATTTGTGCTAGGTGAAAAAAGAGCCTCAGTGCAATCTCTCGACATGATCTCTATTACCTTATGTTGCTTTAATAGCTAGAGTAATAGTTTGTTATTAATGGAATTAAGCAATTCAGTTCAAGCTTCCCAGAGGTCTTATAAGACAACTATTATAATTTGTATTCTCAGATTTTCCATTGAGTAGATGCCATGTGTTTTACATTACTTGCTAATGTTTCGAGAGATAGCAGTAGTATATTTAATATCTGGCTTTGTTCAATGATTCCAAGTCACTTTCAATGGAGGTAAGTGCTGCTGGAATTTTGAGCAGTTTAAAAATCTACATTGTACAAATAATTCTCTCGAATATTATTCAGCCCAATTTCAGTTTGTACTTTTATTTTGCCATCCATCCTTCCATCCATCCAAAAGATTTTTATCCAAATGTGTTTTCTCCTTTTCTCACTGAACAGTCTCCTGCCCAGAAAACAGGCTTCAAGTGACCACGTGTGTGCAAACACACACATACACACACACACGCACGCACACACGCCGCTCTCACCAATTTAGCATATTTGAATAGAGTCATATTTAATCAAAGATTTAAAAAAACTTTTTTTGATGGTTGCGAAAACCTGTTTTTAGAAGAAATAAATGTATGCGCCACATTCTGAAACAGCTTGAGAAAACAAGATCTTACAATGTACACCATCTCTGTATTTAAATAGTTTCATTTCTATTCATGAGCTCCCTGATTAGATACATGGAAAATATCATCAGTAAAATATGAATAATTCTGACAAATTAATAGCCGATTTTTTTTTTTAAAAGAACGAAAATATGTGTAAGCATTGCGTCCTCATTAGGCAAAGCTGCTCTCAGGGATGCCTGAAAACTACAGCTCGGCTGGCTGCGGCACGTATCACCCCTAAGCCCCAAGCCGCAAAAGGAAGGACCCTCGGCGGGGGACCTCCGGGAACTCGTGCAAAAGGGCAGCCCTATTCGTAGAAGCAGCTCGGGGCAAACGCCAGCGGGCTAAGCACGTGCGGGGTTCTATGTTCTGTCATTCCTGTGAGGCAGGCGGGTGGAGATGACACAGCCGTGAGATCTTAGAGCACACAAGGACCTCAGAAACCATTTCTTGCAACCGCCAGTGACATCTTGGGCTCTTCCCATTGTTGCTGGCAAGGGAGAGGTTGCACAACCTTAACAAGACAGGCAGTACTTGAATTCTGGCTTTTGGGCTCAGAGTCCAAACCTTTTTCCGTAGGCGCACAGAAATTCAGCCATACCCATCAGGCATGCGATGCCTTCGTTGTGCCAGAGCCCCTGGTGAGCAGTGGGCACACCGTGGCAAATGAGACCAGGCCTTGTCTTCGAGGAGCTCAGAGTGGGAGAGGAGGGGACAGTGATCACCAAAAATGGGATGGGATATGGGGCTGGCAAGCATTGAACCAGAGGCTTTGGCCGTAGATGAGAAAGATGGGCCCACCTCTTGGCTCTTTTCCTCCTTGCCCTATAGCCTTGAGCACGTCTCCTAACATTTTTTGAGCCTCAACGGACTTACTTGTAAAAATGTAAAAAAAGTAGTTCTTCTAGTTAGGGTTCTGAGCTCATGTTAAAGGAAGATGCTGTGAGGTGGTGGTGAGGCTTCAGGGGAGCCGGCAGGAACAAGACCTCTTGCCCACAGTTCACCTTCTCCCTTACCTCCCTTCTCCTCCCTTCCTAATCACAGAGGCCCGGAATCATTGTTGTCTTGCATCTATGCTACCATTTGGCAAAAGTGCATGGCCCCACATGGAACTGTCTCTGGTTCCCTTTGTTCCCACTCCAGAAGACAGAGATCCTACAGGTCTAGCGGATTTTTTTTAACGCCAGGACCAAGCAGTCCTGAACTGCTGGCCGCCGGGGCAAGGGCACCCTTGCAATTAGGAGTTGGCTCCTCGTCTGGGAAATGTGCTGAAGGCAGGGACGCTGCATGACCTGCTGCCAGCAGCAGCGGTCGTGGGTGGGTATGGATGTTTCCAGAAGGTGGTGTGGGCAAGGCAGGCAGCTCCAAACATGTCTGATATGGAAGGCCCTCAAAGGGTCATTCCCTTCCCTGGATTAAAGGTATGGACAGCGTGTCAGAAGAGCACAAACATGACGGCTGCTTCTGCTTTGGGAGGAGGTCTGGGTTGGTGTGGGAATGGCACTGCCGGTGGAGCAGACAGCATGGGAAAGGTGCTGTGGTATGAAGTACCAGAAGGTGACCATGGGTGGTGCTTTCAACATGGGCAGGGGCAGGACTTTATTTTATAGGGACAGGCAGATGGGTGTGGCTCGTCCCCTAGAGAAGACCCTGGGAGCCAGCAGGTAGGAATTAGAAGGAGGCAAGAGGGAGGTGGGGAGAGAAACAGGGTTAGAACTGAGGAAGACCTCAGTCAGGCCAAGAGCTATGGGCATGGAGGGAAGGATGGGGAGAGGCTGGGAGATGGAGCCAGAAGGCTGGGATGCGGGGGTGGAGAGTGATGGAGGAGGGAGGCTCCCACATTCCTGACTTGGGATCTGGGTGGATGGTGCGGCCATTCCCAGAGGTGGGAAGCACAGGTCGAGGAGCAGGCTGGAGAGCTGAAGAATGCTGTGAGGTCTTGTGGCCCCAGAGGGGCAGCCTGGCGAGGGCCAAGGGGCCATGTGGACAGACCCTGAGGACAGGTCTGGAAGTTGCTAGTGCACAGCTGGGGGACAGGGATTAATAGCACCTAGAGGACTGGGAGACTGTCGTAAAGGTTTCAAGCTGCCTGGATAGGGATGAAAGAGCCAGCTACCTGGGTCAGAGGAGAAGGTCAGGAGGGGGACAGATGGCCCAACTGGGTGGGACACTGGCAGGTGGGGGGGCTACAGGCCCCATGGCACATGGGCAGCCCCCATCACCCTCAATCACCAGTCCTTCCTAAGAAGAGCCCTAAGCTACTTAGAGCCTGCCACCACTTTCCTGGAGGACTGGGGCTCACCTCTGTCTCCTCCTGAGCATGAGTAATGAATCATGGAGAAACTGCTTCCGAAACCTGCAGTCTTCACATCTCTGCTCTAAAGACCCATCTGTTGAGCTCTGGGCCATAAAAAGAGCAAAGCTAAATGCTGTGGTGGCTCATACGCCCAGCTACCTGCAGAGAAGCTCAGAGCAAGCCCACCGAAGCTTGGGAGCTCTTAAGGGGTTCAGGGAGAGGGAGAGACTACAAGGCCATCTGGGAGTCCTCGGTCCTATTGGAGGCTACAGGCTTGCACAGAGCAGAGGGGCAAGCTGCTGGGCGCCCCAGTAATTTTCACGTTAGGATCTCACGGAAGGGAAGGAAGGGTCAGGTGCAGGCTGACTTCCTAAATCCACACAGTGGATAGCTCTCTAGACCTGGCCGCTGGGAGCCCATCCATTCCACCAGCCCTGGGGGTGGGGGTGGGGGGCGTGGTGCATAAACCAGCATTAACATTGAACGACTGCCACTCTGTTTACTTTTACAAGGCCCAACTTCCCATAAATCCAAGTCAGAATCAATCATCTTTTATGGACCATATTAATGGCAATTCCATTATTTAAATCTAATCAATTTTTTTTTTTTTTTGGTTCCTTTGTGTTGAAGCCAAGTAGTTTGGAGGGTGCTTTTGACCAAGCAATGGAAAACAAAGTCAGACGACCTTGCTCACATCTCCGTACCTTGGCACGATAACGTCATAGGGAAAAGGTTTCGGTTTCTCTCCATTTATCCTCCAGAGTAGGAAGGCTTTAATTCCAGGGGCCTAGGAAAAATAAAAATTCTTCTCTTGCACTCACCGCGCCCTGCCTGAGTGCTGTCAGGGACACTCAGCGTCACCACTTTTTAAACTCAGACTGAGCTGCGATCTGTGGCTTTCCAATCAAATTTTATTTATATATTTATTTATTTAAACCATGAACCCAACTCTTCCAGGAATTGGCTTCGATGGCCCATAAAATAGCTAATGCTTAGCAGAAACAAGTGGAGCTTCTTTGTTCCCAGAAGTAAAAAGGCACAAAATGAAGACAGAAACCTAGCAAGCAGCTCGGGAGACCCACAGGCCATCAGAAAGGCCCATGGGCCACATGGGCCATGTGGGCTGCGTGCACGGCCTGGCCCATGGTGGCTTTCCCCCAGTCAGATGCTCCCCGAAAAGGGAATGAAAGGGTGAGGATGTGGAACTCCCGATTCCATTTAAACACTGGTGGGGAGAAGGGTATAAGTAAGAGAACTAGTTTTTCAAACCCAGATGTGGGATCTGGAGGGAATGGCCAATCTCCTGGTATCCGCATGCAAGGCTTCCTTTTTTTCCAGCTGCCTCCCTGCTATTTCAGGACTTCATGCAGATGTCACCTATTACAAGAAGCTGTCCCAGACTCCCTGGCCAGGCAGCATCCTTGCACGGTTCACTGAGGGGGTGCTGATCTCCTCACTCGCCATCTCCCCCACCCACCTGGGTGCCCCTCAGTGCTGTGCCCGCCCGGAGAGGCTCTGACCTCACCACGGCCCCCGTGGTGGGGGGCTCCTCTCCTGCATTACAGTGAAAGCTGGTCCTTGGAGGCTTCAGCGGCGAGGGCTCCAACAGGGTGGGCTTCTGAGAATGCTTCAGGGAGGCAGGAGGTATGAAGGACCATGACTCACCCGGCTTTCAGAGGCAGCTGGGGACTAGCTATTCTCCATTTCCACTCAAAACAAAACCAGGGAAAATGGGCTTAAATTGCAGCAAGGGAGATTTAGGTCAGATAGAAGAAAAGCCTGCAGGAGCCACCAGAACTGGGACTCTCAGAGCTGATGGAATTTCCTTCCCTGGAGACTCTGGGAGCAAGCTCTAGCACCAGGTCGCTCCATCCCCAGGGCGTGGTGCAGGAGGAAACCAAGGACAGCACGGCCCCCAGCACCTCCTCACAGAGAACAGGAGGACAAATGACATGTGAACACACAAGGAACATCATCGTTTCTTGGGGGCTGCTGGAAAGATGTACTTTCCGTTACAGCCCATGGGCAAGCCATGCTCTCTGCCTCATGACAGAAGCTGGTTTCTCTCACTCCTTTGACTGCCTGGGCTGAAAACTCCCCCTCCCTCCCTAAATGATAGTTTTGTTTTCTGTCAATCTATCCACAACTGGGCGGGCATGGAAAATCCCGTCCTAGTGACCTGAGGAGCTGGCCTGGTGGCGGGAGCTTCCCCAGTCCCCTGGGAGCAGCATGGCGGGGTCTCAGACTGTAGCTGCCACGAGGCACAGGAAGTGTGAGCCCCAGGAATGGGGCCCTGAACACAGGCAGATGTGTCCCCCTCTTTTCTGGGGTAAGCAAGCAGTGGATGGTACCCCGTTAGCAGAAACCCCGGGCAATTCCAATGGGAGGCCATGGTCAGAGGCACCGCCAAACCTGGAGGCAAATCTTGTGACCCACCTGTAACACGCATGCAGAACTTTCTAGATCTGGTTTCAGGGAGGCAGCAGCGCCTGCGCCATTTCCTGTTCCTACACTTGTCGGTCCCTCTCCTGCTTTGGATTGCCTCGTCTCCTTACACGCGTCCCTGTAAGTTACCATCTGTCCTTCCTGGAACTGGGTGAGGAGAGAATGGGCTAGAAAGCCTTGTGCTTTTCTCTGGTGCGGCCCTGGCACAGCTCCCACCCCCAGCTCAGGCCCCCGAGGAGAGAGGGTCAGAGACCCCTTCCCCACCCACGGGTGCCAGTTCAGCACCCCTGTTCTGGGAATCCCAGATGGGGTCATCGCCCCCAGTTTTGCCAAGAGCTGTCCAAGGCCCTGAATGAGGCTCGGTGGGTCTGCAGCATCTGGGTGCTGATGGGGACTAGGGTAGAGAGGGGACTGGGGGGAGGTGGCGTCATGGTATCCAGGACAGTGGCTGTGCACACTGGTCTGCTCCCCTGGGTCTGTGAGACTTGGCCCCTTGATGAACGACATGCTGAGGTCATCGTTCAAAGGCAAGAGATGTCCCAGGAGTAGAATCCTTCCCCATTTCTGGAAGCAAAGGGGCCATTCAGAAAGGGGCCAGGAGATGTGTTTTTGTCGGTGTGGGGGCCTGGCCAGTAGGACAGAACAAGCACATCCCAAGAGGAAATTCTGTTCAAAGCAGATGGAGGGTTCTGGTTGTTTCAGACTATTCTAGGGTACAGCAAGGTGACCCCTTCTCCTGGCCTTCATATCGGCCAGTCTCGACCTTCCCCCCACTGACCACAGCAGGTGAGGTCAGAAGGCTAAAAGGGGCCTCTCCTTGGGCTGGTGACCACAGCTACTGAGAAATTTGCATGCCTGGGAACCACTGTGGCTTCCTCTACCACACGGCTGGGCCCTGGAGGTTTGTGCAACATTCCAGATGTGTGACAATTACTAGGCCTAGCATCCAGCAAGTCCACCCTGCTCCTGGAAGCTCCCAACTCACAGAGGCTCTGGTAGTCTGAGAAGAGCATTTAAGACCTTTCATGACTCCAGGCCTTAGGGAAGCTCATTGCATGGGTGCCGATGATGTGTCTCTACCTAGAAGAAGCTAACCTTGCCCTAAAGACCAACCCACATGGTTCGGGTTCACTTCATTCTGGAAAAAGCTCCTTCCACAGGATAGAGTTCTCTGTGGGAGTGTGACCAAAAGGCTGCCATGTCTTCCCTAAAAGGAAAGGTGCACCAGGACTATGAGAAGATAGGAAATTCCGGTACGGGAGTTTCCTATTTCCGGTACGGGAGTTTTCTATTTCCGGGAGCACGCCTGCTCCCCTTCTGAAATGCCCTTGGTCTGGCGTTCACTGCCAAGCCTAACCACACCATTAGCTAGGCAGCCGGCCCAGAGGCTGCGGTTTGAAGCCTCTATGAAACACCTCGAGGCCCCCTCCTTGCTGAGGAAGACGGGAGAGGAGAACAGAGGCTCTGGGGCTCCCAGTTCAGCTGGCCATGCAGACAAAGACCAGACACACGATGGGAGGTCGAAGCTCCTAGTAGGGAGAGTGGACATCCTGACCCTGAAGGAGAGCTCTCACATCATACCGACCTGACTCCCGGCCCAGCACTTTCTGATCTCAGCTCAGACCTTGGGTAAAATGTTAATTTCTCTGAATCTCAGCGTGTTGTTCTCAAAGGGTGACAACAACAACACCCACGCCCGCCAACGGCTCTTGAGAGGATTGTAGGAGAATGTGTAGGTCTGTCCTTCAGCACAGTCCTTGGCACAATCACTCAGTATTGTTACTCTAGGCAAGAAGTCCTGCCTGAGGCCAGAGGAGGGGTGATGCCTTTGGTCAGGGGTGAGCAGGGAGGGCTGCGGGAAGGCTGTAACTGCGGGCCGTGCTGACACCAGAGGCAGGGATGGGACCACCCCACCGCGGCAGCCCCTAGCCTTTGCCAAGCCCCCTTCTAAATGGATTATTGTTTATTGGAGGCTTATCCCATCTCTCGGGTTATGAATTATTTACCAGATAATGACTTCCTAATTGTTAATGACAGCTGCCCCAAGGACATGCTGACATACCTTTTGAAGCCACAGTGCTAATTGTGGGGAGTCCCAGAAGCCCCCATGTGGCCACAGCCAGAGTGTCACTCCTAAGGACAGAGCCTGACTGGTCCTTGGGATAGACCGTAAACCCAACATGATAAAGATAAAGAAACTGAAACCCAGAGTGGGGCAAGGACACGCTCCCAGGTCCCAGAGGCAGCCCTGGGTGGGTCAAGCCCCAGGGTCTCTGGTGGTCATTTCTCCAACGTCTGGGTGTAGGCAGCTGGGGCAGTTGTGGGCTGGGCATGAGGTTAGGTCCTCTCTTGGGAGGTCACAGGTACATGGGTAGGGAATGAAATGGGTCTGGAACAGGTGCTGAGAGATCTCCCATCCCTGTGTCCCAAGTGAGCAGGAGGGGCCCTGGATGGTCTGGAGGGCACTGTCCACAGAGAATCAGAATGTAGCTCTATGGCTGCTTGGGGTCCCTGTGGGCTGAGGGCCACCTCCCTGGGAGCAGAAATCCACTGCCAGACTAACTGCATTCAACAAGGAAGAGCTACAGGATGACTGAGGTGGCGGGGGCGGGGAGGGGGGAGGGAAGTAGGGGACTGGGGCGGGGGGAGAGGGGGATGAGCACACCCATACCTTCCTTGAAAGCGCATTGGGTCCTGAAGAGACTATGAATTCAGTTCATGACTCAGTTGGAGTCCTAGCCCCCGAGAATAATAATAGCAAAACTTTGTAGGGACTACGTTTCCGGCACTATGCTAGGGGTTAGGCTATACGAACTCTTTAATCCTTACAACCGCCATATGATGTGGGTGTTATTACAATCCCGATTTTTCAGATGAAGAAGCTGAAGCAAAGGGAGTTTCAATAATACGCCAGAAGTTGCACAGCAGGTAAGGGGCAGGGCTGGGATTAGGACCAGGCAGTCCGGGTCTGTGCTCTTGACCATTATGCCATATTGCTTACTAGACATGTTTCCCAAATGAATGGATGCAATGCTGTGAGACCCCCTTGGATAGGGGACGCACCTTCTAAATGTGGCTTGAATGTGAAATCGAGCATATTGAGACCCTGGGTTCCAGCGGGATTCGGGGAGGCCTATTTCCTCCTGGACTGTGCCTGGAACAGCAGAAGGAGAACCCTAGCCTAGGGTGTGTGGTACCCCCAGGGGACAGTGGCCTTGCAAGGACAAGGTTAGTGCACCACCCTCCCCGCCCTAAGGTGGGCCCTGTGATCTGTGGCTGGCCCTTAAACGCACAAGAGAGATAGGTTGAATAGATAGGCCCCTCACACATGCCCCTCGCTCATCCTATAAACATTCCAGAGTGTTCTTTGTGCCAGGCTCTGGGGAGGGACCCAGTGACTGAGACACAGCCCCTGCCCTCGAGGCACTGCCAGCTGTCTCCCAGGCCCAAGAGACAAGAGCCAGGTGCCAGGTACGAGGGTCCCCAGATAGAAATGGAGCAGAGAGGCTGAAGGACTCAGGAGCAAATGAGCAGAGGCACGGGCTGTGTGCGTTGGCTTTTTCTATCATCAGCTCCTTTTCAGCGCTCATTATGTGCTCAGCTCTGTGGGAGGTTGGCCACCCACCCCTCACCCTGAGAGCTCACAATGGTTGGGGAATGAGCCTCGAGCACGCCGGACAGTGAAAGGACCACACTTGACCTGAGAAGATGCGAACGGCTGTCAGGGAGAGGAGCTGCGTCAGGAAATCTGAGAAGATTCCCGTGAGTGGGTGGCTGTGAGCTCTCTGCCAGGAGATGGGCGGGGATGGGAGAGGCTTTTCCGGGATGTTCGGGCTTGCGGGACATGTGATGCACCCAGGCAGGGTCTGTTAGGAGCACAGGGTCTGTCTGCATGGGAACAGAGGCTGTGCGTGTGAGAGCATCGAGGGGGGGTGGTCACACGAGGTGAGTTAGGCTGGCTGACGTGGGGTCTGTTTTACCTTACCTGATTCACAAAGTCAGGAGCACGTCCCCCTGTGCAAGACGGCAGAGCACTTAGAGTGCATTTTGGAAAGGCTTGAACTGGTGCTAAATAAATCATCACACTGCTTATTCTGGGATGGAGAGGCAGGGTGCCTCCTCTACACGCTAATGGGAGGGCGAGGCTCTGCTGCTGGCTGGCGCGTCGTGCACGTTGGTGAGCGCCGATCTAAGAGACCCTGGATGGATCCTCTCTGGGTCCTGACTTTCATCTCCCACTTAGAGCACCTTCCTGACTACCTGGAGAAGGGTGGGGGGGTGGCGCGGGTTAATTGTTACCTCCTATGCCGTTACTAGGTTACTCTGTAAAAGTAGAAATATGCTTTTAATGATTTTTTTTGTTGTTACTTTCTTGTGAACCAGATGCTTTTATCTAAATGAGTTGCTACAAAAAAAAAAAAAAAAAAAAAAAAAACAAAAAAAAAAAAAACAAAACCCACACACACAAAAAAAAACCCCAACCCGTGAAGGTGCTAGGCTGTGTCTGCCGTGCACTGGCAAACCATTGCTCTGTGAGTGAGGCATAAGCCCCCAATGCTTTCAGCACCCAGCTTATTTACAGGGCAGGAGGGAGGTACCAGCAGCTAACATTAGCTGTGGCCTGGACGACAGGACCCGGTGAGGCAGTGGAGTGGCCTCTGGCTGCTGGTGGTGATTCTGTCTCCCCTTCAGGTGGGTGGGGGTAACGGCACAGGTCTGGATGACCTGTTGTCTTTAGGCCTCTTGGGTCATGGTGGGTGGAAGGAAGGACAGTTTTCTTTCTGGGTTATTGAGCTTGACGCGTGATAGGTGCTCAGCTAATGTTTGTGGAGGACAGACTGGTACATGAGATGATCAAGAAGCCATAGAAACACAGTAGTTAGGAGCGTTCTTGCGCAGTCCCTGGACAGATGGATGCATGGCGCTTTCCCCGAGCAGGGCTCTGGTGGTGGGGCTGTTACTAGCCTACTTGGTATTTCTGTGCAAATGAGATTTCTGTGCAAATTAAAATTCTGTGCAAATTAGCGTACCTCACTCTGAGCAGTCATAGTACACTGCTGAACTTGCAAGGTGCAGGCTGGGTCAGTCCCCACACCCCCAGGCCAGGTGCCCTCCTGTAGGGCACAAACTCGCAACTGTTCCCAGCAGCCCCGGCCACTGGGGCACATTCAAGGTAAGGAAGGAGACAGGTCGCTTGGAAAATCAAACTTGGCCACAAAAATAAACTCTGAGGTTTGCAGATAAGCTATTTCTAGCTCAGGTGCCAAACGAGGTTTTGCAGCTAGAGTGAACCGCTGTGTGCGCCCCGCCCCAGTCCTGCTAACTAACGGGAACTGCACCGAGTATCTGGTCTTCCCGAACAGCACTGCTTCCAGAAATGGGGAAGGATTCCACTCCTGGGACATCTCTTGCCTTTGAACGATGACCTCAGCATGTCATTCATCAAAGGGGCCAAGTCTTGCAGACTGAGGGGAACAGATCAGGGTGCACAGCCAGTCCCGCCCTGCCAGTCCCCTCTCTGCCCTGGTCCCCATCAGCACCCAGATGCTGCAGACCCACCGAGCCTCATTCAGGGCCTTGGACAGCTCTTGGCAAAACTGGGGGCGATGACCCCATCTGGGATTCCCAGAACAGGGGTGCTGAACTGGCACCCGTGGGTGGGGAAGGGGTCTCTGACCCTCTCTCCTCGGGGGCCTAAGCTGGGGGTGGGAGCTGTGCCAGGGCCGCACCAGAGAAAAGCACGAGGCTTTCTAGCCCATTCTCTCCTCACCCAGTTCCAGGAAGGACAGATGGTAACTTACAGGGACGCGTGTAAGGAGACGAGGCAATCCAAAGCAGGAGAGGGACCGACAAGTGTAGGAACAGGAAGTGACGCAGGCGCTGCTGCCTCCCTGAAACCAGATCTAGAAAGTTCTGTATGTGTTACAGGTGGGTCACAGATTTGCCTCCAGACTTGGTGGTGCCTCTGACCGTGGCCTCCCATTGGAATCGCCCGGGGGAGCCTCCCAAAAATACCTATGCCTGGGTCCCATCGTGAGAGATTTTGATTTAACAGATCTGGGGCATCTAGCTGGATAACAGAGTGTTTTAAAATGTCCCCAGGAGGGGTGCCTGGGTGGCTCAGTGGGTTAAGCATTTGCCTTCGGCTCAGGTCATGGTCTCAGTGTCCTGGGATCGAGCCCCGCATCAGGCTCTGCTCAGCGGGGAGCCTGGTTCCCCCCACCCCCTCTGCCTGCCTCTCTGCCCACTTGTGATCTCTCTCTGTCGAATAAGTAAATAAAATCTATAAAAATAAATAAATAAAATGTCCCCAGGTGATTTGAATATGCAACCAGAGTTGAGAGCCACTATTGTCACTCGGAAGAGGCAAACAAGAAGCTGATGTTAAAAGACGATTTGATATGAGGTCCTATGACAAGGCTGGGGAGAAGAATTTATGCTGACATCAGAGGCTCTTCTCCCAAGGGGCCCAGCAAAGGGAGCACAAGGACAGGATACACATTAACCACCACAAAATCCTGAATGTGGGCACATCGGTACGATCGATAGGAAAAGAAGATACTCCAACAGCCCGTAGGGTTCATGTGAAAGCGTTCCGGAGTTGGGGCGAGGTGCCCGGGGTTGACCGTGGGATGGCAAAGTACCCAGGCTTTTGGGTGGCATGATCCAAGGGGTAGGTTTTAGAATATCTGAAAAGAGTAAATAAATGACCTATCATCCACGAACATCGTTCTGCTGATCTCTGTAATGTCCATGTCAATTCAAGGCTTGGAGTCCAGGAATTGGGGAACACCTGTGAGTTGAGAGCATTGTTAAGTGTAAAGTGCACTGATGCCCATCCTCACAAAGAGCAGTTAAATTAGAAGGTCTGGGGGCAAAACCAGGCATCTGTAGGTTTTCAAGACTCTCCAGGTGACTTTAGTGTTCACTGAGAGCTGGCATTGCCAGCCCAGGAAGACGTGCCTGTCTTCTCCCAGGGACTAGGAAGGTCAGGGGTTGCCCTCAGTGAAAGCAGACGAGATGGGAGACTCAGCAGCTCTACGAGGCGCGCCCAGAGTTAGTGCAGAGTTGAGACGAGAGCCCAGTGGCTGCCTCCCAGTCCAGGGTCCTGTCCATCCACTGCCTATGAGGCCACTCTGTCCTGTGGTCCTATGATCTTGGAACCAAGACTACCTGACCTCATGATGTGGAGACAAGAGGACGGTCCCTGTCTTTAAGGAACTCATGGTCCAGGAAGGAAGGTGAGAAGTGCAGCCCAGGAAGGCGCGAGTGACAAGATCCCCAAAGGCTGCAGAGCACGAGGCAGCTTTGTGTTGGCCAGGCCGGGTCTGGGACTCAAATCAGAAAGATCGTGACCAGTTCCTTGGCTCTAGAGAGGCAGTCGGGACCTTAGGACAGAACGAAGCCCCAGGGACAGGTGAAGCAGTGGAAGTAAAGGGACCGCAGAGAGAAAGGAAAGCAGAGGAAAATCTTCTAGCACCAGTGCCCTCACTTACAGGCAGGAGGAGGAAGAGAGGCCACAAAGATGGAGTGACACGGCCCCCCAAGCCAAGAGAGAGAGAGGATCTTGGTCTCCTTGAAGGTAGCAGGTAGGTCACTGGCTGACCGTTAGGTGGACAGGGCAGGCGGAGGTCTTGGCGATGATGGGAAAGGTGGGGCTCTGTGGAAGGTTCTGTGGGGAGGGGGTTGGAGTGGTTCCATGGCCTCCTCAGAGGGCTGAGTGCCCAGAGCCCAGTGGGTGGGGGCTGCTGAGGTTCCCAGGGTGGGGCTGTGAGAGGAAGCAAGGACGAAGGACAAGTCGGTGATGGAGTGGATGTGTTGGGGAAGGCAGCGCTGAGATGTCTGCCTACGGGTCTGTCTTTGGGTGGGAGCCATGGAAGCCAAAGGTGATGGATGAGAGAGAAGGAGGAGGAGGGAATGAAGCCGGGCTGTTGAGAGGGAGGGAGTGCAGGGGGTGGGGCGCAGGAGTGTGGTTGGCAAGGGCACCTTCGGAATGGCTTCACCAGTGAAGCCGCCAGAGAGTGCGGAAGTCCAGGGCACGGCACACGGCGTCCTCTAATGGAAGGGTTCCAAGTCCCATCAGCTCTGGAGGCATCTGCAATGTCCTCTCAGGATGTAGGGCACGCAGGGGGATAAGGGGCCTGGGTGGGCAGTGCTGGGGCGGGGATGGAGGTGGGGGAGGCCGCAGAGGGGTGCTCATCAGCACTGATGGGGACCCGTGGTTGCCCTTCACCACCTCCAAAGTCTAGGTGTCTGTTAATATCATTCTTGGCTCAGCCTTGGGTTCTGCACAAAGCAGGTCCTCAGCTCTACCTCCCCTAAGTGCCTACCCAGCCAGGCTCCCACACTGCAGTGCAGGGATCAGGTTTCACTCCTACTAGCCGGTCCTGGCACTGCACTCTGGGCCCCTGACAAGCACAGCGCAGCCCTCCCAGCTTTGCAGCAGGGCGGGGCCCCCTTTGCAGCAGGGTTCACACAGCCGGGTGATGCGGCCCAGTTTCCATAGGAAAGTGATAGTTCTTTCCACTTGTCACCAGGGGACAGACCAGGTTGTGGAGACTCCTATCTTCTTGGGAATCAGTGAAGTCCTGCATGTGAGGGAAAAGGGAAAAGCATGACCGGGCAGCAGGCCACGTGCTCCGGTGTTCCCAGGAACCGTTGTGGCTGTGTGTGCGTGGATGTGTTTACCGAGGGCCCTGGCAGGTGTTGTGCGGAGGTGGTGGCGGGGGAACTGGGGATGAATCAGATGTGATTCCCATCCTCCAGGAACTGGCCAGGTGGTAGGGAAGACTGACGTGAGTTCGCCGTGGGGACACCAATCCAGGGCTGGATCCATGACGTATCCTACCCACGTCCCTCCCTATCCTGTAATACATGCTTCTTGAAGCCTGGGATAAACAAGAGCCATGTGCCATCCTGCGTCAGTGGGAAGGAACAGAAGATTCCAAGATAAAGGCTGTCACACCCCTTCCCCTGGGTCTCAAGACGCCCTTCACCCCTGCCACACTCACAGCTTCTAAGACTTGAAAGCTTCTCCTTGGAAAGCTGACTTTTGGGAATAGCATGCTTTGGTGTCAGACACTCCTCTCTAGGTCTGCCCCCTCTAGGAGCTGGGAATGCCATCATCATCAGATCCAAGATGCCACTATCACCAGATCTGTCTGGCTTTCCAACTCCCCTCCTCTCACGTGACAGTCACAGAAGCAAAGCAAATTACCTAGGCCCTGGGACAACAAACCAGGACGGCGGCTCAGTTGCTTGGAGGTGCCGTTAGATGCTCGCCAACAGCCCAAAAGCTCCCAAAGCCAGAAACCCAACTGCCCCCGCTGGCTGTCCCCATTAGGCTGCTCGCTGGCAGCAGGCTGGGTGCCCAGTGGACGTTTCTCCCATTTTGGCAGCTGGTCCAGGCCCAGCCTGGAGCTCCTCCCACTTCTTGCTGACAATTATGGCTACCCGCAATTCGGAATCCTAGAGCTGCAGAATCCCGGAGCATCCTTCTCCAGGCCTCCCTGCTTCTGTGGGCACAGTCCTGGCCTGATGGGTGGGTATTCAAGCATTCTCACCGATTCTTTTCATTGGATTTCTGCCCGCACAGTAGGCCACCTTCCCCACAACTCTCCTGGCTACCTGGTCTTTATAATCCAGGTTTGGAAATCCTCAATCAAACTTTGAGGCCAGACTTCTATAAATTTAATCCAAGGAAATAATCAAATCACTATGCTAAGATATATATATGCAAAAATGTTTATTGTGTTATTATTTGTAGGAGTGAAATTTAAAAATATGCTAAATGCCCACCATTAGGGCACTGGGTAAGTAAATTGTGGAGATTATTATATCCAGATGATATGCAGAGTTCAAAAATGCTATAGATTTGTGTTTACTGACATAAGAAGTGTACATGTGACATATCATAGAGTCAAAAGAATGCGTCGCTGAGCCATACATAAAGCATGATCCCACGTATGTGTGAGTGTGTGCACGTGTGCACGTGTGTGCATCTGCACGTACACTTTACATATGTGCATACAAAGAAAGTCAGGAAAGGGACACCAACACAGTTGTTTCTCAGGATTATGATTGTAAGCAATTGCTGTAATTTTAGGTGCTATTTTTAAAGTATTTTTACAATGAACAAATAGCCTTTTACTGGTATCGAATACTACTACTTTAATAACAAGAAAAGTTAAATTGCCAAGGAAGTATTATAGTTTTGAGGAGCTTAAAGGTCCCCTAGCTGCTGGCCACCCCTCCTGGGGATTGGATCCCTCCTCCTGGGGAGCGGGAAGAGCTCCCCCCATGCTCCTAGATTGTTTCCAGGGGGATTGGGGTCCACTGTCTTTGCTGGGTTCTAATCCCATATCTATATAAAAATCTCCATGACCAGAAGGCAGAGAGGACCCGCTGTTTACCTCCTCACTGCCCCTGGAAAATCAGTGTTAGAGAAGAGAGTTGTCAGTGCCCAGGTTGGACGCCTTCCTTCTGTGCAGGCAAGCTGAGCAGAGACTTACCTTTTGGTGTCCGTCTCTGGCAAGCTCAGGATTCGTCCCCAGGATGCAAAAACCTCGATGGCAACCAACACTTAGCACAGTGTGAGTATCACCGGGAGGCCAGACAGTCTAGAACGAGAAGGAAAAGGGTGGGGCTGGGGTGGGAAAAGGTATCATCGTCTGCAGAAAAATCTCTTTGGAATTCCAGTATCTTAGACAGTCCCCACCCATGCAGGCACTTGTCCCTGTGTTGAATTTCTGAGTGTGGACCCTTTCACATGGAGTGTGTCCAAACACTGCCACGGGCACTCCCAGGCAAGGGAAGGGTGAAGTGGGCAGCAGAGAACCCCAAGGGGCAGACCCTAGAGGTCCCTTCTCCGTCCCCCAAACACACAAAGCCCTAATTCCCACAGCACAGCCACTAGCATGGGTAAGGGAGAATAATGGCATTGCCTTCCATCTGATTCAAGCCAAGAGACTCCAAAGACAGGGAGAAACACGAAATTTAGGCCTTTAATCTAATGCTGAAAAGAGAAGAGGACACAAACTCTAGAATTACAAAAGCAAATCACTACTTCTTTTAGATAATGGGCAAGAAGACCTTGAGGAAGCAAAGGACGGGTTCCCTGGAGAGAATAAGTTTTTAAAAAAAAATATAGATTTAATACCTAGTAGAAAGAGCCTATATGTTATGGTGAGGCAAGGCTATTCCCAGTTCCCTCTTTCAAATCTAATATATGTGAAAGCTGTCTTCACGACAAGGAATGGCAACCTCCACTGCAAAAACACGGCTGTCGTTACCCAGGAATCGATATATTTTTCTAAACTGAATATATCATTATCAATTGATTTTCCTGTTTCCTCTTAGCACTCCAGAGTCCTGGATAGCAGGGGAAAGCTTTAATGTGATATGAGGGATTTGGACAGGTAAATAAGTTATTGTAAACTAATTCCACCTTGCAATGAGCTTCTCTCCAACAACGCAACGGGTCTCTCTCAGAGCCTCTCTCCACCTGAGCTTTCCCAGCTGCCACTGACGGAGACACACACGAGCCATATCAAATAGCCATTTTCAAGCTGAAGGTGGCAAAAATATTATTTTTTCCAAGGAGAGAGCGTTCCCTTTATGATTAAGAAATAACCTCTGTGGGGAAGCGAAGGTAGCCAAGGTCACCATTTAATTCTGACACAGAGCCAAAGTCATGAGTACATTTCCTCGACCAAGCCGATGTGAAGCGTGTGGATATATTGATTGCTTTGGCCACAAAGTATCGACAGTACTGGTGATAATAAACGATCGATGTATTTCTGGGAAAGATCCTTGGCAGATATGTGTTGGTGAAGAGAGAGGTCTGGGAGACAGCAGTCAGATGGTTTTTAGATCCTTGAGAATTTTATTCATTCATTCATTCCATAAGTATTTGTTGAGTGTCTGCTGTGTGTCAGGCAATGTTCTAGGCACTGCGGATACAGAAGTGAACAAAAGAGAAAGAGAAAAAAAAAATTCCTGCCCTAAGGGAGCTCATCTTCTAGTGGAGGAAAACATAGAATAAACAATAAGCTTGAGAAATAAGTACAAATTATACAGTATATTAAAAGGTAGGCAGTGGTATGCATTAGAGAAGACAGAGCAGAAGATGAATGTCAGGGGATTGAGCTCATGTGAAGGGGATGAGGGACTGGGCCATGTGGGAATCTGGGGTTGAGCATTTGGCAGTGAGAAGAGCCGTTGCAAATGTTCTGGGAGGGTGGGGGTGGAGGGAGCATACCTGTCATGTTCCTGGGCCAGCAAGGAGCCCACTGTGGCTGGACAGGGAGAGTCCAGAAGGACATTCAGCTGGAGAGATGAATATCTAGATCATGTAGGGCCTTGCAGGCCACTGTAAAGGCTACGAACTGAGAGCCCAAGATGCTGGCGACCCAGCTCTAGAAGGAGCTCTCATTCTCTGGAGACAGACCTCCCAGGTCTGTCAGCTTAATCTGCTTGCCGTCCCTTCCACCCAGATTGCTCAGCACTCCAGGCTGTGCGAGATGAATAGGGCAAAGGCCAGGCTGGGGCTTGGAGGGGCAGTGGAAGGAGATGAACCACCAGGGCTGCCCAGCTTGCTCTGATGACAGTGGCCTTGTTTTTCCTCCTCTGTGGTCCCCAGAGGCCACTTCTAGAGGAGGTAACTGAACCAAAGTCCTGAACGAAAATACACTATACATAAGGCTGAGTTCTTTTGGACTTTTCCCTAATGTGCTTATGGAGAGATCCTGACATGAGCTGACACGTTAGACATGACAGGTTGTGCTGGATGTCTCGCCCAGGTCTGTTTTCCATGCTGTGTGTCCCCTGATCTGCACGGAGGGCATCACTGAAGCTCAGAGACCCTGGAGACTCCTGGTTAGGTGCAGGCAGTATAGACACCAGGAGACTGGGGAATGGCGTGGGTTGGGTCTTTATTCCCCTACTTGCCTCCCTCCTTGCAGTGACTTCACAGGCTGGCCATGACCCCACTGAAGGTCATGGATGAGGCTGGGGTGCGGTGGGCCCCACGGAGCATCCTCTCTGTGCCTTAGCTTCTAGCTGGAAACTGCCCCACCCTGTCGTGCACTGGGGATGGCCATAGCGTGGTCTCTGTACCCCGAGCTCCCATCTATGAGCAGCCCTGTCTGACTCTCTTCCAACTGCACATTTCAACGTGCCAATTTCCTATTAAGACCCCAGACGGTATGTTCTTGGGGGCATCAGAGAGCAGGGCTGTGGAATCAGGGATCAGGCGGAATCCCAACCTGCCCCTTAGTTTTGTGACACGGGCTAAGGTATTTAATATCTGGGAACCTTCCTTCTCACTCTTGGAACTAGAGAAACAGATGCAAAATTAGTGGCAGAGGGATCACTGTCCCAGCATTTCCACCACCGACTGCACCACCCTAGGCAAGGAGCACCTCCTGGCTGACATCTTTGTCCCCTGCCCCACCCCCCCAACCAGAAACTGCTCCCTCAAGGGGTTTCTAGCTGCTCTCAGCTCCTGTCTGGCATTAGTTGATGTCCTGGTGATTTCACTTATCTCCTCTTGCACGTCTATCTACCCAACCTCTGCTCCTTGCAGTCAAACCCAGGACACCCAGAGAACAGACATTATCTTAATATTTGAATCTCTGACCACAGCGCCCATCAAGAATGGACCCAGGAGGGACGCCTGGGTGGCTCAGTTCGTTAAGTGTCTGCCTTTGGCTCAGCTCATGATCCCAGGTCCTGGGATCAGTCCCGCATCGGGATCCTTGCTCAGTGGGGAGTCTGCTTCTCTGTCTCTCCCCTGGCTGGTGTTTTCTCTCTCTCTCTTTCTCTCTCACTTGCTCATTCTCTCTGTCTTTCTCTCAAATAAATAAATAAAATCTTAAAAAAACCCAAAAGAACAAATCCAGGAAACAACAGGGAGACAGGTATGGTTTTCCATCTCCAGGGGAGGCCTTGACTTTGACATCTGTGGTCAAACTGACCCCTTCTCTTCCACTCACTTCATCATCAAAGGGCAGCTTCCAGGGCCAAGGAAAATGCAATTAAAAAGCCAAGGGATGGTGTCTCAGAGGGTTAATCCTCTGCCTTCAGCTCAGGTTGTGATCTCGGGGTCCTGGGATCAAGCCCCACATCAGGCTTTCTGCTAGGCGGGGAGCATGCTTTCCCCTCTCTCTCTGCCAGCCTGCTTGTGATCTCTCTCTCTCTGTCAAATAATAAATAAAATCTTTAAAAATAAATAAACAAAAAGCCAAGGGATGAGGGATGTTTTACTTTCATTTAAAAAATACAGTGGGTGGTTAGTCAGCCTATGAAAGGGGTCTTACACCGTCCCCCCATCTTGTCAGGGCACTTAAGAGATGCTAATTGGGTCTGGCAGGGCATAAAAAGGGCCAATATGAAATTCCCTCCAATGGGGTCTTTGGGTTAAATAACTGCAAACGATGGGAGATCTTTAAAAATTAAACCTAAAGAAATGTTTGAGGCCATTCTCACTCTAAGTCTATAAATAAAGATGGCTCCTGCCAGGAACCAAATTGATAGCCAAGAGAATTACAAATAAGGGCCCCAGGAATTTTTTTTTTAACTTTCCTATAAAAGATACCACTTATTTGTGGAGCATAACAAATAGCATGGAGGACAAGGGGAGTTAGAGAGGAGAAGGGAGTTGAGGGAAATTGGAAGAGGAGGTGAACCATGAGAGACTATGGACTCTGAAAAACAATCTGAGGGTTTTGAAGGGGCAGGGGGTGGGAGGTTGGGGGAACCAGGTGGTGGGTATTGGAGAGGGCATGGATTGCATGGAGCCCTGGGTGTGGTACAAAAACAATGAATACTATTACGCTGAAAATAAATTAAAAAAATTAAAAAAAATACCAATTTTTGGAGAGAAACTGCCCTTAAGAGAGGATAAACCAATTAGCGAGTCTCCCATCTGATGCAGGATCAGAGTCTAGCCCTGCCCGGGTCTTGACCAGACTACCCAATTACTGCCCCGCACCCAGGCAGCTCGCCAGCCCTCAGCCAACCAGGAAGCAATGATTCTCTCTTCCTCGGAAGGAAAAAACAAAGCCACTAGAGGCTGCAAACTGTGGAAGAAAACCAACTCCCACCTTCCCGTCGGCCCAGGCTCAGGACCCTGTGGCTCCCCTGGCACTGGGGGCTCACAGACCTGCTCTGAATGTATCCAGCAAGGGTGAACTCTCATTCACATTCTCTTAAGAAGAGGGAAAAAACAACCCATCTATTAATAACATCCACCAGGGGTTCACCAAAGCCTGCAGGCATCCTGCCAACCCCAAAATAAACACTCTCAAAAGGTTTATCCATCAGGTTGGCGACAGTTCATGGGCTGAGGGGTCTGGAAGGCCCCGCTCTTCAAAAAGAGAACAGACGCATGGAGATGGAGTGCTTTGCGAGAACCCGCCCAACACAGTGCGGAGGTTTCCTCTTTCCATTAAGGAGCCAGGACCTGTCACTGATGAGATCCATTACTTATTTCCAAAGCTAGGGAGGCACTGGCTGGCCAGCCTTCGTGCAGGCTTGTGTTCTTCAAAGAGAGGATCTGCAGAGGCCATGACTCCTGACTGAGATGGAATAATGAAATTTTCATAATGTTTGAAGTTTACAAAGCCTCGCTCATGCCCATTTCCTGATTTAATTTTGCTCAGAAGTTTATGAGTGGATCACTGTTATTATTCCTATTCTATAGATGGAAAAATAAGAATGGTGCAAAGTTACCCGGCAAATACAGAAGGGAGGGAAATGGAATTGGAACTCTAGGTTTGCACCTTCCATCCCTTGCTTTGTTCCAATTTCATCTGCAGCCTTGTCTCTAGGGCCCTGATGGATGGTAAGATTGGAGCTGTCCTGTGTTCACTCTGTACTCCCCACCCCCGGGCTGGATAAAAATACAGGTGTCTGAGGATATCCTCATCCCGGTCTGGTCTTGGTGAGCCCAAACCAACACTACGTCCCGACTGGATGCTGCCCCCCAGCCCCTCGCCCTCTTCTCTGCAGCCCCGGCGGTGGTCAGCTTCCCAAGTGGCCCCCTCCCACAACCAAGAAGTCACAGATTGGCCCCCACGCCTACCACGAAATCTCTCTCAACACTAAGGCGGCACACCGGGTTCTCCGTTACTATTAACTCAGGGTTTCTCCAACTTTTTTTTATTCTCACTGTCCCTACCAAGAGAAAAATTCCATTCCATTCCATCTAAATTCTTTCTAACAAGTGTCATTCAACACTGAAAGGGTAAGATTTTGTCGAGGAGGGTGGAAATGTGGAGGGCATAAGGCATTGTAGTATCTGCGAGTTTTTGTGCCTCCTTCCCCCCTTCACTCCTGGACTCGATTTACAACCCTCACCCCTCACCCTGGCCCCTGGCATGCATTCACTGACTTTCTCCAGACCTGCTGCTTCTGGACCCTTTCCTCAGGGCCCAGCACTGACACTTCCTCAGCCTTTATAAACCCAGTTCCTCCTTCTCTCTCTTGCTCCCTGTCCCCAGCACTGTCCTTAATGGCGTCCTGTTCTCTATCATCTCCCTCCTACGGCCGGGCCCAGGCCTCCCCACCTCTCATGGGCTCACAGCAACAGCCCCCGAGTGGCCCTGCTGTCACCACAGGGATTGTGCTCAACCTAAGAATAGTCACGGCATTTCTGCCCCAAATCCCTCCATGGCAGGAGCCCCGGGGAGCCCAGGCGCTGTCCAGCCTCCCCCGCCCAGGCTACCCGCCCCACGGACATCCCCAGCTCTCCTTCTGTGACCACACACCTGTCTTCCTCCCTGGACCTCCTCTCGTGTGCCTTTACTCCGTCTCCTACTGAAAATTTCTCTTCAGAGTATAGACACTCCGAAGAAAAACTGCTGGTGAGTATCAAGTGCATGCATGTCACCCAAAGACGTTTCTTGCTGGCCCATCTCCAGGTCCTTCTTGGTTGGTCTGGGCAATGAGAATGAGCAGAGAAGGAAAATGGGGTGTCCACACACAGACTTATTAGATCCTAAATTGTGTCTTGATAGGGTTCTGCCAGACACAAGGACTGAAAAAGTTCAGGAAAAAAAAATTTTTTTTCGAATCAACCCCCTCCCCAACATACCCGCCCCTCAGTGTCTTGTTACACAGCAGACCTCTCAGCAACTGCATTATGGGACTGGTCTTACTCGGCCCCACCACTCAGCGCCAGCCCGCATAGCCCCCTCCACCCCAGTTAGGACACATGTGCTCATCACTGGAAACGGAGCCGGCATGACTCTTGCATTTTCTGGACACCACAAACTGAGGAGGGAGGTGGCAATGCCAGGGGACCCCCCCCCCCAAGCCTGACTTGCTGCATTTAAGATGTCGGTGGAGTGTGTAGCACCTGGCACGTAGTAGATGCTCAGTAAGGCTCTGTTGAAGGAAGGAAAACGCCTACCAGACTCAACTCATTTTCTACAATTTTGCTTCACACATCTGGAAGTTCACACCATGGTTTCATGACTGGAATACAAACCAGCTAGAAAAAAAAAAAAAGCAGACATTGCTTCCAGATTTCACTCTTATGAACAGGCCTGCATCTTCCCTTTAAATTGCAATAATTCCTTCCCAGATGTTACTTCTCCTTCAGACCCATAAATTGAAGCTTTTCATGATGACGCCTCCCATTTGCCTGGTGCCGTGGGCTCTCTGGAGTGCTCGCGCATCTTCTCCCCTTCATTAGACCACCACGCGGACCCCAGGAGAGGCGGGACAGGCACTGACATCTCTAATTCACTGACAAGGGAGGCCAGCTGCCAATACCTCCAAGTGGACTGCGATGTGAATGGGTTCCCCTCTCCTGCCTGCTGCTGTGAGATCAGAAGTACCCTCTTTTCCAGCAACCCCCAGGTCTTCGTGTGTGGTGGAGCATCCACAGAGGCTCACCCCCTCCATGTTGGCCTCAGTGATGCTGCCCGCTTCAAACTCTGACTCAGAGGTGAGCAAGTCTCTTCCCTTGGTTCTCCCTGACATGCCTGTGAGGCTGTGCCATTTCAATAAGGCCTGTCTAGAATCTTGGAGTAAAACAGAACGGTGGTCCAGTTGGCGGGTGGCAGCTGTGGACAGAGGAAGTTGGACGTGGCCAGATATGTTGGCTTCCCAGCTATCTCCAGGATGGTCTATGGCCCCGGGCAGGTTTGTCCCAGCTCTGCGGGGTGGCCCCCATGTTAGCATCAATCACAGAGCAAGTCACACTCAGGCAAGAGCCCACCTCAAGTCTGGACCCCACAGGCAGAGCCCGAGAGAGCGGAGCTTCCCCTTTTCTTTCCACCTTCCCTGATCTCTGTTCTTGGGAGGCCTGTCTCCCTCCTGGTGACTGGCCCTAAGGCTGTTGGTTTTAGTTCTTCAGGTGAGGGAGAGACTTTGACCTGCACCCTAAGACCTCAAGTAGCCAACCACAACAGAAAACACCTGAGTCCTCTATATGGCCCACAGCTGTGCATGTCAGGGGGCAGGGGACAGTTTTGGGGACAGGAGATGCAGCCATCACACCTGTTCACTGGACCTGGTGGCTGCTAGTGCCCAGGGGTCCCACCGGATCCTGTCCCCTGGACACCTCCTGCCCACAGCTTTAGAGAGAAATGATGGGCAAAAGTGAGTCCACGGCATAAAACATGTTGGGCTTTCAGACTCAGTGTGTTTCTGGTCTGCTCGGGGAGACACAGAGAGATCTGACATGCCCTTCACCCACCTCGGAATCCCCACGGCCTGCGTGGCCCGGCCAGAGCCGCCTTTCGGACTTACATCCTCGTCCCCGTCGTGGAGGTTCAGGGGCTGGCCTGGCCAGTGTGTGTGGTTGAGAGCGTGTAGGAAGGGCACTCAGCCCAGCCCGTGGCACCAGTGATGGGCGGCTACAACCGTTACAGAGCCACGCCTGCTAACTGAAGCTCACAAGGGGTGCTCCTAAGATCCACATGGTGCCACGGGGAGGGCTGGGACTCGCACGAGGTGGTGCTTTCTCTCTCGGCTCCTCCCTACAGAAGCGAGCATGTGGGGACAAATGCACGTTCCCTGGGAGGTGGTGGAAGCAGTGGGCTGACCCTGGGCAGGACACCAGGGTCCAGCTGACACTGGTCGGCTGCCACTCCCGCCCCCCCGCGCCCCCAGCTATGCTCCCGAATGTCCTCTGAGAGGGCAGCTTCAGCCTCACCCCCCACCTCCACCCAGCAACTGGTATACCAGACTCCAGGCCTGAGAGAAGACACTACTAAGGCTCCCGTTCCCTCGCGCCACCTGGGTTCCGAACCCAAGCCGACAGGGCCAGCATCTGAAAACCATCGCTTCCTCGCCCAGTGAAAAGCTGTTTTATTTGAGTAGATTTGAGGCTGTTTCTATACTCTCAGAGAAAAAAAAAAAATTGTGAAAGAAAAGCCTTTGGAGATTACAGTACTTTTTACCCAGATATGATGAGTTATCCATTTAAAAATAAATCACAGACAGGCATGTTTCTCCGTACCCAGGCAGAAAGCAGTCATTACCAGGAATTTCTCTAAGTTCTCTGCTTTTCTTGGCCAATATAGAAACAGCCTAGGAACTGAAAATAGAATTAGGAGCTAATTCTGTTTTCCTGATCTCTACCAACGTGTATAGGCAAGTGGCTTGATCGTATCATGGCTTCACGTTCCATCCGAAAATAATAATAATTAATAATAATAATAATAATAAACATGGAGGCATGGCTCACCAGCATCGCTGTATTGCTGCGATGTAAACCAGCGACCGAGGAGCCAGGCCAGAGCCCAGAGCAGTGGATACAAGTGCCCAGAGTCTCTGAGCTGCGGCCTGGCAAGGCTGGACGTCCAGGTACAGGCAAGAAACCAAAGGCAGGCACCGGCGAGTGACAAGCTCAAGGTCACACAGCTAATCAGCAGGAGAGGGAGGACAGCGGTGCTGGCTTCCAAACTTCTCTGCTGACCTCTTTCTCTCCCTAGTCTCTCTGCGGTTGAACTGGACCTGAAGATTCCAGGAAAGTCCCCTAGAAAGGTTAAACAACTTATCAAACTCAGTCTTCCTTCCTGTGGAATGTCCCTGTTTTCCTCTCTCCTCTCCAGCTAGCAGTAAATCAAATATTCCTTGCTGCATTACTTTTCAAGCTCTATGTTTCTAAATCCAAAGACATCTATAAATAATACATACTCATTTATATGTACATTTAAAAGATTAAAAAAAAGCCATAACAAAGATACCTGTAGATTCTTTTGCATACTAATGGCCTATTTAAGACACAGTGGGAGCAAACGGCCAGGAGCACAGGTAACCACAGACATGAACTTCCCTCCGGTGCAGCACTGCATCGGGGCTGCACCCCAGAGCAGGGAGCCTCCATTCGAAGCACTCCATTCACTGCTTCTCTCCCACGGTCACATTTAGCCATCTGCTTCTTCTTTTATATGTGGGACTGTGTATTTTTTCCCCTCTTCAGTTTTATATGAAACATTTAGCAATGAAGTAGCAAATAAAAATACTACATATCATCTAGAATTCATATAAAATTGTAGTTGGCTTGAACGCATCTAAAGGTTGATAAAAAGAAACACATAGATGCTTCTTAAAGGCTTATTTATATTTTATTACACATTACACACATCACACTCCATTGAGAAAATTTAGAAGTTGATGTGGTTCGCTCTGTCACAAGTTGGCATGGTGAAGATTACCGCGTCTAGAGAACATTCTTCCTTTGGAACACAATGCACTTGCTTGCCGTTACCCCAGCAGACAAAAATGGAGCAAATAATCCAGCAGCATGCACTTAGTCTTTGGAAGGGAGGGTTTCTGTACTTCCCCCACCCACCGAGTGTGCACTCTTGGCCTCGGCTAGCGATCCCATCCCCCACCCAGCTGATCCTCACGCCAAAGTGAGCATGTGGCTGGGGCACCATTGCCTCTCACACAGACGCTCAGGTCAGCTAGAAGCTGGCAAAGTTGGCGCCCACCCCGTCACACACCCACACGAGTAAATACAGGATGTCACAAGGCTGCAGACACTAAGGGCTAAGTTAACAAGACTCCTGGGACTGAAGGCGGTCAGAGGAGGGAGGGCTCCCAGCTGCAGGATGGCTCTATATCAGGGTGAACTCTGGGTCCTGGAGGATGAGAGAACCTGCAGGGTCAGCATAGAGACCAGAAGGTTGATGGGTGCCTTGGGGATATCAACGCCCCTCCCCTTCCACCCCGCCCTCTCACAGAGAGAAGCAGGAGATGGAAAGTGTCAGCAGTGACCTCCAGGCTGGGGAAGGGGCAGGGCACGGACAGCCTCTGGTACTGCGGGCGGGGTGGGGGGGCTCTTTTCTGCACCTCAATACTGCCGGCGCCAGCAGCCTCAGCACCTCTCTGTTGCTTGGTCTCTGGGAACACCCCCACTTCTGCATAACAGGGAGATACACACTGCTTGCCACAGTAGGAGACCTTGAGTTTGCTCATCCCCACAGCACATGCCATGTCCAATGTGTTTGTAGCGGGATCATCTGCTATCTGTCGGCCGTGCAGCAACCATGTATGAAAAATAACACTGAGGAGCAAATTAAGTGATCTGTCTGAGAGCAGCCCTTTTGGATGAGGAAGGGCTGCTGTTGACAAATCTATGAAAATTATACATAAATTATCTAAAAGCACACAGACACATGTTCAGAATGAGGACCTTGATTATGGACATTTTAAATACAACTTGGATGAAATTATCTTGTCTCCTTTGAATGGAGGAATAATAACTGAGAGAAGGGGTGGGAGAAATCAATTATAACCATCACCTTCCCGACCAAAAAAAAAAAAAAAAATTAAGAATTTTCACTTTTCAGGAAGAGGATGCTTTAACACATCGGGAGTTGCCCTACAAAATGTCTTCTAGAACAGAGGGATCCAGAGAAGCCCCAGGGTGCCCTTACAATGGGAAGAAGAATGTAGGGAGGCCAGGGGTGCCTCTCCCTTTGCAGTAGGACCCAGACAAGGATTTAAGGCAACTGATTTATTTGGGGAGTGATTTCAGAAAGCTAAGGGAGTAGGAAGTCACACAGGTAAGTGAAGAAAGCCAACACAGATTGCCCTAAAGAAGCAGGTCACCGCTGTGGGCACTGAGGCCAATCTTACTGGGGACCTCTGGGGCACAGAGAGGGCCATGTCTCAGAGGCATGCCTTACATCCTGGGGTGGGAGGCAGCTGGAGCATGTCCCATCAACTCCCCTGTCTCCTAGGCTTAGAGCTGCTGCCAGAGAGGGAACCCACCTGGCATTTTTAGGCCTGCCCTAAGGGGTCAGCAGAGGCTCTGGGGACACAGGATTGGGGAGGATCCTGGGACAGTACATTTCCAGCATGTGCAAAAACACTAGGTTGGAAAATCATAACCTCCGATTACTTGGATGGATTCAATCTGCCACTTTCAAAAGTCTAACAAAAACAGACTACCCCCTTCCCGTGTAATCACTGAATAATATTATAATCATTTTGCGTGAAAATTGCATTATTTCCCCGATGGAAGCATGGGCTTTCTACCTCTCAGGGCTTCACCTGCCACATTACTTTTCGAAGTATGAAGTAGCAGGTTCCAGTTATCTGAAAAAATTTTTAAAACAATAACAGCACAATACATAGTGTGATCCAGATGGAAAGAATACACATTTTCCAGGATGGGCACCTTGATTGGTGGCTATAACTGTTAAACACATTTCAGGTAATACAGTGATAATGGGCATTAATAGTAGCAAGAGTGCTGATGGGCTGGAATATAATTATTTCTGATTGTATTACTATTTCCTTTTGTGGAGCACAGTGCATATTTCCAAACGACTCTATGCTCATTAAAAGACACAAAAGCCCAGCGGCGGGTTGGCAGGAAGGTGGCCGGAAGGGGGTTGCAGTTCCTGGTGCTTGGGAAGTGGGGAAAGATGGGGGCCAGGGTTCTTGGTGGGCCCAGGAGCCCCAGCATCATTGTCTGTGATCCGGCTCCTTCTGGGACCTTTGCCTACATTTGCAGACATCGGCCCCTGAACACCCCTGAGGAATGCCCGTATGTACGAGGTAGTAAGCTGATAGGTTTTAAAGGACAATTTGGTAAATTAAAAAATGTTTGTTTATGCTCAAATACATGACCCTCTTTCCCTTCACCTCCCATTAGCTCTCAGAAAAAGGGGCTTGCCTTAGATTCAATATAACCAATAGGCTGATTGATACGTTCTTTATCAAGAAAAGGACATCTCACAGTGCACTCTTTCACCTAATTTAGCAAAAACAGATACGTAATTATTCTTGGGATTATGACTTCGCAATTTTAGCTTTTGGATGTTGTTGGAAACAAGACCGCAATGTCACTTCAGAAAGACACCCGACAATGGGCAATTGCTGCAAAGAGACGGTGAACATTCCCCTGTGAGGCCAACAGAAACAACGCCACAATGTCACAATTGATAGGATCTGGGACTGGTGGCTGGGGACAAAATTGTAAAGGAAGGCGTAGTCCCCAGATTCAGAAAGTGGCTTCTCCTGAAAACCGGGATGCAAGCAAGAATCAGGAGCTCTGGAAAACTGTCAGAGGACTTCAAAGAAACTGCTCTAGTGGGGCTGGCTCAGTCTCGTAAGACTCGTGACTCTTGATCTCAGGGTTCTGAGTTCAAGCCCCGCGTTGGCATGGAACCTACTTAACAAACAAAACTGCTCTAGTGCTAGAAAGTACACTGGGAACAGAACAGTTGCTGGAGTTGAAACTGCACAAGACAGACTTAAATGATGACTTGAGGAATCTATCAGTCGTATTTTGAAGTTAGTATGTTACAGATTTTGTCATTTAAAAAATGTGTAGCTAAAGCAATTCATTGTGTATTTTAAGTAAGTGGTAAGTTATCTATACTACAACACTATACTCTGCATCTGTGTATCATACTCTAGATGTGTACATCTATATTCCAAAAAATTAATATATTCAGGTTGCCTAAGAAGGTTTTTTCAGAGACCTTTTTTTTTTTTTTTTTTTGAAAAGTGGAGAATAGCTTGTATTTGGGTGGAAAGTTAGTTTTGTTAGCACTGTAGCGGGATGGTCACCGTCCTGGCAAAGACCTAATTTAATCTACAAATCAAAGCCATCAGGGACGCTAGACAATTTTCAGTTCAACAATTCCTTCATTGTACGGATGCAAAAACAGAAGCCAGAGAACTCTCCATCCTACCAAGGAATCCTTAAATGAAGGAGTGAAACATACAAGAACATCTAGAAAATCTGAACATGGCTCCTCCCGTGGATACCCCACGTGGCAGTGGTTGGGCGTAAAGCTCTTCATCTGTCAAGTGGGGGTACTCTGGGCCTAACCTCCAAGATCTACCTGTAGTGGGTTGCTCCAGCCCACGACCTCTAGTAGGTAGCTTGTTTGCCTTCTCTTCAGAAGCTTTTCCCTCTGGATCCCACACCAGCTTGCATTTCCGAAGCCTGACAGAACACTACCACTGCTTAAAAAAAATGAAGATGCATTTGTTGAAAAGCCTATCTAAATATGAAAATGTATGTCTGGTCTTCTTCAGGAATCTGCTGAAAGGAGCCAGGCAGGAGTGGTCTTCTGGTCCTACCACTGTCTGTCATTCTGCACATCCAGCACATCTTCATTTAAGGATTCCCTGAGCAGCAAAATCTCTTCTCTCCTCCGGCCTGGAGTATCCCTGGCACCGGCAATTCTCAGGCTCCCGCTGTTCACGCCTGTCGGTGCTGGGCGGGGGCTGCCCCCTGGACCTCCCATCCTGACGGGAGGAGGGGCTGCTGTTACTAGAAGGTGAGCAAGCCTGATCTGCGCTGGCTCACCACGCAGTTCTCGGAGCTGAGACCCACATTAAATTTTATAGTCACGTAGACCCACTTCTCCCCCCAGCAAAGCTGGAGGAGGAAGGGTGCCTGTGATGATGGGGTGTGGTATCCTGATGGAGAAGTTACAAAAGGTTCCTGGAGTCCTCTGAAAGCCCCGGGCAGCAAAGAACAATTCTCAGTTCCCAGAGGCATGCTTCTCTCAAGTGTTTGTCTTTCGATGGGGCATTTCATCCACCAAGTGCCTAAAAATTAACAGCTCCATGAGAACTCATAATCAGGAAGGATTAAGCTGGCTACGTCAAGACCACACTCCACAGAGCTGCAGGCGTGGGATTCCTGGAGAAGCTGCAGGAAGCTCTGAGACATATGAATTATGAATTGAGACCTTGCGGGTGCTCAAGTTTGGTTCCAGAGCCCAGATTTAAAGGTGAGGTGGGAAGAACCGTACCTCATGCTTGTCTATGAGCCCAGTCTCGGTCAATCCTGGCTCCCCCAAGTACTAGTCATATGATGTCGAGCCAGCCTCATCCTCATGACTCCTCTGCCTCAGTCTCCTCAGCTGTAAAATGGGGTAACAAGAGCACTTCCGCCACATGGCTATTGGGAGAGCAAACAAGGTCATTCAATAAAGTACTTAGAAACGTGCCTAACACATAGTAAATGTTCGTGATTTTTGTTTGATCTCGTCTGCCACCAGAATGATCTACCCAAGACACAAATCTGGTTTGCTCTCATTTGGAATCCTTCAGTGGCCTCCCACTGAATAGGTAAAATCCAAAACACTTGACACGGTTTCTATGGCCCGGACCCTATTCTAGTGATTTCTGCCTTTATTGCCCACGGTGCCTTCACCCTGACCTCCTGAGCGTGTGCTGTGTTCTCGCACATCTTCATGCTTTTTCACAGATGCTGTCTCCACCTGTCCTGTCTGTCCCTCATCTTCTGCTTGGCCAGCTCCACTGTGTGTGCCTAAGTGCCCATCCTCCGAGCAGTCACCACATGTGTGCATTTACTGAGGCACCTTGGACTCTATTCACATTTTGGACCAGATAATTCTTTGTGGAAGGAGCTGTCCTGTGCAATGTAGGATGGTTAGCAGTATTCCTGGCCTCTACCCACTAGATGCCAGTAGCATCCCTCTCTCCCTTACCCCCACGTTGTGACAAGAATAACTCCAGACATAGCTTCCCATCCCCAAGGTAGAAAAGGGGACAGAGTTACCCCTGGTTGATAACTGCTGCACTAGACTATAAGCCCTTCGGACCCCTAGGCTATAACTTACTCATTTCTGTATCACTGGGGCCTGGTCCAGTAGTTGGCAAATAGTAAGCGCTCAATAAATGCCCATTGAAAAAGAAAGAAGGAAATAAAATGAATTTATGCTCATAACATAGTAAATACCTGCCCTCCACCCCCACCCAGGATGAGATAGGCATGTGGGATCAAACAATGAATAAATGAACAAGAGAGCATTTGATAAGTCACTAAACACACAGCATGAGTATTGAACAAACAAGCACCTCTCATTGTTTTAATATCTTAAAGAAAAATGTCAAGCACCCATCGCCTCCTGGTTTCCCCACTCTCTGTCCTATTCAGCTGCTCTGCATCCCAGAGAAACTTCTGCAGGAGTTTCCTGGGCTTTCTGTCTGCTTCCTCACCTGCCATTCCCTCCTGAGCCCATTGCTCTGTCTCCAGTTCTCTGGCTAAGGGTACCAACACATCTCCCTGTTGCTAAATCCGGTGGAATGTGTCCACTCTCCATCATATTTTCTCTCTCAAAAGCCTTCAACCCTGATGACCACTGTTGGGAGGAAGGCTAATAGTTGGATATTTAGTAACTGCTGAGGCATGGGCACCCACCCAGCACAGCACACGTACTGACCGGTCATGATGGCCATGGGGTATCAGTGGCCAGCTCCACCACGCTGTGCGTACAGGCTGAACAGAGAAGACTTGCCTGATACACTCCCTTAGCTCCCAAGCCACAGCAGTCTCCCCTTTCCCCTCTCCCTCTGGGTATTAAGTATCAGAGTTCCTTGAAGATTTTTCCTAGGCTTCCTTCTTTTTACTTGATTCTCTCCCCCCTGGAAAATCTAAGCCCTGCTCAAGGCTTCAGGTACCCCTTCATGCTGACGACTCCCGAAAGCATACGACTTGCAGTCCCCACCTTTCCTCTGGGCTCCAGATCTGTACGTCTCCTTTGCTTACCTGACATCTCTAATTTGATGTCTCAAAGGCAACTCTACCTCTCATGCTCCTTCTTCTGATCAAAACAAAATACAAAACCAAGCACAACAAAAAAACCCAGAGACTTCCCCAGCGCCACAGATCTCAGTAGACAGCATCTCTAACCATCTCATGGCGCGGACTAGACAGCTAGCCACCCAGCAGGCTCTCTCCCTCCCTAACTACCCTTCAGCACTCCTTCTGAAAGATCTTTTAGGTCCATCTACTTCTCTTTACCTCCATTACCACTTTCCTCTCTTGCAAACAGGCCTTTTACTTGGTCTCCCTGAATATTCACTTGTTGTTTTCTAATCTGTTCTCATGTTGCAGCCAGAGATATTTTTCTCAAAATGCAAATATGATTCTTTTTCTCCCCTGCTTTAAGACTTCTTCATTAAGTGTCAGATAGACTGCAGCTCCAGTATGGTCCCAAGGCTGTGCATGGACTGGATACTGCCTCATCTTACCTCTCCCCTCTGTTCTCCTCTATATAACCACACTAGCTGCCTTTAAGTTTCTGGAATGTTCCATACCCCTGCCATAGTGCCTTTCTATGTGCTGTTTTCTCTCTCTCTTCACCTGGTTATGCTGATTCAAAGCCCAAATCAAGCATTAAGCCTCCCTAGACCTGAGACTATATCACATCCCTGTTTGTGGAGCTATGAGAATGTATCTTTCCTTCAAGCACCAGTGTTCATAACTTATGTTTGTGATTATATGAATAATTTCTGTCTTCTTAGCTGAGTTTAAGTTCCAAAAGTAGAGACTCTGTCCACTTTTGTTTACCTCTGTGTTTCTAGCCCAGGGGTCGGCAAACAATGGTCTTTGGGCCAAATCCAGCCCCTTACCTGTTTCTGTCAATAAAGTTTTATTGGAACAAAGCTACACCCGTGCATTTATGTATTGTCTATGGTTGCTTTCACCCTACAAGAGTTGGGTAGTTGTGACAAAGACAATATGGTTCTCAAAGCCTAAAATATTTACTCTACAGAAAACGTCTGCCAGCCCCTGTTCTAGTCAGAACACCAGCACATTCAATACAAATTTGTTAAATGAATGAGTAAACGGGCAAGATGAAAAAATGAGCTTCTGATATATGCTTTGGTGTCTGCCGAGTGAGTGTCTCAAATCAGCCCTCTCCAGGGCAATGCTGGCCACCTGCAGACCTGCATTGGAGCCAGGGGGCCTCTCATTCTCTTCTTTAGGAGCAGGATTTCTTAAATTTTCTTTGGATTCCCTGTCGACAGGTCACTCTAGGCAAGGAGGGGGACTTTCATCTGACTACGGGGCCTTTGCTCTTAGTGCTTCAAACCTGAGAAACCCTCATTGGCTATCCTACACCAGCCAGACTCTGCCACGATCCTATGACAGCCCTAAAGGAAGAAAAGGGAATTCCAGAGCCACTCCCACCTCAGGGACACTGTGGAGACCCTGGGTGAGGAAGGAGCCCAGAGCCACACCAAAACCCCTAAAGGGATAAAACCAAAGCACAGAAGCAAAAGAGAGAACTGAGAACTCCTGGCTCTGTTTCTTCCTAACCCAAACCTCCAGAACCCTGCAGCTTAAGGCTACCACTACCCACAGGAGAAGACAGCCTTAGTCACTCCGGTCCCCAAAGACCTGGGCATTCTTTATTCAGAGCCCATTTTGAGTTCAGTCTCTGGTCACACATCCTATAGTGGTCCCTGGTGTTTGCACAAGAGTCCCCGCCTCCACACCCTGCACTATCTCAGAGCGGGGCCTGCTTTATGCTTTCCTTGCCTGTCACCACCCCTTCCAGCTCCAACCCCTGGATCAGGAAGGCACAGAGTAATGCACGCAGGAGGGTCTCAGCAAACACCTAGGAAAGGAAAACTGCTCCAAACTGCACTGCCTCTGACACCTGAGAAGCTGATCACCGCCACCCAGCTCCCTTTTGCCTGGGCCTACTTCTTCTGTGGCACACCTGACCTGGAGTGACCCTGCCTCCCTCCTCCCTCAGCTCAGCGGCGTCCCAGCTGGGTCCTGTCAGCACATTTCAAAGCAGCCTGGGTGCACCCACAGTCCAGGCCTATAGGCTGATTGGCAGGGATCTTCTGGAGCTGCCATCCTGGTAAAACCTCAAAGCCAAAAAGTAGCCACCTTTTTTTCCTTTTTTTTTTTTTGATGGAGGAAGACTCTAGAATTTTAATACTCATAAATAAGTTGTACCAAATTCCCCAAGCAGCAATAAAGCTGGATTCAGGCTGAAGTGTTAAATGTGGCAGGAACAAAAAAATGCAATGTGAGCATTTACACCAAAGCTCAAATAGCCAGAAACCCACAGAGTTGGTGCGGGAGAAAGTTTCCGGCTGTTCGCTCATGGGTGCTAGACGCATGCATCACGTGGCTTTACTAGAGAGAGAGTTTCACATTTAGTTCTCAGATGTTTTGTTAAGATCCACAGAAAAGAGAACGAATATTCCTGAGCAAAGCTCAAAGCACTGCTCCAAATGTTCTAGAACATCCTCTTCCACCTGCATCTTCTAGGGATCCTGGCACGGCTCCATGAACACCCGGGCACTAAAGGAACCCCACTGGGGGTTCTGTGGAGGAAGCCGCCTCTCAGTCCTGCCCCTGCCACTGGCCCACTGCATTCAGGGCTCAGGGCCCAAAGTCTTCTCTGCCTTGGTTTTCTCCATTTACAGACATGAAGAGGACACTGGTTCCTGTCATCCATCATGCAGGAATTTGCTCTGAAAAGGAGTCCTTTGAAACAGGCTTGGTGGCTGTATGAGTCTGCTAGGGCTGTCATAACAAAATACCACAGACTGGGGGGCTTACACAACCGAAATTCACTTTCTCACAGTTCTGGAGGCCGGAAGTCCAAAATCAACGTGTGGGCAGTTCTGGTTTCTCTAGGGGCCTCCTGCCTTAGCTTGCAGATGGCTGCCTTCTCTCTGTGTCTTCACACAGCCTCTCCTTTATGTGTCCACAACCCTGGTGGGTCTCTGTGGGTCTCCTTGTCCTCTTTTTGTAAGGACACCACATGACCTCACTTAACCTCAATTACTTCTTTAATGTCTATCTCCAAATACTGTCTGTCACATTCTGAGGTACTGGAAGTTAGGGCTTCAACAGAACCATTTTGGGGGGTACACAATTCAGTGTAGAACAGTGGCCAACAAATGGGCCAACAGTATGTGTCACCTTGTTCTAGCAGAATTAAGGAAAGTGGGACACCCCCACCCCGACTTCTGCTGACACTTCACTGAACGGCACACTTGTCTGCCTTCAGAGGAACTTTTGAGAAGAAAGGTAAATAAAATTCTTAACCAAAATAACTCCTGTTAATGGGATTTCCCTTTATTTATCTGTTTTTAACAAAGACCTCACCAACACCAGACAAATTAATGACGACGATAGCAGACAAACCAACTACCAACCATACGAAGAAAAGCCACAAACACGCTTAACTTAAACCAGCCTGAGGTTGACAAAAATGTCACTATGAACTACAACACCCAGCATTTATAAAACCTACTCGTTAATGTTTCTAGAGAGTGTTGTAAGTCAGTCACAAGACCACAGACTCTCTGTCAACGGTCCGGTTTCACACGCAAACCAAAACTTTTTCACCAATTATTTAAGAGACGAAAATCAGACAAAACTGCTACCAAAAGGAGCCTGACCTGAGAAGAGGGAAGAGGCTGGCCTGGAGGCATCACCGGGGGGTCTTCTTTTATTCACTGTGAATTTGTCTCCAGAGACCCCAAACCAATCGAACACAGGGTGTGGGCAAGAGGAAAAAATAAATGTGCCTCCGCCTTCCATTTCTACAATGGTCAGACTCAGTGTAAAATCCTTAAATGTCCTGGGGCTGCGGTGCCGGGCGCTGAGTAGGGCGCACTGGCCGTTCATCCGCCTTCCACACCGGGCCCTCGGCAAGCCATCTGGTGGGCAGTGGGCACCCGGAAATACTGGTTGTGCAGAATTAAAAAAACGTTCATTGAAGAAGAGATGTGGGCAAGGGGAAGACTGCTGGGAAACGCAGGAAGAGAGGGAGAGCAAAACGCACAGAGAAACTTGGAGCAGAGCATTCTACAGATCACGAGCAACGGTGCAGATGAAACCAATCACTCTTCAGTTTTCTCATATGATTATGAAAGTAAGTGGAATAAAGTGGAATAAATAACTACTTTAACATGTGTCACCTGCGTCTTTTCCAAAATGAACTCCAGAGTTTATAAGGGATGCGTATCAAAGTTACAGAAGACATCAAGATGAGGCATCCTACAGACCAATTTAAAACCTGCGGTGGGGGGTGCCTGGGTGGCTCAGGGGGCTAAAGCCTCTGCCTTCGGCTTGGGTCATGATCCCAGGATCCTGGGATAGAGCCCCGTTATCGGGCTCTCTGCTCAGCAGGGAAGCTGCTTCCTCCTCTCTCTCTGCCTGCCTCTCTGCCTACCTGTGATCTCTGTCTGTCAAATAAATAAATAAAATCTTAAAAAAACCCCCAAAAAACCTGGGGTGGGAGTTCAAATAAAATCCAGCCTATGAAGCGTAAAAATAAAGTTGTTTTTGAAACAATTACTCTATGAAATAAAGAATAAGCATATTACCTTGTTCTTTTACTGAGCTCACCCTACAACATGATTCGGGGAGTCTCCATCACACTAAGAGTGGGATGGGAGGAGAGAGGAGGCAGGGAGCCGCCAAAACACGAAGATAAGACACGTTGCAGCCCAAGCATAAAGGGCTTGGGCGTGAGGTTAAGGATTTTGTATTTTCTCCTCCAGCAACGGGGAGACAATGGAGGTTTTAAAGGAATAAGTGACTACATCAAACTCGAATTTTTCAAAAGATGACTCACCGATGAAAAGCCCCTAATGAAAACAGTAACCATCAGCAGAAACAAATACAAAACAATTAGGCATCACACAGGGTCTTCAAAGTAGGCACGTTCTCCTGACTTGCTGTCTTCAATGACCAGTAAACAGTGAGTGAGCCATTGGTCTCATGGCTAGGGCTCGCTGTCTTGATTTCAAACACTATAAATTCTCCGCAACATAAATTCCCCTCAAACGCTGTTCTAAAACATCTTCCTTTTTTAAAGAATAAAGGCAGGTCCAGTAAAAAATGTTGCAGTTTGCCAGTCGTAAGAGTAAACCCGAATTTTCTTCATCAAAGGGGGGAAAAAAAAAACTCTAAAATACCAAGTCCCTCTCGTTTTATGATCTTGCTTTTTCTAAATATTCATATAAGCTGACCTTTTCAAGATATCGCCTGGAACTGAAAACATGCTCGTAATAAATTGTGTTTCTCTGGCTTAATTGAAACAGTGTCTTTGCCACGAGTCAGGGGCACTGGTTTTCATTTCTCAGGGTGGCTGGAGAAGCAGAGTCCGTGAGGCATCATGGGGCTTCTGGGACCTGGCAGGGGCTCTGGTTCTAGAGGAAAGGCCCACTGCACACTCCCAGCAAGGACTGTGAGCCTGTGTGTGCACGCATGTGTGTGTGCACGCACGTGTGTGTACAAGACCCTCCTCCTGCATTTCCCATCTTTGAATCCTCCAAAGTGCCTTCCTGGGAGGGTAACCAGGAACCAAGGGCACCTTTGGCAGCCTGGTGAAGCCTGTGGATACCTTTCCAGAATAATCCGTTTGACTGCACAAAATAAAGCACATAGGAGGATGAAGGAGACCAACTTTGTTTAAGTAGAGTGTTCAAAATACTAAACACCGAAATGTTAATGTAGTAGTAAATGTCCTTCCTTATTAGTGCATCAAATAATAGACTCTAAAACTACCATAATTCCAGACCAGTGATGAGTGCAAATGATATTTTGAGGCACGTGCAACAAGGATGAAAACGGCTGTGATCCTATTTGTGACAAAGTCACGGGTCCTGCTCATGTGGTTCATTGTCTACCCGATTCATAAATCGAGGAAAATGCTAACTTCTACTGGAAAGAAAAGACACATTTCCCCTCCATTTCCTACTCACAGTCTTCCTGTGCTAGACCAAGTATTGAAAACAGCCCAATAAATGTGCCCTGTAATGCTCTACGATGGGGATGTTACTGCTCAACCTTATTTCATCACAGAGCACCTCTCTTAGAGTTTCTGGGAACACGGCTGCTCCAAAGCTATGGCGCTGGTGTGAAGATTTAATGAGAAGTTCCTGCCGTTATTTTTGAATGTTTAAGAGAGAGGCAAGAAACAAAGAGATTAGGAGCCGGTGAATCTACCTAGGGCCTTGACAGATACCCTGGTGGTCACTGGGGCCCCTGGGACATGCTCCTTACAAGGACACTTCTGGGACTCTGGAGAGGAAATGGGGTGGCGTGCTTTGCCCGCCCAGAAGCACTGTTCCGACCGGAAGGACCGCCACTCAGGGAATGCCGTTATGCTGCGTTTTCAGGGGCAGCCGCTGTGGGCTGGAAACCTGGTTCCACCATTATTGGCTGTGGGAATTTAAGGGCATGTTTTTTTCCTGTGTCCATTTCCTCATTGGCAAATGGACATCTCTCTCTCTCTCGGTTCAGATGTAGTTTAGTGAGTCATCAGTTGCATATAACACCCAGAGCTCATTCCATCATGTGCCTCCTTCATGCCCAGCACCCAGTGACCCCATCCCCAGGGCATCTCTTCTTCATAGAGTTTTGTAGGAGGAGATGAGCTAATACTACATACACATCGATGTTTAGAACAGCCTGGCATGAAGCAAGCCTTCAATAAATGCCAGCCATTTTTATCATTTATTGTGGTCCCATCTCAGGCTGTGACGAGGCCTTGGTTACTACACTGATGTTTCCTCCTTCATCCTCCAAATGAAGCAAAGGCCTAGACATAGGGGGTGTCCTACTTCTGGAGTCCTTATACAGCAGGGAGGAAAATGCTATACCTCACAGTTTTGATTTTTTTTCCAACAGTATTTCTGAAAAGGTCTCACTATAGGAGATGCGCTATAAGCCAACGAAATTCTGAAGCTTCAGAGAAATCCTATCTTTCGGCCCTAGGCCGGCCATTGCTGCATTTTCTGTCACCTTAGACAGCATAGTTAGTTGTGGCGGCCAAAGACACAGCCGGAAGTAGAGGAGGGTGAGGTTGTGGCTGGCTGATAATGGCGGGGGTGAGGGAGTTTGCCACACAATTTCCAGAGACGCTGGACCCTCGTGTCAGTAAGAGAACATTGTAGGCAAAGGTAAGAAACACTTCAAAAATTTTACTTTTACTTATTTTTTTGTGTGTGTGAAACACATACATTATAAAAGGAGACAACACAGTTCTTGTTCTTTAGAAGTTCACCATCTCTCAGGGGAGACAAACCCAGACATGGGAAGACATAAAAATGTACAAAGAAACCACAATCCCAGTACAAATGGGGTGGTTACACAGAACCACAGTGCTTGGGCTCTGGGGTAGGGGTGGGGGTCTGTCTTCTTACTGTCTCCTGAACACAGCCTCCTTGATCTCCTCAAGTTCTGCCCACCTGGAGATGGAAAGAAGAATCTTCCAGAAGGAAGAAGTCAGTAAGTATCTAAGGCTTGAGGGAAATGTTTTGTTTTCTTTTATCCTGTGACCTTTGTAAATGTGTCTGTATCATTTTTATAGTTAATAATATTCACGTACCACCCCTTGGCACATCAAAACAGAGGGGGTTGCTCCTTTCCACGAGGGCTGTGACAGGACTTACTCTCCCAACTTGAGAGTAAAAATACTGAGGACAAGAAGGGTGGCCATCGTAGGAATAAAGCAGATAGTGGCCCTCCAGGTGCCATTCGCAGAACTATTTAACTCTTTTGAACTCAAAGCCCAATGAGGGGCCAACAGACTGCCTTGGGAAAAGGGGGTGGGTGCAGGGGGCTACAGACTTGGCTGAGAACTTGCAGGGAACACACAAGGTTCCCCAGACCTAGGGACACAGGTGCAGCCCTGATGGGAGGAAGTGTGCAAACTGTAGACAATGTTTGCTGAGGGAATGAACACGGAGAGGCAGGGCCCCTCAAGAGGAGGTAGACAGGTATTCCTGGAAGGCCAGGATAAGGAAGATGGCAGGAACTCAGGCTTACTGAACTCTGTGTCCCAGGCTCAGCTCAAAGTCTCCACGTGTGTTAACCCGGGAACTTTCTGGGATGGAGCATGGGAACTCTCCTCATATTAAGATGGGGAAACTGAGGCACAGAGATGTTAAGCCATTTGCCAAAGCTCACACAGTGGCTATGGAGTCAGGATTCAAACCCATTCACCTGCCTTCAAAAACTTAATTTACACTAAGTGAAAGAATTCAGTCCCTGAAGACCACATAATATATGATTCCATTCGTTTGATCTGTCCATAATAAGGAAAGGCACAGAGACAGAAGGTGGATTAGTAGTGGCCAGGGGTTGGGGGAAGAAGGGTATGGGAGAGGAGTGCCAGTGGGTGTGGATTTCTTTCTGGGGCGATGAAAATATTGACCGTGGTGATGCCTGCGCATATGTGTGAATGTATTAAAAACCATTGAATCGTACGCCTCAAATGGGCAAGTTGTATGGAAGGTAAATTATATCTTAATAAAGCTATTACTTTTCCTTTTTTTTTTTAATGCAGTTACAATTAATTTTGTGAGAAGCATACCATAGAACACACAACTCTTCTTTCACTGGGGGCCTAGGGAGACAGCTCAACTTGGCTTCAAAGGGAGCCAGATGAAAAAATGGGGGGAATTTGTGTTTTCTTTAGAGCCTTCCAGTATCAAGGTTGCTAAGTGAACCCTCAGGCCTGGGGCTGGGGTAGCCCCTCCTGTCCTGCAGGGAAGAGGAGCCCACGGATCCCCTGCACAGAGGACCTCGGCCTCTGCTCTGTCCTCACGGCACAGCCGCCGGACGGCACTGTCAGGTTATTAAATATGAATTAAGAAAATGTAAGATCTGCCTGCTGAAATCCAAGCTACGGAAAAACAAGCCTGACCCTTCACATGATCCTACAGAGCGGGCGAACCATCTCCACCCCATGGCACGTCCTGCCTGAGCAGAGCAGCTGGCGTGACCCGGGAAATCTTGGGAGAATCCTGTTCTGTCTCACCGAGAAGCCAGACGGAAGCTGGACAGCAAGGCCGGCGCCTGATTCATGATGAACTCGCCTGTGCTCTCACCACTTGTGCTCTGAATCATGGAATTGTTTTCCCTGGCATTTGTCACATTGAGGACGTGAGCTTTTTAATTGGTGAGTGAGCAGACACGCAGCTTGAGATGTCAAGAGCCTGGCTTTGCTGAGACGCATCTCCTCGATGCAGGAGGCTGCAAGTGAATGGCTGTGTCCCTGAGTCAGCTCCGGAGCCTGACTTGAGCACATAACTGAACCAGCCAAAAGAAAGGAAGATTAGTTTATGCAGAACTTTGCCAGACAGCCCCTGGGGGGCTGAATTCTGCATGAGATTGGGCCCTGCGGGGTTCCAGAAAGTTCGACCCTTACACCCCCATTCCCATCAAAGCAGGGCTTCCTAAAGCATTAGGTGTGTGGGCCTGTCTGAGAGGTTAAATACTGTGGCCTGAGGTTGGTCGTCCCAACTAACTGCCTCCTTGAATTCATACCCTTGCCCTATGACTCTGTAGTACCCTTTCCACTGTGACCCTGAGCGTGACCATGCGACTTGGTTTGGAAAAGTACAGGTGCATTTCTACTTCCTCTCTCACTTCTCAGCAATGGTTGGAAGAACTTGCTGGTCAGATTTGCTGGAGGATGAGAGGCAAGCCTACCCGGGCAGAGATTTGTGAGCTGAGCCCCAGTCTGAGAGAGCCCAGCCAAGATAACAGAGCCACCTAAGTGACCCGCAGCTGCCCACAGAGGACGGATGAACCAGCTATGACAGAAGAACCAGCCAACCTGCAGATGAGATGAACAACACTAGAAGTTCATTTTCTTTCTTTCCTTTCCTTTTCTTTTTCCTTCCTTCTTTCCTTCCCTCCTTCCTAAGAAAGAGGGAGAGAGCATGCTTGCATAAACGGGGTGGGGGAGGGAGAGCACCGTGGGAGAGGGAGGGAGAGAGAGAATCTTTAGCAGGCCCCATGCTCAGTGCAGAGACAGACATAGGGCTCGATCTCATGGCCTGAGATCATGACCTGAGCCAAAACCAAGAGTCAGGAACTTAACTGACTGAGCCACACAGGTGCCCTCAGATGTCACTGAATTTGGGGTTGGCTTTGTGCACAGTCCTGTTGGATCGATAGGTTACTAATATACCCAGCCATACATGGTAGAAGGAGATAATCTATGGTAGATGGAGATCTCAATTCCAGACCCCAAACGATTCAGAGTCTAGTTCTACAGGCCCCTTTGGACATACAGATACATAGACCAGCCAATGGAAGGTCTCTTGAAGGAAGAGAGCTTCGAGAAGACATGTCATGCACAAACCTTCTCTAGTTAGATAACAACAACCCCCCCCTTTTTCCCCTCAATTTAAGTATGCTATGTTGAACTATCCTGTAATTAGTCTCATAAAAGTTAGATGAATTGTCTTGACTTAGTGGTGAATATTGTTATTTTTTTTTCCTTTCCTCTGAGATTCTTTTTTTTTTTTTAAAGATTTTTAAATAAATAAATAAAAGATTTTATTTATTTATTTGACAGAGAGAGATCACAAGTAGGCAGAGAGGCAGGCAGAGAGAGAGAGGAGGAAGCAGGCTCCCTGCCGAGCAGAGAGCCCGATGTGGGGCTCGATCCCAGTACCCTGGGATCATGACCTGAGCCGAAGGCAGAGGCTTTAACCCACTGAGCCACCCAGGGGCCCCCTCCTCTGAGATTCTTAACTACTTATTTCTCCTGGGTCAGCCAGGCCAGAGATGAGCTCATGAGGTAGGAAAGGCAGTAGAATACACAGAACTTGGACTCTGGAACCAGGCGGCCTGGTTTCAAATCCTGGTTCCACCACATCCTGGGTCATCTTTGTGAACTTTAAGTAATTAAGTAATGCATGGAACCATAAATTGGCCTAATCAACATCCATTCAACCCTACTCCTGATGCCTCTTCCTGTATTTCAAAGTCAAGAAAGCTAAAATGGCATACTCCTTCACACCTCCGGGGATCCAGATGTGTTTAAGGTTCTACCAAGAAGATGTGCTTGGATATGATGTGAGATATGATGAGAAAAAGGGGGTGGGGACATAGGGCTATAGATTCTGCTATTCTCCTGCCAAGCAGAGGTGAGGAGACCAGCCACCGGCTTTGTGGATGTGTGGGGAAGCAGAGCACACCCACATAGCGATGCTACTCTGAAGCTGATGGTTGCAGTGACCCCTCCTGGTCTCTGGATGGCAGCAAAGGTGGGTGTTCCCGAGGTCTGTAGTTCCCACAGTGGGGGATTCCTAGATTCCTAGCCTTTCCATCCCTGGAAATGCAATTCTGCAGTGTTGTGTCGGGAACCATTCCTGGAGACTGAACCAAGATCCTGTGTGTCTAATGATTTTGGAAACTCCTAATCCCCTCTATTAATCTTTCCTTAAATAGCCAGAGAAGTGTCTGTTTTCTGGCTTCTAAACTGTAATGGATACGCTTAATCTCCCTGGACCTCAGTTTCCTTGTCTGTAAAGGGATACTGATACTTTATGCCTCAAAGGGTTGTCACAAGGATTTGCTTAGATAATACAGTTAGGCAATTAGAGCAGTGCCTGGCATATGGAAAACGTTTAAATTAGGTTTTGGAAAACTGCTGGTGTCAGGGCACCCAGAGTGGACAAGTTATGGGGATTGCAAGACATCTAGTGACATTCTGATGTGGGGACATTTTTCTAGGCTTCTTGCAAGTTTGGTGGATTTTCCAGGGATGAGGAGGTTCTTGGTATACTGATTGGGTTTGGATATTTTCAAAGGCTTGGGCATGACATCGTTTCAGTCTTTGTGGCCTGGGTCACTTCTATGCATAAGTTGTCTTGTCAGTCACATGGAGGGAAATTAAAGGCATCTCAAGTCACTGGTTTTATCCACGTCCATAATCCCTGAGTCCACGTCCTTGAGACTGAACTTGCTTTGGAATTCAGAATACAAATGTTATATTTCAAGATACTCCCAGGAGGGTCTGCAACAGCATCCCCAAATCAGACTTATTTATATTTCTACAGTGAAAGGTATGAATCTTTACATTTACTGGGAGAAATGAGGAATCAGAAGGCCTCATGTCACTTTAGGTCAGGTTTTTCCATCAAATGATTTCTTGTTTCCAAAGCTTTTTGTCTTTCAGTTTTGTGAATAAGGGATACAGGCCTTTGCATAAGGCCTAATGATATGACAATGACCTTGGTGCTGAGACTGACTGTGGGGTGGGAGAGGTACAGGGTCAGCCATAAAGGGCCAGCTGGGTCCAAGTCAAGGCCATCAGTAGTGTTCAGAAGACACAGTGGACTGATGGGCAACTTCTTCTATTTGCGAGGGTACCTGACCAAATGCAACAAAAGCGGGCACCCCCAAGCGATGATTTCGACAAAACTGTTCTGTCTCTTCAAACAGTGATGAGAACAGGAAGGAGGATAAGACACCAAAGGAAGACCTATCTGGAAGAGTAGAGGATGGTGCCATCCCTTTGGGAGGACAGTGATGAACATAACAGAGCCCAGGAGAAGGGTGCTCTGAATCAGCAGTCCCCAGTGTCCAGGAAGCACTTTGGTGGCAAGAGTTGAATTCTGGGGTTTCCTTTACCTACTGCTCCAGGCCTCGGTCTCCGGACCACGACTTCTGCTCATCGCACCCCCTCCCCTGCAGAGCCTGCACCCAGGCCATCTTTCTCAGCGCCCCACTAGGGCAGGATCCCTGTCCTACCCATCGTTTCCCTCACCACAGGACTAAGCACTCAGGGCACTCCAGGCATGCCATTCTAGTTCTGGGATTCTGTTCACACACTTGCAAGCAAGGTGCAAACAAATTTATCAAGCAAGAAAGGAAGGTCAATGTAGTCACTTTGGGTGCAAGCAGAGCCTAGGGCTGGGGAAACGGGAGCGAATGGAATTTAAAAAGAATAAGGCAGCCACGGTGTCCTAGAGGGGGTGCGCTCTGCACATGGTTAAAAGGGCTGCTGCACCAAAGGAGAAGAGCTGGGAAGTGAGTGAGACCGTGCCTGCGTGGTGACGAGTGCCCGCAGGAAGGTCTGCGTTCAGTTCACAGGGGGAGGCCGCGTTCACGCCAGCACAGGCCCACGATAGCAAAGGCGACTCAGGGTGCCGATGTGTTCAATGAAGTCAAACGCCAGTGTCTCAAGTTGACTTTGGTCCCTAAGAACACTTGTCTGAACCCGCATCAGCTTTTAAAATCCTTCTGCATTTATTTCTCCCCGATCTAAAATGATAAGATCTAAAGGATGAAACTGCTTGACCTGGAAGCAAAGGTGTTTTTCTGCATCAGGCAGACCTGTCAAAGAGAAGTTCCTTTGAAAAGTACAGTAAATCTAGCCTGAAATCAAGGACTGCCCTTTGTTTACATATTTCAGTGGTACAAAGCCCTCAGTCTCATTTAATTCCCTTCCTCCCCTCCTTTCTCCTTCAAAAATATATCCTGACTCCAAAAATGGTTTCCAAAGATGCATTAAAATAAAAAGAAACGAGTTAAATAATGTCAGGAAATCAGGATAAAGATAGGAAAGATAAGATCAGATGAGGAGTGAGAGAATAGTATAGTGAAGGCTCAAAAACATTCCAGAGTTTCACCGGGTTTTTTTCTTAGCACAACCCTCAGTACGGGACCATGACCCGTCACGGAAGCTTTTGTCATCAAAAGTAATTCCACAGGGAGCCAAATAGTACAGGCTGGTACATGGTACCTAATAGTCCAGCAAGACCTAAAGAACTTTTAGAGCATCTACCCCCAAGGACTAGATGTGCTGGCTGTCCCCCAGACCACGCTGTCAGTACTGTTGGCCTTAACAAAACTGTTGGTACCATACAGGTCACAGAGAGTCTGCTGTGATGTCAAATACAGTCGGGTCATGTGGACTGTAGCCGCTCTCTGCTGAGATTTAAGTGCTTTGTCATAAGCTTTGCCTTCTGGGCTTGGGCTGACTCTGGACTATGGAAGAAATGATAGAGACACACGCTCCCTCCACCCAGGGTTGGGTCAAGGTGATCTTTACGAATCTCAGGTCTGATAGATCAATGAACAGAATAGAAAGCTGACAAGCAGACCCAAGGACATGTGGAAATCTGGCATATGACAAAGGTGGCATCCTTAAAACTTGGGAGGAAAGATGAGTGGCCTTTTGGAAAAACAAAACTAACTCCATATCTCACAGCATTCACCAGAATATACTCCCCATGGATTAGATTATCTAAATGGACAATGAAATTACACATGTCCTAGAAAGAAAAAAAAATGGGTGAATCCCTTGATAACCTGGAGGATGAAAAGTCTTTCCAAATTTAACTTAAAATCTATAGATAATCCAACTTTGATAAGTTTGTCTACCTAAAAAAGTGAATGCACAGCAAAATACATTTAAGCCAAGTCAAAAGAAAAATGACAACACTAAGAAAGGAAAATAGTTGTAACTTCTATCAGAGACAAAGGTCTAATCTCTCTAGTATTAGAAAAGCTCTTAAAATTGAGAAGAAAAAGAGCAAGACCAAGAGCAAGACAGAGAATGAACAAAAGATACATACGGTTCACAGAAGAGAGAAAGGAAGATGACCTTTAGACCTAAGAAAAAATGCTCGGTCTTCCCCAACCTAACATAAATATCAATCACAACTAAGTTGAAAGAAGACTTCCTCCTCATAATATTGGCAAAATCCAAAAGTTTGTGGAGATCCACTTACCAGCAGGGGGATGCAGGGCAGCATGGTCCCAAAGAGGGGAAGTTGGCAAGACCCGATGAAATGATGTCTGGGTTTTTTTTTTGTTTGTTTGTTTTTTCTAAGATTTTATTTATTTATTTGACAGACAGAGATCACAAGTAGGCAGAGAGGCAGGCAGAGAGAGAGAGGAGGAAGCAGGCTCCTTGCTGAGCAGACAGCCTGATGTGGGGCTCAATCCCAGAACCCTGGGATCCTGACCCGAGCCAAAAGCAGAGGCTTTAACCCCCTGAGCCACCCAGGCACCCAGAAATGATGTCTGTTTTTATCTGTGACTCTGAATTCCACTTGAAGACATACCTTCACATGTATGAGAAAACTGGGGTTAGAGATCATTCATTGCAACATGTTTGGCAAAGGAAAAGACCAGGAATGATCCAGCAGGCCACTGGCTGAAACCACTCCAGTGTCACCACTAGGTGAGGGGCAGGCATCCCTGGCTTGAGAGGAGGACTGCCTCGGTGGGCTCAGGTTGGAGATGCCTCAGGGCTAAGCTAAAAAGTAGAAAAGGCAGGAGGAAGGAAAGCACAGGCACTTGGCTACTCTTGTCTAGGAAACAACTGGAAATCAGAATGAATATAAAATCTGTTTATTTTTACAAAGAGATACAGGGGAAAGAGAAATGAAAAGCTAACAGAACGGTGAAGAAGACGGGTGGAAAAGACAGTTACGGAGTCAAGATTTAGAGGAGGTTGCCGTGATTACACAGTGTTCAACTTCAAACCACGTCAATGTGTTTTATTTTCCAAAATCCCCCACAAAAATTAATTTAAAAAGGATAGGTAAACCTTACGATTTAAAACAAATGTTCATAAACAAACCTGTTTACCGAATTGATAACATAATCACACGAGGAATGACTTTAGAACACTGTACACTGTACTTTCCTAATAGGATATATTCTAAGGTCAAAAAGAAATGCAAAAAGCTATACTCTGTAGTTTTACTTTAGTAATAATATTGGTGTTTTAAGTTTGAAACTATTTTATGTGTTTAATGTATTATTATGGACAGGTAGGTACATCTGTCAATGGGTGGCAATCAAATTTTCAGTTTGGGAAGAGAAATTCAAATATATATTGAAAAAAAACCTAAGAAGTTAAGAAAAATACCCTGAATATTAAATTTGAATCAGAAATATCATTGTGAACACAGCCTTTAGTAAATAAAAGTTTTCTGGTTCTATCCTCTAAATGGTCCTCGAATGAGCATCCCTAGTGCCCAGATCTGGGTTTTAAATTCCCCACTAAAAAGAACCAGGATCCCTCAGGAAAATGGCTGAATCTAGGTCTAGAACATGCAAATACAAGGTCTATCTGGGACATACTGTGCCTAAAAGCAAGGAAGGGCTCAAAGAGGGACATGAGGCCTTCTTTACAAAAACCTTCACCTAATAAATGTAGAAAGAAAGACAGAATTAGAAAGTCACCATCTACACCTGAAATAACCGGTTGGAGTAAGGATTTTCAGGGATGAAAAGCCTATTTGCCCCATGCTGGAAGTATCAGCCCACAGGTTACTTGCAATCACAGAAGGAAAAACCAACCACCACTTTTAACCCAGTGATTCAACTTAACTTTTTACCGACAGGGGACACTACACATTACGTACCTCCGTGTCTGATGCCATAGGAAGGACACAGCACCGTTCACGAAGTATTCCTGACCAAAGTGTGGAACCCAAATCCAGCCAAGTCTTTAAACCTAACTTCCAGTTTATAGGAAACATAGGGGATGGAGGAACAAGTCAGACACCACTGCCAGGAAGTAACTCGGTGAATCTAGGAGGAGGGACATTGCACAAGAAAACTGGCCTGGTCTTTTCAAAGTCATGAAAAGGTGCGGGGCTGTTTTAGAATGAGAGAAGAGAGAGACATCAACAACTAAATGTATGAATGAATAAAAAATTTTTTGGTGGGGCACCTGGGTAGCTCACAGGGTTAGGCCTCTGCCTTCGGCTCGGGTCATGATCTCAGGGTCCCACGTCGGGCTCTCTGCTCAGCAGGGAACGTGTTTCCCTGCTCTCTCTGCCTGCCTCTCTGCCTACTTGTGATCTCTCTGTCAAATAAATAAATAAAATCTTAAAAAAAAATTTTTTTTGGCGATTGAGGAAATGTGAAGGTGGAATGGATGTTAGATGATAGTGGGGAATTCTGATTAATTTTCGTAGATGTGATAACGGTAATGTGGTAATACAAGAGAATGTCCCTACAGTTAGGACACATATACTAAAGTACTTAGGGAGGAAGGGTCTGCGTATTTGCAGCTTTCAAAAGGCTCAGCAAAAAACAAACAAACAAACAAACAAACAAAAAGTATATATACAGAGATACTCATTAGATAAATATGCCACACTATAAATTAAGCAAATATGTCATAATGTCAACGAGGATGGAATCTGGGTGGTATCCAGAAATTCATTTTATTGTTCTTTCCACTTTTCTCTATGTTTGAAATTTCTCATAATAAAAATTGGGGAAAGGAAAAAGAATCTTAGCTTTGTTCCAGCACAAGGCCCTAAAAAAAGTGGTGTCCCATTCAGGGTAGCAATAACAATTTTAGGCTGGAATATATATATTCCAGTATATTCCAATATATAGTTCAGCATAGAAAATGAAATGCTCACCTTGACCAGGAGAAGTTATGATAAGGCACCCATAAAATATTTAACTCTGAGCAAAATTACTTCCTTATGGAAACCCCATGATGTTCTGGTTTGCAGGAAGTATCCTGTTTTGAATGGAAGACTGTTACCTTGGTGATCCCCTATGATCCCAGGCTCCTACATTCCCTCTGTGTATGTCTGCCCAACACTGACTCTATGCTTGGCCCTTGTGCATTCATTTCCTATTGCTGCTATCCCAAATCACCACAATCTTGTGGCTTAAAACAACATAAATTTATTATTTTGTGGTGCAGGAAATCAGGAGCCCAAAATTAGTCTCACTGGGCTAAAATCAAGGTGTTAGCAAGAGTGTTCTTTCTGGAGGCCCTAGGTGAGAATCCGTTTCCTTGCATTTTCCACCTTTGAGTGGCTGCCTGCCTTCCTTTGTTTGTGGCCCCTACTTCCAGCTCCAAAGCCAACCTCGGCATTACTCCAAATCTGCTTCTGTCCTCCCAGCTTTTTCTCGGACACCGACTCTTCTGTCTACATCTTTCACTTACCAGGACCCCTGTGATGACATTGGGCCCACCCATATAATCCAGATTAATCTCCATCTCAAGATCTTTAACATCAGCAAACCCTCTCCTGTCATGGGAAAGATACCAAATTCACAGTTTTTGGGGACTAGGATGTGGACACCCTTAGGGGGGGCATTATGCTCCCTGCCACACCATGTGACTGGTTTTAGCCAATGAGATAAAAGCAAGTAGGATATGAGCAGAAGCTTGATCTGGGCTTGCACAGTGGGACTTGTCCCCTGGGAACTTCTCCTCCTAGGAAACTCTCAGAACCCAACCACTGTGCCAGGAAAAACTCAACCGAGCCACCAGGAGAGGCCACAGGGGAAGGAAGCGATGCTCTGGTCAACAGCCCCAGCTGAGCTTCGAGCCGACAGCCGGCAACAACTTGCCTGCCCTGTGAATGAACTGCCTTGGAAATTTCCACCTGGGTCAGGGCACTCAGCGGAGATCATGAAGACCAGAGATGAACCATCCCGGCTGGGCCCTGACTGCCCTGCAAGGATCCTGAGCAAAGAATGACTGTTGTTCTTTTAGGCCATACATCTTGGTGTGGATTTTTGCCTGGCGTTATAGAAACTGAGACAGGATGTTTGCTATAAGGCAGTTAAATGCCGGAGAACATATGTCAAAAGTGTTGGCTCTGGGTTTAGAATTCAGCAGCCATCTTGATGGTAATAATTAGATAGCAGAGCCCGTGCTCTATTAGGCTCTTTCTGAATCTGTGAAAATAGAGCCATGTCACCCACATAAAAGACAGTGCCTTTCCCCCTAGTCTCTCTAGCAAGAGGGATGCCAACTTATCCGTGTTAAGGACCGTGTTAGAATAAAGGAGACTCCTGCACACAACGGTGATAGCAATCTGAAACCAACCTCAATCTTGTGGCATTAAATGGGATTCAGAGATACATGGCTGCTCCCAGGTGAACCAGATTAGGATGATCTTCGATGTCCCCCCAGTCTGTTGTTCTAAATAACCAATTCAGAGGCTGGTTTGCATAGACGTGGCCTACTTCACTACACCTTGCCCACACATTCCTGCTGAACTAGGACTTTCAATCAAGCCAGCGGCCCAGCCGAGCCAGAGTGCGGGGGATGGATTTTCATAGAGTCTTGATCTCGCAATGAGCTTTAGCTACAGTGGGTGGAAACCAGTTACTTTCTGGTGTGTGAGAATTTGTGTTTACAGTTTCATTCCTCTTGGAAAATATGCTTAAAATCATTCATCTTCCATTCCCTTCCTTCTGGTCTACAATGCTCCTAGCAACCGCAAAGGAATAAACAGACCCAGCTTCTAGTAAGGGAAATGCCACCCAAGACTGAGGCATATTTTTAATTTATAGCTCCGGGCACACCAGCGTTGACCTCACAAGACGTGGGCTTCCGGGTGCCCCAACAGCAAATAGCAGAAATCATTTCATTTCCTTCATGGTTGTGAGAGGCTGGCTGGCTGCATCTCCAAAGCGTTTTTTAGCCCACGTGTAGCTAACTTGACCCAAGACCCTCGGAAACATCAAGGCTCCTCTTCCTGCTTCGCAGCACTCAAGGCACACCTGTGGCTTTGTACGGCTCACAACAAGAGCCGCCCAGCGGATCCACACCTGTGACTCATCTGCTTTTCTCCGGGCTGCACTTGGTGCCTAAATCCACAGACAATGAGAAGAGGCAGTGCTAGTCTGCTCCCCAGGCGCAGACTTCCACAGTGCCGCAGGCAATAGCCAAACAATTAACACCACATCTAAAGGGAAGAAAAACTGGCTCTCCAAATGGCTTCGTAACATCAGCTTTCAAGGGACTAAAGGTAGACTTCTTTGATGATGGGGGGAAAAGAAAAACACACTGAAGGCTATTTACATGTCTTAAACCCAGAGATGTTTACCGAGTAGACACCATGCTCAGCTCCTCGCTAGGCACTGGGGGTAATACTGAAGGGACAGGAAAACACCCCCATGTACTCAGAGCTCAGTTATCTGCAGTAAAGCTACGGCAGTGGACGTCATGGAAGGACCCCGCAGTGAAGGAGGGTAACAACTCTCACAATGGCCATGCACTTTAGGAAGAGTTGTAGATTGGAAAAGCTTGAGGCAGAAGATTAGAAATAGCAGGAGAATGAGTGTCCTAAAAGCTTGACAACTGAGAAATGACAGCTGGAAGCAAAGAAGGGAAGAATAGGGGGAAAGAAACAGCTCTTTTTTCTTTTTATAGATAAGACCCAGATCTTACTAAGTGCAATAGCCTGGGGCTATTCAGGGCTGGGGCAGAGGGTCCCAAGACCTCAACAGGCCTTGAGGCGTGTGATGATGAGGGCAGTGACAACCATTCATGGCAACATCTCATCAAGCTGTATTTACATTACGTTCTCCTTCCTTTGCTTAAAAAGGCAGAGGCTGATGTCCAGCGGTAAGCAGTTAGAAAGCTGCCTACAAAAAGAGCTACTTTAACTTCGGGCACTTAAATGAATAAACTTAGTGGAGTAGAAAATTCATTTACGTGCAACAGCAGCTTATTTCCCGAACTCGGGAGGTGAACTTGACTTCTCCTTCACCATGTCCCCCAAAAGGATTCCCAAGCCCTGCTGATTGGCCGCTAGGATTGTCCCGTTCAGGATCGTCATGTGTGTCTTGACACCACTGCTCTCAGTGGCCTGTAACTCTTCTCCCATCCAGCCCAGCCGTGCCCTTCACTTGACTGTGCCATCTTTGTCACGTGATGCCTTCACTCGGGCACAAAACCCGCCAGCAGCTCCTGTAGCCTCAGGAAGTACACCTCAGGACGGCCTTCAAGATCATTCAAAATGTGACCCAGTCTACCTCCCCACGGTGGTCTCCCAATACCCCTCATCTACCAACACCACGTTTGGTGCCCTCCGGTGTTCCCCACGCATTCCCATACCTCTACGCCATTGGGGCATGCAGCTCCCACTACCCAGAATGCCTCTAGCCATTCCACCATAGCTGCTGGTGTGCCCCATTCCAAAGGCCACACTGAAATGCTGCCACTTTTAGGGTACCCCCCCAAAACGAGTTAATTATTCAGTCACACCCAGCTTCTGCCCCATGCTAGCCCCCAGCACATCCAGCTACGGGACCATGTGAAGGAGGGGGTGGGCATGTTTAGGACAAAACCTCTGCTTCTCTTGGCCAATGCCAGCTCTCACCTCCTCTCTGCTTCCCAGACCCTCCCTCAGCCCACGTCTCAGCTCACACTCAGCCCACCTCAGTCCACACTCACTACCCCCGCCCCAGGCCTTTGGGGGGCACAGGCTACCCAGACCACGTGATGACAGAGCATTGGTGTGTGGCTCACAGTTGGCCGGAGAGCCAAGGGGACCAGAGGCTGAGGATTTAATCACAGGAATGGCTCAGTGTAGCCGGCCTCGCCCCATCATGGACAACTATTTACAGCATGTCAAAACCCAGCCCCCCGCGAAGCTACTTCATCTGACCCATATATTTGTCCCTTTGTAAAAATGTGTATAAAACCTCAGTAACCAGTTCACCAGAACCTGGGGGAGGCATCTCAATCTCTCCATTTCTTTCTTTCTCCCTTCCTGTCTAAAAGGCCTAAGCATGAAATCAGGAGAACTTCATTCCCCTCTGGAACTATACATTACGATGGCCTGAAGTTTCAGTTAGGGTTGTGCACTTGCTTGGTGCCCTCACCCCAGCCGAGGGCTTGGACAAGGTCTTTTTCTCCCACAGAACGAAACCATCCTCATTGCCTTGTCAAGGCATGGAGTTCCGGGCTTTGGACCGTGACCCAGAGCCTAGCTTTTGTTTCTAAGGACTATACACTCACATACACCCCGCCACACCCCCTGCCCCCAAGAGGGAGGACACTCACTGCACACTGACAGTTGCATTTTTCATCTTTTAAAAAGACACCGTTATTGCTTTGTGAAATCAGATTGGGAATCTGTTTGCCTTGGTGTTGTGCCTCCTATCGCCACACTTCTTCCAGCTACAGCAGGTGATGCAGGGTATCCCATACGTGGTGGCATTGCCAGCAGCCTCTGGCCACTGCTCTGCCCCCTACCCAACCCCACGCTCCCTCCTGGGGCCAGCTATGCAGCAGAGTCTTGGAACAACAAGATTCCGGCAACTTCCTAATAATGGGTCTCTAGCCCCTAAAACTCAGGTGCCCTGGTAACTTTGTAAAGAGATTTCCGTACACGCTTTGTAGGATTTCCTTGTCACAGAGCTAACCCTTCTTCTGTTGGAGACTCTGGACTAGGACAGACGTCCATCCTTCAAGGGGCTAGAGAGACCCCACAGAAGAGGCAAATGCGGGCATCCCCATGGGCATTCTCCCTGCCGAGGGGGCAGGCCAGAGGGTGGGAGGCTTTCCTTTGTCGTCATTGGGACAACTCAGGGCACTTACTCTGGTAACCAGTGAGGAGGCAGAACCAGGCTCCTGGGGATGAACCCAGAAATTTCCTTTGATTCTTCTCTTTCCCTGCCCCATACTCCCAGGCGCACCTCGATGTCCTGTAGGTTCCAGTTCCAAACAAATCTCGGTGCCTTTCCTGTCCCTTCATCTTCCTACCACTGCCATGTCACCTCGTTCCTGGCATGAAACCCACACAGTCACCGCAGCCTATAAGGTCCCCAGTGCTCCCATCACCCACTTCTCTAGTCTCTTCTTAGGCCAGCTGGCCCCCGGCCACCTGCACTCTGCGCCTCCCTCTCATTCCTCAGCCCCACCAGCCCAACCCCCGTCCCCCCATCCCTGGCTTCTTCTCTTACAGGTCTCTTTCAAACAGGACTGGCTCAGAGAGGCTTCCTCTGACCTCCCTTCCCTGGGGGCTGCCCCGCCTCCTCCCTCAATCCCTCTATCACATCATCTTGTTGGTTTCCTACAGCAGTTCCCACAAGCTGCTCTGATTTTTAAAATTTGCTTGTTTCTTATTTACGAGCCACGTCCCCTTTCTGGAAGTGCAGCGATAGGGACCTGGTCAGCCAGGGCCTTACGGTAGCCCTGGTATGTGGCCCCACGGCAGGCCCCTAGCGGAAGTTTGGTAAATAACTGCTCGAATGGGGAATCAATCAGCTTCGCCGCTGAAACAACAGCCAGTGAACTAACCAGGTCACTGGGCAGTACACAAAGATGGGTGCGTTGTTCACAAGGAAAGTTTGAAAATAATTTCGACAGCCAACAAAAGAGGATTGCATAAATCAGTGCTTGAGCATTATGAATTATTGAAGGCTATTTAACAAGGATGAGTTAGATATTCCAGCATTGACATGGAAAGGTGCCCAAGATACTGTAAGTGAAAAAAGCAGGTTATGATATGCATAAGCATGATTTCATTTATGGGTAAAAAAAAAACAAAAAAACCCTGTAACACTAAATACCATGTTTATATGTACATAAAGGCTTTAAATGAAAGAGAGAATGAGGAAAAAGAGAAAAGATAATCTGGAATTGATACCCATAGTTTTATATAGTGGTTATCTTTGGGGTAGGTGGTATAATGAGGTAATTCTGTATACTTCTTTTTTGTTCGTATTTTCTGGTTTTTAAATAATGAACGTATATTGCTTTTGTAATAAAAAAATAAGGGTCGGTTTGTAATGAAGAACCATGTTCCCGCATCCGTATTCACGGCGGCCACCGAGAGACAGCTGCGGGTGGAGGGGCTGAGGGAGCAAGGCCAGCCAGGAGCCTGTCACAGCGGTCCCCCGGGAGGAGGAGGCGGAGGTGGGGCGGCAGGGAATAATTATTCTTGCCCCATTTTGAGCCCGCTTCAGAGAAAATACACTTGTTAGATAATAAAAACAGAAGCCTCCAGGCATATTTCCCTCCCACAGAGAAAGACCAGCTGTGGCTTTCTTCCACATTATTCACCCCATTGCTGCTCTCCACCCCGGGCTCTGCACACAGATCACACACATGTTTGCATAAAGGACCCATCTGCAAACTCTGGACACCTGTAAACTCAGCTCAAGCCCCTGGGGAGTCAGAAGAGCCAAGGGGGTCCTGGCTCCCGTGGACACCTTGGAAATGTTGGGAATAGGATCCAAAATCCAGTGCCTTCTCCAGCGGCTACCCACACAGGTGCTAGAAAGCGTTCAGACAATACCGTGGCAGCGGGCTATAAGCGTCCCCAAGCTGTATGCAGGGAGGGAGGGAGAGATGCTGTACCCAGTCTGTCTCAAGTCTGAATGCTTTCCATGTAGCCACACCTAGGAAGGCATTTTAAGTGGTAATTGTAAATCAGTTGTAAGGTCAAAATATATATGTTCAGTTGTCATGAATTAATTCAAAATGGAGTTTTATAAGGACAGTGCTGTGTGTGACCAGGGATAATCCTCTTTGCCTCTGGGCCTCGGTGTCATCATCTATACAATGTGGGGGGGGCAGATCAAACGTCCTTCAGGGGTCCTGCAGGGGCTGATGGTCTATGGCTCTGGGATTTGAGGGTCACTCTTTGGAAGAGACAAAATTCATTCCCAGGCTCTAAATGAGGCCATTAACCACAGCAGCACCCATGTGACTGTTCTCGGCAGGGGATCTCTAGCCATAGAGGCTGGTATAAGCAGGGTGGGCTTCCTGGTGGAGGTGAAAGCTGAATCAGGCCTTGAAGAATGGGTCAGATTTAGGTATTTAGGTAACTGGAAATGGCCTTGGGCATGGATTGACCCAAGGTACTGTCACTTTGGGAGCAGCCCGAGGGGCCCAAGAGCCCTTCTCAGGGAGGGCTATAACTGTGTGTGTGTGTGTAGGGGGGCAGTTTCTAAGGCTCAACAGGTTTCTTTTAAAGAAGATGCACCATGCCACGCAGCCACAGAAAGTGATGTTTGTGAGGCTCCGTGGTCACATTGGGCAATGCCTTCTAGATCAGTCAGGAAATCGGGAGCTAGGTCTATGCAAGGAAGAAATGGAGAGCAGTCTGGGGGTTCCTCAAAGTCCTGACCCCAAGCCAGCAGCCGCACGGCATCACCTGGGAGTTGGTTAGAAGCAAAATCTCAGGCTCGGACCTATACTGAATCCCAAACTCTTGAGGCGGGCCTACTGGTCTGTGCTCTAACAGACTTTCCAGGTGATTCTCACACAGGTGACACCTGACAACCGGCACACTAGCGGAAGGAGCAGAAGTTCTGGGATCACACGGCCAGGGTTCGAATCTCAGCCCTAGCAGCTGAGTCTCCTCAGCAGTTTGTTCAACCTCCAGTCAGTTTTGTCTATAAAACAGGGTCTTCCGTTAATTCCTTCCCAGAAGGACTATTGCAAAGTCACGTTGTTAAAATACATCCAGTGCCTAGGATAGTGCCAAACATGAGAAAATAAAATATGCATGTGAAAAATCGTGAGAAGGAAACTTAGAAAGTGATGGTGGTGGGTAGCTGCTGATTTCCTTCTCCTCATCTCTATTTCCTAAACTGTTCATAGTGCAGTCACGGTACTTACAAAGCAAAAAAAAACCCATTGATGTAGTGCAGTGAGGGTCCATAGTTGGAGCCTGCTCTATCCTTCAGGGCTGGAGTGCGGCTTGCACAGTGAGAAACACACCTCACCTGCCTGCTGCAGCCTCTCCTGGGACTGGTGGGAGGCCCCGACCCAATGCCAGAAGCCATCACTCTCTGGGCTGCACCGAAGGGGCTCACATGGACAGGACAGATCTTGAGCTCATCAGTGAGGGATCAGGCCCCAGCTGGGCACGTGTGTGTGTGTGTGTGTGTGTGCGCACGCGTGCACGCACGTGTGTGCATGTGCATATATGTGCCCAAGTGCAGGCTTAAGTTGGTGAGAGGTGAATGTCCACAACTGTTATCTGAAAGAGTTGGTCATTTCTTCCAAGCCTCCTTACTGTGCACATGGGGAAGTGGAGGCCCAAATAGGAGAAGACCCTTGCCCGAGCAAGGTTATACCTTGAGTTAGCAGCAGAGTCAGGGAGAGAACCCAGAGCCCAGTCTAGCTCAAACCTGGGCTCAGAGCGGGGCACAGAACTTTCCATGGGTTGTCTGGAGAGGTGCTTTACAGGGAAAGCGGGGCATTTGGGATGTGAATACTCAAGAAGTCTTTGGAGGCTCTGCTGGTTCTGTCAGGGGAGCCAAAGTCCTCAGACCATGTCTTGCATCTTGTGAAGTCTTCAGGGTATGCTGAGCTCCTGGGTTTGGGTGCAAGAGGGGGGCCTTCCTCCCAACTCCTCCCATACATTCCTGTGTGCACTGAGTACGGATCTCAGCCCAGGTAACATAATGTGAAATGTGTGAAGGGTGTGGGAGGCAGACAAAACTGCTTTCTTGACCCCAAGAGGATTCTAACCCAGATGTGCTCTGGCAATGGTGGCTGCACAGGGCGGGTGTGTGGTCATTCCTGGCATGGGCAGGTAAGAGTTGCTGACACGAGACAGGTTAAAGGGCTTCTGGAACACAAGGAAAATCGGATGGACCTTGGGTAAAACCTGAAAAATCCTCAGGCCCTCAACACCTCAAAATAATTTCTAGGGCAACAGGGGCCTCAAGCTTCCAAAGCTCATATTCAGGGGACAGAGAAAGACACAGCAGCCCGCCCCAGAGCGCCCCTTCCTCTCCACTTCTGCCCACGAAGACTCCTAGAAGTCTGCACACCTCGCCATGCCGAGGCCTCCTGCAGACACAGCCAAACACTCCTTCCTCGGTATGGCTGCTGTTGTGGGGGAGGTCGGGCGGCAGGCGCTTTGTCATTAATCCATCAGCGGCCACAGCCGGCAACGCTCCATCGGGGTGTGACATATTTCAACACCAATCAAGAAATGAGCTCGCGAGCACGCTGATGGCTAATCAAGGCTCCAGACAGGGACACACTCCGGCACGCTTGTTAATGGCATTCTCTATTAAGCCGGAGCCGCCCAGGTATAAAAGAGCGGCCCTGATAGGAGCCTCCATGAGCCCAGGAAGATGGGCAGACAGACAGATGATGGGCTTCCAACATTGTTTTACTTAACTACAACACGCCAGGCCATTCTGGCAGAACAGCTCCCAGTGTTTAAAAATATGTCACAACTGACATCAAAGACCTCGCTCGTGAACCAACAGGATTTTTACATTTTTATCTTTAAATATTTCCCAGTAGGTGAATTACCCAAATTAGTCAATAATAGAACCCAAAATGACTATGTTTAGCCAATTGAGTGTGACACCAAAATGCCTGACCGCATGAGCCATCTCTCCCTCAAAGCCATTTTTAACGTGACTGTCCACAGGCGCTGACAGGTGGCAATTTTGCTGCGATGATGGAATGCTGCCACAGAAGGCTACAAACTCATAAACATGCATGTGGGCACACGGGACGTGCCTCGCCCCTCCCCCTCATGCAGAACACAGAGTTACTATTAATACCTACAAGTTTAAAAAATGGTATTTCCACCAGTACCTATTTTTCATCGGGATGCATCAACCAGAGCATGGCTGCTCACTGTCATAGACTTCCTGGCAACTCAGGTTAAAGAAGTTCCCTAGTCAAGAGCGCTTTTTGACAAATTTCATTCATTTCCTGTGAGCACACCATATTGTGACATTCGCCTCCATTCTGGTGCAAATATAGAACACTGTGCAACTATCAGGCCCAGAATGATCAACAGGACGGGCGGCCGGCCCCGCTTAGAAGAGGCTCTCACACGATCACCCTGCTGGGTAATTAGCTGGCACCTTTGGGTGAAATTTCGGGGGACCCTGAGCTCCGGTTAGGTCCTCAGGTTTGGGAAAGAGTAGGGGCCTTCAGAGGTCCCTCTGGTTGTCACCTGGGCTGTGGGGTGCCTGATCAAGAGGCCCAGGTATTATTAAAGAAATCGATTAACAACTCGAGTCCGTGTCACCCTATAAAAGGATGACATTACTTTTCTGGTTAGAACAGAAACAGGCCCTGGAACAAAATGTTCTTTCTGAACAACACACTCAGTCCTTCCAGAGGTCAGATTCTATGGCCCCTCACGTGCACTTCACCCCCATGCCAAAATGCTTCACCCCCACTGGAACACAGAAGCTTCGAGAAGAGCTGTCAGCTGTAACTAGGCCCAGCTGTTCGTCGAGATCCTGGCACAAAGAGCTGGGAACCCTGCCCTTTGCTGTCCTTGTTATGCTCTAAGCACTGCACATAGTTCTCGTGCCACACTTCCCGTGGATGTGGACAGACTGCAGCCCACAGAGTGACAGGTGTCTGGGATGCTGAGAGGTCATGATAAGTCTGAGTGACGAGCGGGGGCGGGAGATGTTGTTGCTGTCTTGGGGTTCATTTGCACCAACAGGGAGGGGCTCGTCACTGTTGGCACTCATCTGAAAGGCTGTCCTGGGGTAGGTGGGCAGGTGTGCTCTGGGTCACCCCAAGGGGCAGAGAGAACCGGAACCACAGGGGACAAGTTAGCGGAGAAGGCTACGTCTGAGGGAGTGGACAGCGGTGTGGGCAGCATGCTCCGGCCTCTGGAGAAGACCCGCAGCGGCTGGGAAGTCACTTGGCAAGGGAGCCCTTGGGGAGGTTGAGAGTCAATGATTCTATAAATAATAGTACCTTGGATTGATACATTTGAGGATGGGCTGTGGCAGGTCAACCAACTGGAATAGATACAAATAAATGTCCCTGCAGGACGGGTCACAAAATACCTCCAGAGCCAGACCACGGTGAAATGGTCTCGGCTGTTCCTGAAGTTAATCCTCTGTCCTGAACATACCTCTTCTCCCGAGTCCATGCTGCCCCTCCCTCCAGAGCCTCTCCCTGTGAGCGGATAAGCCCATCTCTCAGGGAACAGGAAAGGCATGATCAGCCTGTGATTAGTACTTTCTACACGGAGTATACTCTTGAACTTGACCACTCTAGAAGATTCCCTGCACACAGGAGACCCTCTTGGGCCACCACAAGGCCCTGGGCAAGCTCTTCCCACCTCTGGGCTCCCTTCTGTCCCCTATACAGAAAGAGAGCTGGCTTGGATGACCTGTGCCCCGGGGTCCTTCCAGCTCCTACAAATGGTTTGGGGACTGAATCTTGCCGGGCTGCTAGCATCCTGCCAAGTCACATGACAACCAGTTCTTGGAAATGACGTCACCTGTCTTGTCTACCTGGTCTAATCTAAGGCAAGCTGGCAAAGCAGCTTAGCTGGGGATTAGCCTTGGGATGCACCTTTTGGGACTGCTCTTGGGGAGACACACTGCATTGGTGGCTACAGAAATGAGGCTTGGTCCATCTTTGAAGAATGCACTTTTCACCGGGACTTAGCTTCAGGAAAGAAGAGGTAAAGGCAACCCTGAAAACGCCCCCTGGCCTCTCTGGCTAGCGTGTGGCATTTGCAGTGGGGCCAGGCTCTGGGCTCTGTGAAGTGAGCAGGAATTTGCCAGAGCCTAAAAGAAGCTTCAATACTCTGTACCCTGCAGGCGCTGGTCACTCCCCAGCCTCATGGCCCTGAGGCTGGCCTCCCCTCCCTGGTTCTCGCTCCCTGCTGTGAGCTCCTGGGTTTTGTGCCTCTCAATCAGCATTTCCAATCCTGTTTTTGACTAATGAACTCCATTCACAGTAATCTATAATTTCACAAACTCCCTACAATTAAAAAAAATCATTTTATCATTTTTGCATGGCTTACAGTAAAAAAGATTTTTAGTTAAATATTTTATATGAGTATATTATTCAAAGATTATATTAAATGAACATTAAAAGATAATTTTTAATAATGTTCATTATATATAAGGACACATTTCAACATTTTTCCATTTAACAAGTTATACACAACATTTCATTTCCTTTAAATTGGTTGTGCAAGGCAAGACTGATTTGTTGACAAATAAAAAACGACATTTTGGTTCAGGGACCAACATATATTTAAAACATAATTGAAACTTAATTATGTGCATTAGCTTCAAAAATAGATAGAAACTGTTTCTGTGACCTGATCTTTAGAATTCTTACATGTTGAGCTTAAGGAAAATCCACTGCGTTATTTTTGTAACGTTCCCGTTATCTAAATGATAAGGTAAAGCAGGATTCAGACAGAGCTGTAAGTTCTTCAAAATAACACATTGCTGGCAATAATTTTTTCCAATCAATGACAAGACAAGCTGGTGAAATTATCTCTGTATTTTCTGTACTTGCCCCTCATCTCCACCAATTTCGTTCTCTCTTCCTCTCATTTAATGTACTGAAGACATTTAGATGACCTAAATAAGAACTTGGACCAGATGAGCACAACTTATGGATCTAGAAAAAATGCCTTTGAGGCAAATTTGCAGAATTACCATTCTTCAACTCCTCATTAGCTTGGGGAGGTTCAACATAAATGTTCTTTATGTTTCCGGTCTTTTTCACTTTTTACAGCCAAAGAGATCCACTTTGGCTATAAATGAAACCATATATGACAAATAATAAAAACAATTTAAAAGTATATAGCAGTCAAAGTGAACCAAACTGATAAACCAATCGGTGATAGAGTCATGAGCGTGGGTGCCTGATCTCCGTCAGGCACACATTCTCACATGACACACACACGCACATAAGCGTGCACACTCACACACATGCACATACACACTCAGAGGTCCCAAAGATCCATTTTAGGGAAAACTGTGTAAATAACCATCTACTGGCTTTTAAAATACATAATCTGAAACAAATGCATTTATCACTTTGAGCAACGATAAGCCACAAACATTCATTCTGGAAGTCTCTTGGTTCTACCCATCTTAGGCTGGAAAAAGAGCGGTGGGTGGTGCTTTCATTACAAGAAGACATGGCCTGTCCTGTAGGAAGCTCTGCATGGAGGGGCCGGCAAGTCAGGCCTTTGGGGGTGGGAAAGGTGGAGGGCTGGGAAGGAGGTGAGTATGGCATGAGGCCACATCAGCAAAGGCCTTATGCTTGGTGAATGGGAGGGGAGAGGTCTTATCGGTGGTCTGGATTGGGAAACTTCCAGGAGATAAGAGGTTGCAGAAAGATTTGGGGAATGCATGTTGGGGATGTGATATGTGATATCTCTGGCAACTCTTCTGAGGAAGCCTGTGAACAAGCTCTGATGATTTTGTTGCTTTTTGTGCATTACTGTGGGAGAGTGGGCTATGGTGGGGGGAGCAAGGGATGCCTAGCTGAGTCTAGCTGAGCTTGGGTTGCCTGCCTATGACACCCCCAGGCTGGAGAAGGAGCTCAGGGGATGTCCCTGAGCATAAGCCACAGACAGGCCAGGAGCATGAGAAGCTCCAATGTGGCATTCCCCCTACACCTGCACCCCAGTGAGTGAAGTGCTGGATGAGGTTCCCATGAGTTCGCCCTCCCTGTCCCAGGGGAGGCCTCTCCTGACTGACCTCACTGCCAGTCACAGACCCACCAAGGTGTGGGGGAAAACCAAACACTCCAGAAATCCCTGAGGCCATTTCCCTTGGGGGAACAGGAGTCCAGACTCCTTCTTGAAGCTGCTTGGGAACTGGAGAGGAAGAAGCAGTGACTCTGCAACTGCTTAAGAAATTCTCGAAGAGTATCTGAATGCAAGGGCTGACGGAGCCCGGAGCACAGCCAGCGGGGCGGAAGGAGTCCCTGTGAGAAGGGAAGGGACACTGGCATGAGGAGCCGGTCCCCAGAGGTCCGTGGGGGAGGTGACCCCGTGGGTGCCTCTCCCTGCTCTGCACACACCGCCTGTGACAGCAGGCCCCAGAAGAGGCCTTCCCACCTCCAGGCCAAGCACGGTGGTTTAGGGGAATCACACGGGCTTAGACATTCCCTCGGAGACGAGAAACAATGAGCAGGTGGGCGAAAACCACTTCCCATGACGCAAGCTTCTCTGGGGACCACCTGTGGAAGCCAGCCAAAGGCTCCACGTCAGCGGGGCCTGAGGCTCCCCACTGGGTGGGGAGGCAGCCCGGCCGTGCCCAGACTCCACACGTGTCCCCCACACGCAGAGGCCGCCTACCTCGGATGATGTTAGAAGAACGTCAGCACCGCCCCCCGAGCAGCCCCTCCCAGCACCCACCCAAACACACCTCCAAGGGCCCACCTCAGCGCCCCTGGGCTTTGGCGTGGGGTCCTGCTCCCACGTGTGGTGGGATTCAGCGGGAGAACGACCCCATCCTCCAGCGGAGGCCTCCCTAATCCTCTGCAGTCCCCACCCGCCCCCGCTCAGCCAGGCGCAGCCAGCGCTGGCAACAGAGACACCCCTCTCACTGCTGAGTGAGCCACGGGAGCCACGGGAGCCACGGGAGCCACACGACCACCAGGCCGCAGCGGGCTCCTCTCAGCTGCGGCTCTGCTCCCTGGCGGGCGCCGGCCTCACTCCTGGCAGAACCTCTAGCTCGCAGGGGCCAGCCCCCACGGTCCTGAAAGAAAAATCTCCACACCCATTCATGGGCTGCTTTTGTTGAATGACTTGAGTTTTTCCTTTTCTAAGAAACAGGGACATAACTGGCTTGTTGGCATTTTACCGATGGAGGTGTGGGCGAGTGACTGGATCCCTCACAGGCTTGGCGCTGAACGGGAATTAGGGGCCTGCTAGAGGGACCACGGCGTCATCTGTCAGGGCCTCGAGGGGCGCCCCAGCCTGCTGACTGCCTACCTGTGGGCATGTGCATACAGACACACACACACAACATGCACACACAACACAGAGACGTGCACAGACCCCCCACGACACACACAGAAACACACAGAGACGGACACAGATGCACACACAGACACAGGCACACACAGAGACATACACATAYATACAGCACACACAAAAACACACAGAGACATGGAGAGATACACACACAGAGACATACACATACATACAGCACACACAAAAACACACAGAGACATGGAGAGATACACACACAGAGACATACACATAGACACAGGCACACACAGACACAGAGACACACATACAGCACACACAATATACAGATATACACAGATGCATACACACACAACATAGAGATGTGCACAGAACCCCCTCACACACAACACACACACAGAAACACACAGAGACAGACACAGACGCAAAGACACAGAGAAACACAGAGAGACACAGGCAGACACAGAGGCACAGACACAGAGACATACACACAGAAACACACAGAGACATGGAGAGACACACAACACACACAGAGACATACACAGACACACGCACAGACACAGCATGCACAGAGACATACATATAGCACACACCACACACACAACAGAGATATACACAGACACAGACACACACAGAAACACAGACAGACATGGAGAGACACACAACACACACAACATAAACCAAGACATACACAGACACAGAGGCAGACACAGAGACATACACACATAAACACAATATACACAGTAACAGAGAGACATGGAGACATAGAACACATACAACACACACAGAAGCATAACAGACACACACATAGACACAGACACAAAGACACACAGAGACACACACACCACACACAGATATACAGACTCCCCAACATACAGCACACATGGAAACACAGACACATGGACACATACAGACAGAGACACACATATAATACACATACAGAAACACAAAGACACATACACAGACACAGAGATATACACACACACAATGACAGACATGGAGAGATACAATACACACAACACACACAGAGACATACACAGACATACACAACACACAAGACACACACAGACACACAGACATACACAGACACACACACAACATATACAGAGGCACACACAGACACACAGACATACATAGACACAGACACACAGATGCATTATACACAGACACACACAAAGACACACACAGACATACATACAYACAAGGCACACACAGACACACAGACATACACAGACACACACACACAACATATACAGAGGCACACACAGACAGACATACATAGACACAGACATACAGATGCATTATACACAGATACACACAAAGACACACACAGACATACATACACACAAAATAGACACAAAGATACACACAACACACATTACACACAGACACAGAGATATACACACAGACATGGAGAGACACATCACACACATGTATAGAGAGACACACACAGACACAGACACATTAACAGACACACAGATAACTTACAGACACGCAGACATAGAGAAACATAGACACACATACACAGAGACACACAAACACACATGCTGACACACACTTGCAGACACACAGAGACACATGCAGAGACACACACTCACACACTCACGCTCTTCTACAACTTTCTTCCTAACATTCAGGACAAGCATAATGTACTTCGGCCCAGGAATCCTTCACTTCCTCCCCCAAGGAGAAGACAGCTTGGGCAGAGGTCAAGAGCAGAGGCGGCAAACGCTGAGCAGCTGACCCTGTTCACCTGCCCTCCCTGGGAAGACCTAATGCGGGAAGAAGCAAACATGCCTTCAGCACGGGACCAAGCAGAGATCAGCATAGTGCAGGCCGCCCCAACTGACAGCACAGAATGGGTGCCAACGGTCGTCTAGTGTACAACAGACACCAAGGGCTCTAGGGGTTCAGAGGCCCTCGGGCAGGATGGAAGGACAGACAACACGGGGTGGACTCACACCTCGGCTGTCCCACTGAGAGAGGCATCGAACCTTTCCGGGCCTGTCTCCCTCTCTGTAGTGAGGGAATCCAGGGCTACCGACTTCCCAGAGGGTTACTGTGAGGACTGAATTAGGTGAGGGAATGCTAATGAGAGCATCTGTATCAAGGCCTGGTCCCGTCTCTGCATCATCTCGGTCAAGGCCTGAAAGAGAATGAGGAACTGATGGGCTTGGTAAGGCCCGGGCTCGAGGCTGGGACGTAAAGCCTGGCTAGGATTTCGGTGGGCGGCCAGCCGGAGCAGACTCTCACGTCACCCGTGGGGCCCGCTCCTCCCTGCTGGGGGTTGTGGTCCCAGGGGCCATTCCTGGAGGAACGCTAGACACAGACAGGACTCCAGATGCCAGGGACCAAAAGGCGGTGAGAACACAGTACCACAGGCTCCCTGCGGAGATGCCCAGGCACGGAGTGCTCTGCCCAGGTAGCGAGGCCCACTGCACCCCCTCCTGTGGAATTCTCAGCAGGAGGCACACATTATGCACCAGCTGACGGCAGGAGGAAAATGGAGCTTGGAAAGGCAAGGCCAGGACTAAGAGGGCAGCCGTCCCTCTGTGGGCAGAGCCTGAGACGAAGGCGCGTGAATGACCCCTCACTGTTGGGGAGGACACCGACCAGATGATCGGGTCTTTGGAGCCGGCTGGTTCTGACTTCCCACGGAATCCTGCCTCCCCTGAGTGTGCCTCTGATCCTTAATGCGATCATTTTGGGGCAGCAAGGGAGGCCAGATGCTGGGGACTGAGGGGCAACCAAAATGCTGGGTGAGTTCCAACCTTGAACAGCTTTGAATGGCTGAGTTGGCTTTCATTTCATAGAGTGTGGGGGCGTCCACGAGGGTCAGTGGGCCAGAGTGGAGAGCAGGGGGCACAGTCGTCTGGCGCAGAGCACCCCAGTGGTGGGCCAAGGCAATGGTTGCTGAGTGTTGCCAGACAACCCCTCCATCCCTGAGGCAGCCAGAGCCACCAGGCTGGTCACTAGGAGAAGCTTGGATCTCTGTGTGTGGAAAAATACTTTATTCTGCCTGCATTCCGTGAGGTGAACCAAAGGGGAAAGTGCTGATCTAGCCTCTGTGACATGTTATATATGAGGCCCTCGAGGCTCATGGAGAAGAAGGGAGTCGTGGAAAGTCACCAGCTGGTGCAGAGCCCACCGGGATGAGGAGCCCGCCCAAACCTGGAATAACCGACAGGCTGCAGATCCCTTCCTCTCCGCAGAAGACCTGTGAACTAGTACAAGAACATCCCTAATGAGAAGATGTCAACGTGCAGAAGCTGGCTGTCCCCCAGAGAGCAGCCTCACCGGGGGCCACGTCAACTCCGCCCCAAAGTGCCGCCTCAGGTACTGAACCGAAGACCGGACGCCTCGTTAAGACCACCGGTATTGGGAAGACTAATTTCACTCAACATTTTTCAGGGGAAGGGCAATTAAAAATCTACCTTGAAGAGAACAAAGACATATTTTTAGAATGAGATTGAGAAGACTCCCTGAAAATAACATAAAACGTCCGAGTCCAAAGTGATTAAAAAGACATAAATCAGCTGTGTGCTCTAAGGAGTCCCGGAACGGGGCCATTCCCTGGAGCCGCAGATAGAATGGCCTCTTGGGGCTGGCCTGGGACACTGCCAGCCTCCTCACTCTCATACCCAGAGCCAGCTTCTCGGCTCCCACCAAGTGCAGCACAATAGGGACGGTGGAATGGGCGGGAGGGATTGGGGGAAGGGAGGTCCCCAGTGCCACACGGGGTCACACTGGTGGCAAAGATCCAACTATGGGCCCAGACCGGGCTCCCCCAGGTAGTGTGGGCAAGCAGACACCTCCAGTAGGTCGTGCCAAGGGGAGCACCTGGAAGGTCAGGGGTTTTCGCCAGGCCTCGGCCTTCCTTCCCTCCAGACATGGCAAAAATGAGAAAAAGCCAGAAGATGGGAAGAGGGCTAGGTTGTTCTGAGGTGGCCCAGGGATGGGGCCGAGATAGGCAGGGTTCAAAACTGCAAATCACACATTATACTTCATGGAATCGCTTCTTTCGGGGTGAATCATACTGGCCTGGGGATCTAGAAGCCTACTTTCTGACTTAATTTAGTTAGGAGGACAACTTACTCCTATTGGTAGGTCTACAGCTCCAGGTTCTAAAAGTACTGATGTGTAACGTGGCAGGGCGGGAGGCAAGGCAGTAGTCTTTTCAATCTTAGAAAAGGAAGCCCCTTCCTATCGGGAAAGAATCATCGGGCGTGTTGGGGAATGCATGTTCCAAGGAGCTAGATTACCATGGGTCCTAAGCGACAAGTGGAAGGGGAAAAGAATTTCTTAAGTGCACTATGAATCAAGCACAGTGTTCTGCATTCTTTCTCCTGTGATCCCTACGCGAACAGTAGGGAGCAAGGTATGGTTCGCCGCATTTCTCAGCTGAAACGGCTGCAACTCAGAGCAGCCACTGCTAACAAAGTCAGCAAGTGACAGAGCAGGTGTTTGCTGAAGGTGTGAAAGTAAGTCCTGGAGCTCGGGCGGCCCGGTACCCCACACTGGTTACTGTTAAGCATACGCTGAAATCTAATCGACAAAGAAAGTTCCTGTGTCAGCAACAGTCCGCGGAGGAGAACGTGAACAGTAATAAATGCTTGATTACTGTAAACTAGCTCAGAAATACCAGGGCACTAAATCATGCTGAAGCCTAACATTTCCAAACCGCAGCACCAGATCCGCAGGTCACCTCGGAGTTTCCCGAGTCCCTCTGCTGCTGGGACTGCAGGCCACAGGTGGCTGGTAGGAGGCATCTGGCCCCAGGCCCAACTGGGGAGCACCAGACTTGGGACACGTGCTCCCAAGAGGGTCGTAACAGAGCCCATGCCCACCCCATCCTGTGCCGGGTGCCTGGCCACAAAGACCAAAAAGGAAGAGATATCGAGGCGGGGTTGGGACGAGGGGCTGGGCACCGAGGGTTGAAAGAGAGAGAGAGAGGTCCAGGGCACACAGTCCTCCAAGGGCTGGTACTATGCACCTCATGATCCACCTTGGGAGCTGTGCTGGAGATATGGATTTAGGAACCGTTGTTTTGCGGGAGTACAGAACATTCCTCAAGGAGAGTATGTACAGTGAGAAGAACAAAGACGGAGCCGTGGGATTGGGAAGCAAAGTGAACCTGGCCGGGACGGTCACTGTGGGTACTGCTGGAGATGTGCTGAGACACTTGTGACTCCTGACAGAACACAGAAGGGAAAAAAAAAGAAAAAAAGCAAACTTGGGACAAATTTCAATAAACACATCAACCGATCTATGAGGTGTCATTGACAGAGAGTAGGGAACATCTCAAAGGACCTGGTGACATGAACCTCACAGGCAGAAGAGGACTTCCGTCCTTCCAACCCACTGCTCTGAGTGCACAAAGCACCTCTTACATTTGCATGAACGTGCCTGGACTTGGGTCTGGGGTCTGCCACCCGCTCACAGGCCTTTTGCCAAATGAGGAAACTGAGGCATGCAGCTGGGGAGGGTAATCCAGTCTGTCCCATCCATCCCGATGAGGGCTAGAGAAGGAGGGACAGACACCAGGTCCCCGCACAGGGTGTGGCCTGGCTTGCCCGGGTGTGCGGGCAGTAGTGGAGCTCCACGTGCTCAGGGCTGCTGAACCCGGGCTCCATCAATGTCTGTAACACAAACCTTCTTCAGCCTCCAGGTGTGAGTGGAGAAGAAATAAATGAGGCTACCTGGGGGTTAAGAATGTCCCCAGATACCTATTACAGCGATGGCATACCTCCAGCAGGCACACGAGCAGATTCTCAGGTGTCCTGGATTATTTCGGATCTGCATCTAGAAAGCTGTTCAGGTCAATTTCAATCCTTCAACCTAGTATTATCACCAGTTCCTTATTGGTCATTGATTATGCACTTTATCCATGCTTTCTTACAGCTCACCACCACCAGGAGAAGGGAAGATTATTATCTCCATTGTCCGTACAAGAAAACGGAGCCTGGAAATCTCGATGTCACTCACGCAAACCTACTCAGCTAGTAAGTGGCAGGTCTGGGATTTGGACCCGGCTGTCTGACGCCTAAGTGCATTGTCAGAAACTGTGGTTCCCCGTTTTGTGGGCTTCACGGACTACTAAACTTCCAAAACATTTGGGGACAAATAATAGGTTGCTGACTTCATATTTCTCCAATTAACAATCATGTTTTAAACACCAGACAAAGCTTCACTTCACAGAAGGAAACACGTTTGTGATACACACGCTCACACAGCCATCCAGCTACACCTGAACCCCTGTCCTGGGTCTGGGAAAATGGGAAACACATGTAACCTCCCTCACTTCACCAATCAGACCCACAGACACACACTTTTTTTTTTTTAAGATTTTATTTATTTATTTGACAGAGCCCACGCACACAAGTGGAGGCGGTGGGGAGGGCACTACAGGCAGAGGGAGAGGGAGAAGCAGGCTTCCTGTCGAGCAGAAAGACCGATGTGGGGCTCGATCCCGGGACCCTGGGATCATGACCTGAGCTGAAGGCAGACGGTTGGTCAACAGACTGAGCCACCTAGGCAGCCCTCGATGCGCACTTTTAATCAGAAGCCCGTGATGCCAGGAAGTGGGGATGGCGCAGAATCACAACGGGACCAGCATCTGTTGTCTGGAGCCCATGGTGTTGGTGGCACAAACTGGGGTCTGGCCGAGCAGGACAGCGGTGAGGTCCTTTCTGGGTCAGGTCTGGGCACGACTGGTTGTCATTCCTGACTGTGTGGTCTGTAAACCTGGTTCTCTATTTTCCTGGAGATTCTGGGCTGCCTTATATCCTTTTAATAAAATCCTTTTTTGCTTCAATTAGCTAAAATTGGTTTCTGTTGCTTGCTATTTAGAATGGTGGCGGATAGAACATAATCTTAGAATAAGAGACGGCACTTTACACGGAATGCATTTAGTTTTATGAAAACCTCACTACCCAGCATCCCTCCTTATCTCCTTTTGTTGCAGACCAGTCTGTGTCAGGCAGGGAGGGACCTGGAGCCTGGAGCGGGGGACGGCACTCTACTGCTTTGCCTACCCTTAAGGGGTTAGAAACCAGAACCAGGAGCCCCACCACGGGTCATGCCCTTTGCAGAAGGATCACCAGCGGGTCCCCACTGCCCACTGGTAAAGTTTAAACCCGACCTCTCCAGCCCCATCTCTGCTCCTGCTCTCCCTCCAGGAACTCTGGGCTTTAGCTAAGATAATTTCCCCCCATCTGCAGGATGCAGACAGCATATCCTCACTTCTCATCTTTATTCATATTGCTATCCACTCCTGGCCTCTTGTTTTCTGCATTTAAAAGTTCGGCTCATCTCTCCAGCCCTCCCGCAGCCCACCTTCCTCAGCCCTCGGAGAGCTCTCCGACTCCTGAGGTCTTGCCGTCTTCCTGTCTCTGTTAATTCCTTGCTTTTTAAAATTTTCTTTCAAAGGGAGGCCCGAGATACCACCTTGCCCCACAGCATCCCCTGAACAACCACGTCTGCCAGCAAGACCCCCCCGGAGCCGCCGGCTCTGCCCGCCCAGTCTCCCCGCACCCTGCAGGCAGGGGGCTAACTGGAAACTTTGCTTGCTCCTCTGAGACCCACTTTGTCTTCTCTCTCTCGGTGAGATGGAGGACGACTCATCTCTGTGCTCCTCAGGAGCGTCCTTCAAAGACAATTAAGTCCCTCCTCAGCCTCTTTCTTCTGAAATGAAATTATCCCTAATCCTTTCTCCTGTCTTCAAGAGTCCTGTTTTCCGGTGCTTTAATGGAGTGGACTCCATCCGAGGAACACCACAGCTGGGAGGGCTGCGGGGCTCAGACATGGGGTTCGCAGACGTCTGTGAGAGCAGCAGCCTCTTCTCTGATCATTTGTGAAGTGAAATTACCCGGCTAGGTACTGAGACTGCCTCCAGTTCAAAATACCTCTGGCTGATGCCAGCTTACCCCACAGCAGGGCCCCCAAACCTCACCTCGAACTTCCGAGGAAGGGAAGGAGGGAGACTAGGGACACAGTGAGGGCCCTGAATGCCGAGTTCCCCTGCCGGTCCCAGGGCTGGCTTCTGCATGGAGATGGTGTCCCTTGACCAACTCAGTGCCAGTGTGATTCTGCAGATGGACAGTCTTTACTCACAAGGGATCCCTAACACGAGGCCAAGGAATTGCTTGATCCATTCAGTCAGGAAAGACTTACAGGGCTGCCGCCTCCCACAAGTTCACCAGGCCCCGCACCCTGTAGTTCAACCAGTTCATTATCTGCATCCTGGGCCTCACCTTTCCCCAAATGAAATGGAGAACTGCAGGCATTTTCTTGAAGGCAAACAAGAAAATTGCCCAAAGAACCAAGTAATCTTCAAATGTCAAAGACATCCAGTGCGTGAATCACGCTTAAGTAAGAGCACAGGAATTTGGCAAAGTGACAAGCAGTGGTTTACAACATTAAAGGTGACTTAGAAACAGTCAAACAGTCAGAGGCAGAAGGAGACGGAGGTCTGAGCCAGCCCGCACCAGCCTTCTCCCTTGACGGGCCCACCACCTGCCATATCCCCATTCGGGAAAGGGCCCTCCAGCTGTGAGCTGCTGGGGGTGCAGAGAGGTCATCCTTGGAGCAGAGCGCAGACCCATCAGCCGCATCAGGCCGGGCAGGAGGGCTCTGCAACATTGCCTTTGACCCTTGTGCCGAAGAGACCTGGGTGTGCGGTCATGTGGCCGCCTGGGCCTGGTGCCCAGCACCTTACCCCGTCAACAAAGGCAGGATGAGTATCTTCCGAAAGAACCTGTGAGCCTCTTTCATCCAGGCCCAGGCGCTCCGAAGGCCTTGCCAGATGCTGCTGGTCCACAATAACCTTCACTCGCTCTCATCCCAGCTCTGGGGAGTCGCTGGCCTCTTTCCCTGAAGACAGTGAGGGGCAGTCCTGCAGTTCGGACTCAGCCGGCGTGGCACCATTTGTACATACTGGACAAGCTTGCCGTGCTACAGTCCAGTTCCTGTGATGCGGACCTCACTGCCTCATCTCCAGCAAGCTGCTTGACCCCTCTCCTCCTCTTCTCCTGTCCCACCCTCCCCCCCGCCCAGGCCCTACAACCAACAGGGCTGGGAATTCAATAAAGGACTTGTTCAGGAATCATCAACACTGCTTGGGACCCAAATTCAGAACATGTGGATTTGTTGCTGTTCCTTCTCTGAAATTCCTCAACCACCAACAAACTCCAAGCAGATCGAGGTGTGAGCTGGTTGCTCCATGACCCTGAAGTACCCCAGTCCTTGGATCTGTTCAGAGGTGCTGGAGAAAGTGAGCCCCAGCCGCCTTAAGTCAAAGCCCTCTGACATTTCCTAAGAAGTCTGGGAGTAAGATCTAAAGGGAACTAAAGGTCATTCTAATGAGAACGTGAGTCAGAAAACATCCATGGCCTAAATTCTGGCTCTTCGAGAAGGTTATTGGTGCTTAGATTGGGCCTATGTGACTCAGAGAGAAACTCAACTTCCTTAGTTTCGCCGGAAGAGCTCAAGGAGCCCCTCAGAACAAATCCCTCAAGGCTGCTGACGTTGGGAGCTGCCGTGTGCACATCTGGGGAGGAGAGGAGCCAGACCCAGCAGTACCTGTTAGGATTCCAGTCCAGGCTTTCATTTCTCGAGGCAAGAAGAAGAAACAGGATATTTTTGTCTCATCTCATCTCCTGACAGCAGGAATGGATGAGGCTGAGAAAAGTCTTCTGGCACATGTAGCAGAAGGAAGTCTGGCCGACCTCACAACTCTGTCCTTGAGGCCCTGCCCTGTCTGGATGTGCCCACCTAGACAGCATAGACATCATACCCCGGCTCCCTGTATCTACCCGTTACCTGGGCCTGTCCACCCCAATCACACACATGCACACACACACATACACACATCTTTCTGACACACATACAGTACATTCCGGTCATGGGAACCACCACACAGTCCCCAAATACCTTCTCTTACCTGTCTGTTTCTTCTGCCCCAAACACCCTCCCTGCCCCACCCCTGCCCTTGCTACATGCCACAATTCCAGTCCCCCTTGACCTCCCCTAACTTTGCTGACTAGGCTCCTCCCTTGCCTGGCCTCATGGGATTTGGGATGCCCTATTTTAGCTGGGTCCCATCAACAGGATAATCCCATCTCTTCTGGTTTTTGTCTCCTCTTCTCCATGAAAGTTCCTTCGGAGGGGTATGACCAACCATGTTTTGTTCACTATTTTTATCCATGTTACTGAGCCTGGCACATAGTAGGTATTCAAGAAATAGTCACTGAATGTACAACTATATAAATGATCTTGAATTGATGCAAACTTCATGTTCTTGCCTCATGCAACAACATGATCAGGCAATGTATTTTAAGGCTCATCATTCAGAAATGAGGGTCTGTGGGGAGGAAGGAAAGGCTCAAGGCAGGGGAGGAAGGGACAGGAGAGACCCTGGCTCCATCGGGCTACCCTAAGACTCGCCCTGACCCATGGGGCTTAAGAGGCCTCAAGGTAGACAAGAATTTATATTCTGGACTGTTGACATGTGTGGTTCCTCAGTGTTTGTGTGCCTTTACCTGCCTCCAGGGCTGACTCAGCCAGCACATGGTAGAGGGCACACAGGAAATCTCCTCGCCTGGGAAAGTGCCACCTCTGGAAGCCCAGAGCAGCAAGAGGTCCCAGGAAGACTGGGTCCAGCTGGCTGGCCCAATAGCTTATCCCTCACCTCTAAGATCCTTCTTCTTTAATCCAGCCTGGGTGATTCCTCCAAATGTCTGTCCCCTCTGAGCAAGAGCCAGGTCCAGACATTTAATGGCCTACCTTCACCACTGTCATGTCTCAGGAACCCTTACACCTGGTTCTGAACAAAACTCTATCTTCCCCAGCATCCCCGAGCATCCCTGGGCTCCTAGCTCACTAATACCACCACCATCCACTTATCCATGCCTCCAGTCAGAAGTCTTGGGCCACCCCTCTCCTTTACTTCCCCACATCCAACCCCCCACCAGGGCCTGACAACTCCACCTTTTAAACATCTCAAGCTCACTTACTTCCCTCCATCTGCAACGTGATGGCAGTCCCAGCTGCCACCACCAACTCTCACCTGGAATCTGGCAATCATCTTGTAACTGCGCCCCAAGTTCTCCCTGGATACCCTTCAGTAGGTCCCCACACAGTGGCCTGTGTTGTCATTTCGAAATGCCACTTCTGGGGGCACCTGCGTGGTTCAGTCCTTTGAGTGTCTGTCACGATCTCAGGGTCCTGGGATGAAGCCCCATGTTAGGCTCCCTGCTCAGCAGGCAGTCTCCTTCTGCCTCTCCCTCTGGCGCCCCCCGCCCCCAGCTCATGTTCTTTCTCTCTCTCAAATGAATACAATTTTTTAAAAAGTGCCATTCCCTTGCTTTAAAACTGTCCAAGTCATTCACTGCTCTCGCAGTAAAGGTAAAGATGTTATATGTGGCCTGTAGGTCCCTGCATGGTCTTTCCATGCCCAATTCTCTGGTGTCTTCTGGGACCATACTCTCCCTTGCTTTCTTAGCCCCAGCTTCCCTGGCCTTCTCTTGTTCCTTGACTGTGCCATACTCTCTCTCAAATAGGGCTACAGTATACCTGTGACCTCAATGTGCCCTCCATCTTTCCCTCCCCACCCCAGCTCGGCCTCCCTTTAAATACTCATGTCAACTATTCCTTGAAACCCCTGAATTCAAGATGAGACAAGCCTCTCCCTATGGCTTCTATCTGAACTCTCCGATGACCATGTCTCTCCCACTAGACTGTAAGCTCCTTGAGGGGAAGCAGCAGGCATGTTTCTGCTCACCGTCAAGCTCCAACCCCCAGCCCAATGCCTGGCACGCAGAAGGCACTCAGATCTTTGTTGAACCATGATAATGGGTTTGGGTTTTATGGAGGGAAGCCACGTTGCCTTACAGTCTGGTTTCATAGGAGACAAGTTACAACATAGAAGACTTGCTGATGGCAACATTCCTTCTGAGGAAGATTTTCAAGTGGGTGAAAAACAACCTTCCTACACTGGCATACGGATCAAAGAGTAAAAGATGAGTCTTTCGTCCAACAGAGGAAATGCACACCATCCGTACGTTCACAAGCCGTCTGCGTGGGGACATGGGGAGATTCCATCCTCGCCACAACCATATGCTAGGGAGAATCAGGGAAGGAGAAATCCTTCCTTCCCCGTAACTGATGGAAGGCCTTAATTTGGGAAGATGGCAATGTAAGGCGAGCTCAGCGCAGCCGCTGAGAACAAAACGCCTTGGATACTACAGTTATGTATCTGGTCATCCTCTCTCTTCCTTTTTTGCTCACTTTGAGGGGTCGTCTTTGTGCGGTGAACGGAAGTCGTGAGTGTCTTTCATGGCTCCACAATGGGCCAAGCAGTGTCTGACTGTTTCTTCACGCTCAAGTTTGTCTAGCTGGGAGTGCACATCTGAGGGAAATTAAACCTAACATCAGTAACAGCAAACTCTACCCAGGCTGCGACAAGTGTCCAGAGCGGGCTCCTCCACTGTTCTTCACAGCTACCCTGCCCCCCTCCCCACAAGGCAGGGCTGTGAGCCTCCAGTCCCATCTGAGGAGTGTGCCTCTTGCCGCAGGGGAGGCCGGAATGCTGACTCCATGCCCCAAATAAATGATAGGACCGGGATTCCGACTTGGAGCCAGAAAGCAGTTTTGCTGAAATGGCATATAAAACACAATGAGATGCCATCTTCCTCCAAATTAATAAAGATGCTGAATGATGATAATATAAGCTCTCCCTAATGTTACCAGTTGTATATACATTTGGTAAAATGATTAGCATGTTTTGAAAGCCTTAAAGAAGCTCCATTCATAAGAAAATCCAATAAGCTTTCAAGATACAAAATACGTAAGAACCAAGAGCTTTCTAATTTGTTAGTAGTAACTCATTAGAAAATACGACCAGACAGAAAGGTCTTAGTCTAACTCTAAGTAGCATCTAGGAATGAAGTTTCTAGAATAGTGCAGAGCTCATATGAAGCGATGTTTACAGAGAAATATGAAAGTAAACTTAAAAAAACACACAGAGAGTAAATGGGATGGCACGTTCCGGAATGAGAAGACTCAGATTTGCAGTCGGATGCCAATTCTTTATAATCAGTTTATGGACATCATCTCATTCATATGGATAACAGGTAAAAAAAAGTCAAGAGTAGAGTTTTTTGTTTTTGTTTTTGTTTTTTTGTTTTATTTTTGGCTTGGTAAAAATGATTCTGAAGTTCACCTGGGCTATGAGATGTGTCAGAGACGTATCTAAAAATATTTTGGAAAATAATGCAAATGAATAGGATCCTTACTACCAGTTTTTAAACATAATATAAAGCTTCTATAGTTAAAACAATGTAGGGGTGCCTGGGTGGCTCAGTGCGTTAAAGCCTCTGCTTTCAGCTCAGGTCATGATCCCAGGGTCCTGGGATCGAGCCCCACATCGGGCTCTCTGCTCAGCAGGGAGTCTGCTTCCCTTCCTCTCTCTCTGCCTGCCTCTCTGCCTACTTGTGATCTCTGTCTGTCAAATAAATAAATAAATAATCTTTAAAAAAAAAACAAACAATAACATGTTACAGCATTTGGTCAGATAAAAAAATACAGAAGGGAATAGACAGCCTGGAAACATCCTAGCCTACCCAAGAATTCAGTGTCCGAGAGCGGTAACATTTCATTCAATAAAAAGAACTGCAAGAATTACGTAACCACTAAGAAAAAAGTTAAATCCCTATCCTCTATCTTAAAACAGGATAACTTAGAACTAGACAAAGAGTTGAATCTGTAAAATGAAATCATGAAACAAACAGAAGAAAATATAAATGAACAGATAGGGAAAGCCAGGATAGGGAAGGATTTTCTGCACATAAAAATGAGAATAAACATCAAAGTGAACAAGGCTTATAAATGGGATGACAAGGAAATGAAAGGCTTCTCTACAACCAAGAAGCCATAAATGAATTGAAAAGACAAAGGACACACTGGGAAAAAAATATTTCTAACATTACACCAAAAGGTTAATATCCTCTTATGCATAAAGAGCTCCCACAAATCAATAAGAGAAAGATGAATATAAATAGAAAAACAGGCAAAGGACAGGAATGTCAATAAACATAGAAACAAATGCTCCAGCCCACTGGTAATTAAGGGAGTGCAGATTGAGACCACGGGATACCATGACTCACCTATCCAACAGACGAAGATATTTTTAAAAATTATAATAGGTAAGAGTGGGGTAAAATGGATGCTCATGTGCTACTGATGGGAAGGCAAGCAGCGCAGGCTCTCTGGGGGCAATGTGGCAATACAGATCAATGTGCTCAGTATTTCCCACCTCCGATTTGATAATACCAGTTCCAGGAATTAATCCTAAAGCAATAATCCCAAATGTCTGCACAGATTTATGTTCAGCAATATCTGATTGCAACGGTATTTACAATAGCAAATAGTAACTGAACTATCTACACCTCTGACAATAGGAAGTCAGTTAAATAAAATATGGCACATTACTCTAAAGGCGGGTAATGAAATGTAGCCTTTTAAGGTCATGTTTCTGAATATGTAATGACAAGGAAAAAATCAGTGCCAGGTTAAGAGAGAAAGAAGTAAAAGATAAAATTTTATATATATATATTATATATATGTATATTTATATTTATATATTTATAAAGACTAGGATACCAATTCTGCTATAAGTGACAAATAATAGATTCTAAAGTGTTAATTGTTTTTATGTCTTAGTGATGAGATTAGCCATGGTTTTTCTTTCTGTTAAAAATTTCCATAAAGAGGGGCGCCTGGGTGGCTCAGTGGCTTAAAGCCTCTGCCTTCAGCTCAGGTCATGATCCCAGGGTCCTGGGATAAAGCCCCCCATCCGGGTCTCTGCTCAGCAGGGAGTCTGTTTCCCTTCCTTTCTCTGCCCCCCTCTCTGCCTACTTGTGATCTCTATCAAATAAATAAATAATCTTTTTTAAAAAATTCCATAAAGAACATTACTCTTATCATTGGAAAGTTATGTAATTTTTAAAACCTCAAACCTTGGTAACCCTACTTCTAGAACTCTATCTGAAATATACTCTTGAGTATCTCTCAGAACCACCCCATGAGGCTGGTACTATCGTCTCCATGCGGCAGAGGCCTGGGTGGATGTCGTGATGAGCCTCATGTTGCCCTCAGAGCTGGGTCCTGTCAGCACCGTCTGACACCAAAATTATGAACAAAAATGATACCCAAGAATACCCACCAGAGGGTTAGAGTAGGAAAAAAAAAAAAATACAGCTGATGGCCCTGGCTGAGTAAATAAGATGGCAGGCATGATGACATACCAGGTAGGCATTAGAAGTGATGTTTAAGAATAATTTTTTTAGAAGGGGGGGAAGGACAGAGGAAGAAGGAGGGAGAGAATCTGAAGCGGGCTGATGGAGCAGGATGCAGGGCTCCATCTTAAAAGCCCAACATCATGACCTGAGCTGAAATCAAGAGTTGGGACGCTCAACCGACAGAGCCACCCAGGCGCCCAAGATTCATTTTTAATGACATGGGAAAATGTTCTCATGTAAAAAACAAAAAACAAAAAACACACACAAAAAAACAAGATGCAAAATTTCATATGCAACATAGACCCAGCTATTGTGCAAATGCACAAAAAAGATTAGAAGAAAATATAATAAAATATTAACAGTGGCCATCTCTAGGCAATAGGTCTTTTTTTTTTTAAGACATTTATTTATTTATTAGAGAGAGAAAGAGAGAGGCAGGGGGAGGGACAGAGGGAGAGGCTCTTAAGCAGACTCCCTGCTGAGTAGGGAGCCTGACACAGGCCTCAGTCTCACCACCCTGAGATCATGACCTGAGCTGAAATCAAGAGTTAGATGCTTAACTGACTGAGCCACCGAGGTACTCCTCTAGGCAATATGTCTTTAGAGATTATTATTTACTTCAATATGCTTGAAAATATTACACAATGGATATTGCTTTTATTATCAAAAAAATGTTCCACATTCACTCAAAAAAATGAACCATCCATTGTAATCCCATTACTCTCTTTCTTAACACCTATCTACCCTTTAGGGTTCAGTTAAAGACTTGCCTCTTCTATGAAGCTCTCTTTGATTTGCCCAGCTCATATATCTCTGACCTTCCAAAACATGTTTCCAAAGTAGTGCTCTGACTCCTGGCTTCAAAAATGCTCACATGTGTGTCTAAGCACATCACAGCTCTTGGGCTAAACTCCCCACCCAGTGTCCCAGAACCACAAGGGTGGGGAGCAGGCAACCTTCTAAACACGTCTTATGTATGTGGCTGTGAGCTGAGCAGGCTTGGGGAATTCGTGCCAATAGAGCTGCCATTACCATACCATACCTTGTTTGGGGAAAGGGTAGACGATTATTATGAGTGGGACCAGTCCAAGATGAAGTTCCCATAGTCCATGGAAAGGGAGAAAACTCAAGAGTATGTAGTAAATTTTCCAAAACACTAAGTTCATTCATCTCTCCTTGTTCTGGGATTATGTCCTTCCTTCTCTTTGGTGTTAAAACATTCACTGTTGATCGCAGTGATGGGGTGAAGGGTAGATGGCATCTCAGTGTTGTAGGAGCAATGTCCATAACAGCCAACATATGGAAAGAGTCCAGATGTCCATCAACAGATGAATGCATAAAGAAGATGTGGTACACACACACACACACACACACACACACACAGGGGACTATTACTCGGCCATCAGAAAGAATGATATCTTGCCATTTGCAACGACATGGATGGAACTGGAGGGTATTGTGCTAAGTGAAATAAATCAGTCAGAGGAAGACAATTATCATATGATTTCAGTCCTATGTGGAATTTAAGAAACAGAACAGATGAACATAGGGGAAGAGAAGGAAAAACAAATTGGATGAAAAGAGAGGGAGGCAAACCATAAGAGACACTGAACTCTATGAAACAAGACTGAGGGTTGTTGGAGCAGAGGTGGGTGGGGGATGGGCATTAAGGAGGCCCTTGAGGTAATGAGCACTGGGTTTTGTATGCAACTGATGCATCACTAAATTCTACCCCTAAAACTAATAATACAGTATGTTAACTAAATCGAATTTTAATAAAGAATAAAAAAAAGAGTAGATGGTAATTTTAAAGTGTTGTTTAGCAAACTAATAATAATTACTCTTCAGAGAAGTTTTCCTAACTACCCAATCTAGAACAGCTACCTCTCCCCTTCTCCCAGTGATCCTTCCTCATAGCATTTATAATTATCTAGATAATACTCCACTATTTATTTGTCTCTGTTTTTTACACTAAATCTCCTATCAAGAATGTATGGAGGATCTTAGCCAGGCTCAAGGCTGACACACAGTAGGTGCCCAATAAATGTTTGTTCAATAAGTAAAGGAAGGAACTTAGAACTAAGGAAAGTGCAGGGTCATGATACTGGAGGGACTTTGGCCAGAGTCTTAAAATAATAGAAAATGAAATTCAGTACTTAAGTCACTGATGGGTAACACCAGCTCTAGGAATGAAACCTAGCTCTGTGCTTACACGTGGCATCTGGTATCTGGAGGAAACTCTTGTGAAGGTTTCCTTTGGTTCCCAGTCATTCTGGGAATAAGACATTAACAGCACAGCGAGTAAACACAGCGAGCAGAATTCCTGGCCAGTAGCACTGACTCGCAGGCTGGCAGGACAGAGTAAGTGGAAACATACATACAACTCAATCCCAAATTCCTCTCTATCCTCTGCTTCTCATTAACACTCTCCTCCCCCCAGGCCTCTCAGCTTCTCTTTGGGAAACCAATCCTTTTTCCAGAAGTTGATGAGAAAATGCCCTCTTGTGGGCGTGACAGTGGACCACCTCGACAGTGCCAAAGATTTCTGAAAATGTGCTTATTCAAGAGCATTCCTTCATTATATTTAAAGACTTTTTTAAAAAAATCTTTGTTAACAAAACCCTTTGTTAAAGTGAAGATACATTTTCTAGAAGGCCATTAAAGAGTACTCAATTCACTTCTGCCTGTCTAACTTAGGTAGGCAAGTTCTGAATGTCTTAAGCAGCATCGTCACAAAGAAAATTATTCTCCTTTCTAAACTTCTGTACGATTTGCTAATGACTGGGTGACTTTTTTTTTGTCATCGCCCAGAATCTTCTTCCTTTTCTGCTCCCAGGAAACCATCACCTGAGATTGACAGGCAGCAACTGAAAATAATAAAATTATGTAAGATGAGCTTGTAATCACCAGCATTTCGTGAGAAGCAAAATGCATTTCGCTCTAGCTGAGGAACAGAAAGTTTCTTTCTCATTTTAAATCTGTATCAGAGGTAAAGCCTTCTATTAAAACACAATTCTCTGTACACTTACAGTCTCTGGCAGACTGCCAAGGAGACTATCTCGGAGCTGCTGCTGCAAAGAAGCCGGCCGTGCAAGACATGGAGGTGCACTCTTAAGGAAGAAAAGCAAAGTCTTCGGAATTCCTGGGAGGGCTCTGCTCACACACCCCCACTTCTTCTGGAAACACACACACACACACACACACACACACACACACACACTTTCTGGAGGGGTGTGGGTAGCAAACATTCAGAAAATGCTTTCCTATCTTTTGCTTTCCAAACACACACACACACACACACTTGGTTTCTTCTTCCTTTTCTCACTGCCTTTTGTCATGTACCACCAACTTCATCATCATCATCATCATCATCATCATCATCATCGTCAGACTGCAAAGCCTGTGGTCCAAGACCTGGTAATTGCAAACCTTTTTTGCCGGCTGTAATTTACAGGTACAAGTGACCACTTGGGGGCACAGTTAGTGGAGAAGGCTGGCGCTGCATTCAATGAGGCAGGCTTTCATGATGTGAAGCCTGTTTCAGCTGCCTTTAAGAAAGCACCCCAATCCTGGATCCAGCAGCAGCCCTTGGAGGGAACATAACCCCAAAAGAACTGCTCATTTAAGGCGAATCTAAGATTCACTAGGAGGGAGACTTTATATGGAATTATATGAAATGATTCTATTCCTTCCTCCCTGTAAAGCCGGTGGTTTAAAAATTTCCTCCACGTGACGGCTTGTCTTTTTCACATTCTCATCAGTGTTAGTCCACACTAACACATGTGGGCATGTACACAAACATATATTGCTCACTATAGGGGGTGGAGGGAGGCAAAAATTAAACTTATTAGTACAGTTAAATCTCTTTGCCTTGTTAAATAAAATTTCATTTTTCCCCATTATGAAAAATACGCTGATTATTTAAACAATCTGGAGAATTTTAAAGCAGAAAGATGATCACTGTTAACATTAGGGTCTATTTTCAGCCTTTTTTTTTTTTTCCCTATACTCTTTTGCTTTTATATCCTTGACATCATAGTGCATACATAATAGGTGCTTGATTTCCTTTAATTAACAGAATTTCCCTCTTAATTAAAAACAATTCCCTCAAACATCCAAATTCATGATAAAGTCACTATAGAAACTCTGTTCTCAATCCCCAAAGAAGTGTTTTATGCTTTTTTTTTTGGTTTCCCGATCGGAAGAGAACAAGGAATTCATACCACTATTTTGTCTACCCTACCCCAGGGCCCAAACGCATACTCCAAGGATAGATTTTTCCCAAGACAAACCAGTGAGGTTGGGCAGAGGGGAGACATAAGCCTAAAATGGGGAAGAGACGGGGAAGAGAACTGGAGAGGGGAGCATAGGAAACGCTTGGGAACCAAATACAGGTTGGGCTCTCACGGGAGACCCCAAGGTCCAAGGACTGAAGAGGAACACACTGCTTAGTGCCCTGGAAAAAATTTGTGTCTGGTGTGTAGGAGAAAATGGAGCAAAGATTAGCTTCTGTGGTTCAGATATGGATGCGTTGTTTTTTCACATCCTGGTGAAGGGATTGCATACTGAGCCGCACATTTTAGGGAACAATCCCTATTTCCAATTGACAATAACCAACCCAGAGAGAATATTCCACAGGGCTTTCACTTTTGCCAGAGAGAGCACGAAGCAGCACTAGATTCACAGGAAAGGAGCCCCTACCCTGACCTGCCGCTCCTGTCCCTCCCTTAAGCGATGCTCCTCCCACATTCCAGGATCTGGGATTCTGGTTCCTGCTCCGCTCCTGACTGGTAAATCTTCGATGGCATTTCCCTTCTCTGTACTTTGCTTGTTCAAATTGTGCAATGTGCCCAGCCCTGGTCCATGCCCTTGGGGGAAAATCAATGACGGTGAGGCCATCGATCCCCCGCCCAAGGGGCACATGGTCAGCTAGGGCTCCTATGAAGCAGTCACACGGAGAACCTGGGTCAGGTCATCCCCACAGGCAGGCGCCTTCCCCCAAGGAAGCCATACAGGACGCGCAGGCTCTGAACTGGGCAGAGACAGGCAAGACTTCTAGATCAGGAAGTGGGGGAGGGAACAGAGGGTGGCCTCAGCGGGGCCAGAGAGTAGGTCCTTGGAACCAGGTGATTGTCCCTCTGTCAACACTGCATACTTGCTACTCCTGCAGCCACTTCCGGGGCTCTGCTCTCTCCAAGATCAGATCCTTCCTTCCGGTCCCCTGTGCCAACCCATGGGAAGGCAGGACTCGCTACGCCCGGACTGGCTGGGATGGGATCCACACTCCACTCCTGTCATCCCCATGAGCATCATGGGGCTCACCCACACCCATCTCTGCCACCAATGTGTCTCAGAGGTGAACTCCAGGCAACGTGTCCTCTATATCCTGTGCAATGCCAAGCCGGGTGTTCTAAGCTTACCTCTCACAGGGGCAGCAGATCTGTTAGCTGAATGGGGCTTGTGAGCTTTTGGACTTGGGCTGGGGGCTGAGGATATATGGACCGAGGCTCCGGAATGGAGGGAGGAAGACCACAGAAAATACACTTGCCCTCGTAGATCTTGCAAACTCTCCTTGCTCTATGGGGCTTCCCAGTGACTGTCTCTTCCCTCTGTGTCTCCATAGCTCTCTACCAAAGAGCAACGGATCAGATTGTACCCCCACACCTCCCACGTGTGCATCGTCTGTGTCTTGCGATGAGACACTGCTCGGGAATGTGGGAAACAACGGAACAACGAAACTGAGTTCTCACACAGATGAATTTTGTCTGAGTTCCTGGGAGGCAGGAATTTCCCTTCCACCCCTAATTTCCTATAAGCCTGTGACAGGCAGAACAGAGGGCAGCAAAGCTATTATTAGTGTCATTAGAGAAGGTAGCTAGGTTCCAAGAGCTGAAGCAAGAGCCCACCATTTGTAGGAGGCCCCGCTAGGCTGCTGAGCCCAGATGGACCTGTCAGCAAAGGCCAAGGCTCTTCGGCAGGAGGCTTCACTACTTCATGACAGGAGACACTGCCCAGAAGTCTGTAAAAAGGGAACACTGACCTCAGAGTCAGCCTACAGATTCACTGGAGAATGGGACACAGCAGAGTGGGCAAAATTACCGGAAGGAGAGACTACCTCACGCATCAGTGTCAGACGGAAGTGTCAACATATCTACCGGAAGAACACATTAACCATGCCGGACGCTCCAAACCAGGGAGGAGGGGGCCAAGCTGGGAACTGGTCACCCCAGTCCTGCCCGAGGAGAGTGCTCTGCCCCCTCCTGCCCCCATGCTCTGCCCCACAGGCATCTGGACACTTTTGCACATGGGCCCCTGAGCTGGGGATGGTGCAGCCATAGCTCAGGGACACTGACCTTTAAGACCACCCACCAAGCTCCTGTCCCCACTGCAGTCACCAAGCAGCCTCTTGGGATTTGGCTTCTACTGTGATGTGCCTTCTGGGAAAAAATCTGTTCAGTGGCAACACATGGGCCAGGCCCACTAGATATCCTCTCTCTAGTGTAAACAGCCAAAAGGCCATCACCTGGAGACCGTTCAACTCTGGGTGCGCTGCCGGTCAAGGGGGAAGACCCCAAGCAGGGAGAAGTTGTATGAGGGCCCCAGCATGGGTGGACACCCCCAACTGGCCAACTACTATCTTTACCTGCGGGTGGGTATCTCCAAACACAGTGCCACCCCATGTCCATCCACAGGAGAAGGGACATACAAACTATGGTACCACCATGATCTACCACTTACCAATAAAGAATGACCACAGGGACACATGTCAACATGGATAAACGGCACACAGTGTATGCTGAGTGGAACCAGCTGGGCACGAAAAGGGGTACATGCTGTGTATTTCTGTTTCTACGAAAGTCAACAGCAGACAAAGCTAATCTATGGTGACTGACATCAGAAGGCATTTGCAGAGCAGAAGGGGGATGGCCTGGAGAGGGGCACAGGGAACTTTCTGCGTGAAGAAAATGTTCTGTACCTTGTTTTGAATGGTAGCTGCGCAGGAATAGATAATTTATCGAAACTCACAGAACTGAACCTTTAAGATCTGTGGACTTTATTTCATTGCCTCAACTATTATACCTCAAATAAAATAAATACAATGCCCACCACAGGGCTGGGGACACAGCGAGTGCTCAAAAAAGGCTGTTGAACTGTTAAAGGAAATGGTTCCCCTGACCACCCCCAGCAGGAGAACCAGTTTGCAGTATGTTTTTTTAGAAGCCTTTTTTTTTTTATAAACTGTGGTTAAAAATGCATACAATTTACCGTTTTATTAAGTGTACGGTCCATCATCATTAAGTATATTCACGTTGCTGTGCAACCATCAACCACCATTTGTCCAGAGAACATTTTCATCTTTCCAAACTGAAAGTCTGTATCCATTAGACAGGAATCCCCCATTTCCCTCCCCTCCCAGCCCCTGGTGGCCACCATCTTCCTTTCTGACTGCTTTAGGTACTTCATACATGGGGACTCATACAATATTTCAGTCTTTCTGAACACAGTCTGAAAGACTGAACACAGTCTTTCTGTGACTGGCTTATTTCGCTTAACATCATGTCTTCAAACTCATCCATGGTGTAGCATGTGTCGGGATTTCCGTTCTTTTTAAGGCTGCATACTATTCTGATGTACGTATAAACCACATTTTCTGTGACCATTCATCTGTGGATGAGCACCTGGGTTGCTTCCATCTTCTGGCTACTGTGGACAAGGCTGCCACGAATAATGCAGGGGTAAATATCTGGGTCCTTGTTTTCATTTCTTTTGGGTACATACCCATAAAAATTGCTAGATCATATGGTAATTGGATGTTTAATTTTTTGAGGCACTGCCATGTGGTTTCCAGAGTGGTTTTACCATTTTGTGTTCCCACCATCAGTGCCTAAGGTTTTGAATTCCTCTGCAAACTCACTAGCAACTGCTAGTTTCTGCTTTAAAAAAATTTGTTATAATAGCCATCCTAATGGGTATGAAGTGGTATCTCATCATGATTTTGATTTGCATTTTCCTAATTATCAGTAATGTTGACCATCTTTTTCATGTGCTTATTTGGCTACTGGTGTGTCTTCTTTGGAGAAATGTCTATTCAAGCCCTTTTTTCTTTCTTTTCTTTTCTTTTTTTTTTTTTTTTTGAGAGAGAGAGAGAGAGAGGTGGGGAGAGGGAGATTCTTAAGCGGGATCAATGCTCAGCATGGAGCCTGATGTGGGGCTTGATCCCAAGGTCCTGAGGTCATGATGTGAGCTGAAATCAAGAATTGGATGCTTAACCAACTGAGCCACCGAGGCGCCCCGCCCTTTGCTTATTTTTTAATCAGGCTGTATGTTGTTGAGCTGAAAGTAAGATTTCACTGTAACTCTCAGAACACAGTCTTGCCATTCTCACTGTCACAAGCTCAGGCCCTGGGTGTCAATCTCACAACCCCTGACCCTGTCCCACCCCCAGTGTGGTCACGGGGTGCACAGGAGCAAAGAGTTAGGACAGGCAACTTGCCTCCTCTTTTGCTGGGACCGAGGAGACTATCACTGGCCCAGTGTCTATTCCAGATATCAAAACATGTTTCTGAAGACCAGACATCCTGGGGGGCATACCTGGAATAAAAAAGCCGACAGGTACAGCCAGCTCTCAAATTGTCATGTGAGAGTTCAGTGAGTTCTCCTCCTCCTGCACTGCTCCCCCCCCCCCCGGTTGGGTGGCCCTGAAGCCTCCCCTAGGAGTCTGCACCCACAAACATGGCTTTTTGTGGTTTCTGCAGAATCTAGGAGAGAAGGTTTAAATTTGTAGGTGAGAACTTGAGGAGGGTGGGAATGTCCTTCTCACTCGGGATGTGAGGTAGACAGCATAGGGAGAGGCAGGGCTGTCCTCTAGAAACCCAGGCCTGGAGCCCTTGCCACAGGATGATGGGCTTGTGTTGTGTATCCCAGCAAGGCAGTATTCTACCTTCCCTTCGGGTCCAGTCACCGGTGCCTTCCAGGTTGTACAAGACACATCCCCTCCATCCAGAGAGCCGCATGGATCTCTGCACTGCCAGCTTTCTCCCCCAGGGGTCTCAGAGCACCCCCTGTCAGAGAGCTGGGGCCAGGGAGGAAATGTCCCTTTGGACCAGGACGGAGGTGGTGACTTCACAGACGGGGAAAAAAGTGACTTCCAAGAAGCATGGTTCCCATGAAAATCATTTTTCACCTCCTGGAGGAAAGGAGGAAATTTCAAATCTTAATGCCATTTGACTGGGGAGGAAGGCCGTTTCCCCACATCTCTTGAAGGAATCCAGGTGTTCCTTTTTTTGCAACGTGTTGAGTAGATTGGACATTGAGATGCTTTGGCTCTTCCGCTTGGCACACCTAGGCTTCAGCAAGAAGTATGTTCCTTTCACAGTCTGAATATTATTCAGGTTCTGACGATGAAAGCTAGTTGGAACAGCATGAACCGAATAGATTATAGCACTCTATTTACGGCAGGCTCTTCCCGAGCAAGGCCAGCCAGACACGCGCACGGCACGCAGCCTCCAGGTCTCAGCAGCCCAGCTTCCAAATGTGGTACTTACACTTCCCCAATTCTGTGCCCTTTGATTTGGGTTCAGAAAGCCAGAATCAGAGCACGGTCGTCTTACACTTCTTCACATCCAGCAGATAAGCTAGTTCAATGCCAAAAGAACCCGACCGTATCTCAAGAGATCAAAACCGTGCAGAAATGCAGCAAAAGGGTCTCAAGAGAAGCGTGGGTACAAGCTCTCACTCGGAATCCAGGAGACGGACTGGGGAGGAACACAAACATGGAGCAGGTGCTCCGCATCACAGCCCACCCAAAATGGCTGTTGTGTTCGCGATAGGACAGACCCAGCAGCTGTCCCCGCTAAGGTGAGCTCTGCTGGACTGGCCAGAATTCAGTCTGCTTGCTATCCTAAAGGTGGCAAAGTTGGCCTCACTGATGAGAGATTCTGGATTGGAGCTTTAGAAAATCACTGCACAGGCTTTGGCAAGACCACCATGTCTAAGCTTCATACCCATCTATGGTGAAGGACCAGGCTTTGAGGTTTTGTTGGTATCTTCAATCCATTTAAACCAAACTGTGGTCCTACCATGCATGGCTAGACCACAGCTCACACTGTATGGCACTCTCTAGGCAACCCATGTGAGAGTTTAACAGGGCCCAAACTGGTCTATACCTTGTTGGATAAGCCTAAGAATCATGGTCTTGGCTGTCAAGGCAATGTCGAATGCAACAGAACTTTCGAAATGCTAACTTCCAATTTATCTTGTCACAGACTAATGAACAGTTCATGGCCTGGCACCAGCCTGAGGACAAGGCCTGGGGTAGCACTGTTTCTAACTCCTCTCTACTGGTGTGGAGAGTCTGGCCAATGGTGGTAGAACCCAACTCATGTGGTTAGGCAGAACTGAACGGACATCCACAGAAGCATTCATGATCAGTTACTCCCCTTTGGTCTCAGAACGTCCTAGGAAATCCCTGGACCAGATCACTCATTGATCTCACTCCACCTGCTTTCCATATGCTTTGTGAGGAGGCATGGCTTCTGAGTTAGACTGGGAGCTCTCCTGGTTGGGACCTTGTCTCGGGGTGTCCAATAGTGAGACTCCAACATGGGACTGGTCCAAGGCTAAAAGACAAAGATGGTCCTTGTCCTCAGGGAGACCATGATTCTCAAGATGGAGCCAGAAATAACCACTTGTTCATGTGATTTGGAGCAGAACCCAACCCACCCACATATATAGACAGTGCTTGTGACATGCCTGGCCCTGTTCTTGGCACTTTGTAAACAGGAAATCATGTCATTCTCACATATTCACTCCTCACACATTTAAGTCAGTGCCCCTTAAGGAGCCTCTGACCATGAAGAAAAGTGGTCAGTTAGACCTAAGCCTTCAAGATAACTTAGAATCAAGCTTTTGCTCAGTTTACAGATGGCGGATGACAGCACGGTGACGTGTGAAGGTATCTGAAAGCATATGGATAGTTTTGTTTCCTGGAGTTTGTTTCAGGCCTTACAATGTAATTAGCAGGACCCTCAACTTATTATATAGCAACAGTGGTAATCAGTGAGCAACGTGGCTCCATGTGTAATTATTGTGTTATTTTATTTTTTTAAAAGATTTTATTTATTTACTTGACAGACAGAGATCACAAGTAGGCAGAGAGGCAGGTCAGGGGTGGGAGGGAAGCAGGCTCCCCGCTGAGCAGAGAGCCGGATGCGGGATTCGATCCCAGGACCCTGAGATCATGACCTGAGCCGAAGGCAGAGGCTTAACCCACTGAGCCACCCAGGGGCCCCTCTCTCCCCTTTTTGTAGGTTGGCAGTTGCCTGGGGGCTAGGCCTCTTGGTCCCTTGAACCCATCCAGCATCCCGTTTGCTGATCTGACCTCTGGCAAAGGCTTGGTCTCTCTAGAACTCATCTGTGAAATGGGAACAATGGGACCCCGCCACTGGGTGAGCCCCGAATGAGACGCCAGACGGACGGAGCTGTGGCTCCTCCTTGAAGTTACTGAGTCTATACTCCTGTGGACGCTCCAGGAGCTGAACAGCGATCCTTAAAGTTCCTTGAGAGGCTACGTTCAGTTGCAGTGTTGACCCAAAAGCAAATGCTCAAAGCTAACAATGTGAAAAGAGAAGGTAAAAGAGAAAGGGAAGTTTACTGAAATTCCGGTTTCATCATTCCCCACCACCCCTCGGCGTCACGAAATGTCCAAAAGGAAAACAGGGACGATGTGAAAAACCGCTAGGTCTCGCATTTGGCCTAAGCTTTTGACTAGTTTTTGCTTTTTACAAGACAGAGAGAGTCCTCTTGTCTGTTCTTGCCTCTCTGCCTCACCCCTGACCCTGCTTCTGAGAGCTTTGTGGACATCCTTGAAGAAAAAGAAAGCCTCATGCTTGATTTTACCTTTAGGGTCAAAACCAGCCCAGCAGTAAGGAAGGGGGAGGTGGCGGGGCCAGACAGGCAGGCACGCAGGCGGGGCCTGTGCCAACCCTACGTTCTCTGCAGCCCAGCCCTTGCCTGGCACTTCCTGTGTGGTCACTTAGTTACAGGTGTGATACAGGCCCTGGTGACCATGCTTTTCTCGTGGTGAAGCTCAAACTGGAGAAGTCCTCCTCTGCTGAAGGAGGGATGGAAGAGTTAAAACAGGGAGCAAACATCTCTTCGCGGTGTCTGCCACAAGCTCTACTCACCACCCTGCCCATCTTCCCCCATAAAAAAACTCATCTAAAGAATAAAAATAGGAATTCCTAGGTGTTGTATTTTCCCTTAAAAAAAAAATGCTTTTGTGAAATGCCATAAATTAAAAAATCTGGAGGGGACAACACCTTGCAAGTAAGTGTGATACGAAGGATGGACTCGGTGTCGACTTGCAAAAGTGCCAAATAGATTCAAGTTATCACGGGAATGAAGAAGCTCCAAGAAAATTAGTCTTCAAAGTCTCAAGTCATAAATCCTAGAAGATTCCATTTAGATTAGTTAGAATTCATCAACAAGCATATTTTATAGATATGTGCCCAAATATAGCATCTAAAATTCCACACAATGAAAAACCATGAAGATATAACGACATAGCCACAGAACAAAAAGAAAATCCCAAAAGCAGTCTTTGATGTCTATTACCTGACACCTTCTCTGGGCATAAATTGAGGCAGGCAAATGTTTTCACTCTGGAGTGCTGTGCCCAGCACCGTGCTAGGCGCTGGGATTCAAAAGTGAATGAACCTGATCAGTCTGCAGTGCTTCTGGGCGGATCCTTGATTCTTTGTACAACATTTTTACTCTTCAGTTTGCTCTTTATTTATTACATTGTCTAACACAGGAACACAAGCCATCAGAGCGTCTAAAAGTTCTTCTCATTAGCCTTCCAGGGCCAGAGGAAATGGAAGCAGGTGGGCAAATCTTAAAGTATAGCGAATGCTGGTCAGCCCTGGTTAATAATTCTTATTTAAGCTCATATTCCCTCTAATAGAATTATTTTATTTAAAATGTTAATTAGCACAGACAACGCAGTCCCTGGCAAATAAAAGGCATTGTGAAGAAGTGCAAATGCAGGAAGACCCTGTCTAGAGTATCAAAATCACATCCACACATACAGAGAAGACAAGACAGACCCACTGGTTGCTGATGGATCTGGATTCAAACAGCTGTACAGTGTGGCTAGATTTGTGGTCTTGGGCCAGCTGATTACCTCTCTGAGCCTCATCTTCATTTGTAAAATGTGGATAATCCCTACCTTGCAGTGCTGATATGGGGATTAGAAATAATATATGTAAAGTACTAAAATATAGTGGGCAATCAAAACTGGAAGCTGTTATTATCATATTATTGGCATTTGTTACAGGTTTGATGATTGAATAATGGGTAAATTAACTGACCTCTAAAATCCCTATCAACTCTAAAATTATGATACTAAAAAATGGAATTAAAAGTTCATAGATGAAATCCACTTAAAGATATTTTTAACTATTCTAATTGTGATGCAAATCTCTTATGCTTTTCAGAGTAAGAACTGATAATGAGACTCAGAGAATATATATATACACACACTGTGGTGTACCACGGAAATGTTTATGACCAAATTTAGCAGGATAGGTGACTACAGTTTTGGAGCTCTCCAGGCTGTCATGACTCCTGCTTGGCTGCTGCCAGGGCTGTCATGACTCCTTAACCTAACCTCTCCCTTCTAGAACACTTCTCTAGGCCAGACACTGGGATGCATGTTTCAATGGGGTAATATTGGCCACGATGATTCCCTCCATCTTCAGAAAAGAGAACTGAGGCTTACTGGGATTAAGGAACTTTCCAAGGTCACGTAGCTCGTGGGCACCAGGGACTGGACTTCAACTCTGACACTAAGCCTTCATCTCTACCCACTCTACAACTTGACGCAACTCAGACAAGCCCTAAAAGCAAAACATAAAAGATTCGAGGGACTTGCCGGGAAATGTACACACAGGAAAGGAAGAACAAATGTCAGTCACATTTACAATATTCTTTGTTTGACTGTGTTCTGTTGACTGCATTTTCACCAAGTCTCCTAAACAGAAGATCAGTGTAATCTATTAGTGTAAAAAGTGGTAAAACACAGCAATCCCTCCCCTGGGTATTCATCAAAAAGAACTGAAAGCAGAATCTCAAAAATATTTGTACTCCCATGTTCGCAGACATGAACTGGAGGATTGTACCTATGTGAGGGATCTAAAGTGGTCGCATTCACAGAAACAGAAAGCAGAATGGTGGCTGCCAGGGGCTGGGGAATGAGGAAATGGGCAGATGATGCTTTATGGGAACAAGATTTCAGTTTCACAGGATAAAAAAGTTTGGGATATCCACGGACAACGAGGTGACTATAATACTACAAAAGTAAACACTTAAAATGGTAAAGATGGTAAATTTTATGTTTTTCAACCACAATTTGAAAAAAAAGAAAAGAAAGCGGAAGATTATATGTTTGTATATATGTACGTGTGTGTATGTGTTTATATATATCTATATGTGTGTGTGGGTATTCTTAAAAGAGTTAATGGTTTAAAAGTTTCAAAACTCTAAACCTGGGTGGCTCAGTCGGTTAAGCACCTGCCTCTTTTTTTTTTTTTTTTTTAAAGCATCTGCCTCTTGATTTTGGCTCAGGTCATAATCTCAGGGTCTTGAGACCAAGCCCCATGTGGGGCTCGGTGCTCAGTGGGGAGTCTGCTTGAGATTCTCTCCCTCTGCCCTTGCCCCCCCCACTTGTGTGCATGGTCTCTAAAATAAATAAATATTTTTAAAAAATTCAAAACTCTATAAAAAATTCTATACGAAAAAAACTCTATTAAAAAAAAAAAAACCTATAAAGATTGATACCTGTGGGGCCAATAGCAGCCTCTGAATGTCTGGGGAACTGACCTGTTGGCTCAAACCCAATCCCCTGCCATAACAGTGTTCAGTTGTCCTGTTCTAGCTTCTGAGTCATCACCTGCTGCCACTGTTAAGCATCTACAAACCATCTGAATTTCACGCAGATATCCTCTCTCAAGGGAAATGAGAAATCTTCCCCTTCCCACCCTAAAGGTGGAAATGCCCCAAGACAATTAAGTTCATTTCACAAATAGCTGTGTTGCTAATAATCAACCTGCCTCACCTTAATTTGCAGCTCCAATTTCCCTGTTTTCAAGTGATTTCTTTAAAGAAAGTAGAGATTACCTTCCTGGCCTAGGGTGCTGGGAAAGTAAGCGTTTAGCTGTTGCAGGAAGAACCACAGAATCGGCTTTCAAAGTGGTCCTGATGTCTGCTTACTTTTGATACAACTGGCAGATAAAGAATTCTGACTCACTTTTCCTTCTTAGCCAAAATTATTAAGACCATTTCTATGGTAAAATTTACTTCAGATGAAAGTACTCTCCAGTGACTCTGTTACCCAATTTTTCTAGCGCATTGGGAAATGACCCTCAATTTCCTGAGTAATAGCAAATGAGCCTCTTCTGCACAAATGACAAATATTCTTCCATTTTCTACACATTTGAGTCTCCGTATAATTTATGTGCTCACAAGGAGATTTCTTGTCCCCCAGTCACCCTACATGGTTCCTGCCTTGGTTTATCTTCACCTCCTGCAACCCATGGCTGGATTTCTTAGTTACGGTGCTTCTTCCTCCCTCTACCCTCATGTAGGCATTTAGTTGACCAATTACAGAATCACAAGGTTGGTTATAATTCCGTTTCTCCATCTGACTTTGAACTTAAGTGTTCCAATTACTTTGCTTGATCCTAATAAGTCAGTAGCGTGCTAATGCTTGCCTTGATATTTCTGAAATATACAGGGTGTGATTAGCATGGGACTGCAGCATTAGAAAGCAAAATGAAAGCGGGTGAGCAACACCATGACTCTCATTTAAGCAAAGCTGCCTGATCAGTGAACTTACAATGTTTCAATGATCCTAGGGATACTATATGCTGTGACCAAACATATATTGTATTTAGAAAATCTTCTGACACTCCGGAACCTTCTGTCTTTTGCTACTACTAGAAAAGATCCTAGAAGGATAGGCCTGTTTCAAAACACAAAGTTCCAAAGTCTGTTTAAGCAGACACAGCTGAAGACATAAAGAATCCTTGAACCATAATAAGGTAGGGGGAAAAAAAAAAAAACTAAGGAAGGAGAAAAGGAAAGGAGGGAGGAAAGAAGGAAGGAAAGAAGGAAAGAAGGAAGGGAGGAAAGAAGGGAGGAAGGGAGAAAGGGAGGAAGGGGAAATCTTTAGTTAATTCTGCTGGATTGCACTGATGACCCGGGGCCATAAAGCAAGAAAGCTTTACGGTAAGCCTGCTGGGAAAAAAAAAACAAAAACAAAACCCACGCACACACAAATTATCAAATGAGATGCTTAAAAAACTACATTAACATCAATGGTGTTATTTCAATCTATTAAAAAAATTTAACCCCTTATATATGTGTGTAACCAGGAATAGTGTAAACTTTTGGAAACTAGCAGGAAAAAAAAAGGAAACGCTTTAAACTGGGAATGTTTTGCAGCCAAATCAATTGATAAATAAAAGGAAAAAAAAGATGGCACAACTGAAATTGATGCCAAAGATTTATAAGGTTGACTAAGTAAACAAAAATGGAATGGATCACCATGGAAATGCATGAATATTGAAATAGGCAAGATTTGAATAGACTAATGATATGCCTCACTTAGACTGACAGGTGTTGATAACAACTCTGACACTCAAACCACACCAAAATCCACACTTCTAACATGTTTATTCCTAGAAAACAGGAGCTGATTTAAAGTTTCCTTTGGTAAGAGCTTATAAGAAAAATACATTTTCTCATCTTAAAGGGACTAACTCAATTCTCATCTACTTGAAAAACAAAAAAGGTTTTATCTATTTGCTTTCTGGATATGAGGAGCCGCAGTTAGCAGAAGTCATTCTCTTGGGCTCTACTAGTCTTTGTTCCAATAAACCTCTCACAAAACCGAATTTTCGGTCTGGCTTATCTCCCACACTGAGTACTTGAAGTATGACCACCACTCATTAGAAACATAATTAAAAAGACACAACACTAGATCCACCCCCCCAAGCACATACAGATGAAAACCAATAACCCTTAATCTATTTGTTACCATAGCTACCATAAGATTTTAAAAAAATTATTATTATTTAAGTCCAACTCTGGGTATTTCGTTTGGATTGTTGCTTGCAAATGAAAGTTGGAGACCTATAAATTCCCGTTAACTGTGTAGAAATGGGGAGACTGAGCAGAAGAAAATGTTTTTCTTAATCATGGACAAATATGGTTTAAAAGATGCTTCTACAGAAAAGTTATTAAAATGGGTTAAATGCATCAGCCTGTAAGCCAATTTAAATGTCATTAAATTCATATAGAGTTTAAGGACACATATGCTAGTAATTCCCTGATTCATAGCAGGATGATAAATCAAGAGCACTCAGAACAATGCATGGGACAGAGACTACATTCATCAGAGGCACACAGCTCCATACCTGTATAAACACCTAGATGTGACTACTGGAATACATGCTCACCAAGCAGCCCTTAAAGTATTCACCTGTGCATTAAAGGACAACGATTTTACCAAGCGCCAGGATGAACACTCTGTAAAATTGTTCCTCACCCCCCCAACAGTGAAAAAGTTAGCTCTGCACTTCCCCAATATAGTTTTTTAAAACATCAGTAATGAAGCGGGCTAATTAAATCTGCCATCCACTCCACACCGAAATAATTCCCTAAAATATGCTCTCCCAGGGCTGAGCTGGACATAAGACCATAGGGCAAGGGGAGGAACTCTTTAGAGACCAGACGGATGACTTAAAGGAGACTGAAATTAGGGTAAATACAGCGGTAACCAGGACAGATCTGTCGCTGCAAGAGGAGTCTGAATCCCAGCGTAGCCCTGCGTAGCTCCGCTGATGAGAGGCTGGAGCCTGCATCAGTGGAGCCTGACAGTCCCTGAGCTGACCAAGTGGGAAGTTTCGCGGGCAGCAGCAGCACAGCGTCCTCAACGGTCCAGTCCCTCCAGCGCCGAGGTCTCGCCTAATGCTACATAAATACCTGCGTCCACGATTCGCCCGGGGCGCGCAGCGGCACAAGCCCCGAAGGGCAGCAGGAGAGCGTTTGGAGAGCGGCAGGGATGGCAAAGGCGGCGGCTCCTTACCCATCAGCATCCCCAGGGACCCGCGGGAGGACCCGCCAACTGACCCTGTCTGCCGCTGGGTTCCAGAGCCCAGGAACAACAACTGGCTTCTCAACTGACCGACCCAGGCATCCGAGACTCGCGCTTTGCCCCCACCCCTCCTCCGCGACCGCTGGCCGCAGGCAGGCAGCGCGTCCCCGCCTTCCCCGGCCAACGCAGACCGGACCTGCCCGGGTAGCTGCCTCGGACCTGCCCCGGCTCTAGCCTGCGCTCTCCCGACTCCCGGCGAGCGCGCCCCTCCCTCGGGGCCCGGGGCCGGCGCTGCCCAGCTCCCGCACCCGGGCCGCGACCGCAGAGAAACCTCGCGCTCTCTGCCCGCTCCAGGCCACTGAGACCGGGACGTGAGCCCTCCGCCGGCTTGCACCCTCGCCGGGGTCGGGGCGCGCGTCCACACTCCCACATTGCACAGCTCGGGGGCCACCCTATCCCACACATAAACAACTCCTCCTCACCCAACATCACATCCTCGTCCCTTCACCATTCCCATGGGCTCTCTCCTTTCCGCGCCCCCAAACACCGTGGCACCCAAAAGGTGTTAAGGGGAGGGGGGTCACAACCAGGTCTGTACGGGTTCCCTCCTCATAGCTTACAAGCTCCTCTACCTCGAAAGTTACTTGGGATTGAGTGAAGAGACCCAGTCCCCAAATGGGGGGTCTGAGGACTGGAAGGGGCAAAACCCTAACCCGCTGCATAGAGGCGCGCGCCTTCCCAAAGGGCAGGGCGCGCGGCCGCCCCCGGGGTCCAGCCTTTCGGTGCCTCCTCCTGGCCCCTAGCCCGGCGCGGGCCCTGGGCCGCTCCGGGGAGGTGGCCTGGAGAGGAGCGCGCACTGCCGGGCCCAGCCAGAGGGTGCCGGGGTCGGGATCACACTCGCCTCCAGCACCCCCCGACCATCGCGACATTGGCTCCGGGCAGCCCCCGTGCATACACACCCGGGGGCAGGAAGTTTTTTCCCCCTTCTTCCCCCCATGGAGCAGCGCAGGCGCAAGGGCTCCTGCAGCCTAGCGAGTCCAGACGCGGGAGGCTCCTGCCGCCGCCGCCGCCGCCGCCGCCGCCGCGGGAGCAGAGCCCAGCGTTCCGGCTTCTCGGGCCCCGCTCCCAAGCCCGGCCCGGCCCCGCGCAGCCGCCAGGACCCGGGGTCCCCGGCCCCCCATCCTTGGCGCCCAAGCCTGGCTCTTACCTCTGGCCGCGCCGCTCCGGCCCCGGCCCGACGCCCGGAGAGCCGGGGGTCGCGGGTGGGCGCAGGAGGGCTGATGGATAGGGGACGTCGCCGGCGGGTAGCGGTAGCTGGGGCCGCTCGGGTCCTGGCCCGGAGAAACGGATCCAGGTCCACCTCCTCGCGTTCCTGCTCTCCGCCTTCTCCCCCTTTTCCTTCTCCTCCTCCTCCTCCGCCGCCGCCTCCCGGCAGCCCAGGGAGGATGCCCGGGAGAGGGAAGTCAGTCCTTCTGCCTGTCAGCCTGTGCGGCTACGCGCGGCGCGGCGCGGCTCTCACCGAGGCGGCGGCGGCGGCGGCGGCTCCGGCAGCATCGCCCCCGCCCTCTCCCCGCAGCCGCGGCAGCCGCGGGGCTGGGGCTGCTCCGGGCTCGGGCTCCGGGCGGGGGCTGCGCTCAGGCACGGCGGCCGCCGGGGCTGCGGGCGGGCGCTGCGGAGCCGGGGCTGGAGCTGCAGCTGGATCCGCGGCGGCGGGGACGGCGGCGGCGGCGCGGGGGCTGGCGCGGCCGCGGCGCGGGGACCATGCTCCCTTCTGGCTCGCTCCGCTCCGGGTACCGTCTTCTTTAGCTGCGAGGGAGGCGGGCTTCGGCGCGCAGCCAGGGGCGGGCGGAGCCAATCACGGGCGCCCGAGTGGGCGGGGGTGGAGGGTGGGGGAGGCGGGGCGCCCCCGGCAGGGCACCCAGCGCTGCTCCCCGGGCCCCAGGGATCCCGGGCAGCCGCGCGCTCGGCCCAGGCCGGAGTGCCGGCGGGTGTGTCGGTGCGTCTGTCCGTCCGCCGCCCCCGCGCCCCCGCCCCCCCCGCGGCGGCTCCCGGCTCGCCCCGCTCGGCGGCCGCGCCCGGCAGATGCGCGGCGCGTGGCCCCGGCTGCTGGGCCCCGGCCTCCCGGCCCCGCCGGCCCCGGGTTGGGGGACGCGGCCGAGGCGAGCTCCCCGGCTGCTCTCAACACCTGAGGAAACTGGCGGAAAAGTTTGAGAGCGAAAAGTCCAATCGTCTTTCAGCTTTCGCCCTCCCTAGGACACTCCAGCCACGGAAAGGAGCAGGTTGTTCAAATCTCTGAAGAACCGCGACTAGCCCGCCCATTCTGTCCACCGACCCTCTCGTCTGTCCAGACTCGACTCTCCCTATTGCACGCGGACGTTCCTGTTTACACTGACCCACTCGAATCCATGCGACCTCCCTGTTTAGTCAGCCCCTACTCAGGCCATACCAGCCTTGTATGTCTACACTGACACTCCCCCCCCCCAACACACATACACCACCACCATGGTCTACACTGACTTTCTTAGCCCCTTCACCTCTCTGTCTACGCTTGCCGTCCACACAGACCCTAACGTCAACCCTAATAGGAAAGATTTGGCTGGAGGCCGGTGGCAGCCCCTAGTGCGGGATTTTCCATTGCGCCAGAACATTCCATTTCAGCACCAGTCTTCCCTGGTAACGCTCCAGCTCTGGTTTTTATTCCCTGACCTCTCCTTCCTCCCCTACCTCCCCCTTGTCTGGTTTTGAATTTCAGAGAAAATATAGCCCCTACCCCCAGCCTGAATGTAAGCGTTTGTGGGTTTCAACCTCCTGCCCTCACCCTCCGCTCCCCCAGACGGAGCTGCAGAGGCCTGAGGCCTGGGTAGCAACCCGGGAGGGGGTTTGGTAAAGTAGGGAGCTGCTGGCCCTTTGGCTGGAACTGGGAGGAGCCGGCCTGGGGCGGGCTCTGCCGGGCTCCGCCCTCCTCCTCTGGGGCCTCCAGGGCAGCGGGAGAACTCAGTTTGCAAATCCCCTGCTCTCGGCTCACTCCTGTGATGTCTGAATCCAGGCCTCTGCTCTCCTTGGCTGTAAACTCAGTGCAGGGATTGTGTCTTCTTTAATATCTTGTAGGAAGCAGAGTACAGTGTGGCGGCTGATAAATAATAAATAATAATAATCTACTGAGGGTAGCAGGAGGCCTGTCAGTGACAGGGAATGAGGACACCAGGGAAATGGCACATTGGTGTAAGAGTAACTGCATTTCCTGGAAAAAGAAAAAAAAAATAGAATAAAGTTTTTGTGTGTGAAGCCTGGGGACAGGGGAGGGGACAGGGCAAAGCACTTTGGAGAGGAATCCACCCTCGATGAGGGGGTCAGCTAGGAAAAGTGGTGTGTCTTTTCCAGAGAGTGACAGAGGCGTGTAGTGGGGGAGTAGGGGAAGGTGAGCTCCCCAAGGGTCCTCAGCAACACCTGAAAGGGAAGATGTGGTTTGAATGCTAAGCTGTTAAATTGGTGTATGAACAGGGATTGAAGAGTACTGTGGATAGAAAATGGAGAAAAGGGGATTACTAGGGATTTTTAGAAGGTAGGTAACCTGTAACAACAGCTAACAGGTCAAGCAACTCAAGGCCAAGAGAAGGAGAATAAAGGCACAAGGTGAGTCTGTGTGTTCATTCGTGTTGCAGGAAGCGATCCTCTGAAATGATCCACATGGCCGCCGCCGCCCACCCCCCAAGACCCCCCACCACTTGTGAACCTGTAGGAACCCACTGGGCTACATTCTGCAGCAGCGCCATACCCGACAGCATCATGGACGTATAGCTAAGGTTTGCACGGTCTGGGATCTGTTAAGTTCTGGCAATTGACGCACTCGTATTCTCTTACAGACCATTCTGAAAGATCGTCAAATGAAAGAAGGAGAAACACACTCCATGAATCCTTCCTCCACTACATCTCTAGGTGAAGGTATGAGGAGTCTCCTGGTTTCCCTGCCTGCCTTAGCAGAGGGGAGAAGCCTTGCTGTATTCCCACCTGCACAGAAGAAGACTTCCTTTGGCTTCTGTGATGCCAAGGGTGCCAGTCCCACAGTGTTGCGGTGCCTCCAGGGTTGAAACTAGAGAGCAGCTCACTGCGGGAGGGGGTGGCTTAGCTTGTCAATAGAATGGAAAAAGCTGTGCAAATTAGAATCACAGAGGGCTTGTCTACCCTCCCTCCAACCCACCCTTCTCTCATCCTTAGAGCCTGAATGCCCATAAGGATTTCCACAGTCTGGTAGTCTGCCCCAGTTGCCCCAGGGTCTTGACCACCTAGACTGCATCTGCTTTGAGAAAGGGAACTCCTCCCTTTCTCCACAGATCTCGCTGGTGTCTTTGATCTGTTCTGAGTTATGCCCTGCCCTGCTTTGTGTCATATGGAGTATGTTCCATGGTTGGCAAGAAGCTCTCACATGGTAAGTGGGATTTGTTGGGTGTTGCACGTGGGAACTTGTGTCCTGGTCCCAAGTTTCTCCATGAAACACAGGATCTGCGCTGTGGACTGTGCTTCAAATGGCAGCCCTCTCTGTCCTGACTGAGCTGCCCCAAGCTAAGGTCTGGGGTCAGGATAAATGTGAAGGAGTGGACTTGCCGTGCACAGGGAGATAAACTGGAATGTTCTAGAGCATTCATTCCCTTATTATGTGTGCAATCAGACCAGGGTTTTGTGTTCAAAAGGCTACTAACTGTGCCTTAAAGAGGCACTAGAGGACGCCACACCGGGATTGCCTGGAGTGCCCACTGTGGCCAAATGGACCTCTCTCCTTATTTACATTTATAATCAGCCACAGCAACACGATCATTTACTCAATGACCCCTACATCGCAAGCCCTGGACCAAGTATTCTACCCATGAAATCTTCTTAGTCATCACAGCAACCTGTGGAATTAGTGTGACCAGTCCTAAAAGCCAGGTCACAGGAGAGGGTAGGTGATCTCCTGAAATTACATATCCAGGAAATGGCCAAGCTGGAATTGGGGCCTGATTGGTTGGTTCCAAAGCCTCTGTTCTTTTCACCACACTCAACACACGAATGCAATTTCTTTTGTCATTAGCCTGGTGATTTTCCCTTTAAATAGACACAGTGGATGCTGATTTTGCCTTTATCAGCAGCTGGTCCTGGACCCAGAACTGGAAATCAGTCTAGGAATACAGGGAACTGATGTCAAAGGGGGCAGAACATCCCTTTGATTACTGACTGTGCAGGTCACTTGCAAGAGTGGACGTCTCATCAGAAGCCCTCAGGTCTGAGAGGACATCTGTTGCTAGGAGTGTAGTGGGTGTAAACAGAGCAGGAGCCAGCCTCTCTGCTGGTTGGGGTTTTGTATTTGCTGTTTTGTTTTTCTAACATGACTCTCCACTAAAACCACCCCCATTTAACATCAAAAGCATTAAAAAATCCTAGGCAAGTCATTGTCCCAGTGGTTAATCAATCCATAAAAATATATTTAGCACCTACTGTGTGTCCAGCATTTCAACCCCATGGTGTTGATTAAAGCAGGAAGCAAGAAGTCACAGCTGCTGAATTTTCACTGTAGCCACCCTGCTCTTTGATGCATCACAAAGACACATGCTCATCATTCAATCAGCCAATTGCTGAGGCCCTCCTGCAGGCGGGTGCAGCTCTGTGCTGGGTGTTCCAGAATACAGGGAAGGTAGTTTGTTTCACGAAGTGGCTCAAGGCAGCCAAACAACAATATTTGGTTCTGGTTCTTGCTAGAGGTTAAATGTAGCAGAGGTTGTTACCAAGAAACGTAACTTAGTACTCATTCGTCAGGGGGGCGGGGTGGAGGGGGAAAGGCTCCTAAGTGTTGTAGGGTCCAGGGGATGATCTGGAAGAACTGGTCTGGTCATGGTGGCTTCCTGGAGGAGGCCAGTCTCAGGTTGGACCTGAGGACTGAAGAGGTTTTCATGGGAGGCTGAGGAGCCCAGACCAGCCAGAGCAGAAGGCAGGGGTCAGGAGGGCAGAGGAGGTAGTGTCCCCGGAATAGGGGACTCACGGTATGATGGTTTCCGAGACATGACTCGTCAGCAATCATTTCCTTTGGGTGGCAATGAAAGTGTATTTTCCCCCTCTGCTCAAATCAATGGACGATTAGAGTCTAAGAATCAGAATAAAACCAGTGGTATCTTTCTCTCCCTTTATTCATTCTCAATGGCAGGAATTCAGCACTTTTTTTTAGTACCACTTTTTTTGCAGGTGGCAGAAGTGCTAATTAGAGCCACTAACAATTTTCCTGGGTTGTTCTAACTCCCAAACTGACAAGAAACACTGCTTGGGTGTTTTAGAGAGAGCAGATTCCACTCTTCCCATTGATAAAAGTGATTCTTCAAACCCGTCAGAGAAACGGATTGAATAGTTTCTCCATCCATATGTGTTGGGTGGCAAATTGTTCACTTTCCTTTTTCCATATTTAAGAACGGGCCAGTATTTCCCCATGCGAGAGTACAAAACAGAAAACCTCAGCAATCAGTAGGATAGGTTGTAAGGAGCATTTGCTTTGTTTGAATGTTAGAGGCTTCCTTCACTCACGGAAGTAGGTTCACTAAAAGGAAAATTCAGGAGAGTTTTGAGTGAAGGTAGAATCCTGATAATTCACCATGACCAAGTGGGATTTATTCCAGGGCTGCAAGGTTGGTTCAACATCCGCAAATCAATCAATGTGATAAAACACATTAATAAAAGAAAGAACAGGAACCATATGATACTCTCAATAGATGCTGAAAAAGCATTTGACAAAGTACAGCATCCCTTCCTGATCAAAACTCTTCAAAGTGTAGGGATAGAGGGCACATACCTCAATATTATCAAAGCCATCTATGAAAAACCCATCGTAAATATCATTCTCAATGGAGAAAAACTGAAAGCTTTTCCGCTAAGGTCAGGAACACGGCAGGGATGTCCGTTATCACCACTGCTATTCAACATAGTACTAGAAGTCCTAGCCTCAGCCATCAGACAACAAAAAGAAATTAAAGGCATCCAAATTGGCAAAGAAGAAGTCAAACTATCACTCGTCGCAGATGATATGATACTATATGTGGAAAAGCCAAAGGACTCCACTCCAAAACTGCTAGAACTTGTACAGGAATTCAGTAAAGTGTCAGGATATAAAATCAATGCACAGAAATCAGTCGCATTTCTCTACACCAACAACAAGACAGAAGAAAGAGAAATTAAGGAGTCCATCCCATTTACAATTGCACCCAAAACTATAAGATACCTGGGAATAAACCTAACCAAAGAGACTAAGAATCTATACACAGAAAACTATAAAGTACTCATGAAAGAAATTGAGGAAGACACAAAGAAATGGAAAAATGTTCCATGCTCCTGGATTGGAAGAATAAATATTGTGAAAATGTCTATGCTACCTAAAGCAATCTACACATTTAATGCAATTCCTATCAAAGTACCATCCATTTTTTTCAAAGAAATGGAACAAATAATCCTAAAATTTATATGGAACCAGAAAAGACCGCGAATACCCAAAGGAATATTGAAAAAGAAAGCCAAAGTTGGTGGCATCACAATTCCGGACTTCAAGCTCTATTACAAAGCTGTCATCATCAAGACAGCATGGTACTGGCACAAAAACAGACACATAGACCAATGGAACAGAATAGAGAGCCCAGAAATAGACCCTCAACTCTATGGTCAACTAATCTTCGACAAAACAGGAAAGAATGTCCAATGGAAAAAAGACAGCCTCTTCAATAAATGGTGTTGGGAAAGTTGGATAGCCACATGCAGAAAAATGAAATTGGATCATTTCCTTACACCACATACGAAAATAGACTCAAAATGGATGAAGGACCTCAATGTGAGAAAGGAATCCATCAAAATCCTTGAGGAGAACACAGGCAGCAACCTCTTTGACCTCAGCCGCAGCAACATCTTCGTAGGAACATTGCCAAAGGCAAGGGAAGCAAGGGCAAAAATGAACTATTGGGATTTTATCAAGATCAAAAGCTTTTGCACAGCAAAGGAAACAGTTAACAAAACCAAAAGACAACTGACAGAATGGGAGAAGATATTTGCAAATGACATATCAGATAAAGGGTTGGTGTCCAGAATCTATAAAGAACTTAGCAAACTCAACACCCAAAGAACAAATAATCCAATCAAGAAATGGGCAGAAGACATGAATAGACATTTCTGCAAAGAAGACATCCAGATGGCCAACAGACACATGAAAAAGTGCTCCATATCACTCGGCATCAGGGAAATACAAATCAAAACCACAATGAGATACCACCTCACACCAGTCAGAATGGCTAAAATTAACAAGTCCGGAAATGACAGATGCTGGCGAGGATGCGGAGAAAAGGGAACCCTCCTACACTGTTGGTGGGAATGCAAGCTGGTGCAACCACTCTGGAAAACAGCATGGAGGTTTCTCAAAATGTTGAAAATAGAACTACCCTATGACCCAGCAATTGCACTGCTGGGTATTTACCCTAAAGATACAAACGTAGTGATCCGAAGGGGCACGTGCACCCGAATGTTTATAGTAGCAATGTCTACAATAGCCAAACTATGGAAAGAACCTAGATGTCCATCAACAGACGAATGGATAAAGAATATGTGGTATATATACACAATGGAATACTATGCAGCCATCAAAAGAAATGAAATCTTGCCATTTGCGACGACGTGGATGGAACTAGAGGGTATCATGCTTAGCGAAATAAGTCAATCAGAGAAAGACAACTATCATATGATCTCCCTGATATGAGGGAGAGGAGATGCAACATGGGGGGTTAATGGGGTAGGAGAAGAGTAAATGAAACAAGTTGGGATTGGGAGGGAGACAAACCATAAGTGACTCTTAATCTCACAAAGCAAACTGAGGGTTGCTGGGGGGAGGGGGATTGGGAGAGGGGGGGTGGGGTTATGGACATTGGGGAGGGTATGTGCTATGGTGGGTGCTGTGAAGTGTGTAAACCTGGAGATTCACAGACCTGTACCCCTGGGGAAAAAATAAATATATGTTTATAAAAAAAAAAAAAAAAGAATCCTGATAGTTCTTTGCGTACACATATTTTTGAGCTGTTTTTGAGAATAAAGAGGTAAAGGGCCTGCCTGCTCCCTGTTTGACTCCAGAATCCGCTGGTGTCACTGCCTTTTATCTCCCCCTGAGTTTTCAGTAGAACTTAGGACCGGGACTGTGTCATTAGTGTGGTCACTTTGAAGCTCCGAATTGGGCCAGAGGCAGGACAGTGACCATCCATGGCAGGTGACTGCCCTGCTTTGACTCTCTCCAGGATGGAGATCCTCCTGCTCTCTGCCCTCTGCTGGGACTCAGGCTGCCTGAGAGGGTGTCATAGTCCACACAGGCTGTTTGGGGGAGCTCAGCTGGAGGCAGAGGGACCACAGTGCCAAGCCTTTGACAGCAAAACCCATTTTCATCAGCTAATTAATGAACACGGCCAGGTCCAGGACGCTGTCTGAGGAGTTGCTGTTTATCTCCATATCCCCAAAGCTGAAGCTGCCTGTCATATATTCACAAGCAAAAGGCAGCCCCTTCTCCAGGGAACGAATACACCCTTCTCCCCAAAGAGCAGGGTGTTGGGAACAAAGCTCTATGTGCTCTTGGAGTCTGAGATATTGGAAGTGTCTAATGGTTTCAGCTCCTTTGGAATATGTGACTGAGTGTTTCATCTTTGTGCTTATCTCTGCTAGAATTTGTGAGGCTGCATACGCTTCCTGGGAAGTGGGTCTAGGAGGAGGAATTTGTGAGTTCATGCCCAGTGGAAACATGATTGTCAACACATTGGCCCCAGAGTCTCTGTCCTCAGGGAACCAGAAGCAATAGGGCCTGAACTCAGGGTACCTACTGAATATTTACTAAGGGCCTTAAATATAGCCCAAAGTCTGTGATAAAAATCACCATCTGGTCCAGGTGCATCTTGCTGTAAGAAAATCTGATATTTGAAAATTCAAAATGATATAACAGAAGGACTTGCCAGTTTGCATTACAAAAAGGATGCACGGGCTTCCCTAAGTGAAGCTTTCCCCTTTGATATTTAATATGTGGCTGATTTATTAAAAATTCTGTTCATATTCTACTGGTCAGAAACACATTCACTTATTTTTATTTATTTAAGACATGTCACCTGCTTACAAGAGGTCTTGCGCAACTTACAGGTTAAAATATGGTGCAAAAGGAGACATTTAGGAAAGAAATAGAACAGACAGAACCCAAAGGGAGGAGGTAAGGTTAGAAGCATCAAGCATACAAGATGAATGGGTTCTACAATTAGGTTCTCAAAGGGAAAAAAGGGCACATGAGCTAGGTTACCTGATTGTATAAAGGAGGACACATTTGTATCAGGTAATAAAAGATGTTTTGAATAGAAACTACTTAAAAATCAGAGACTGTTATAAATTGAAGAATGTAGTATTGTTGAGATGAAAGGTTTCTCCTCTAGACTTTTGGAGACAAACGTGGAAAAGTATAACACTACAGGCCTGTTATGTTAACATTTTTCACTACTTCTAAACCTTTGAATAATATTTACCTGACAATTTCATTAAAAAACATTTCCATCCTTTATAGATTTACTTATTGCCAATTCAGGAAAAGGGCTGCCAATCAGACATGTTTCCTTTAGGTGGCTGTGGGTTTTCCTAGAAGGCAACAAGTTTCTTCCAGCTAATGTCTAAACCTTTGATAATGTCAATGTAGCTTTAGGTCAATTTCAAAATTATCCAGAGAGTTCTAGCTAATGTAGAATTTCACTCAAAACAGCTAGAACTTAAACATTAGAAGAGGTGAGTTAGGGAAACATAGGAGGGCTTAGAGAGAGTCAGAACAGTACCTGGGACCTGACATATTTACATACTAGTCTACAGACGAATCCTATTAAACTGAACTTAGGATTTTAAAAGGGTTGCAGATATGATCTCACCCTGATAATCAAGGCTCTTTTTCCTGAGAATCAAGAGGGACATGTGGTTGTAAATGTGTACACGTTGTTCAAAAGCAACAGAGATGTTAGTTGGGGTGACAGTCTATAAAATAATGACATATCAGCAATATCTGGTATTGGTTTAGCACTCACTGTGTGCCAGATGCTGTTCTAAGCCTTTAACTCTCCTTTTAAAGTTATCTCTTATATTCCTAACAAAAAAGGATGTGAAAATTGGTGAATCCTGAGTCTAAAAATTTTAATGTAGATGCATAGAGGGACAGGAGCTCTATCTTCAGGGTGGAATCTGGCCCAACCCATGGCTAGATGGGGGACAGAGGTGGCTCATTCTGGACACACATCTCAAACCCAGAATCAAAGTGGGATGTTGTGTGGTGCCTTTTCACTACCTAAGCATACACCAGGTCCCTGGACATCCCCAGCTGATGGTTGTACCTCTCATGCCAGTGAAGTCTGTCCTAAAGGAGGGTGGAAGCTCAATTAGAATGAGAGATAGAAGCCCAAGTGTATTAACTATGGAAATACAAACTTCCCCCAAACCTAGCTGCTTAAACAAGATCCATTATCTTTCCCAGTGTCTGAGGGTTAGGAATCCAGGAGCAGTATAACTGGGTGGTTCTGGCTCAGGATTTCTTTTTTTTTTTTTTTTTAAAAAGATTTTATTTATTTATTTGACAGAGAGATCACAAGTAGGCAGAGAGGCAGGCAGAGAGAGAGAGGAGGAAGCAGGCTTCCCGCCGAGCGGAGAGCCCGATGCGGGGCTCGATCCCAGGACACTGGGATCATGACCTGAGCCGAAGGCAGAGGATTAACCCACTGAGCCACCCAGGCGCCCCTGGCTCAGGATTTCTCATGAGGCTGCAGGAAGACATCATCAGGGGCTACAGTTATCTCAAGGGTCTGCTAAGGCTGAAGGATTTGCTTTCAAGCTCACTTGCATGGCTGTTGGCTGGGGACCTCAGCTCCTGGCCTTGTGGATCTCTTTATGGGGCTGTCTCAAGACAGGGCAGCCAGTTTCTCCTTGAATAGCAAGTGATGAGAGAGAGAGAGAGAGAGAGGGAGAACGAGCATGAGAGAGCACTAGGCAGAAACTGCAATGTCTTTTAAAACTTAATCACAGATGAACGATCTAGACCAATAGAAGTTTAATGTGAGAAGGGACCAAGGCGGTGAATACCAGGAGGTAGGATCACTGGGAGCCATCTTGGAGGCTGACTACCAGAGCAATCATCTTAGCTTCTGTCATTTCCAGAGAGGAGATGAGTGGGCATAGTAGGATGTATTTTACTGGATTTCAGGAGTTCAGGCTTTGGAAGGTCCCACAAAGTCAGTGGACATGATATGAGACTCCAAAAGGGAAGATGGCCCAAGGACTCTTACTGATAAAATTCTTAACGTATATTGCCAATGTTCTTGAAGAAAAATGGTAAGGTGGGAGCAGATGTTGATGAAAGCAGAGTGGCTGTTGGAAAGCTCCCCTTCAAGTACAGCTGGCACAGGAGAGAGGAAGCCATCGGTGTACTAGAGTCACACAAATCTCGTTAAGCCTAATTACTGAGGGCAGCACAATTGTAAGGATAACAAAAAAAGCTTTTCTTATTTGACATGAGCAGAAAATCAAGAAAGGACCTGACTGGTGATGGCGGGAAGTTCTCTTATACTAAACATTTCTGTAAAGCAAACTCTTACTGAGTCTCACTATGTACCAGGCAAAGTGCCAGGTGCTGAGGATACAAAGATAATTAAGAAAAGGTCGCTGCCTTCGAGGATCTCCCAGTCTAACAGGAAGACACACATATAAACAAATGCCATTCTGCAGGATCAGTACAGTAATGAGATTCAGTGCAGGTAGACCAGGGACATTAGGAGAGACACTGCCAGTGCTACTTGGGGGCAGGCGGGTCAGGGAAGGCTGTACAGAAGAGATTACACTTGAGCTGAGTCCTAAAGGATGAGCAGGATTTTGCCAAATGAACAATAGGAGGAGGGGCAGGAGAAAAAGAATTGCCAAGTACAGAGTGTGGAAGCAGGGCAGGCTGGGGAAGCTGCTGGTGCTTCACAAAATGAGAGCAGGGTGGAGAGTGCAGGTGGGGCTAGAGAGGCTCTGCACTGGGGGTGCATGGGTCAGTGTTGCTCTAAGTGGAGTCCTACATCAGCATCAGTTGGGAGGCTTGTGAAAATGCGGACCCCCTGCAGCCCAGTCTTATGTCCACACCAGCAGATTGTTGACCTTACCCGTTTCCTCTTCTTCCTGGGCTAGACTACATTTCCCAGCTTCCTCTGCAGTCAGATTCTATTTCCCAGCCTCCTTTGCAGCTGGACTACATTTCCCAGCCTCCTTTGCATTTAGACTCTATTTCTCCCTCTTTACAGTTAAGTGCGCGCATGTCAATGGAATATGAATGGAAGTAATATGTGCCATTTCCAGACCTGATCCATTAAGATGTGCCCTGAATGTTCTCCATTACCTTGTCCTTTTCTCCGTGTAGATGGAGGCGAGCACAGGGATCTTGGAAGCCACATGTTGGGGATGGCATATTAACATTGAGGAAACCCTGGGTCATTTCTTCATTGTTTAGGGAGGGCCACCCACTAATCTGAAACACCAGTATTTGAGTTTCAAGAGAATACAAAACAAAATTCTGTCATGTCTGAGCAGTTGTAAATTTGAGGGTCTGTTTGTTTTTGCAGCTATCATTACCTTTACTAATACAGCAATGGACTCAGCTGAGAGAAGAATTCTTTGGAGAATCTGCCCTTTTAATAAGCACCCTAGAGAAGTTGGAGAGTCACTGCTCTAGAGCAAAGAGGAACCCGCCACTCATGAGTGGCAGGCCAAGTAACATGATGCTATTTGCATTTTAGAATGGCAGTGAGAAAGCAGAATTTTTACCTCCTTCTTCTTTGCCAAGGTGAGCAATCTACTGATGAAAAAGAAAAAGAAAACTGTGGTAAGAGAAAATTGAAGTTCAAGATGAGTAAAGAGATTATAACAAGCACCAACCTGCTGTAAATGAGCTCAAGTCTCTTGGCCAGGACAAATTACACTCCAGGGAGTAGAGAACTCACCACCGACGCTGTAGCGTCTCTGCTGATAATCTTTAAGAAACATGGAGATGGGGAGAGAAAATGGAACACTTGAGATAGGAAAGTGTAGCTGTTCTTAAGGGGGAAGGGGAATGATTCAGCAAATTACAAAAATGGGGATATCCTATCCACCTCTTTCAGTTGATTATTTAAAGCTGATTTGTGAGCACATGAAAAATCCAGAATTCTCTAGGAGCCCATGTGGCTTCTTTAAGAGCAAGTCACAACAAGGTAACTATATTCCCAGTTTTGTGATAGGTTTGCTAGATTATCATGTCAGGGAATTGTGTTAGTTATGGTAGAAGCAAAGCACACCTCAGCTCAGTATTTGTCAAGGAATCTCATGAGAAATTTGTACACAAGACAAAGTAATTGTAACTTCAGACTGGTATGCATAGTAGGTGAATTTAAAATTGTATTATGGCCATACCTAAAGATGCCAATCTATGTCAGTGAGAAAGTAAATTTCTAGTGAAAGGCCACAGTTGTGGTTCCATCTGATATTTTCACTAGTGATGCAGACATAGATGACTTAGTGAATGCTTAACCAATCTTTGGATGACATGTAGGGAATATATTATTAGTTGTATAACCAGACCCCCAAATAGGCTCGAATACCAAGATAGGATATGAACCAGACAAATGGGTAGAATTGAGCATGTGGGTCCAGACAGTCCCCTGCACGAGTCTGGGGCTAAAAGATACAATAGCTATGATTTGAGAGAAAGACACAGAACCATGCCACCAAGCAGCAGTGTGGTTCCGCTTTGCACAGCCCAGAATGGACTCAGAGTTTAGCGATAAGGCTCTGGGCTTAGCTGAGACCTGTGTGTGGTTATCTGAAGGGTTTCAGGAGCAGAGGGGTCCAGGCAGATTTCACAGGGGTCTGATGGGTGGATTCAGGCCCATGAGAGAATGAACTCCTTGCAGCCATCTCACAGCGGTCCCAAGGGATGGGCTGCTTGGGAGGTAGGAGCTCCTGTCAATGGACATGACTAAGTGGAGAGAGAAAGTCCCTCCGTGGGACATCATGGAAGGGAAGAAGGATGTTTGGTCACAGAAAAATCATGAAAGTCCCTCCACATTTTAGTAGCTACTACGACTGACTGTCATTTTTTGAGAACTTAAAATGTGCCAGGCCCAGTGCTAAGTGGGCTCAAGAGCCCTGTATTAGTTTCCTTTTGCTGCTGTAACAAATTACTACAAAATTCATGGCTTAAAACAATACAAATGTGTTATCTCTCAGTTCTGGAGATCAGATGTCCAAAATCAGGGTGTCTCTAGGGCTCTGTTTCTTCTGGAAGCTCTAGGGGAGGAACCTTTCTCTTGTATTTGTTGGCTTCAGGAACCCGTCTGCCTGCCTTGGTTTTTGGCCCCTTCCTGCATCCTCAAAGTTAGCATAGCATCTGCAAATCTCTGTCCACCTTTCTATCGTTCTCTCTGCTTATGGTATCTTATCTCTTCCGATCTTGATCATCTTACCTCCCTCTCTGAAGGACCCTTGTGATTACATTATATTGGACTCACCCAGATAATCTAAATCAACTCTCCATCTCCGCATCCTTAGCTTAATCACATCTGTAAAGTTCCTTTTGCCATGTAAGCTACCATATTCATGGGTTTGGGGGAATGGGAAAATGACATCTTGGTGGGGGGGGTTGTTATTCTGTTGGACTACAAGCCCTTTATAGATTGTCTCATTTAATTTGTTCCCTTTCTATATTGATGATTTAGGCATTATGTCCACCTAACAGATGGAGAATCAGAGCCACGGGTAGGTTGAGTGATACATCGTGCCAGGATGAGACAAGACAGTGGGGATTCGAACTGGGTGCTGACTGGTTTTTTAACCACTCTGATGCTGTAGTGCACGTATTATTATTATTTTTAGAGCCCATAATTCTCAGCACTAATAATCGCTTTTCTTTAGTGGTGTTAATTTAGTGGTGACATTATTGCAGCTTGTTTTTCCAAAATGTCACAGAAGTCAGCCATTTCCAGCTAGTACGAAATGGAACTAGCCTCTCTTGCTTTCCCATCAACGTCCCCAGCTCACAGCAATTCCCCCTCCTGGATTTTGTCACCTTGGGCTTTCTCAACTACAGGAGTTTGGAACAGTGCTATTTTCTGAATTCAGATCTGACAATCTTTGTCGACTAAAGGTTATACAGCTGCAAAAGTTTGTCTTTAACCCAAAGTCACAGCGTTGTCAGGGAGAGTATAAAGAGATTCCCAGAATTGCAGGTTAAAAACCTCGTGATTTCAGCAAGGCAGCAGGGGCAGCATCACGACGGTGGCATTTAGGTCCCAGGGCAGGTGGCAACGTGGTCATGTCTGGCTGAAACCTGCTCCCCGCTGAAACCGGCCCTCAGGCCCTGGAGAGGTGGGCAGTGCAGGCATCTCCTGCCCAGGCCTTCTGTGCTGGGATGTTTCTTCCAGTAACTGAACATCCACAGCCTTGTCTCCCCAACGGTGAAGCTCAGAGAGAGACAAGCCAGGGCCCTGTTTACAGATGAGCCCCCAAGGCTCAGAGCTATGCTCCAGGTCACCTGACTAACCCATGGCAAAGACTGCGCCCAAAGTTGAGAGCCCTGGGTTCTTGTCCTGGCTCTGCCACCAGCTGCTGGTCTGGGACAATGAGTGTGGCCATGAGCATGTCATGTCTTTCTCTGTTCATCCTTCTAGGATGCTCCCTGTTGACGAGTAGGAGCTCCACTAGTCACCCACTTCTCACTGTGCTCAGCTGGGCCAGCCTGGGCCTTGCATGGGAACTGAGTTGGCTATGAATTGAGCCCAGCGTCTCTGGAGAGAGGCCTCAGGCACCTGTTGGGGAGGGCGTCCCTGATGACACCAGGAACTGTTTTCCAGCAAGAGAGTACACAGGGTGCAGGAAGGGCTTGGCTGGGGGTGGAGGCCATGAACTACTGGGATGCTGAGCAGTGGCTGGATGGCTGCAGAGGAGGGAAGGGCCTCTAGGCAGTGGAATTTAGCTCCTATTCAACTGCTGGGACCCAGCTGGCCCTCCGGGCAGGTTGTTTCTAGATGTTCACATGGCACTGCCATGGCCACTTTCATCAAGCTTCAGCTATGAGGGTGGTATTGATTGGGCAACTTAGAGTCTAGAAGGAAAGGTTTTGGACGACTTGTTTATACACTGGGCTGAAAAGGCAGAAACTGCTCTTACTAAATACCTATTTTGTGCCTGGCACTGGCTGGGGTTTTCACTGACCCTGGATCCAAGAGGAATATCATACAGTTCCTGCCCTCACGGAAGTCCAGTCCACATGCCTGTGGGTGCTAGCCTTTACCAGACAACATAAGGAATAAACAAGGTGGTAATTAATGAAGATAAAAGGAAGTAGCAGGAATAGTAACTGAAGAACTAAACAGAGTGGTAATTAACAAAGATAAAAGAATTAACAGGAGTAGAAAGTGAGGAAGTGCTGAGTTTGGGAGTACCCAGGATCTGTTTTTCTGCCAAAACTCTGGCCTTTGGATGAGAGATTGAATCTTTTAGAACATTTCCCAATAGGAGGCTTGATTTCTTAAAAGTAATATTCTGCTGCTCATTTGTGTTCTTTGTTTAGCTTGTAGTCCACTAGGACGCTTGGATCTTCTTTTCTCCATCTTACATCTAACTTTTGTATAGTTGCCATCTTTCCTTGGAACGTACCCTTCTCAATGCTCAACATTCCTCTGACAAAAGAGTGGAAACAGGAGATAATTTTTTAAACGTTCAATTTATTTTATTTTATTTTTTTGCTTTTTCCCCCAAACAGCTTTATTGAGTTATAATTTATAGACCATAACACTTACACATTTTAAGTGTGCAATTCAGTCAATTTTAGTAAATTTACAAAGATGTGCAACCATTACCACAAGCAGTTTTAGAACATTTCCATCACCAGAGGGAATAATTTAAGGGCACAATACAAGAAATATGGGTTTATTCAACCTGCTTGAACATGCATTTCTGAAATTGTTGTACTTAAAATATGTCAGCAAATTTTGACTTACTTCATGGTGAATTTTTGCAAAAAAAGCAAAATGAACTGGAAGAATCCCTATGCCTGAAATCTTAAGCAACCATTATCCACTTTATAGATCACTTCATTAATAAACAGATTATTACAAAAGTAATTATTTTAGAGATGGCAAGTGCCATTAGCTAATACTATGTTGTTGTCTATTGGGACTTACAAGAAGTCTTTTTAATTTGCTCTTCAAAAATCTTTTACACCCACAAAACCACTTCAGACAACGAAATAAATCTAGGTATGGGCAAACCTTAGTTACCATGGCAAAACGAGCTTCATCTTTTCACCTTTGTAATTTGTTTCCAGTGAGATTTTTCTTTCCTCTCCAGAAATCCCTTTTTTGTGGAAGGACTTGTGTGGTGAATCCCATCGCTTTGTAGAAGTGTCTACCCCTCCAGCGTGAAAGGCACCAGTCAGTCATCCAATCCTTTGGGGGTGAAAATCACGCTGAATATTGAGTGCTCGGATGGTTCCATTGTAAGTACTCCTTTTTGCATGCCTAGTAGTTCGAAAGTACAGAATCGGGGGCTGGCCCCTCCATTAGGTATGCCTTTCCTTTCATGGGCTGATCCCTCTGGTAGAGCTTATGGGAAGGACGTAAACCCCTTTTCTTCTAATCTTATATTCTGTCCTCCTTATGCCGTAGATCCATCAAATATAGAGAAATTGTGTGTTCCCAAGCAGAAGAGAAATCATTCTTGCAATAAAGGTATAGGAGAAGCATGATCTTAGGTTGGAAGCTCTTAAAATGATCTCAAGTTCCATTTGTGAGAGTATATTGGGGATTAAATATTATACTGCTGTCTGTTTTTTGTTAGAAATAGACAAATGCCCAGAAACATAATTTCATCAGAGACTTAGTATTTATTTGTAAGTTTAAATGTGAAGTCATTGTATATTCAGAGAAGTGCACACTATCAAGGATGCCTCCTGATACATTTTTACCTAGTGAACATACTCTGATCAAGATAGAGAACATTGCACACACTCCAAAACCTCCTGTATGCCCTGTCCAGCATTATCTCCACAGAGTAGTCAACATCTGTGTTCTATCAGAGATAGATTTGTGTTGCCATGTAAATGGAATCACACAGTTCGGTAGATGGACCCCCCCCCCCCGCCCCCTTCTCCATGGTTTTGCTTTCTGAGGCTTTACTATCTGTAGTTTCAGCTGGGGTCTGGAAGCTGATAATCCTTCTGACATGTGTTAGAAGGTCAATAATAGCTGAATGCTATATCATAATGCCTATATCTCGCCTCACTTCATTTTATCACGTTGTCATTTTACCATCTCGTATCAATCATCACAAGAAGAAAGGTGAGTACAATACAATAAACTAGTTCGTATTGAGTGTGTGTATATGTGTGTGTGAGAGAGACCACATTCACGTAACTTTTTATCATGTATGTATAGGGGAAAAAACCATACTATATGTAGGTTTGGTACTGTCCATGGTTTCAGGCATCCTCTAGGGGTCTTGGAACATATCCCCTGCAGATAAAGGGGGACTACTATACGTATCTTTTTGTATCTGACTTTTTCACCCAATATTAGTGTCTGTGAAATTCATCCATTGTCTGTAGCAGGAGTTAAGTTTTTACACTGTTGTATATAATATTCCATTGTATGACTACACCATGATATAGTTAGCTTTTCTACTGTTGAGAGACATTTCTAGCTTCTAGTTTTTATCTAGTAGGGATAGTGTCCCTATGAACATTTTTTACACATCTTTTTGTGCAACTAGGTAGACATATCTATTAGAGTAGAATTGCTAGGTCATGGGAATGCAATGTTTAGCTTTAATAGATAGGATAATTAAGACTTTCTAATTCTTCCAGAGTCAATACTTTCAGGTTGTGATTTTTTTAAAAACAGAATTTGTCTACTTCATCTAAATTATAAAATTTATTGGCACAAAGTTACTTAGAGCATCTTCTCATTGCCTCTTTGATAATTGTATGAATTTCTAGTGATGATACCTTTTTTCATTAGTAATATTAATAATGTGTTGTTCCTTTTTTCCCTTGATCCATCTTTCTAGGGATTTATAAATTTTATTAGTTTTTTTAAAGAACCAATTTTGAGTTTAGTTGGTTTTCCTCTCTTCTATCTTTTTTCTATTTCACCTTTTGCTTATATCGTTATCATTTCTTTCCTTCTAGTTTATTTGCCTTAATTTTGGTATTCTTTTCTAACTCCTTGAGGTAGTCATTCGGTCACGAATTTTCTGCTATTTTTTTTCTAAAATATACATTTAAGGGTGTAAATTGTTCCTTTAAGCCTAGCTGAAGTGCTGTGCTACAAATTTTTGACATGTTGCTTCATCATTATTATCCAGTTTAGAGTATTTTCTAATTTCCATGAAGATTTCTAATTTCTGATTTGGTTTTTGAATCATGGGTTATTTAGAAGAGGTATTTAGTAATTTCCAAACATTTGAGGATTTTTAAAGGGTTTCATATTGATCTCTAGGATTTTTTTTTCACTCAACTAAGAAGACATATTCTGTTGAAACTTCAACCCTTTGCAATTTATCGAAATCTGCATTATGATTTGGAATATGGTTTATTTTGTTAAATATCCCATGCACACTTCAGAATAATGTCATCCTGCTCTTGCTGGGTTCGGCGTCCTACCTATGCCAACAGAGTCAAGTTCGTTTCTCATGTTGTTGAAGTCACCTTTATCTTTACTGATTCATTGTCTGATTAGTCTGTCAGTTGCTGAAAACGGATTTGAAATCTTCAACTATGCTATTGGATTTACTTGTTTTCCTTTTAGTTCTGTCTGTTTGGGCTCTGCATGTTTTAAGTTTTGTTTTTAGATGCATACACATTTCAGGTTATTAAATCTTTCTGCTGAATTGAATTTTTGTTATTGTGAAATGCTCTGCTTTATCTCTGGGAATACTTCTTGCCTTAAAGTCTTGCTTTGTCTGATAACAGTATAGATAAGCCAGCTTTCCTTTGGTTAGTGTTTCTGTGGCATATTGACTCTCAACGTTTATGTGTCCATCTGCCATAAGCAGCATATAGTTGGGTCTTTCTGTTTTGTGTTGTTTTTTCCAGTCTGACAGTCTTTTAATTTTAATTGGATAATTGAGTCTACTTATATCTAACAAATTCCTGATTTTTTGGTGTTAATTTTATTGTCTTAATATTTATTTTAAATTAGCTTGATCTGGTTTTTGTTCTTCTTTTTTTTTTTCCGTTGCCTTCTTTTAATAAAGTACTTTTCATTATTACAATTTCTTCTTCTATTAGCATGTTAGTTATAAATTATTTTATTATTTATTTAGAATTACTCCTAGAGCAGTGGTTGGCATACTTTTTATTTTCTGGGCAGAGACAGATAGTAAATATTTTAGGTGTAGAGGGATATGCATAGTCTCTGACTCCCTCTTCCCCCTCTCTCTTCTTCTTCTTCCTTCTCCTTCAACTAGTCTCTAAAAATGCAAAACCATTCTTAGTTCCCAAGCTGTATAAAACAGGCTGTGGGCTGGATTTGGGTGTGGGTAGGATTTGGATGTGGGTAATAGTTTGCCAAACTCTGCTAAAGATATGCCATATGCATTCACAGAATCTATTCTTCAGTTAATAATTTTACTACTTTGTGGACAATTCATGGACCTTACAACACCTTAATTCCATTTACCCAATTCCATTCTTCCTTTTATGCTATTTTGGGCATGTATTTTACTTCTCTATGTATTTGAAATCCCACAAGACATTATTGTTTTTACTGTTTTAAAGATTTGCTCTTCTGTTTATGATTTCTGGTGCTCTCTATTTCTTTTTGCATTACTTTTCTTCCAAGTAGGATCATGTCTTCAGAATAACTTCCTTTAGTATTTATTTTAATGTGTGTATGTTGACAATGCATTTTCTTATTTTTTTATTTGCTTGAAATTTTTATTCATCTTCCTTTTTAAGGGTATTTCTGGTGGATATAGAATTCTAGACTGACAGTTACTTCTTTCTGCCCTTAGCCTTTTAGCTCTGTCATTCTATTCACTTCTGGCTTCTATTGTTTGTGTAGAGTGGGTCTTAGGATTTCTCCTATTGAATTTTTTTCCTCCTCTGGCTATTTTAAGATTTTTATTTTTATCTTTAGTTTTTGACGCTTTAGCATAATGTGCCTTTGTATTCTTTTCTTTGATTTTATGTGTTTGCGTTTATTGGTGCTACTTGAATCTATATATTCTGCTCTTTATCTCTTTGAATACGGATTCTGGTCCATTTCCACTCTGCTGGGATTCAAGTTCCATGTATGTTGGTTCTTTTCACTCTGTCTCTTATGCTCTTTTCCCTGTTTCTTTTCCTGTCTCTCTTTTTGTGCAGATATGTGTCTAATTGTTTTTCTTCTGTTTCAATTTGATTATTTTTCTACTGACCTATTTTCCAATTTACTAATCTTCTTTTCTGCTGTGTCTAATCTGCTGTTAAACCTATTACGTATTTATTCATCCTTAATTTTAGTTATGATATTTCTCAGTCCTAGAATTTTTGTTTTCTTCTTTTAAAATAGATTCCAGGTTTCTAGCCATCTGTTTGTTTGAACATATTAATCCTAGGTTTATGGTCTTTGATAACTACAGTACCTAGATCACTTATATGTTTTTCTGTAGTTTCTCTGTCTCTCTTTTTTAAATTTGGTTTTGTTTCCTAGCATGCTGCGTATTTCGATTGAACACTGGATATTGGGAATGAAGAATGGTTGAGGCTCTGAATAATTTTGCCTTCCTTTGGAGAGGATTTTTTTTCCCCCCCTCTCCATGCAGAATAGGCAGAACACCTAATCCCGTCAGGAATTGAGATATTTTGAAGTTGGATTTTAGGCTTTGTGAGGGCTGGTCTCTGCCTGGCTCGTTCCATCTCTTAGGATATAATCCTTTGTCTGTCTCAATAAAAACCCAGGTTATTTACTGAAACTTCTCCTCCTTGGTGGGCCCTGAACATCAATATCTTTTCTCCTTAGCACTTGGAGACTGCTCATACTCTGACTGGTTTTTCAACCTTTTAGAAGCTGTTTACTGCTTAGTTTCTTGGCTGCTTGCCTATCATGTGGAAAGCTTAGGAATGAAAAAATTCCTTGAGGGGAAATCAAATGCAGAATGCCTGGCTTATTTCTATTTAGGCTCTTTCTCCAGGATAAGAGTTCCCTATGTTCTGGCTGCTTCGGTAGATTTGCGCTTCAAATTTTGGCTTCTCAGACCACCTAGGCTACTGCAGTTCTAGATCAATGTTTCTCCTCTGTCTCATTGATACCTCTTGAGAACTGGCAAATGCCTAGAAGGGAAAGCATGAAGGAAATTTCGGTTTTACTCACTGCCTTTTTCCCTTTTCTCCAGAATCTTGGCCTCTAAAGTCCTAGCTGCTTTTAATCTCTGATGACTTTTAACAGCTATTTTATGCAATATATTTAGCTTTTACAGTTGCTCTTGGCCGAAGTCTCCAGAGATTTATTTGTTTGTTTGTTTATTCATTTTTGAGTTTTGAGATTCATATTTTATTTACAAGTAAATGAAGAATGTCTCCTGTAAACACTAATTTGGGACAAGAAGAGCAATCTAAAGTAGGTGCTGGCTCCACAACACTGTGTGAAAGGAGGCTGTGCCACTGTTCTTTTTGAGCAATGATTTTGCCATTAATAAGGGGGAAAAAAAGACATGTAATTTCTTCATGTTGCATGTGTGAAAGAATTCAAAATAAAAATGACTTTTCAAATCTCTACAGTCCCTAGTCAAATGTGTGAAATGACCAGGATGTCACTTTCGTTCAGTGAGAGCCCTTGCTCCCCAAGAGCAATAGCCTCTGAGAAACTGACCTAATCTTCATCAACAGTTTCTGCTTGATGAATGGAGAGACCCCGATCCTCCAGAGCTTGAACTTCCAGCTTCTCAGCTTCTAGCTTGGTCTGCTGTTCTACCCTTCATTCTTCTAGGATTTCATCATCAGACACTTGCTGGTGGGGTGTGTCACTCTCCTTTCCAAGACTATATCTCCTAGAAGGACCACATTTTCTCTTCTGACCACAAAAATCCCTTGAGATATATCACTGTATTTTTTGCTCCCATGAATGGGCTCCGTAGTCTGATGTAACACTAAATTGGCAAACTGATCAATGCTTCTTATAAAACTGATAAGCATCCTCCCATCTTAAATCAGGACCAAGAGCTTCTTGTCGATGTCCTTGAGGAGGCTGGTGGGGCCAGACATAGAGTTCATTCTGGGCTGAGATAGGGCTGCTGTATATAGCCTTGGTGGGCTAGCATGTCCAACATCTCCTTCCTTTCACCATAGTTGTGCCTGGGTGGGATCCAGACAGAAACCTGGAACCCAGAGCAGGAACAGCATGCTGTCCCAGCTCTCAGCAGCTGAAGTCAGCTGGAAAATCCTCTAGAGATTTATTTTTAAAAAGTGATTTCCAGGACATGTCCCAGGGCCATTGCACATTTAGCTCTATCTCTTGAGTCTTTTTGAGACATCCCCAACCAAGGGCGGGCAAGGTCTTTCGGCTTCTTCAATATCTTCAAAAATAAATTATTGAACTCTATTGAATATAGTTTGTAAGTATTAGCTATTTTGCATTTTTAAAAAGATTTTATTTATTTATTTATTTATTTAAGAAAGAGAGAGAGAGAGAGAGAGAGAGGAGCAGAGGGAGATGGACCAGCAGACTTGTGCCTGAGTGTGGAGCCTGAGGCGGGCTCGATCTCACAACCTGGGACTATGACCTGAGCTGAAATCAAGGGCCAGGCACTTAACCAACTGAGCCACCCAGGTACCCCAAACTATATTGTATTTTAAAATTGAGATTAATGTGCCATGTATGATCATTCTCAATCAGATCACTCAGTTTACCTCAAGACTGATTCTCTGTGGAATAGTTTACTATCTTTCACTTTATATTGTGAGGCATTTCATTCAAACTTACACACACACACACACACACACACTCACTCACTATACATCATGCCTCCTTTGACCCTCTGGGAACCCTGATCTGAGGTGATATTCAGACTCTATTGTTATGTTGCAGTAGGACCATGGTTGAAGCCTCTTTCAACCCCTTGTCCTCCATTACTTAATTTAGAATAAGAGGTAGGAGTGGGGAGTGGGATGGGACCAGGCAGGCTCACAGGGTCCTTGCAGCTCTGGTGGTTGATCTGTCTTCTATGCTTTGGTTTGGGGAATCCTTTGACCATAGAGCTCCCTCTCGTCTAAGTCATCTAGTCTCTTGGTTGAGGGGCCATTTTCTCTGGGCCTTAATGGACAAGCTGGGGCCCTGGGTACTGGGCCTCTCAGGGAGCCACACCCTTGTGTGAATAACTGAATGGAAGAAAACATCCCATGTTATACCCAGTCCCCCGAAATCTGCACCACTCAACTATCTCAGCCAGGAATACCTCATCAAGAGGTAATTGCTTCTCAAGCTTGTTCCAAATGTCTCTCTCCTTTTCTTCCTGAATCTGCCATCTTGTAAAAAATAAAGACAATTAACCCTTTCTTTGCCCAGAGGTAGTTTTAACGTCTTCAGTGTAGGATTAGTCCCCGTGCTGACCCAGAGCCTGTTTCCTCCCTCCCCTGCCCAGCTCTGTATGAGGGGATGCTGCCTTGTCCTGGCTGCTTTTCCAGGCTCCCCGGACAGAGGGAGGGTTTGGTCAAAGAGAGGCCCTGGAGGAAGATTGAAGGCAAGAAGAAGGGCGAAGCCAGCACATTTCTCTCCTTTTTCCTTTGCCTTGAGTTGATTGAGTCCTTGGCAGAGCCTGCAAGTCCCATGGCCCAGCTTCTCAGAGACTGACTTACTGTGGTTCTCAGTCTCTGCTGAGTGACCCCTGCCCCCAGCTCAGGTAACTCTGTGGCTCTTCTTCGTCCCTTCAGCTGAAGGATGGCAGTCGTCTCCTGTTGCACTCCTCTCTAGGGCACCTTACCGTCGCCATTGCCTTCCCAGCCTCCCCGTCACGCGGAGCACCGCTCAGTGTTACGAAATACCCTGTGTACGAATACTTGGAGGGCTTGCTGTTTCTTGTTTACATCCCAGCTAACTGAGTTGCTAAACACCGTACTTCAAACGTCTTTTCCCTTCCTGTGTGTATAATCTAAGCTCCACCAAAACACATTCGCCTGCATTTCCGTGAGCACCTCCTGATGTAGACAGAATCCATTCGCTCTTTTATTCATTCAGTCACTATTTGGTGAGGCACGACTCCTATCCCCTAGCCAAGTACTGTGCTAAGGGATGGAGCAGTGAACAAAACAGGCGATGTTTCCGACGTTGTGGAGTTCATGGCTTTGTGAGCAAGCCTCGAACCCCTAAAATAAAGTGTGTTAAGAATGAGACACTATCATCACATACAGACTTAGGGGACAGAAAGAACTGGATTTACCTCAGCCCTGCCACTTGCTACAGGTTAGATAAGCGCAGGCAAGCTGCTTTGCCTTCCTATGCCTCGGTTTCCTCTTCTTTGAAAGAGCACGTGGTGTCCAGTTCATGCCTGCCCCAGCCTCTTTCCAAGCTCAGTGAGGATGCTGGTGTTGCTAACTTCATAGGCTTGCTCATGATTAAATGTGTCCCTTTTAGAGAAAGAGACAGATGACTCAGAAACAAACTCACCTCAAATATTTATTTATTTATTAAAAAGAATTTTATTTATTTATTTGACAGACAGAGATCACAAGTAGACAGAGAGGCAGGCAGAGAGAGGAGGAAGCAGGTTCCCTGTGGAGCAGAGAGCCCGATGTGGGGCTTGATCCCAGGACCCTGGGATCATGACCCGAGCCGAAGACAGAGGCTTTAACCCACTGAGCCACCCAGGCGCCCCTCAAATATTTATTTTTGAAAGCAGCTTTTAGGGGAACACACATTCAGCACTGCTGAGATTCAGGTTGGAGAGGTGAAGTGGAGCTAGAAATGCGACAAGATGGGGTGAAGTCCCAAGACTGGATAGAGACAGTTGCTGGGAAGAGCACTGAACAAACTTCAAATCACACCCATGGCTGTTTCTGCTGGCAGCCAATCAGCAGCCACGCTGGTCTGCCTACAGGTGCAAATGGGGGCCCTTCTTTCCTCTTTGCTTGCTGAGACATCACTCCCTCTAGTAGGGGCTCGCTGACATCTATCCCAGGCTTGTCTCCCTGTTACAGGTCCAATGTATTTTTCTTGTTATTGCTGTGATCATAGCCATCATCATCATCACATCATTGCTAATGCTTGTGGAACTGAGCTCCCCCCCCAACCATGTTCCAGACATTATGCTATGACTTTTCATGGCAGAGTCTGGGGAGTAGCTTGGTCTTGTGCTCTTGCTAATCAAGAGTGTGTGTGCACGTGTGTGTGTGTCTGTGTGAAAATCTGCATGTGCCATAATAATTTAAAGTCAAGGCAGGACGTTTCACATCATCAACAAGTCGAGGTTAAGCTGGCAGATTATAATTTTGGTATTAATTGTGTTGCAAATTTTTAAAAATTCTAATTTCCACGTTAAGTTAGAGGCACATGTGTCTTGGTTATTGTCCACGTTCAAAGGTTCAGATTCATCACTTGTTCTTCACTCTCATTCTTGAGGCCGCATGTGGCAAGTCTCACAGGGCATGGTCCGCGGCTCTGAACCCATGTTTCTGCCACCCCCAGGGCTCCCCGGCTTCACCACACTCTGGGGCCTTCTGTTGGCTCTACTACCTCTTTAGGTCCAGATTTTAATGAATCATTTGCTTACATTTCACTCACAATTTTTAATCATCCTACCCACGATATTCTAATAGCATTAAATAACTACAAAATCTAATAAAAATCAGTCTGAACCTCATTAGAATCTCATTAAGAATAGGGTTGTTCCATTTGCTAAATTGTTGGAGATCATTTTATCTGGTTTTGTTTTGTTTACATTGTCCAGGAGAGCAGGGGGATAGATGGAGTCATAGAGTGTGGCTTCACACACTCAAAAATTCTTTCATCCACTTTCTTGGGTTTACAGGTGGAGAAACTATAGTTCAAACAAGGGAGGGGACTTTTGCCAAGTCCCACCTGAAACGTGTGGCTGTTGAGAGCAAGAGCTCAGGCCTCCTGCCTCTTAGTCTAGCATCTCCCCTCCAAGTTCCAGGCTTTGAGCCCAAGCACTGATTTATGGGTTTGAGGAGCATATCAGCGATTGAGCAATGACTCACTGATCAGCCAAGCACTTTCACTGAGCAAGTCTGGAGCCTCCGGATGGACACCAGGAAGTTTCAGAGATGCAGAGAGAAGGAGTCCTGCCCTCTGGAAGGCTGAGAATCCACCAGGGGTGTCCAGGGGTGTGGTTCACAAGCAGACGAAGAGCTGTTGCCTCCGGAAATGCTGGCCTGTGCTCACACTGCTCACCCCGTCTTTTCCACATCAGGACGGGGGTGGCATTCCTCCCAGTCCTGGCCAGTCCCGCAGGGAGAGCTAAGGACAGAGGCTTCCCATGGCCCCAGTGCTGAGACAGGCAGGAGCTATTTGTCCATTTTAACAAACAACATCTCCAATAAAAGGACTCATTGGGCAGGACTGAGTAGTTCACAGGCAAAGAAAGAAAGGAAGAGGCTCAGGCAGGAAGTCTTTTATGATCTATCAGTGCACAAATACTGGCATCTCTCTTTCTTAAAAAGAAAAAAATAACCCACAGTGCTAATATGAATAATTATGCCAGCTTTTGTATAGCACTTTGCAGTCGACAACATGCTTTTGAATGCATTCTGTTATCTCATCGCATCGGTGGGAGATTGGGGAAGAGGAGAGCAGAGGGGGCTGGCACCTCTGGGGACGCAGCAGCCTCTGTGTGCCTGGGAGTCCAGCCTGGCACAGTGGGTGGACGCTACTGCCAAAGATATCTTGCTGTGAATGTCCCCTCGGAGACGCCCCCGTGAGCTGCTGTTTTCCCATGGAAACTTGAGCAAGTCTCTCCAGGTTATAAACTGGAGTCAGTTCTTTTCCTGCCTGGAACCACACTTCTTGAGCCGAATCCTTGGCGGGTGTTGAATGTCCTTCCCGGCCCTTGCAGGCTGCTCTGGGAAGGGTTGGGCCCCGTGCTTGTGCCCGTGGCTGCTGGGAAAGTCCTCCTTCACCACAGTGGGGCCCATGCTAGGATGAAGGCGCTGCCACAGATGGGACCTTGCCAGTGGCACAGTCCTGAGATTTCTTGTCCTAATAGGCCCGTTAGACACTGTGGGTGGCAAAGGTGCAGAAAGGCTGTTGCCAAATTAGGAGCATGTGCAGGAAAATGTCGCTGTAAAACATTTTTCCAGAACTCCCCATCTCATCTTGCTTTTCCTTCTGGCGGCAGGAAAAACAGCAATGATAACAAAACCACAAACACCACCACCAGCTCTAGCAGTCTTTAACCTTGACAATCGAAGGTGGCATGATTCCTTCTGGTCTAAAGGGTACCCCTCCCCACACTCCAGCAAATAAATCAGCTAAAGTACATATTGTCCTGCGGGTCTGTGACTCCAGTGGGCTCTTCTCCCCTCCTCCTCCTGCCCACTTTCCTAGGAGGGTGCCTGGGGGCAGGATGTCTTCACATCTCCGGCTCTAATGGGCTTGTTGGTCCACGCGCTGACGCGCTTGTCCACTTGTCCTGGGGCAGGTTCTGGCCTCACCAGCTCCACCGCTGAAGTGCCCACTGCTTGGGGGAATGGTGGGGGGTGGGCATCCGCCTGTGTTCTAGGCTCAGGCAGAGCAGGATCATTGACCCTGGGGCTTGGTGGAAGGAAGCTTCTCCGTTCCTGAAGCAACACTCCTCGGACTGCAGGAGATGAAGAGGGCATGGTATCTTGGGCCGCCTGGACACATCCGCAGCCACTTCTACTTGACTACCTTGTGCCGTGCTGAACACCTTGCCCAAGAGCCAGTTTCTCTGTGGAGCCTCTGGTTTCCCTGAGATCTGCGCTGGGAAGTCAGGAGTGAGCTGCTGTGTGCGGGGAAGTCACCGCACCCCTGTCAGGCTGACCCTCCCAGTCTCTCTGCTGCCCACAGCAGTTTCAGCCACTGGGTAGAGACAGCAATGTCTGACCTCCTCACCACACTTCTTCCTCTCTCTTTCAGCCCCGCCATGGGCACTGAACCATGTTCTACTTCATTTTTCAGATAGTTGGAAGCTTCTTCATGAGCTTCCCTGGTTCTCTGCCCTATGACCTTCTTTGAGGCCTTTTCTCACCTTTGCTGGACAACAAGCCTCATCGTCTGGCCAGGCAGGAGGGATGCACAGAAAAGGAAAAAACCCGGGTTCCTGAAACTGTATTGGAAGCCATTTCCAAAAAATCATGGTGCTTTATAAAACCAATGTCAACATGAATTGACGAGCCCCTGGGACAGAGTAATTCTGTCACCTTCTTTGGGTCAGGTCTCTACAACCCCATCCTTGTCTGGTCAGGCCTCCTCCCCTCTGCATGGTGCCGCCAAGCCCTGTGAGAGAACCGCAGGCCTTGGGGCACTTTTCCACCCTCAGTTTTCCTTATGGGCCCCTCCCACCTCGCACAGAACTCTGCCAAATATTGGGCTGGTGAGTACTCTGAATAGAATTTTGGCAAGTGGCTAAGGTTTCACATTTACTAAATTTCTGAGTCTCTCTTTACATGCACTCAAACTGGGAGTCTGGAACATGTACCCTTTGGATTTTTTTTTTTTTTAAGTAAAATAACATGTTTTTGTTATTTGGGGGGCAAACTTTTTGCCAAACAGATAGAGCCAGAGGTGGTCTGCACTCTGCAATTTGTGCACCCCTTGTCATCTTTTAAAATAAAAATGAATAGTGGGCAGTAAATACCATGGTTTTATGAGACTCCGTTATCTTGGGAAATTGGAGTAGGGAGAGGGGGTTTTGGGGGCTTTTTTGGGATGGAATGACACAATTTGTTAACCTGCTTTCTCCCCCACCCCAAATCTCTATGATTCCAAGGTTGGCAAAGGAGAATGAGGTTTGAGTTGTAATAAAACACACTACAACTTGAAGCCAGCTTGTCTGTGTGTTTGCAGAGTGGGTGTGGGGTCAGGAGAGAGTTCAGTTGGGCCTACTGATGGTATGCTTTGCTGTCAAGTTGGTACCTGCCCTCGTTGTAGCCTTCTTTGCTCTTTGGTGTCCCTGAAATGAGGACTGGGTATTTCACTCTTGGTTCTGGTGTTGTCCACCTTGGGTCTCGGCTCGTCACCGTGGGAAGTCATGATAACTGGGCCAGGACAGCATCCGTCTTTTCCACCATAAGCTAAACCCCAACTGACACTAGTTTGTTTCTATCGGCATCACCCCCGTCATTCCAAAATGATTGGACAAAGCCACATGTGAAAAAATTCTACTAATTCCTACTCTGTAGACCGTGTCTACCGCCCACACTTCCCCCAAGGCTGGGGCCCTGTGGCAGAGAGAAGAGGCTGAGTCCCTGCATCATTTGTAAACAGTGAAAGTTGGAATTGTCTTCGTCTCTGGAATGGGAATCCTGAGAAGTTTTCGTTTCCGCCTGGCTTTTCTGGTAAAATAATGAAACAATGTGATTGTGCCTCAGAAATCTAGAAATGGACCATCTTTCCTCAATGGGCAAATATTAAAGTTAATGCTGAATTTTCAGAAAAACAAACCTTGGGAATGTTTGTGCAGATTTTTATTGGGCAAAGCCAGTGTCTCCCATTAGCAGAGTGAGGATGATGGTGGGGATGGTGGATGTTGGAAGTGAAATGTGGGTGGTTGGAACTGGTCAAGCTTCTTCCTTCCCTTTCACTCAGTATGGACACATAGAGCTCCAGTCTCCTGCTTTCCTAAAGCCCGGAGACTGTCAGTCGGGTCTGCGTTGCTGGTAGGTAATGGCTGAGTTGTCACACCATTTCTGCTGCAGTGGAAATTGATGGACATGCAACCTGACTGCTCGGTAGGAATGTTTTCCCCCATGTTGGGGGCTAGCTCACTTGCTGCCCTGGGTCTGGCTGGCTCTCCTCTGGTCAGGGGGATAGGAATGGTTTGTGTTTCTGTATGTGTGCAGGTGGAAACAAACCCATGATTGGAGAAAAAGTTGCTCAATCAAACCGTTTTATTTATACGGCACCAAATGTCCAGAATCATCTGTGAGGGTTTTTTCCCCTCTACCTGACAGCGTTGGCTTATTGTTTTGGCATCTGAAGGCACAGGGATAAGGAAATGCTTCAAAAGCTCCAAAGATCTGCCTAGGTTATCTCATCCATACCCAGTGCCTTTAAATGCCACCTCTATTGTGACAGTCCCTAATTTGCATCTCTAGGAAGGACTGTCTCCTCTATCCAGTGGCCTCTTCAGGGGGGTGTTACACTCACATCTTAAACCATCGGTGTCTCTAATTGAGCTCTTGATGTTGCCTTACACTCATTTCTTCTCCACTCTTTCCCCCATCCAGAGACTGGTGCTATCATTTACCTAGTTCTACAAACCAAATCTGGGAGTCTTCTGTGATTCCTCTTCTTTATACCTTCATCAGTGAGGCCAGTTGATTCTACTTCCAGAATTTAAGTGAATCTCCTCCCTTCTCCCCAGTGTGACTGGCATCACCCTGTCTGTGGCAGTCATCCCTTCTCCTGATGTCCGCCAATGCCTCCTAGCAGGGCTTCATGCTTCTTCTCTTGCTTGTCAATCATTGTGCACACTGCAGTCTTTTCAAAACTTTAGACGGATCCCAACATTCTCTTTTCCAAAACTTTTCGCTGAACTCTGTTACACTGAGAATAAAATCAGAGCTCCAGGTGGGGTGGGGTGATGGAGAAAGGGAGAGAGAGAAGCAGGTTCTGTGCTGGTATATGAATTATATGTCAATAAAGCTGTTAAGATTGATTACTTGAATTCCTGCGAGAGCATCCATGGCTCTTTGATGAGCGCATGACCAAGCAGGCCAATCAGAGTGGGTTCCTATCAAATGGTAGCTTTGATTGGACCCGGATAATAGCTCCTGCCCCTCTCCCTCCCTCCTCTTCCTCCCCTCTTTTCTCCCTCTCCCTCCCTCCTTCTCTCCCTCCCTCCGCTGCTGCTTAAATATTTTCTCAGCATTCTTCTGGGAACCTTGACCCAGAGCCAAATTGGACATGACCTTTATCCTCAAGGAGCTAGGTTTTGTTGGGAGCAAAGTAGGGTAGAAAGGAATATGTAAAAGTGTGCACGGTCAGGACCCAGCCTAAGTCACTGAGCACAGAGATGGTACTGTGGGGATTCTGGCAAGAGAAATAATCTCTGTGTGGAGAAACATCTTTTGTCGCAGCAAATATGGTTTTAGTTCTTTATTCTTGTATGAATTCCACAGACGGTTATTGTGCGCTGTGCTGGGGACACAGAGATAAATCAGTGTATCCCCAAGGGGTAGGTGGGGCATATGTGCCAAGTCTGGTGGCCCTGCAGCCCGGTAGGGCTGGAGGCTGAGGGAGACCCCAGGGGGCTGTTCAAGGGCAGGTGTGGAGCTGCCTTCGAGGTTAGCGAGTGCTGGAAGGATGATACTGCTTGGCTTGGCAAAGCAGCTCAGAGGCAGGTGTTTTGCAGAGAGCACAGACTGGGGCAGGTCACACAGCCTCCCTCAGAGGCAGGTTAGGGGATGGGGGTGTGAACGCCCAGAAGGAGGGCAGGAGTAGCTTTGAGTCCGGATGGGCTCCCTCTCTGCGGCAAGGTCTTTCCTCTGGCATGGGTGAGATGCCCCTGCTCCCCACCGCCGAGCGGGTGGCTGCTCCCGGGTGTGCAGGGCTGGCCACCCGTCCCTGCGGGAGAGCAGGCTCTGCAGGAAGTCTGGCTGGCGAGCTGCCTGGCTCTGTGCAGGGCGTTTGCCACTAGAGGGAGCGCCGCGTCGTTTTCCTTCCCCAGCGCTGGGCTCCCAGGGCTGCAAACCTGCCTGGGTAACTGCCTGGGATTGGGGGTTCCTGGGAAACTCCTTTGCTCTTTTCTACTTAAAGATTTCTCAGAAGCAGTTGGATTTAAGAATTCTTAGCATTGTTTGGCAGGAATTTGCAGAACCCTTCAAGTAGGGATGCAGCCTCAGGCCTCTTGCAGACCTTGGGTGGCTTTGGCAGGGATTCTGGTCTCCGGTGAAGCTGTCCTTTGTTCCCAGCACTTGAGGACTTGAGAAAAGCAGGGGACCTCAGTTCTGTTTCCCTGTGGGGAGTCTGGTCTTGCCCTCAGACCTGCAAAGGGGAGGCCCATGGGTCCTGGGCAGTGGCTCAGCTCTGTGCCACCTGGAAAAATAGTTTAGTGCCTGGTGGGAGGGATGAGGACGGGGAATCAGGTGGGGCCAGGCTGGCAGGACTTGGAGCTGCTGTCTGAGACCCGGAGGCAGGATAGCTGACTCCCAGTACCTCGAACATAGTGCTAGTGGAACGGATGGGCACTGTGGAGTGGTCAGACCCCGAATCTGGGCAAGAACAGCCCTGCTGTGGCTTTCTTGGCATGGCCCTTAGATAACAGCTGATGATGGCTTGTGGATGCTCCCAAACCCTGGCAAGAGAGACTCCTCCAGATCCCAGGTGGGCTGGCTTCCTATGGCGACTGGCTGATGGCTGCTGCCTTTAGAGGCAGGGCTAGGACGGAATGAACAGGGTGTCCCAAGAATAAGGCCTCGTCCTTGGCCACCACTGACATTGTCACTAAGATTTTGGACCACATCCTAAACCTCTTCTGACCCAGGCCCTGCTAAGGGAGTCAGAGGCTTGGAGTCCATTTTCTCCCTCCAGCATTGACTCCTGGGTCTTGTAGATAGTCCCTGGGCATAGGTGGCAGGTGTGCAAGAGAACAAAGTGGGGGACCACATGCTGCAGAAAGCTGGTGTACCGTCTGCAGCGGGAGCAGGTCAGAGCTGGCCTGCTGAGGCTCCTGTCACTGCTGTGGTTAATGTTGGTGATTACCATGGTTACCCGAGGCTGGAAGCTCTGACAGTCGAAGGCAGAGCAGGAGAAGGATGTCCTCTCCCTGCTCTGAGCCACATGGCTGCCTCGGTCTCCCTAGGAAGGAGTCTCCTGGCAAATATAAGAGCCTGAACCAAAGAAGTTATATTGTCAGGGTTCAGCTGATTCGTGTAATCATCTATCACCAAGCACTGGGGCCTTTGCAGGGCCCTGTCCTGAGCCATTCCATGAGAGGGAGGCAAAGGAGCTGTCCACAGTTTGCTCAGTCTTAGGGACAGGTCCTCAGGAAGCTCAGAGTTAGAGGAAGGAAGCAGTAGGAGGGACGGGTGAGAATTCAGCACAGACTCTTGAGGATCCAGGCTCTCTAGGGCTGGGCTCGCACCCTCTCCAAACGGGGTGCTGGCTGGGGAGGCAGGACACCTGCTCTGCCTGTGGTTGGGAGCACCAGCTCCTGCCAGGTCCTGCTTCCCCATCTGCAAAATGGGGTTAATGGTTACTAATCCCTACCTACTCCAAGTCTGTGTGGAGGATTTTTTTAAAAGGAATAATTTTGTGCATTGAAATGAGACAACAGATTTCAAGTCTTTGGAGAAAAGACCTTATTCATTATTATCAAAGACTCATTGAGCAGAAATTCCATTTATCTCCTTTGCTGCCTCTCCAGCGCTGCCTGAACTGAGAACCACATCACCTCAAGGAGATGGTGGGGTGTGCACAGCTGGTGAAATCCTAGCCCTGGGGGTCCCCGGAGGCTGAGGGAGGCCAAGTGGGGGCTTCCTCTGAGCTGGGAGGGAATCCCAGGACCAGGAGCAGAGCACGAACTCCAGGTCCACGTGCTACATCAGAAGTCTGAAGGTTCTCAAGCATGGTGTCTAGCCTGGGCTGTGAGCTGGGGAGAAGGAAGCAGGAGCAGGTGGGTGGAGGAGGCCTGCTTCAAAGCTCTTTTTGGTTCATTATCATTACATGTTCATTTTTAAAAATGAGAAAATACAGATATGCAAAAAGAAAGAGCCAGAACGCAGACAAGAAAATTAAATCACTTATGTTAAATTAATTAAATTCTGATACTCAGTTCTGGTAAAGTGTATAACATCGAAGGTGTCTGCAAGCGTCTGAGAGAATGAATGAACTCAGATGACTGTAAGCCGTCTGATAGATATCTCCCGGAACTTTTTAAAAATAAAGATCTTTTTTTCAGAGAAGTTTTGGGTTCACAGCAATATTGAGTGGAAGGTACAGAGGGGTCCAATATCCCCTGCGCCTACATGTGCATAGCTTCCCCGGTTACCAACATCCCCTGCTAGAGAGACCACCTTTGTGCCATCAGTGAATCTCACGGACATGTCATTATCACCAAAGCACATGGATTCCGGTAGGATTCCTTCTGCTGATGTATCTTCTATGGATATGGACACGCTCCCACCATGAGAGTATCACGCAGAGTATTTTCACTGCCTGAAAAACCCTCTGGGCTACCTCCATCAGACATGGCCTCCTCCGGATGGACACTGAAACCCTCCCTCCCCCCTTGTATGAATGTGTATGTGTCCTCACAGTAGGATTCTACTATGCACACTGATGGGAAACTTGTTTCCCCTCTGAGAAATGAGATGGGGATAGTAAGTGTGAAACAGCCCCTTCTCGATAATGTGGACTTGATGGCTGTGTTATGCAGACCAGATGATGAGGCTGAAGGAAGGAAGGAGAAGGAAAGAACCTGAGGAAGGGCAGAGTTCCTCGAAGGCTGGGCGGGAGAGGAGGCCCAGAAAGGGGAGTGAGAGGTGGGACGGAACGTCCTTTGGTAACACGGTGCAGTCCTTACCACCGCCCTCCACGTAGCTGTGCCGGCCCCTGGTGTGCTTCTCAGTCACGGCTTCCTTCTCCAGAGTTCCATGCTCCTTGAAGGAGGTCACTCCCCGAAAAAGAAAGAAGCCTGGCAGGGTAGAGAGATGTGTGTATTTGTTGATCAGGCGAGCGGTCCCACGGCTTCCCGCGTCCCTAGCAAATCAGCAGGTGTGCCCTCGGGGGTCCGGGGACCCCCCTGCCTGTGGGCTCAGGAGAGAGCCCCGATAACTCTAAGCCTCTGCTTGTCCGCACCGCTTCCTCTGCCTGCCTTATCTGTGCTGACAGCTTCTCCTTTATCTCTGAGGGTCTGGATCCCAAGTCCTTGACCACCGGGCTGTGCTTGAAGGCTCTCTGCTTCCTCACGAGGCCTCTGGTCTCACACGTCCTATCTGCATGGTCCAGACCCACACTTCGGCTGGCGCTGATGGCTGCAGAGCGGGGAGACGCAGGGCTCCCCGGCAGAACGCCAGCCCGCCAAGCCGCCGGTCACAGGCACCTGAGCACAGAAGCCCGGCACACTGCCCCTTTCCTCCCGGGTCGGAGGGGACTCCGGGGGTGTCTCACTGAGGGCAGCAGGCTACAGGTTCCCGTGAAGACACACGCCTGACATCTCCCCGGAGGGCGCGGTGTGGCACACCTGTTGTTGGTCTCCCAGGGCCTCTTCCCAGCCTTGGGGCCAGCTCTCGAGGAAGATGAACTGTTGGTTCCTGAAAATCTTGCCTCCCGAAGGCTCTCCCCTTCGAGTTCTTCTGCGACATCCTATGCTTTTTCTCCCTCAGGGTATACGCCCGAGCGCTCTGCCATCCACCCCGTGATCGTCACATGTCCTCCTGGCCTGGCCAGTGCTGGTGGCAGGCAGCTGCGAGGGAAGGCTGGCTTGTTGGTGAAAGGCTGGGGCCGGGGGCCTAAATTAATAAAGAGAAACCAGTTGGGACACATGGGAAGTTCTCAGGGAGGCCTTTGCTCCTCACAGGTTCCACGCACGGCTCGGTGGACACGGAGGGCTCCCAGGGACATCACACTTCTCTCTGCATGAAGCCCATCTTCCTGCTGCACTCCTAGGAACCTCTGCGCTCCTCTCCTCGCTAACCACAGCGGCTGGCCCTCCGTCTTCAACCTGGGCCCCCCCCTTCCCTGCTCACCAACTGCCACCTGGCCAGCCTGCAGCTGCCCTGCCAGCCAGCACTCCTGCCTGCCCAGCTGTGTCCAGCAGGTGGGGAGGGGGCGGGGCCTTCCCTGCTGGGCCCGCCCCCTTCCTGCTCTTCAGGAATCCACCTCTTCAGAGAAGCTTGGAGGCCACTCTCTGAAGTGGCTTTCTTTTATCCCTCCTCATGTCATCTACACTTTTTTTCTTAATAGTATGTATTTCAGTTTTCTTATTTTTTGGTCTCTTTATTTACTTATCATCTCTCTCTCTCTCCAAGTAGCCTCCAGGAGAGCCGGGACAATGTATGTCAATTTTGTTTATCACGGTGTCCCCGGTACCCAGTGGGATGCAAGGCGTATAATAAGTGTTCCGTAAATAGTTGATTGATGAACGGTTTAACCACACATGTAAGAATGTCTTGACTCTAGGTGACTTTAAGCTCGATCTGAGTAAGACATATGAACTGTCATTCTCTGGTTGATGCTTGCTCAGAACGAGGGAGAGGGCTGTCCCACTCTGCGTACACAAATGTCATTCTGGAGCTCTTAGCGTGGTGCGGGGTTTGGAGGAAAAGTAGCATGTTAACAATGTGGCATGTGCCCGGAGGAGATTCCGACTTAGAACCATAGGCTTTGAGGAAAATAAACTTGGGCCTTTCACTGGGAAAGGGAAGGCTTAGGGATACCTACAGGCTGTCCACAGGTGTCTGAGGCATTGCCATACTGTGGAAGGAGAGGACTTATCCTGTGTGCTTAGAGGGGGCTGCCTGGAAGGCAGTGATCTCTCCATCACTGGAAGTGTTGCTAGAAGCTTCTCTTGGTAAGCATGTAGGATGAGATGACATTTAAAGTTGCTTTTAGTCTGAAGGGTCCACATATCTATCATCATTTTGAAATGTTTTTGTTGGGTTCCTCTAGCTGGCCTGGGGCAGGTTGGAAAGGTAGACTATTCCTATTCCTTCTTGATTCCTGAGGTAGTTTCTGGCCCTATGAGAGAGAGAGAGAGAGAGAGAGAGAGAGAGAGAGTGTGTGTTTGTGGTGGATTGGATTCTTGTTGAACAAATGTTCACACTCAATATTCACGTTTTCTTCCTCCACAGGCTCGCATATACCTCATTGCCTTTCTCCCCTTGGGCACAGCCATGGAACCAGTGCACAGAAGTGGGAGTACGCCAAGGCCTTGAGTGTTTGTTTGCCCTCTGGCACACTCGCGCCTCCTCCATGACACGAGCAGACCCTGAGTAGCCACAGTTCCAGAATGAAGAGACGTGGAGAGCAGACCTGACCCCAAGCACAACTGAGTCCAGCCAACCTGCAGACCCTTTACTGAGAAGCAGTGAATGTCTGCTGTAAGCCCCTGAGATCTGGGGACTCTTTGTCACACAGCCACATTACAGAAAACCTGACTGACCAGTGTTCATGGTATTCTTTACAGGGAACTCCTCCACTACTCAAGTTCTTGCACAGAGGGCTTCAGGTCTGGGGTGCCTGCTCAATGGCATGTCATTGAGGAGTTAGGGCTTAGTAAACACTTCTCTGCCCCCTTTAGACTCCTTTCCCCGACCTCTTCCTCAAGTGTGTATGTCCCACATCGACAGGACAATAAACCATTTTTACAAAATTCCACCTTCTCCTCCTCTACCAGCCGCCTCGGCAGGCTCTCAGAACTGTCTGTCTCTGACAAGGGCTATTTCCCTTGTGGGAGGATCTCAGCTTTATGGGGAGGATGGAGGGGCCTCTGAAGCAGCCTCAGGAGGAGAAGGAGCCACCAGCAGGGCCCTCTGGAAAGATGGGAAGAGGCAGGCAGCTGAGTGCTCCGAGGATGTCGCAGACCCAAACCAGGATGTTCTCTGTGATGTCAGGTGAGCAGCGACTTAAGTGCCTCTACCTCGAACGTCCCCAGCACAGGCATGCTGAAAGTGGCTTTTAAAATGCCTTTGACTCTTATCTGTCTTGCATCATGCTCTGAAATGAAATCTCAAACACTTTAGCGGGGTTTGATGCAGAGAACAGTAAGGCTTAGGCAGAAAGAGAACGGGAGTCAAAAACCCTGCAGAAAAGCATGAATGGGCTTGGAGAGGACAAATAAAATAGAGAGACATTTATACGGGTCTCCCTACCTCTCAGAACAAAACAATTATGCGATAAGAGAGGCATGGATGGGAGGAAATTCTTTCATTTTTCACATTGCAAGCTGGAGAGACCCAATAGCCTGTTTATGAAGAACAATAAAGAAGATACATGAACTCAGTAAAGAGGTTGTTACAAATATATCGGGTGGTTTTGAAAGGCCAGGGTTTTCTCCCCGCTTTTGGATAAAGCTGTCAGCTAAGTGTTAGAAGATTTTTTTTTTTTTGCTTTTTTTGTTGTTGTTGTTTTGTTTTTTTGTTGTTTTGTTTTTTTGGTTTTTTTCAAAGAGCAATAACAGACACCAGCAGTTTGTTACAATTGGCAGAAAGAGTTATCACTTTTATTTAGGATTTGGAAATGCAATCAAAGAAGGGCAGATTGGAGCTTGAATTAAATGAAGCTTAAACAGCAAAGAGAAAAATCTCTGCTGGTCTTTTAAACAAACAAACACAAAAATTACAGCTTCTTATTGTTAATTTGAGCTATAAAAAATTTGACACTCGTACTTGGTATAATAGTGCCAAGCAGAATGGTTGCTACTTTTTTGTGTTAAGTACTGAATGTTCTGATAACTTTAAAAAGTAAAAACCCATGGTGTTTGGAAACTCTTTAGTGGGACCTAACTTATTTCATAGGAAATTACAGTCAAGACTCATTCTGTTGGTTTTTGCGGAAATTATTTCCTCCTAGGCTACTTTACATAGACCAAAAAGTTGGGAGCATCATTTCTGCTTAGCTATCTTTTCCTATTTGTTGTGTTTTATAATTCCTGAATACCAAATGACTTCCCAAGGTTGTGGAAACTATGACTTGCCCTCACATAATTATTTTCATTTTTTTTATTCATCCTGATGAGAAAGTCTTTATATTATCTAGGACCTTCCTTATCTAGATCACAGTTCTAAGAATCAGAATAGAAGCATATAGTTCCCCTGAGAAGATAAAAGAGATGTCACAGTGGTTGCTCCACATCTCAGGCATTTTAGCTGTAGGTCTCTGGACTCATTCAAGATTCTTAAATTGCAGTAAGAGCAGCAGGCTGGTTTTAAAACCCAGAGTGAATTAGAAGCGAAGAGAGGTCTTTTTATGGGCCGGGATCATGACTATCAGAGATGACAGTAGACTGGTGGTAATATGAGATGGAAATACTACAAAACAGACACAAGCCTGGAGGACCCATCAATGTGGCTTGATTTAGGAAAGGGATAAATTCTTTCCCAAGTGTGATGGTTAATTTTATCTGTCAACTTGATGGACCATGGGGTGCCTGGTTATTTGGTCAAATATTATTCTGGATGTATTCTGGGCATGTGAAGGTTTAGGGAGGAGATTAACATGGATCAGTAAACATATGGATGAGTAAAGCAGATTACCTTCTTCCACATTGGTGGGCCTCATCCAATCAGTTGAAGGCCTGAATAGGACAAAAAGCCTGACCCTCCCTTGAAGAAGGAGGAACTGTTTTCTTCTTGTCTCTGAACTGAGACATAGACCTTCTCCTATCTTTGGGCTTGGACTCAGATTGGAACTTATACCATCTGCTCTCCTATTTCTCTGGCTTTTGGTCTTGGAGTGGAACTACACCCATGGCTCTCCTGGGTTCCCTGCTTATCAACTTACAGATCTTGGGATATAGCTTCTATAACTTCATGAACCAATTCCTTATAATTCCTTATAATACCTCTGTCTCTATCCTTATTTTCTCTCTCTCTCTCTCTCTCTCTCTCTTTTTATCATCCTGGTTCTGTCTGGAGAACCCAGACTAACAAGCCAAGCCTTGCTTGGGTCTTGGGGTTCCCTCTGATTGAATTGACAACTCACACCCTGTGTCATCAAGGGAAGGTACAGGGCTTGTGTCCTCCTTGCTACACAAGTATCAGACCAGCCGTCCCTTTGCCTGGACTCTGCGCAGCACTGGGATCTATTCTGTCTGCTCAAGGTCATGCCTAATGGGTGGTTGCAGATTTGAGTAGATTTCCAGAATATAAGCTCCAAGGGACTCTGAGAAGCTTGTGGGTTTTTTGTTGTTGTTGTTGTTGTTGTTTTTGCTGCCTGCCTGGCCCCCACACAGTCAGTTGTCTCCCACAAACACTGTTGAATAAATGAATGTTCTCTATACCCTCCCACAATGGATTTGAATAGAAATAGCTTAAGAATTTTTTAGTAGCTAAGTTGTTTGTTGTTTTTTTTTTTTTTTAAGTGCTAATGTTTAGAGAGAAAATGCTCAGGCTTTCCAAACATGCTTACCTTATCCCCCAGCACCCTTCCTCACCTGTCCCAACACTACTTATTACTCTTTAGCGTGTACTGGTGCACAGGGCACTTTTGGTTCTAGCACATGATATGGTAGGAAGAAAGAATGCAGATAGAATCTGATTTTCTCAATGAGACAATGCTACCATAAGGGTTCTACTCCTTATTCATAATTTTTATAGAAGCACTTGATATTTAAATCCTGAAGTCTATGTTGGCTAGGAATCAGAGCTACAGTTGAATTCTGCTTCTTCCAGAAGCTTGTTGGGCAAGTCCCCTAACCTCTGTAGGTCTGTTTCCTTACTAAAGAGGGGGAAATACCTCCCTCATGTGCTGGCTGTGAGGGTTAAACTCAGTAAGTATGGAAAAAGTACCTTGTGCATTACCTGGAACATAATAAGTGCTCAGTAAATTTTAATTCCCCATCTCCCTTTTCCTTTCTCCAATTCAATCAAATATTATGACGGATGTGTTTCCTGTTCAGTGTAAAGCTTTTTAAAGTGCATATAAATCAATTAAATAGGGCAATGCAGTAGTTGATCATGTAACATTTATTTGAGGGATCCTTGGGAGAAGGGGAGAAGATTAGGGGTTGTGAAAACCTCTAGACAGACCCTAGGAGAGGGCGGCTCAGGTTGGGGTCCTGCAACATGGCATGGGCTCTCCCTCCTATAAGTTCTGTGAGAAAGGGTGGGGTGGACTTCAGGATTGTGACTTATGGTTGGATGTTTATAGTTCAGAGAGTGACCCTGAGTGGTCCTTTCTGCCCCTGTAGGTAAAAGCAAAGTGATCAGAGGAGTCACAGAAATGGCCATCTGACCTGTCTTCTTGGTGTAAGGTTCGTGAATTAGTTATCTCCTCAGTGAGTGTAGAAGGTAAAGCGGGTTTGACCCAATGGAAATTTCTCACCACTTGTCTGCTGCGAGGAGGGAGGCATGTTTGCAGGTACCCTTCCCTTCTGGCTGCTTTGAAGCATGAGCTGGGGCTGGAGAGGGGAGGGCACGGAGGGCAGGATCCTTGAGGCTTTACTTGGATAACTTTAGGGAATGCCAATACTGGGAGGGAGGATGGGATGTGCCACAGACAAATGAAAAGAAAGATTGGGGTCAATAAGGAATGCTCCTTCTGTGGCCAGGGAATGGCCTCCAATGTGATTCAGGTTCTAGGCAATCCTGCAAAGTCCCGACACCATCTTTTTCCCTGGAGGAGGGCAGAGGGAATTCTGTTTGCTCGTGCATAATTCCTTGCTGCTCTGTACCTGGTTGCCCCATGTTTTAGAGTGGAATCTAGAGGAGGCATCCCTCAGAAAAAGCCATCCTGCCATGTGAGGCCATCTCTGCCATCCTTCCAAGATCAGGCTCAAGGACTGTCCCTTCACCAAACATCCCTTGTCTGCACCATCCTATGCTCCATCCAGGGCTGAGGAGGGAGCTGTGGTAGGAGGGTAGGACTCTGTCTCTCTGTCGTGTGAGTGTTGCGAGACAATTGTCCCCCTGTTCCTCACATTTTTGCACATCTTGGGAGCGGAGGAATAGACGGACTTTGTTCTTTACTCTGTCTTCTGGGATATTTGTGTAGCAAAAGCCTTGGAAGATACAGAGTGGGTCTCTCTGTGGGGGGAAAGAGCAGGAGCAGGTATTTTTACTGTCCACTATAGTGAAGATAATGTCTCCCTCCAGGACAAAAGTCAGGCAGACTTATGCTTATTTTAAAAAGGTTTGGCTTGCTAAGCTTGGATCCCCTCAGCTGTGAAGCAAACCCGCTGTGTGTGCAGCATCTGCCAGGGGGTGGGGGAGCTTCCACACCACCCCCTGCCCCTGGGGTTTCGGGCAGGTAAGAGCAGCCAAAGCAAGTGAGATGCTCACGCTGCTTGCCAAACCCTCAGGAGTCCAGTGCTTTGTTTCTGGCCCAGAGTCTCAGACCTTCTACCTGCATCCAGAAAATTGTGGAGGGCTAAATTGTTAGCATGCAAGTAAGGTACAACCCGTGACCCTCCACAGCTCTTGATAGTGAATTTGTCACAAGAGACTAGTGACTGTCCAGGGCTGGGGGGCAAGGCTTGTCCACTCACAGGAGGCCAGCACCATGTCTGATAACTGTCTGGACAACAACTGTCTCAGACAGCTCTTATGCTCTCTCTTTCTTTCTCCTGGCCTCCCCTGAACCTCCCGCATTAGGATTTTTTGCATCTCTGTGCCTGGTGAGGTGGCTGCAGGTTTTATCTCTCCCTCTCTCCCTGGGGAGAGATCTCTGGGCTCCACCAAGCGCCTCAAGGAGCAGTCTGTGGCCTCAAGGCCTCCGGCTTGCCTTCCTTCCCCTCCCACCCTACTGCCACCCTCTCCTTTCTCTTGCAGGTGTAGCCTGGTGCCTCATCTCCTTCTAACCCAGTCCTCGGCGGTCCACTTGTCCACACGTCCGGCAACACCCCTTGTTGGGTAATTTTCCCGCCATCAGGGAAAGAAGAATGTTCTGCCGGTTCGGAGGTCAGACTTACCTGAGAAACTTGGGTGAGTTGTGTCCACAGTCCTTCCTGGGCTCTTCACAGCTTGCCTCAGGTGCAGGAAAGGGGGGGTTCCTGTCTTTGGGGTCAGCCACTGGGAGCCTCTGTCAGGCAGGGCCTGGGTCTCCTTTACTCTGTAAACTCCCATTTGGCCCTCCCCCTCTGCCACCCAGTCCTGACGTCTGTCTCTGGCATCCGCTAGGGACACACAGAGGCTCCGCTGAACAGCTGAAATTGAACCCGATTCAAAGCTGTTCTGTAATAGGCAGCTGGCACTGTCTCTCACTATTTCTTCTCTATTTGTACCCTATACCTTCATTCTTCAAAGGATGTCATGCTATACAGCACCTTTCTTAATCTGCTCTTGCTGTTGAAAATTATTACTCCTAAAATCGTGATCAAGCACTAGACCAGCTAGCCTTGGGGATCATGCCCAGCTGTGGGTCTGGTCATGGTCATGTACGTACAGCTCAGAGTCTGCCTCTTAGGGTTGTGTGGGGAGGAAGTGCAGGGAGCCAGACACCGTGACTCAGTGAGGTGCACGGGGAGTGTGGCCGAGAGCTTAGCAGGCTGGGGAGGGCAGGAAAGTCTTCCTAAGAGAAGGAGGCTTTGTGCGTCAAGCCCTCAGCATTTGTCTGTAGTAGGCTGAAATCCCAGAATCTGGCACAAGATTTACTTCTGTAGGGAAGCAGAACTTACAGTGGTTTTGCATAGATCTCCTTGCAATTTTTTCAGTGTCCAGAAAGATATTTTTGGGTCTTCTACTCCCTGAGCCCTTCCTCAGTCATCCCAAAGGGCAGACGACTGTATGTGCTCAGTTTTTGTCCCCCCTCAGGGAGCCATGCATTTCACTTGTTTTAGGTGAAAAAAGAGCCTCCTTCTTTAACAGATGAATGAAGCGGATTAAGGAATGTGAAGAATTCTGGAAGCTTTCTGTCTAGGCTATTCTTGGGTCACTCTTAGTTTTCATTCATTTACTCTTTACTCTGCTCATTCCTCCCTCCACTCATTCATTCATTCGTTCATTCATTCAACTGACTCTGAATAGTACTTAATGAATCTCGGCTCTGATGCTGGACTCCGGGCCAGGCCTTGTGCTGGGTGCTAGTAAACAGTGGCAAATAAAACAGGGATGTTCCCGCGCTTGGGGGACTTGCAAGCAAATGAGGGAGACAAATCAGCAATACATGCAAACTGTTATCAGGCTTTGCAGGAAAAATGCGGGGTGCTTCGAGAGCAAAGAGATAAGAGGGTCGGCCTAAAGTCAAGTGGCCAGAGATGGCCTGCCTAAGGAAGTGACCTCCCGGCAGAGCCCCAAAGAGCGAGGAGAACTGGCTGGGTGATGAGAGGGAGAAAGAATGTTGGGCGGAATAGAGCATGCTGGGTGCCACTATGCAAAGATATGGTCAGAGGAGCCCAGTCAGTGGAGGAGACAAAGCGAAAACAAAACGTCAAACCAACTCACAAAACAAAGAAGTCCTTATTCTCAGGAGGACCTGAGAAATGGGCTGATGGAGGGTTCCCTGTGTGACAGGCACACTGTGTTTCTAGTCCCTCTCGCTGGACCCAAGCAGTGGCTCCCCTGCAGTGGGAGCAAGGAGGGGGCTCGTGCTGTGAGACAGGATGATGGAGAATCATGGGTGGTTTTCTAGGCCCCCGGTGACAATGGAGTTCTCATCCCCTCCCCTCGTAGCTGGCAACCTACAGTTCTGCAGATGCTCTGTCCACGGCGCTCCCTGGACTCGGCTACCTCTGGCTGAATCTCTGATGAAGACGGCACCTGCCGCAGAGTTGAGTCTAAATCCTGGCTGCAGTGTTCAGAGGCCGGGACAATTATGACAGAAGTCAGGGGACAGAGGCCCCTGTCATGCAGGTCGTGGTACACGGCCTGTCGTGGCTTTTTGCGCCGTGGTTGGGAGAAGCTCATTTAACGTTTTCTAACATTTCCCCAAGTGAATGAGTGGTCTGTGGGTGCCACAAGAATGCTCATCTGTCAGTTTTGACAATATCACAGAGTGTACATTATTTATGCTAAAAATAGTCTGTACAAAAGATGAGGCTCTCATGGCCCCAGTGAAACCCAAAGCTTCCGCCAGACCCTCTTCCCTCAGAGGTGATTGACAAAGTAATTTTCCACTGTGCTTTACTAAGCCAGAGCACTCTGTGCCCACCAGCAGCCTCTGCAGCCTGATGAGATCACTCCGGGCCCGTCTCAAGACCTTCTCCCCAGGATGGCCCGTGGACAGGTTCTCTCTCTGTGGGCCATCTTTAGGATGGTAGAGTCCAGAAACAAGGGGGGGTTTGGTTCAGCACAGAGCGTGGGAACCGGGTGGCCTCCAGGTCGGGGTTGATCATGACTCTCTCCCATGCCTGGGGAGGGAAGTTGCAGATGGGGAACTGGGCACCAGAGTCTGCCTTCTCTGTCTCCATCTGGGCTGTGGTTGTAACAGCCACCGTTCGTTGATGGCCCGCTCTGTGTCAGCCCCGCGCCGAGCGCTTTCTCCTGCTGATCTCTTGTCCTCGGCAGGAGGTACTCCTGACACCAGAGGAACGCTGCTGCAGGACTCGGATGGGAATTAGTCGCTCCTGCATGCGTGTCGAAGCAGGGAGCCCAGAGGTCTGATTCAGTGAACTGTGGGCTGGATGCCGGTTTTTTCCATAACCTCCAAGTTGGGAGCTGGAGGAGGTGGTGAGGAGGGTTTTCAGCGGGGAGAGGACATACTGACGAGCTCCAAATGATTCTCGCACATTTTTAAAAAGGCTGATGAAGGCGCTTGTTTTTAAATTTAGCTGCATCATCCCCAAATCTCTGCAGTGTGTTTTGGATGTAGAAAATGGGCCAGAGAAGCTTCTGTTTGAGTTTCTGTGAGAGAAGACCGGCTCAGGCAAGCTGCCTCGGCCTTGCAGTGACAGAGAACGCAGAGCAGCACACAGTAGGTGCTTCGTTTTTTGTGGAATTGATTCGAGTCCCGAGTTAAGGCTGTACCCCTGCCCTCACGTGCATGCTTCTGAGGGTGGCCCTAGCTCTCCCGTAGCCTCAGGCGTGCCTCCAATGTGGGTGCCTGCGACCCGGGGTTGACTGCCCACTGTCTTCAGAAGGGACCTGTCCAATTTACTCAGAGGCTGCGACCACAGATCTGAGGCCCGTGAGCACCGGGGACAGGCCAGTAGTGTGAGGCTGGGCCACATCACCTCAAGAATTTGCTACCACTCCAAGCATCTGCGGTTCAGGGTCTCAAGAGAGCCAGAGTGGCAGTTTCTTCTTAATGTTGTTTTTGGACAAGAAAGGGAGAAGAGAGGCCCCTTCGCTGGCTCTGGGGAAAACCCAGGCCTGGAGAAGAGGAAAACCCCTCTTCTCCAGGAGTGAGCTTGTTTGAGGGAGCAGGAGGGCCAGACTTGCTTCCTTCAGAGGCCAGATCTGCCTTGGCCCTGTGTTTGTCTGCAGACCACAGATCGCAGCCTGATTGGAACTGACTTTCCCCCAGGCACTCAGTGCAGTCCTATTAGGCTGACAGTCTGTAATGTGCTGGGAGAGGCTCCGAGTTAGCATTGCTCCCAGGGAGGCCTCTCTCTGCCTTCCTGGGCCATATCACACATGCTCCCTGCTGCCTGCATGTGCTGGGCCCGGTGCCAGGAGGAGTGGGGGCTGCCTAGAGGGCTGGACGGAGGCTGAGGGTTGCCCTCAATGACCTCAGAATCTGGAGAGGAAGCCTGCCTGGGCATAGCTGACCTTAAGCAAGGGGCTCTCTGCTGAACGGAAATTCTTCTATGTATCACGGGGCAGCTGAGCTCTCTGAGCCTGGGCTACCTGCCCCAGGCTAGACTGGAGAGTTTCCAGGTAACTTTTGCTCACTCTGCTCAAGCTATCAGTCAGCCTACATTAAGCACCACTGTGTGCACTCTTGCCAGCCCCCAGAACAAGGTGGAGACAAGCAGGGGGTCAGAAGCCCTACATTCTAGGCCTGGCCCTGCTGTCAACCAGGTATGTGGTCTTGAACAAGTTTTTCTGGGCCTTAAGTCCCCATCTGTAAATGAAAGGATTGGACAGTAAGATTCCTATGAGTTCTTCTGTCTTTGATATTCTAGTTCATTCTTATTCCTCGACATTTCTCCTGCTCCTGCTTTCAGAGCCCAGCACGGAATTGATCATACCGTTGGTGCTTGATAAATGCTGGCCCATATGACACACTGCAGCCTGGATCTCTGAGTGCCATGGTCCCTCAGCCTTATTTTCTACCTCCTAGAGATCCAGGACTATAGCCTCACCCCCTGGCCCACTAGAAAACTGACCATGCCTGTTTATGAAGCTCTCAGTTAGTTACTCACTTAAGGGATGCCTGCTGTGTCCATGGCTCTTGGGCTGGTTTGGGTGCTGGATTCGGGGATGGAAGGGGCACCCCACCATTCATGACCCCTGGGCAGCCCAGGAGGAAGGCCCAGGCCTTGGTTTTGTGGTTTTCTGGGCACTCTTGTCATCAGCTCCAGTAACATCACACTCAGTTCAGGAGACATTTATTTCCTGGGGCATCCCGACAGTGATCCATCTTCCAGAGCACATGTTCAAGGTCTTTGCTCGGGTTTCAGCCAGGAGGAGGTAATTGCACGGACTCCTGCTACTTAAGCAGCATCAGCATCAGCTGGGAGCTTGCTAGAAATGCAGGATCTCCACCCACCCCTGCAGACCTACTGGATCAGAATCCACATTTTAGTAAGACCTCAGGGGATTTGGATTCACAGTAACGTTTGGGATTCCCTGGCATAGACCATTCTCCCCAGGCATGAGGCTTGGGTCTCCAGCAACCCCTCCATAGCCTGTGGCCATTATTAGCTCTTTAGGTGGTAGTTGTTTTCTCACTGAAGCCTGCAGGTGAGGAACTCATGTGTCCAGTTCTTCTGAGAGTTCCAGGGCTGAACACTGACTCCCTTAGCATCTTTCTTTGCTGAGAATGGCTCACACAGAACCACCCCCCTCTTTGGACACTCACTTTCACTTATTTACAGAAAGGCTTCCAAGATTTCAAATTGAACAAATTAAAAAAAAATCCCTTGGACTATGCCTGAAGTAATTCAGTTCAACCTTTCCCTTACACACACACACACACACACACACACACACACACTGAGAAAGAGAGAAACAAGTAGGAAAGTCTTTAAAATAGAGATTGCCTATATTATGGTTCTTAAGCAGAGTCTATGGTTGGGTTTCCAGTGGCGTCTATGAGCCCCTGAGTTCATACATGGAATACGTGTTGATGTGCATTTTCTTAGCAAGAGAGGATCCATGTTTTTCCAGATTCTCAAAGGAGTCTATGACCTAAAAAAGTCAAAGAGCCCTTGTTTTTGGTCCAAGTGTGTTTCTTGGGATTTATTTAACACCTTGCTGTTGGAGACAAATCAGGGACCAGCTGAAGGGCCGTTTATAAAAACAGCGTCTGTGCTGCCAGTTAGACATGACATTTCTTCCCTCTCTCTGCTCCTCTAAATTTCTCTTTGTTCTTCCTATTATCTCTATCAAGGGCTATTTTCAGGGCTGATTGGAAACGGAGAGTGGGTCTGGCAGTGTAGCACCAGGAAAGTATGTTTGCCGGAAAAAGCATGGGCTCTAGTTGAGAGCAAAGGCAATTAGCCCTCAGAATTGGCCCATATTCCTTTCTTTCCTTCCTTTTTTAAATTTTTAATTTTTTTTTTTTAAACAAGTGAACCAGTGAAGCCATTTCCAGAAAATGACAAAGAGCAGATTCAGGCCTGTAATTTCCTCATCTCTGCCCGGATGGACATTCTGGGACAGGTGCCATGTCGCCGTGCTCTGCGCTGGTTTGGGCGTTCTGGTCTCAGGGTCTGATTTTCTCTTCATCCTCCAAGGTCTTTGCTGTGCTGTGGGTGGGTGGGCACTTCTGGGGTACAAATGTCCCCTGTGGCTGTGAGGCCAGCCCCCTTGGGGAGAAGTGAGCCCACCACTCTCAACCCCGTTTGCTCCCAAGTCCCCTGCTCCTTTAATCCATGTGGCTGCAAGGAAGGACACTTCTGACATTGATGTTGTAGCCAGAAGCACTTCTAAGAACCCCAGCCTGCTTCTTGTTTCCTAGTTCCTGACTCTGTGGTGGCCTTACCTCTTTTTTTTTTTTTAATTAATTTATTTATTAGAAAGAGAGAGTGTGTGAGCACAAGCAGGGAGGGGGCAGAGGGAGAGGGAGTTTATCTCAAGCAGACTCCTGTATGAGTGCTGAGCCAGTCATGTGGCTCTATCTCATGACCATGAGATCGTGACCTGAGCCAAAATCAAGAGTTGGATGCCTAACCAACTGAGCCACCCAGTTTTTGAATGTAGATGGCCGGCTTCTTGCTTTTGAAGGCAGGAGTTGAATTTTCTATATTTATGGCATGGCTCTCCTGAGAACATGGTACTCATTTCTCTCAACCTTCCCCACATCTTCAAATCTTCCCAGCCATTTCCCTAACCTTCTTAACCCAGCCCCAGTGCCTTGCTGGGCCATGCCTATTGCAATGGGAGACTTGGCTGACACAGTCTTTGCTTCAGCCCAGTAGGTTTACTTATTGCCCCCGGCACACCTGTGATCCCCATGTTTGCATCTTGGCCAATGCATCTGCCACTTCCCTGACCTTTCTCCTCAATTCTAGCCCTTCCAAATCCCATTTCCTCAGCAATGAGGTAGCATTGACCCTCTGGGATATATTTGCCCAACCTCCCGTCAGGCCCAGATTCTTCTTCCGCTTGCATGAGGACTTTCCAGCCTCTGAAGCTCTCTGTGGGAGGGGACTCATTTACTCAACATGGCCTAATCCGTAGCTGGGCCATGAGCAAGGCTCTTCATGTTGACTTGAGGTCTGCCTCAGAGGCTTTTCTCCACGGGCACGTGTCCTCTGAGGCTGCCTCGTGGATAGAATCTCAGGCTTTGGAATCAATGGAGCGGATTTTGAATTTCAGCTGCCTTATTTACTGTCTGTGTGACCTCAGGAGAATCACTTCATTTTCCTAAGCAGGAGTTTTCTCATTGCGAATGGGGCTAATACTTATTTCAGGAGGTAGTTGTGATGATTAAAGATCTTGGAGACACAGAGTGGGTGCACATTCCAGGAATAGTAGCTCTTGTACAATTTTACTTTCTGCTTCCCTTAAATGTCTCCTTTGGCCTTAAATTGCTCTGATTTCATTTCATTTTTCAGGTGTGTGTCTGATCCACTCAACCAGACTGAGCTCTTGGAGGGTAGGTCAACATCTTTATCTCTATCTCTGCCCTGCTGTTTTAGCAGGGGTGGGTGCACCATACCTGCTCGGCAGTGGGTGGTTGACTGGCCCAAAGCAGTAAGTAAACATTTGCTCCATAGGTATTTGAATTAAAGAAAACTTGCAGATAGTTCAGATTCAACATTGACCAACCAAGTCTGGTGGGTTTGCACCAAATGGGACAGTGATTATTCCCCAGATCACCTCTTCTCTCTCTACATGGTTCTGAAAAGGCCCCAAAGTAGAGCTCAAGGGGCACCTGGCTGGCTCAGTCAGTACAGCTTATGACTCTTGCTCTTCGGGTCGTGATTTCAAGCCCCACGTTGGGCGCAGAGCTTACTTAAAAAGAAATAGTTGTGTAAGAATAGACCTTAGTCCCTTGAAGGAGGTGGGGACATTTCAAGCACCATCCAAAAGAGCACTGCATCCAAAACTGAGGCATCCACCCATGAGTTAGCCTGGCAGCAGCGGATGGCCCTGCCAGTCCGAGAGCCAGGGGAAGACTGCAGGATGCAGCCAGCCCCTCCCTGCAGTGGGATGGGAAAGAAAGGTACAGGGAGCTCTGTGGAGGTAATGCTGGGGACAAGGTCAGTGCAGAGCCTTGCTCAGTGCAGGATCCCTGGACCCTGCGGGCTCACATCAGAAGCAGGTGCAAGGAGCCAGGGCCTGATTAGTGGTCAGAAGGCACTTGTCTCTGGCTCCTCTCCTATGGCACCATGCTTACTGTGGAGCATCTCAAAAGTCGCTTCCTGGGCTGCAGAGATACACAGAAACCCCACTTCCAGGGGGAAGCCCCCTCCGCCACTGTTCCTGCCACCTAGGTCTCCTGCTGCCTGTTTCTCTCCAGGCTCTGGGCTGGGTGTAACACTTGTGATGCCTGTAGGATCCTTTGGCCTGAGGTTTATTAGAGTCTGAAATTCTGGGAGTGAGCTTCCCGAGGGAGTGGAGGCTGTGGTTTTACTTCCATGCGATCAAGGCAGACGGCGGGGAGGAAGAAAGTGTGAGGCTTAAGGACCGACTGCTTTAATGAAGAGAACGGATCTTTCCTAGTTTATGTGCCACCCAGGCCTCTTGCAGTGAGTAGGTTTGTATTCAAGGAAAACATTTTATTTATTTATTTATTTATTTATTTATTTATTTATTTATTGCAAAGGAAATTGGAGCAGGGGAACATTAAAAGTGGGAAGTAAAATGCAGAAAGCAGAACTCTCAGCAAGCCACAGCTTTGAGCGAGTGCTGCTCACAGCCCAAGGAGGGAAGCGGCTCATTAGCATGTGGCTTGCCCTGGGTTCCTGGATGCCAAGTGTCCACCCCTCTCTCAGGACAGCCTAAAAGAAAAGGGAAACAGAGCTCAAATTGGGCGGTGGTCCCAGAAGGTCACTGGCCTCACCTGTTACCTGCCTGCCTGGGAAGGGCTTGTTCCCCTGGGTACTGATATCTCAGCCTGGCCTTTGTGGTGGGAGGCTGGGGAAGGCCCTTCTGCCCACCAGATAAAGGACACCTGCCAAGGGGGCGAGAACCTCAGCCAGAGGAGTAACTTGGGCTCCAGCCAGTTCCTGCTCTCAGCCCCATTATTTCAGCCCCATAGTTTATCTCTGGCCAAGAGAGGCTTATTACGATGGATCATGCTGGGGAAGGCCTCCTCAGAGAGGGCCTGAAGCCACAGGAGGTCATTCTAAAGGACAAGGAGACTAGACATTGCAAGAGCTCATGCTGTATGGACCAAGCAGGGAAGACCTGGAGGACAGAGCCCCTGGAGTCTCGACAAGGGAGGAGAAGGCAGGAATGATGGTAAGGCGTGGCAGGGCGTTTCTCTACTCTTCATCTACCACCCAGTGCAGTATACTCCCAGGAGCTCTCAGGGAGTGGGGTAGGCTGCAAGGGGAAGGGCCCTGGGGCTCTGAGTTTTGCGGCTTCAGGAGAGCCACTCAGGAGAACAACACACCGTGCGCAAGGGGTTGTTAGAAACAACTGCTTATTGTGTTCAACCACTGGAATTTGGGGTTGTTTGTTACCCATGTTAGTGTGTCATGGCTAATACAATGTTGACTCTGCTTCAGACTTCAGAGTATTGTAACGCCCAGTGCTGTAGACAGGACTTGTTTGCTCAGCAAGCACTTTTGAGTACCAACCATGTGCTAAGTAGGCAGTGGTGCTTAGTAGGCTAAGTAGGCCTGATGAGCCTAAGCAGACAGCGATAGGACTTCGGAGTAACAGGGGAGGGTCACAAGGATAAGGGCAAAGTCTCACCAAGTTGGGAGAGCACAGGTTCCAGGTGAAAGACATTGACCTTGGTTTGTTCAGCTCCAGGTCTGTCTGCTGTGGGTGGCAAGGGCTGGGCAGTGTGATTAGACTGGCCATCAGAATTAAGTCTTTACCTGGTGTCTTTGGAAGATGTCACATCCCACAACCAGCCAGGTCACCCTGGTACCTCAGGGCCTGGATTATCCCTGAGAGCCAGTCAAGAGAAATGAGTGAAGCTTTCCCCATTTTTTGAATGATAAATGCATCCTGGCTTTACACGGGCAAAGAGAAACCCAGGCATTAAGGAAAGAGATAACATTGTACCCTCAGCACGTTCAGCTGGAAGTGGTGAGGACAGGCCAGGGGAGTATTTCTACTGGTCGACCAGGTGCCTGTGCAGAGGCCATGCTGGCTGCAGGCCGACGAGGTGCTGGCATATCTCCCCCTCCCCCTGCCCAGCTGCCCACCAGCTTCTCCCAGGGCTACCCTGGGGGCTGCAGCCCATGCATCTTTAATTTTTTCAATTAACAACAATAGAGAACAAATGAAGTGGAGTTTTAATTATTCATAATTCATTTAAGAATAAAATCTTTGTAAACTAAAGGAAGGGAAGGGCCATATTATCTGTTCTAAAAAAAGAAGAAGAAGAAGAACGTGGAAAGAAGAGAGGAAATCTACTTGTTGAGATGATTTTTCCAAAGCTTTCCCTTTGCTCCATGCAGTTGGAGATGAGAGAGGTAAGTGGGAGAGAAGCAGCAGCTCCTTGCTGGGCAGTCAGAGGGCTGCCTTTCACCCCCCTCCTGGCCCCGTCATGAATACACTGTGTGTAGCCCATCTCTGTCCTTCCTGTTCATGTGAGCTGTCCCTCCCCAAAGGCCTGAACTGACCAGGGCCACAGGTAAAAGCTCATCTCAGATCCCGCATACTGACAAGTTTTGACAGAGCACCTTCAAGGTGTGCACAGGCAGTGGGTCTCAGAGGGACACTGACAGGAACCTTGCCCACCCGGAGCTTATGGGAAGGTCATCCAATAAACCTGTGCCTCTCTTCATACATGTATGTCGTCATGCTATGGGTACGCACGTACCCAGCAGCCATATTCCCTGGGGCGGGCATCGTTGGGTGGGCTGCCTTGGGTTGGGGAGATGGTGGATGAGGGTGGAGGAGATCGGAAAGGTAGCCAAGGACAGGAACTGCCTTAGACCCCTAACCTGTGGGGGGCACAGTGTCAGCCCTGCCACAGACACACATGCATACAGCCTCCCACACTGTGCCACTCTGGACTTTTCCTTCTAGAAGACCACCCAGCCTTGGAGACTGGCCTCTGCCACAGCACAGACAGTGACGACATGGCAAAGGATACAACAGATGCAAAGACTGAGAGTCACAGCTGCCTGGGCCCAGAAACAGGGACACTGTCTGTGTAAAGTGCAAGACATAGGCTCAGATGCTGAGTCCCAGACTCCAGAAGGTACCTGGAGCCTTGCAGTTGGGCTAGGTGCAGGTCTGGGCACAGAAACGCTGTCCCAGAGACATGGTCAGAGATACCCCAAGGTGGGCCCTGAGCCATGGTTATAGGTGCAAAGAGAGTCCCTCGTCAGACAGACAGACATCATCATAAACACATGGCACAGGGATGGAGAAGAAATCTCAGATCCTGGGATTCCAGAGAGCCTGGAACAGCAATAGGCAACAGACACAACTATGACCCACATTCTAAAGATGGAGCTGGGTAACCACAGGGGCCTGGTCATCTCTCCAATAAACCATGATTCTGGCAGTCAGCACCCTACCCTAGCCGCACCTCCAGCTTCCTTTTCCATAAAAAGAGCCAGTTAGGGAGAGAAGGGCCTTGTTCAAGTTCACAGCAGTGCAGGCTTTGTGGAGAGCAGGCTTAGCTTCTACTGCCCACTCCCTCTCCCAAGGGCCTGAGAGAGGAGAGAGGTTCCCATAGGGTGGTTTGCTGGTGCTGTTGTGTTGGTCCCCACGGTCAGGACTGCAGTGGGAGTAAGAGATCCTGGAAGAATTTGACCCATGACTCTTGGAGTTTCAGGGTCTGCCTGGCCATAGGGGTTGGTGCCTGCTTATCCCCTGGCAATTTCTGAAGTTGGGGGTTAAAAGGAGGGGCCTGATTGAGTGTCTTGGTAGAGGAAGATGACAGCAGGGGCCTATTGCTTGGGGTCTTCTGAGGACAGGAAAGGAGGTTCCTGTGACTCTGGGCAGGAGCACGGGGATTAGCACCAGGGGCACCAGGGCTGCCTATTTGCGTGCTGTTGAGGCTCAGTGATGCCCCCTGAGGAGAGCTGGGCTGTGGGCTGATGACAGGGCCAAAGGGAGCTGTCCTCAGTGATGGAGGAAGTCATGGTGGCACTGGCTCCAAGGAAGCCACAGGCACCCTCCACCTAACACACATTAAAGCCCTGTCCAGTAGCCAGTGAAGCCAGATGGTGCCGGGGTAAAATCAGGGACACCTCTCCATGGCCACAGGTGACGGTCATGGCAGAGGACACCTGATATCTCTCCCATCCCCTACCTTAGCTTCTGTTTCCAGAAGAGAGCAGAGATAAGGAGGGAGACCGGCCAGTGCCCTCTCTCCCCATTCAGCCTGCCTGCCTGCTCTAGGTTGAAATCAGGTGTACCCTGTGGGCAGGATGAGACTTCCGATAACTGAGTGACCAGAGACCAGCAGGATCCACTTGAGATGTCATTAAATGACAGGGAAGGATTCTGACAGAGCATGGTTGAAGGCAGCAATGGAAAAAAAATACATCACTTTCAGGGTTTTATGTCACCGGACTGAGACTTCTCGATGAACTATGTATGAACTGGCTCAGATGTCTTGGTATATCTTTGCTGGCTGTTCACGGTGTGCATCTGTTCTCATTGGTTGCTTCTGGAGTTAAATATTCTGATATCACTCCCATAGACAGGGGACATCGACCAAGACAGTTAATAATCAGAAATGACCACAGGTATAATCAAACAATCATAATTTTAGGAATAGGTAATAATTAGGCACAGACACAGCGCTGGACCTGAGAAACCATGGGAAGGATCACAGATCTAGTCCGTCTTGGACAGTTCTGGCTCAGACCCAGAGATGTGAAGCAGAAAGGCACAGACCAGCACAGATCGGGGTGTGGATAGGGTGCACAGACAGCTCCCCCAGACATGGTAGAACAGCAGGGAACAAGCCTCAAATAAAAGCCCAGAGAGGCATAGAAACAAGTGCCTTGGACATTCTCTGCCTGGTGCTTTTGGGAGATGGTATTTCAGAGGGATGAGTCTTTTTAGATTCTGGGAAATAACAAAGGAACTTCAGCACTGCAAAGATCTGACTGTTCCTGGCTTCCTGGGTTCATCCCTTTGCCAGGAGGCCATCATATTTACTCTAGTAAGTATGGCTTAGAGATTTCAGAGACACGTGGCCATGGGTAGTAGGTGCTTTGTGGAGGGGCAGGGGGCCAAGATAAGATGTGGGAGAGGACTTCAGTCTGTGGGTATCATCCCTCATGGATGTATGAACAGGCTCTGGTGAGTGGAGGGTTCTGGTGAGTGGTGGAGGGTTCTCGGACTGAGAGCTACCACACTCAAGTGGCTTTCTCTCAGGAAGCCCTGTCCCTGGCTTTGTCCCATCTGGGGACGGTGTCCTAAAGTGATGTCAGAGCTCACCCAAGCCACCTGTTTGTCACCAACAGTATGTGGCAGAGTTCTTTCAATGAAGATACTCATACAGAGGAGTCAAGAAGAGGGTAATGAAAAGATCCAGGAAAATGGTTACCAGACAGGAATACAAGCATGATCAATACAACAAGTGATGACATATTGGGTTTGGTTATTATTTTTTCTAATTCCTTCTCTCTTAGGTAATAACCTCTGCACTGGTCCAGTTTAGATTCTTCATTCCTCCTGGGTGTTTTGTCTTGTTCTCATCTCATCAGCTCTGGATTTTAGAGTTCTGACCTGGAGAAAATTTTCTGTTTCTCCTTATACACTTGCTTAGAGGTCCTTTATGATGAAATCTTTGTTGTTACATTGCTGAGGAGCTGGGTATCCCTGAGTCCTCTCTGCAAATGGTTGTAACCTGCCCTCTTATGTACCAGATGGTGGCTTCTCTACCCGTTGGCTTGATATTGCAGTGCCTCACACCTAAAGGCTCTTTGTTCACTGGATGAGTGACTCCATTCTGACTGAAGTCCAAGCTTACAATATATTCCTCCTCCGGCAGATATGGTCATGGTATCAATTCTCGTGCACACCACTGAATATCTTCATTAGCATGAAACACTCAAAGTTTTCCAGTTCAACCATTTTACTTCCAGGAATGTCTGGACTGCATGTCCACTGGGGTTACTTGTGGATCGGTGACCCCAGCTTCTTGGAACCTTCATTACGGGTCCTTAGGTCATGGCCATGACTTGAAGTGAAATCCAGGGCAACTTGTGGGGATTTCTGATTTTCTGGTATGTTGGTTAGCTCCTAGTAATTTGCTAGGGATTCCCAGAGGACATTTTTCTCCCTCCAAAACAGTTCTGTAAGTCCAAATGATGCCCTTTGAATCCAAAGTTATTCTAGGGAACCAGGGAAACATTTATCCAGGACAGACGTGTCTGCATCATTCTGAATGTCAGAGAGCCAGTGAATGCCCTTGAGATGGAGGGCTGCCACTGAAGGTGTGGCTGGGCACTGTGAGATTTCCTCAGGCATTTAAGGTTCTGGTTAGAAAGAAGGAAGTCTTTGCTTGTGGCTGAGATCACCAAAGCCCTGCTGTTATTACCTATGAACCGTGTCTGTGCATTGGTGGCATGACTGGGAGATACAACTTGGATGACAAAAACCCGAACTACTAAACCCGAAGACCTTGGGTCACCTGTCCACCTTTGGTATTCCATCCCCTGGACCCCAACTGTGTCTGTCACAGAGCAAAGCAAGGTAGTCAAGGGAGGTTACAGTAGAGCTCAGAGATCTTGCTTTCTTTCTGAATCTCTTGTTATGATCTTCAATCTCCTCTTCTTGGTTTTCAAGATGCTCCCTTGAGAGGTGCCCCAGACTATGCAACATTATTTATTATATCGATCATCCATAATATCCCCAAAGGCTCGATGTAAAGGGAAGTGACTTGTCCTAATGGCCCAATTAGGTTTATTATCTTCTGGCTCCTGATGTAATGTTTCTGCTGCAGACTGCAGCAAGGGAAAGGAGACTGATGGGGGGAAGGAGCCAGGATGGGGAAACTGGGGACCAGAGTTGTGGCTCTTAGCTTTGTCACCAGCTCACCACTTGACCTTGGGTGAGATATTCTTCCTCGTTGGTCTTAGTCTCCTAATTCTAAAAACAATCAAGAACATTTATGGAGTCATGGGGCAGTGGGCTAAATGCACTATGTGAATTATCTCATTGAAATCTTCCTACAGACCTATGAAGTACATACTGTTATACCAAAGAGAGGACTCTAAGGGTCAGGGAGATTATGTGACTTGCTTGAGTTCTTACTGCTGGGAAACCACACACTGGGTTTGAACCTAAGATGTATGAGTTTAGAGCCACTGTCTGAAGCCCTCCACTCTCCTGCCTCTTCAGCTGCACTTTGAGAGCCCTGCTGACCTGGCAAGAGAGATAGCTCTTGCTGCAAATCCTATAGCTCCTGCTTCTACCGGAGGTCCATGAACATTGCAAAGATCTGTCCCATTCTGGGTCCTGTAATTAGGACTCCAGCTAGTCCTTGCAGTGTGCTGCTGGAATTCAGAATCCAGTTACATTTATATTTGCATGTATAGACCTTTAATAAATCTACATGTAGTAAATCTACATATAGATAAATAGCACGTGGATATATCTATTTATTCATTTATTTATTAAAGATTTATTTATTTGACACAGAGAGAAAAGGAGAGAGCACAAGCAGGGGGAGCAGCAGGCAAAGGGAGAGGGAGAAGCAGGCTCCTGGTTTAGCAGAGAGCCCTACGTGAATCTCGATCCCGGGACCCTTGAATCATGGCCTGAGCTGAAGGCAGATGTTGAACTGAGCCACCCAGGCACCCCTAAACATACTTATTTTTTGGTGAGACCAGTACTCTCTCATTATGCTTCTTGCCACCCTACCTTCTAGCCTGCCGAGCAGTGGCTGCTGCCTTCGACCAGCCCCCAAAGAGCCTGGCCGGAGCCGAGAGTTGGTCCTGTTAGCAGGGGTGGCTGACATAAAGGTGTTTGTGCACCTTGATGCTGGTGTTTGCTGACGATCACTCTGGAGGCAATGGAGAAGAAGGCAGGGAGGTGTGTCTGCCAATTCATTTTGGAGGTAGAACCTCAAAGATTTTCGTTAGAGACTTATGGACTGTAATGTGTGCTCAGCCCTATGCCACACCTTGCTCATTGAGGATTTCATTTTAGTTTGGATTCTGGGAACCTACAGTTTTCCATCAGGGCCCTCTCTTTCCTTTCTCTCACCCCATTTGTTGGCTTAAACACCAGAAGCCCCATCCAGGCGCATCAGGCCTCGGACAGTGTTTGTGTTGGCATTCCTGGTATGCTCTGTGTTTGCCCTTTTGCTGTATCCTGCTATAGTATTAATGCCTCTTGAATTCAGTATGCACATTTATCCAAATAAGGGTGCCCTTTCAAACTGAAAGAGAATCTGAGAGCCCCTGGTGACTGGTGGCTGCTGTGACAGTCCCAGATCTGCAGCTCAGGGCTCTGTCAGGAGAGGGTGGCCACATTGTCTTGTGTCCCCTGGAGCCTGGAGGTGGGGGCAGGACCAAGGGTTGCCAGGTGCGCTCTAATGATTGTTTTCGCCGAAGAATTTTGGACTCCGAGCTATACAATTTTCATCCTTTTTGCAAAATGGATGATAATTTGGGTCTGTCTTGACTGCCGGTTTTGCATTGCTAATATTGATGGGAGGAGGATTTTGCCCAAGTTCTCTTAAAATATGAGAATTTCGGTCCAAAATATGTGAATTTTTAATTGCAAGCCTGGCAGCCCTGGGTGGGTTTTGTGTGCAGCATCTGTTCCTTCCTCCGTGCTCCTCCTGCAGCCTCTGCCTCCCCTCTCTTTTCCTTTCAAGCCTTTTCGTGGGCTTGAGCTGCCCCTGGATTTTCCTTGCGGGGCAGTGCAGACCTTTCCTGGGCGGCGGACCCAGCTCTGCCTCTGGTCCCGATGCGGGACCCACAGCCATACATTACCTCCGTTTTTTTTTTTTTTTTTTTTTTTTTTTTTTACTACAAGTGCTATTTTCCAGGGGGCTCTTAACCAAGTTGAACACATTTGTCTGGGCTTGGGACCCGGCATCCTGGGCGAGGTCTCGGCCCTCACACTGCCTTCTGGTTCTGTGTGAAATCTCATTACTGTGGGTTCGGCCATTTTCCCGCTTGAGAAACGCGGCGCTCGGCTCGCTCAGATGCCGTTTATTTGTCATGTTTGCATTGCAGGGGCAGCGACTGTTAAGGAAACACCCTCTTCTCCTCTGATCCTGCCCGCCCCGCTAGTGATCAAACACGGCGCGTGTTGGTGCTGTCAGGAAGCCTGAGAACGTACGTTTTTCTGGAGCGCTTTAGCTTTACACAGCAACGTGGTCTGACATTTAGAATTAATCTACGCGGTAAAGTTATTAACGTTTGAATGTTAGCGCTGGAATATCCACCGTGACCTCTCCTCGCAGGCTGGTGTTTGTTTGATAAGGATTCCCAGCCCGTGTCAGAGCCGAGAGCAACACAGTCATACTTGCTTTTTATTAATTCTGATACCGGGTCTCGCCTTGGGAGAGCTCCAAGAGCTCTAGAGGAGTGCTCAGATTGCTCCAGGAGGGAGACCGACGAGCCGGTCTATGCCAGCTGGCCTTCTCCTCCCCGGAGAGACAGGGAAGACCCAGAGAGAAACCAATGGGATTTTTTTTTGAGCTGCTGAGGGACGCTGTTCTGGGGCGTTAGTTGAACATACAGGTTCTCAGAAGTTCTAGGGCATGAGCTCACACACACACACACACACACACACACAGACACACACACACTCTTCTAGAAAGTT